>NC_060142.1:233610045-234251920 GCF_021461385.2 Schistocerca piceifrons | reverse complement strand
AAAGAAAGGGATGATTGAGCCCAAACAAAGAAGCAATGCCCTGTACAAAGACCTGCGTGCATCCACAAATGATAACCATATGCATCTGTGGGGCAGCGACCGTGTGGTGTACTGCGAATTGCTTCCTTGAGGTGTAACAACCACTGCTGACGTCTACTGTCAAAAATTGAGTCGTCTTGCAGACGCAATCCAAGAACAACGACCAGCAAGACTGCGTGAAGTGATTCTACTCCACGATAATGCCCGCCTGCATTATGCTACACTGCCAAGAAAAGCTGTATAGGAGTTGGCATGGGAAGTCACTCTGCACCCACCTTATTCACCTGATCTTGCGCCGTCATATTTTAACATTTTCCACTCTCTATCGAAAAACCTTCAAGGAAATTCCTTCCCGTATGAAAATGCTCTACGAACATGTCTTGACGAGTACTTCGCCTCAAAAGCACGTGATTTCTACAGTCGCGGAATCGAGAAGTTACCCCAGCGTTGGCAGAATGTTGTAAATAGTGAAGGAGAATATATTATTGATGACTAAAAACTTTGTTGAGTGCATCTGTTGCGTTTAAACTTTCGAAGAAACACTACGAACTTATGCACCAACCCAATATGTTTGCCCTGATTTATCAAAAGCGTTAAAGCGATTCCCGGGATGTTATTTGAAGTGCAGGGTTGGTTTCATTCGCCATCCGCCGCAAATCAAGCTTTTGTTCTGTATCTAATAACATCGTTACAGGCGGGACAATAAATCCTAATTTCCTTCACTTATTATTATATAAGACACGAATATTCATCTGCTTCTTTCAAAAGCCACTTTCTGTACCTATGTTTGTACAGTGACACACTCAAATATTTCTGAGGCTCATTTTGACGTTGATTTTAACAACTTACGGCTTGCGATACGACCACACTCACGTTTTGGTTGACTAGGGCAACAGACAACACTAACCTTCCCGCTAAGATTATTTATTTATTTAATTAACCTGCTAAAATTAGTGCCATCAGGCCCCCGTCCTTACATCTAAACAGGTGTTCTACATATGTTACATCGCGTGTATTATAGTAATCATGCTATAGTATATTTAGCAAACAAAAATTACAATACTGCATATAAAAAAGGCATAAACATTGTTTATATTTGTAAACGATAAATAAAACAACATCTAGAGATTACAGTAAGGTAGGTTTTTAATCATGATTGCTATTAGCGATGGGCACAGAGACTGGTGTGATGGAGGGAGGGAAAGAGGAAAGTGATACATCTACATCTGCACTGCATACATACGGTGCATGGCGGAGGGAACCTTGAACCGCTACTACTCGTTTCCTTTCCTGTTCCATTCGCTGACAGAGCGAAGGGAAAACGGCTCTCTATATCCCTCCGTATGAACCCTGGTTTCTCTTACCTTCGTGGTCTTTACATGAAATGTTTGTTGGTTTCAGTAAGATCGTTCTGCAGTCAGCTTCAAAATCTAGTTCTCCAAATTTTCTCAGTAGTGTTCCTCGAAAACAACGGTCGCCTTCCCTAGAGGGAACCCCATTTGAATTACCGTATCATCTCCGCAACTCTTCATGTTGCTCGAACCCATCGGAACCGACCGGAGTGGCCGTGCGGTTCTGGGCGCTACAGTCTGGAACCGACCGACCGCAACGGTCACAGGTTCGAATCCTGCCTCGGGCATGGATGTGTGTGATGTCCTTAGGTTAGTTAGGTTTAATTAGTTCTAAGTTCTAGGCGACTGATGACCTCAGAAGTTAAGTCGCATAGTGCTCAGAGCCATTTGAACCATTTGAACCCATCGGTAACAAATCTAGCAGTCCGCCTCTGAATTGCTTCCTGGAATCCGACCTAGTGCGAATCCGAAATACTCGAACAATACTCAAGAGTAAGTTGTACCAGTGTTCTACATGTGGTCTCCTTTACAGATGAACCACGCTTTCCCAATAAACCGAAGTTACACGCAGATATTTGAATGACGTGACTGTGTCACGCGGTACAGTACTAATGCTGTATCCGAACATTACAAGGTTGTTTATTCCACTCATCCGCATTAAATTAAATTTTCCTACATTTAGAGCCTGCCGCCATTCATCACACCAACTAGAAACTTTGTTTAAGTCATCTTGTATCCTCTTGCAGTCGCTCGTCTTCGCCACCTTCCAGTACGGCACAGCATCATCAGCAAAAAACCTCAAATTGCTGCCCCCCTTGTCAGCCGATCATTCGTGTACATAAATGATAACAGCGGTCCTATCACTATTCCATGGCGCACTCCTGACAAAAGCCTCACCGTAGTGAACAACACACTAGGTTGTATTACCTCAGAAGTCTTTTAACAGTCTGTTGAGGGGTACCGAGTCAAACGCTTTTCGGAAATATAGGAATATGGAATCTGCTTGTTGCTCTTCATCCACAGTTTGCGGTATATCTTAAGGGAAGAAAAGATGGAATGTCTCATAAAGAAAGGAAAGGAGAAAGATAGGAGCACTGGCTTTGATATTTGGGAGAGTAAAAGCTGGCCAAGTACTTTAATTTTATGAGTGTGTTAGAAGAAGTGCTTAAACTTCTTCTTAAAAGTAGAAGGACCTGAAATTGTGCGAAAAGCGCAGGGTCGAAGTAGCTGTTCCAGAGGCGGACAGCAACGAGAGCGAAAGATTTTCAGAAGTTCTTGCATTATTCATTTTTGAGAACATTTTTCGAGGAGAACAGCGGTTTTTTAGTACTTCAAAATTAATATAAACAGTCTCGACCGCAAGAAATCTTTATTTTTGTGGTTACCGGTATCGGTCAGTTACTGACCATCTTCAGACCTCACACCATGACTGTACACGGTGGCGGAAAATGGAGCATGCGTTACGAACTGCTGAGCAGTTGACGTTCGTGGAGTGCTAACGCCTACCATCACAGTATGAGATCTGAAGATGGTCAGAAACTAACCGAAGTCGGTAACCACAAAAATAAAGGCTTCTTATGGTCGAAACTGTTTATGTTACTTTTAAAACTTCTTGTATTATGAATGGACTTAACTAGAATACTAGATAAATGAAACCTTGTTTCGCGTATGATGACGTGACAGGAACTTAATTTCTGTTGCTTGTTATTGGGGTGCTAGCGCCCTGAGGAGCCGGTTAAGTAGACACAGCGCGTGGTAGTGTCGTAATTTGTCGGGCAGCAGCCACCCTAACCGGACGTATGAAGCACTGACGTGGTCATGCCGACGAATTTTGCAGATGTAACCCATACAAGCGTTTATGGCTAATTCTAACCGTCTTGTATTTCACTACCCGTGACATGTTGAATTATATCACAATAGCGAAGATTCGATAGAAAGAGTGACTGCACGAGTTGACCTTTCATATCCTGTCCAAACATGTTTCGAATCTTTTTGAGGACATCGAGGCAAGCGGAAGTCTTCCGGCACTTGGCGACAGTATTCTCTGCCTCAGTTACATCCACTTTCTTCTCTGCTTTCTGATGCTGGACTGTATTACCGTAGACTGAAATGGGAGGAAATTGATCACAGAATTCTGAAGTTATTAAATTCTTACAGGCTACTAACATACTTACGACCTTTTTGCATTTCCTTTAACACTCAAGTTTTTCATCCAAGTTACCACTGAAGACAGATCTTCATTCATCTGGACAATAGAATTACTGACACCTTCAGGTCTGACACTCGGGTAGAGCTGTAGGTCGTCGCCATAGAAAAGATGTTCACAGAAAGACAAAACAAAGGAAATTTCATTGACATACAAGGAAAACAAAAGTGGGCTTAAGACTAAAGCCTAGACAATTTTTCATTCCCACAGACTACAAATTGCTGTCTGTTTTTCAAGTAGCACTTCAGTCTGAGAAATTTAGCTGTCGTATTTTCCTGAGCAATATGCCAAAGTTGTCAGTATCAAAACCTGTGCTGAAGTCTAGTGCTGTTAGTGTTGTGGTGTCACGATTGTCAATGGCATATTTCAAGACACCGTTTACCTTAATTAGTGCAGTGTTTGTGCTGCGGTGTTTATGAAAGTCAGACTAATGTTTGTCAAATAAGTTGAATTCGCACAAGTGTTCAGTAAGTTGTCATTTAATAAATGGCAAGACAGTGCTAGTAGCATTGTATATGTCATTCCGTGACACCTACCTCGTGGTGTGACCACAACACGTTCCAAAATTTCCCATTCTTTTCCCACCGTGTAGACGTTGAAATTCGTAAAGGTATCTTACCGTTTTAGGTTGTGGAGTAGGTGATTAATTAAAAATATTTTATCCAGCTCTGAAGGAGAGTTGTCAATTAATTGCTCCTCGCTACTAAAGCTATGAATTACTCCGGAATTTCTCTACTAGTTTGGACAGCGTTACTATCCTGTACACTCGTACGTTCTTTAAAGAAGTTAAATGTTTTTGTCCAGAGCGCCTATCAAGAAATTTTGTGCCGAACAAAACTTGACCTAGCGTCCCTTCCTTGTTTCTCACATCATCTTCCTGGCCCGAAATAACTTGTCTTCACAACTATAAACGTCTGATAAATTGAATCACTTCTGAATGTCTTGACTACAAGACGTCACCTAGCTACGACTTCAGAACAGTCATCAACAACACGTGCAGTGGTGATACCTAACATTCACTGACATATTCTTGTGTGCTCTAGGCGGTATGTTCTGTGGGACACGCCTGCTTGCACATCAAAGTAACTTACACAAAAAGGGTAACACTTTTGATTACCTTTGTTGGAAGTGTCAAACCACACACCAAAAAACTTGTTATCCATCAACTTCTGAGTTAAATTATTGACACTATTCAGTCCCCAAACACGATTTCAGAAGCCTGATCGTAAAGTTCATTTAAGCTATGTAAATTTTAAGAAATGACAACCACGTATTCATACCACGATCTTTATTTCGTAAGCACACATTAGAATAGAAGTTCAGAATAACAACAGCCATCGGCCATGTTTTCCCCCCGTGGAGAACTTACATTTGGAAGGCGCTCACAGAAACACAAGTACTGACGGCCTTAACGGCATACTTCGACATCAACTCACTACATTGACGGAAAAAAATCGGAACTCCAAGGAATGGTTGATGTAGAATAATCAAATTTCGGGAATATATTTGTCTAGGTAACGTATTTAAGTAATTAACATTGAGTGATGACAGGTTAACGTAAGTGTGAGATATGTCATTGTAAAAGTGAAATGTTAGCACATTAATCACCGGTGTTACCGGCAGAATGTTGAATGAAAGCTTGCAAACGTATATGCATTGTGTTGTACAGGTGCTGGATATCAGTTTGTGGGATGGAGTTCCATGTCTGTTGCACTTGAGCGCTCAATACAAGAGCGGTTAATGCTGTTTGCGGCTGACGATGGGGTTGCCGTCCAATGATGTCCCATTCTGCTCGATAGGAAACAGATCTGGTGCCCGAGCAGGCCAAGGCAACATGTCGGTACTCTGTAACGCGTGTTGAATTGAAACAGCGGTACTTGGGCCAGCGTTATCCTTTCACAAAGCGCCCCCTCGAATGCTGCTCATAAATGGCAGCACAGCAGGTCGAATCACCAGACTAAAATACAAATTTGCACATGGGCTGCGTGGAATAACCACGAAAGTGCTCCCGTTGTCATAAAATTGCGGCACTCACCATAATTCCAGGTGTAGTCCAGTGTGTCCAGCACTCAGACAGGTTGGTTGCAGGCACTCGACTGTCCTCCTAACAAACACACAGCCCTCACTGGCACCAGGGCAAAACCACATCTCATCAGAAAAAACAACAGACTTCTAACCTGTCCTCCAACCCACTGAAGTCGCTAATGGCGGTGACTCGGAGTCAGTGGAATGCAATCTACAGGGCGTCTGGTTCGGAGCTGTCCTTGTAGTAACTGATTTGTAACAGTTCGTTGTATATTGTGGTGCCAACTGCAGCTCTAACTGTTGCTGCAGATGCAGTTCGATTCGCCAGATCCATACACCGAACACGATGGTCTTCTCTCTAGGTAGTGCCACGCCTTCATCCAGTGCTTGGTGTTCTTGCGACAGTACGTTCTCATTAACACCGCTGCCAGCAATCGTGTACAGTGGCTACATTCCTGCCATAACTTCTGCAGTATCGCAGAAGGAACATCCAGCTTCTCGTGGCCCTAATAGATGACCTCGTTCAAACGGGTGAGACGTTGATAATGGCCTTTTTGTTGCCTTAAAGGTATTCTTGACTAACATCGGCTCACCACGTCTAGTCTCAAAGGTGACTGACGTTCACGACCGTTATAGAGCATACTTAAAGCAAATCTACTAGCGCCAGTCTTATGTGTCTCGCATGAAATTTGAATGGACGTCACCTTTCAGATTTAAAAACACGCCTATCAACTTTCGTTAACGTCGCACAGCCGCGCGGGATTAGCCGAGCGGTCTTAGGCGCTGCAGTCATGGACTGTGCAGCTGGTCCCGGCGGAGGTTCGAGTCCTCCCTCGGACATGGATGTGTGTGTTTGTCCTTAGGATAATTTAGGTTAAGCAGTGTGTAAGCTTAGGGACTGATGACCTTATCAGTTAAGTCCCATAAGATTTCACACACATTTGAACATTTTGAATGTCGCACAACTCCTTCCTGCTGTTGCGATTTTTTCTTTCCGTCTGTGTATGAACTGCCTTCGGGGGTCTCTCAAATATCTGTTTATCGGTATGCCTCTCCCCACAAGTTTAAGGTATATAAGGTTACAAAAATAAGTACTCCATAGTAGAAATGGGCTCTGAGCACTATGGGACTTAAATTCTGAGGTCATCAGTCCCCTAGAACTTAGAACTTCTTAAACCTAACTAACATAAGGACAGTACACACATCCATGCCCGAGGCAGGATTCGAACCTGCGACCATAGCGGTCGCGCGGTTCCAGACTGAAGCGTCTAGAACCGCTCGACCACAACGGCCGGCACCCCATAGTAGAATTAAGGCCCGATGCCCAGCACTATTTCAGTTCATATTAGTTTTAGTTTAGAGGAGATTTTCCTTTCTGTATTCCATATATGACTGTGAAATGAGGCGTAAAATATTTCATCTTCCAAGAATTTTTGTGCTGATTCTAAAACTGGGCTTAGTTTTCGAGTGTGTTATATTTTCGAAGTTATGGAGAATTTAATATTATAATTTATATTTTGTTTTTATTAATTCACTTTGTGTTACAGCTGTATGTATAGAATATAATATTTTGTTCTCTAGCAGTAACTGAATGAACGTTACTTATGAAAACAGTATTTTAACTGAATTTTCATTTGAGCTTCCTTTGTTAATGAGTGATACAGTTTTGGAATAAGCCAAACAAATAGATCTCTCATGAAACCTATGATCCTATTATGATCATTAGACGTTATATATAGATCCTTAATTCATGATAGCAAACTACGGGATCATGGACTTCAGTTGTCTCAACATTGGAAATATGGATTTCTTACAGAAATTCTAAAATACAACTTCAGAACGATTGTATCGCATCTGTGGAATCAGCAAGCAATCAGTAATGTTGCGCTGTTGTTGTAAACATGACTTACGTTTTAAAAAAATAGAATTTACGTATTATCAATTTAGCTTGGGGTCAAAAAGTTCTTTGATAGCTGTTGCAAACGGTAATCGAAAATCGATTATCAAATTACATCTAATTTTTTAAAGCTGTAAACAGTGCCTACCGGAGCGCCCCTTTTGAGCAAAGTAATACTTGTGGAATCTGTCTCGCCAGCTTTTCTACAGTGGGCTTTGCGACCAGTGATGCCTACGTGGTGTTCCCTACCACAAAATTTTAGCTGTAGTTTTGTACTAAGTACATCCCTTCATTTGTCTCCAGGCTTAAGACTGGCTATGCACATGATATGTATAGGAATGTTTATTTTTTGTTTTTTTTGTTTTTACCTTTTTTTATTTAGTTTACCTTGTTAATTATTCTACTACATTACTGCAGCAAATTATTAAACTTGTTCCCTTATTTTATGAATTTTAGTTCTCACCCAATTTTTTGGAAGAAAGCCAGAGATTTTTAACATTTTCTTAAACCCCCCCTCCCCCCCCCCCACCCCAACCGCTAGTTGTTACACAGGGTGATTCAGCAGCCCCTACTTATCGGTTTTATGAAACCTGCAATGTCTTCAAACACCACGCGTGATATTTTTAGATTATCCTGCTCGCTACAAATTATTAGTCCTGGAGGAAAAATGAACAGGACCATTTTGGAAGAAAATTAATATAGTTAAATTTTGTACAGGGATACGTTTTCGCCAGAGCCCGCAGTTTTCGAAAAACCCGTCTGAAAGTTACTTTTCTACGTTTTTTTTTCTTGAATAATTCGAAAACTACGGCGTCTAGCAAACATGTATCCGAGTAAAAATTTTAAGTACATTAAATTTCGTAGAAACAGGTCCTGTTCATGTTCAAAAAAATGGTTCAAATGGCTCTGAGCACTATGGGACTTAACTTCTGAGGTCATCAGTCCCCTAGAACTTAGAACTACTTAAACCTAACTAACCTAAGGACATCACACACATCCATGCCCGATGCAGGATTCGAACCTGCGACCGTAGCGGTCGCGCGGTTCCAGACTGTAGCGCCTAGAACCGCTCGGCCACTCCGGCCGGCCCCTGTTCATGTTTTCTGTGGGACTATCAGTTTGGGCATAGTGAGCTAAGAATATGAAAATCTTGTACGTGTTATACGAATGGTGCTGGTTGCATAAACCCCAGCGATAGGGGCAGCTGTATCACCTTGCACGTAATTCTAATGTCTTTTAACCTTTTGTCAGGTTCTATGTATCTTTTTCTTCTTTTTCGGAGTGGCAAGCTAATGGACTAATTTTTAATTTCAAAGACGACATTCGCTGTTTCTTCTTTCAGCTTATGCATTATCTACATCCGCGGCACCTACAAAAGAATCGAGAACTCCACGGTCGGTAAAGCCGCTTAGCCGTGTAATCGGCTGACAGGCTTGCAGCTTGTAGCAGTAGGTCAGTGAGGGGAGGTGCGCGGCCTGCGGCTGAGAGCCACTAGGGACACGGACGGCGTCTTCCCTGCCAATCGATTGTCGCCCGGGGGCACGTCCCGCGACCGACACTCGCTGTCTGCCGGCCGACAGCCGCCGCTGCTCCACCGATAATGCCTGCCGTGGCGCCTCAGGTCCGCACCGTGCAAGGCAACCGCCCGCCGCGCACCTCAGCACGGCTGTTGTAGATGTGCTCTTCCCTCCGAAGACTGGTCTGAAGCAGCTCTCCTCGCTATGTCTAACCTGTTCAAGCCTCGTCATCTCGGCAGTCTGCTGCAGAAGCAGAATTGGACATCATAAAAAGGGCAATCGCAGAAGTAGGATAGACAAAAATACACTACTGGCCATTACAATTGCTACACCAAGAAGAAATGCAGATGATAAACGGGTATTCATTGGACAAATATATTGTACTAGAACTGACATGTGATTACATTTTCACGCAATTTGGGGACATAGATCCTGAGAAATCAGTACCCAGAACAACCACCTCTGGCCGTAATAACGGCCCTGATACGCCTGGGCATTGAGTCAAACAGAGCTTGGATGCCGTGTACAAGTACAGCTGCCCATGCAGTTTCAACACGATGCCACAGTTCATCAAGAGTACTGACTGGCGTATTGTGACGAGCCAGTTGCTCGGTCACCACTGACCGGACGTTTGCAGTTGGTGAGAGATCTGGAGAATGTGCTGGCCAGAGCAGCAGTCGAACATTTTCTGTACACAGAAAGGCCCGTACAGGGCCTGCAACAAGCGGTCGTGCATTATCCTGCTGAAATATAGGGTTTCGCAGGGATCGAATGAAGAGTAGAGCCACGGGACGTAACACATCTGAAATGTAACGTCCACTGTTCAAAGTGCCGTCAGTGCGAACAAGAGGTGACCGAGACGTGTAACCAATGGCAACCCATACCATCACGCCAGTTGATACGTTAGTATGGCGATGACGAATACACGCTTCCAATGTGCGTTCACCGCGATGTCGCCAAACACGGATGCGACCATCATGATGCTGTAAACAGACCTGGATTCATCCGAAAAAATTACTTTTTGCCATTCGTGCACCCAGGTTCGTCGTTGACAACACCATCGCAGGCGCTCCTGTCTGTGATGCAGCGTCAAGGGTAACCGCAGCCATGGTCTCCGAGCTGATAGTCCATGGTACTGCAAACGTCGTCGAACTGTTCGTGCAGATGGTTGTTGTCTTGCAAACGTCCCCATTTGTTGACTCAGGGATCGAGACGTGGCTGCACGATCCGTTACAGCCATGCGGATAAGATGCCTGTCATCTCGACTGCTAGTGATACGAGGCCGTTGGGATCCAGCACGGCGTTCCGTAATACCTTCCCGAACCCACCGATTCCATATTCTGCTAAGTCATTGGATCTCGACCAACGCGAGCGGCAATGTCGCGATACGATAAACCGCAATCGCGATATGGTACAATCCGACCTTTATCAAAGTCGGAAACGTGATGGTACGCATTTCTCCTCCTTACACGAGGCATCACAAAAACGTTTCACCAGACAACGCCGGTCAACTGCTGTTGGTGTACAACAAATCGGTTAGAAACTTTCCTCATGTCAGCACGTTGTAGGTGTCGCCACCGGTTCCAACCTTGTGTGAATGCTCTGAAAAGCTAATCATTTGCGTATCACAGCATCTTCTTCCTGTCGGTTAAATTTCGCGTCTGTTGCACGTCATCTTCGTGGTGTAGCAATTTTAATGGCCAGTAGTGTAGGTACAATGAAAGTAACTGCAAAGAAACTTTTTTTTAACAAAAGGAACATTTCGAATGTTCGACGGAAGAACAAAGAACAAAACTGTTGAGGAAAATTAAGGGGAGGTTTACTATCTTTGGCCCGAAAAAAGCATGTTCTTTGAGAATTTTTTTCTCGGGAAGTATTATAGATTTCGACCGGAAATGTCGATGACTAAAGGCGAAAGTGCAGTCGGAACGAAACGAAATTTCGATGTAGACCTCCACGCTCGGTATGTCACAGGTCAGCTGGCTAGTCTCAAATCAAATTTGAGTTGACGTTAGCGAAGTGTATAAGATTCTTTAGAAGCGGTACCTCGCTTAAGTTATTTTTACCGTAGGAAACAAAATGGCGGCCATTTGAAAAAATGGGTTTTTTTCATCGATTTTTCGACTTGGTCGGCCAAGTAAAACTATTTATAGTTGATGGATCGGAATAAAAGTGGTACAACTCCTAGCTAATTTAGTTAGCTTCGTTGGAAACAAAGAATCAAGCCAATCGGTTCAGTAGATTTGAAGTTACCATACCGCGCGATAAAAAAAGTCATTTCCAGAAAAACGCGTTTGAAGTTTTGACTACATATAAATGCAATGTTACGCAACTTACGTTCAATCTGCTATTCCGGGTCCATAAACTAGTCCTTCCTCTTCCTCACAGAGGGCGTTCTGCTCGATCTGGGCCATCCTGCGCTGCTCCAGAGTCGCTTCTACGGCCGGTGACAAGCGGTTTTCGGCCACTTGAATCCGGTGGTCGTCCGAATGCTTGGAGAACTGCGTCGAATAGAGTCCCAGGGTGACGCCCATCGTTGTCATGGTCTTTAGAATTGCTGAATACTCTTCGTTGAAGCTGTTCAGTGCCAGGAAAGTCCCTATATTCACAGTCTTTGCACCAGAATGCAAATTCTTGGGAGCTAACTTCCAAACACACGCGTTCAAACTGTCATTTGAATTTTGTGTGTTTCCTCCCAAGCACTGGTACAATAACTCGTCCTCTGAAAGGGCTTAGTAGATAGGATGAATCACTTTATGAACTTTTGAGAGCGGCTGGTCGTGTTGATATTCGTCCAATTGCGCCACTTGCACCAACTACTTTCCCCAGCCGGACAATTTTGGTGTTGTGAGTGGTCATCCGTCGAACACTTGTGGAAATACGTTGCCCAAATTGCCTTCTTCATCTGTTCCAACGAATTGGAATGCCGTCGGATTGCCAAGCCGTAGTACGTCGTAAGCTCCTTGATCACTTTATCAGTTTTAGTCATGAGCAAGCACATAGAATAATTTTTCGCGGCTACAACGTCGAAATTCCCGAAAAAGCTGGTGCATGAAAAAGGCCGATTTCAGGCAGGTGCATTTTTTTTCTTCAACCGCGAATAACAAACATTTCCGTTCCGTATTCGAGAAAACCGTTTCAGGGGTGGATTCTAAACACTTTTATGGATCCAAGTATACATTTTTGTTTTTAAATCGATTTCTTGAACCAAAAGATAGTAAACCTCCCCTTAAGTAATGAAAGACGAAATGGCTGCAGGAAAATTCTGAATAAATCGTAAAGGAAATGGGCGCAGGAAGACTGGTCACCGTGCAAAATGTCAAAACAACCTTCAGTGAAATTAAAAGGAATGGTGTCAACATTAACCACGTCATGGGACCGGAAAAATCTTGTTCCCGTCTTTCCTCTGTTTTCCTTCTACTTGCAATATTTAAACCAAAGTTAGGGACAAATAATGGAAACTACTCATAACTATTTTATTTGAAACACGTGTACCAATTTAAAATTATGGCCCACTTAAAAGAACACTAAATGCTTAAACACACGGAACTTATAATATCGCATTCGCCAGAGATGGCAGCTGTGACGAGTAGGGACGTACAATTCCGCTTTAAAAATCATTTTCTTCGTAATGGGAAACAAATCGACCCATTCCGTCGGCAATGGGCGTCACATGGAAGACGTGATGGGCAGTGTTTGTCTGGGATGACACCAGTTACTCATCACAAAACTGAAACTGCAAATACCCGCCGAACCAGCAGAGAAAATGCGCCTGACCAATCTTTGTCGTTTAAAAACTAAAAACGAGTAATAAAAATATACTTAATACGTGTGACTATCTATTAAATACGCACTGCACTTCCACGAAAAGGTAGGTGGATCTCACTGAGAAAAATTGTTAGGGTTCCGTAACACAATCCGTAAGAACGGAACCCCTTTAGGATCACTTCGTTGTCTGTCTGCTCGACTGTTCTAAATCCTTTCTGTAATGAACGGACAGACGTATCAAGTTGAAATTTATGTCACATACTAAGGTCTATGATCCCTTTCGATGACTGATCGTTAGCTTCTGAGTCGATGCAGTCAAAAGATATGGCCATTTACGTCATATACTTTGATACTCGCGAACTTACTCGTTAAAACATATGCGGTACTTCTTCCTGATGTAAAATCATGAAATTTCGCGAGAAGAAAAGTTTCACAGAACAACTAACGCGAAAAAATGAAAAAAGTGTTAATTTGTAATTATATCATACGAAAAAATATTTATTTTTTTCAATTGCTTTGCGGCTGCAACTTGAAATTAAAACATTCTGAAAAGTCTCCAAATCCCTGGGGGCGATATCTTGCAAGTACCACTGTCGAAAACAGGCAAAACTCGTCGAGATCCGGGATGCCTGGAATGGATGAATTGTCTATACACATAATTAAGCTTGCACGGAACACTGAGTGCGCTCGTCCTGTTCGCACCTGGTGATGTGGCGATAAGCACTGGGGACGGTTGGGTAGTATCTATGGAGATGGAGGAAGTTTTTGGGTTCATTGTGAATTGTGGAAAAACAGGGACGAACAATAAGGAGTTAGAGGGATAGAGAAAGATGGAAGGGGGAAGGATGAGCCCTGATGCAGAATGTGATACGTGGGAAAGAATTATAGTTCATAGCAAGGATAAATATTGAGGTGGATCTTATTGTCTGGGGATGAGTGGTGTCTGAAGTATCGCTGGGAAATGATATAGAGAGTCTCCAGTTGTAGAGTTGATGGAATGTGTTCGTATAGGTGCGGCAGCATGCCAGGATTGAGATATAATGGGAGTCAATAGCACTGCTGGACTCCAGTTGCCTGTAGTGTAGGATGTACAGCGGTGTCAAATGTGCATGAGTACAGGCGATAAGTTGGTGATACGGTACAGGAACCATTTGGGAGAAGGAAAAAGGTACGTAAAACGAGGCAAGGTGTATGGTGGTGAAAGGATTGGATGGATTGGATAGAAGTTCTTTGGAGACGATAGCTATGCAACATTAAAGCAGGAGATGACATTGTATCAAAGTATTTTAGGGATATATTTCGTAAACAACATCAAATACTGACGAATCGATTCCACAGACCGAACGTGAGGAGAGGGGCTAGTGTAATTGGTTAATACAAACCATAAAAAAATGCACGGAAGTATGTTTTTTAACACAAACTTACGTTTTTTTTAAATGGAACCCCGTTAGTTTTGTTAGTACATCTGAACATATAAACAAATACGTAATCAGTGCCGTTTGTTGCATTGTAAAATGTTAATTACATCCGGAGATATTGTAACCTAAAGTTGACGCTTGAGTACCACTCCTCCGCTGTTCGATCGTATGTATCGGAGAGCACCGAATTACGTAGGGATCCAAAGGCAACGGTGATGGTCCATAGGTACAGAAGAGACGGGAACAGCACATTACGTCCACATGCTAACACCTTTTTATTGGTCTTTTTGACTGACGCGCATGTACGTTACCATGAGGGGTGAGGTACTCGTACACACGTGGTTTCCGTTTTCAATTACGGAGTGGAATAGAGTGTGTCCCGACATGTCATGACAATAGATGTTCAATGTGGTGGCCATCATTTGCTGCACACAATTGCAATCTCTGGCGTAATGAATGTCGTACAAGCCGCAGTACATTTGGTGTAATGTCGCCGCAGGCTGCCACAATACGTTGTTTCATATCCTCTCGGGTTGTAGGCACATCACGGTACACATTTAACGTACTCCACAGAAAGAAGTCCAGAGGTGTAAGATCAGGAGAACGGGCTGGCTAATCTATGCGTCCTCCAAGTCCTATGAAACGCCCGTCGAACATCCTGTCAAGGGTCAGCCTAGTGTTAATTGCGGAATGTGCAGGTGCACCATCATGCTGATACCACATACGTCGACGCGTTTCCAGTGGGACATTTTCGAGCAACGTTGGCAGATCATTCTGTAGAAACGCGATGTATGTTGCAGCTGTTTGGGCCCCTGCAATGAAGTGAGGACAATGTTTCAAGCGTCAACTTTAGGTTACAATATCTCCGGATGTAATTAACATTTTACAATGCAACAAACGGCACTGATTACGTATTTGTTTATATGTTCAGATGTGCTAACAAAACTAACGGGGTTCCATTTAAAAAAACGTAGGTTTGTGTTAAAAAACATACTTCCGTGCATTTTTGTTTGGTTTGTATTAAACAATTACGCTAGCCCCTCTCCTCACGTTCGGTCTGTGGAATCGGTTCGTCAGTATTTGATGTGGTTTACGAAATATATCCAGCGGTAACGTTAGGTGATTCACCCTTTATAATCTCCAAGTTCGTCCAGTGTTTAGTTTCATAGTTTTTGTCCATTGTGGCCTTTCTGTTGGACTGTTAGCGGGTGGGGTTTACATTTTAGTTGCTGGTACTGTGTTAGTCTCAGATACACTCCTGGAAATTGAAATAAGAACACCGAGAATTCATTGTCCCAGGAAGGGGAAACTTTATTGACACATTCCTGGTGTCAGATACATCACATGATCACACTGACAGAACCACAGGCACATAGACACAGGCAACAGAGCATGCACAATGTCGGCACTAGTACAGTGTATATCCACCTTTCGCAGCAATGCAGGCTGCTATTCTCCCATGGAGACGATCGTAGAGATGCTGGATGTAGTCCTGTGGAACGGCTTGCCATGCCATTTCCACCTGGCGCCTCAGTTGGACCAGCGTTCGTGCTGGACGTGCAGACCGCGTGAGACGACGCTTCATCCAGTCCCAAACATGCTCAATGGGGGACAGATCCGGAGATCTTGCTGGCCAGGGTAGTTGACTTACACCTTCTAGAGCACGTTGGGTGGCACGGGATACATGCGGACGTGCATTGTCCTGTTGGAACAGCAAGTTCCCTTGCCGGTCTAGGAATGGCAGAACGATGGGTTCGATGACGGTTTGGATGTACCATGCACTATTCAGTGTCCCCTCGACGATCACCAGTGGTGTACGGCCAGTGTAGGAGATCGCTCCCCACACCATGATGCCGGGTGTTGGCCCTGTGTGCCTCGGTCGTATGCAGTCCTGATTGTGGCGCTCACCCGCACGGCGCCAAACACGCATACGACCATCATTGGCACCAAGGCAGAAGCGACTCTCATCGCTGAAGACGACACGTCTCCATTCGTCCCTCCATTCACGCCTGTCGCGACACCACTGGAGGCGGGCTGCACGATGTTGGGGCGTGAGCGGAAGACGGCCTAACGGTGTGCGGGACCGTAGCCCAGCTTCATGGAGACGGTTGCGAATGGTCCTCGCCGATACCCCAGGAGCAACAGTGTCCCTAATTTGCTGGGAAGTGGCGGTGCGGTCCCCTACGGCACTGCGTAGGATCCTACGGTCATGGCGTGCATCCGTGCGTCGCTGCGGTCCGGTCCCAGGTCGACGGGCACGTGCACCTTCCGCCGACCACTGGCGACAACATCGATGTACTGTGGAGACCTCACGCCCCACGTGTTGAGCAATTCGGCGGTACGTCCACCCGGCCTCCCGCATGCCCGCTATACGCCCTCGCTCAAAGTCCGTCAACTGCACATACGGTTCACGTCCACGCTGTCGCGGCATGCTACCAGTGTTAAAGACTGCGATGGAGCTCCGTATGCCACGGCAAACTGGCTGACACTGACGGCGGCGGTGCACAAATGCTGCGCAGCAAGCGCCATTCGACGGCCAACACCGCGGTTCCTGGTGTGTCCGCTGTGCTGTGCGTGTGATCATTGCTTATACAGCCCTGTCGCAGTGTCCGAAGCAAGTATGGTGGGTCTGACACACCGGTGTCAATGTGTTCTTTTTTCCATTTCCAGGAGTGTATTTTAGTGTGTTGTTTAGTAGGGTTGGAGCCGACCGCGGTGGCCGAGTGGTTCTAGGTGCTTCAGTCCGGAACCGCGCGACTGCTACTGTCGCAGGTTCGAATCCTGCCTCGGGCAGGGATGTGTGTGATGTCCTTAAGTTAGTTAGACTTAATTAGTTCTAAGTTCTATGGGACTCATGGCCTCAGATGTTAAGTCCCATAGTGCTCAGAGCCATTTGAGTAGGGTTGCATTGTCATAGATGGCGAGGTACATGTGATAAGAGCGGAAGCAGCGGGTGGTTGTCTGGATTTTGGAAGTGTTTACTCTGCGCAGCTTTTGATTATTGGTTACACTGGGAAGCAAACAGGTCAACGTGGATTTTGAGGGACCCTTCGGATTCCTAGAGTGTAGCGTAGAGGTCTAAGAAAACGATGTTATCAACCTACTGGAGGAACTGCGGAGGGGAGATGGTTTGGTCATAGCGGCAGTGTAGATGCTATGGCATTCCAGCCCCCGTAGTTATTGATCGATGTGTAGTGTACTTATTCGAAAATGTGCAGCTGACTGGCACTACAGAGTCCAGTGATTCCACTTGTCTGCTGGTCCCGCACGTTGCCGCCCGCATCGTGTCGTAATAGGAGTCGATGTCTGCCGCGAGCAACCTCCCTGAATAAAATAACAGCCCGCGCATCCCACCGTGCTCCCGGCAGCCACCTGTTGGCTCGTAGTAGGCTCAGATACATGCTTCGTCGTCTCTCGCGTTGTGATACTGCATTATGCATCCATGTTAACGCGATACCTAGGCGGGAAGAGGAGGGTGAAGCTCACAGAGTCTGAGTGGAAGCGCATTTGATATTTTCATGAAATACAGCATACGTTAGTACAGTACAGCCAATATCTCTTATATCCAATAGGGCCTCGTGACCAGATAAATAAAACGTAAAAAATCTTTCTTGTAAAATTTCCAAAGTAGTCAAAATTTTAATTTACTCTTTCACTCATATTTAAGTTCTTTATGTTACATATTTATATAATGCTAGTTAACAATGTTAAAGACTGATTTTTAAGTGCACTTAATAAAAGGGTAAGATATTGAGATCTATGGTTGTTTAATTGAAATGGCGTTAATGCAAGACCACACTAATAATGCAAATTCCCACATTCACAAATCCAGTGGAAGTACTTGTCACATTCTTGCTGGTTACACAGGTTTTTAAAAAAATGTGTACCACTGTGCTGTCTGTAGTAATGTTATTTTATTTTGCTGCCTGTTTCTGTTCTGAAGCATCATTAACAGCGGGAAAATTTCAAAGATGTATGACATGTCATACGTGCTTTAACATTAGTTACCACATTATCTTGCCAATTATGGTTTCCTGTGGTACTAGTGTTATGCAATTTTTTAACTTGATACTTGCTGTTGACCATCGCCTAAGCAAAATGGTCTACAGGGTTGCAGGTCTATGGCTTCATTTTTCGTTTGAGGTGTTTCTCATTCTACAAATAACTAACAAAAACCTTCCGTAATATTTGTTTATTTGGCATCAATGAATACACCACAGCACAAGTGAGATGCATTGTATAGACATACCGTGGTATTCCAGGGGCTCCGCAGTTACTGTGCAAAGTCACATTACTGCCAAGAATTATGTGGCCGTATTGGCTGATCAGATGCATCTCATGGTGTAATGTTTGTTTACCAATGGCGATGCTATGTTCCAGAGCCCCTGTTCGAAAAGCTCGCATCGCCCAGGACTGGTTTCGTAAGCATGAGGATGAATTGTCGCACCACAGTCACCAGATCTCAATACCATTGAGCCCTTGTGATCTAATTCGGAGAGAAGGCTGCGTGGTTGCTATGCATCTCCATTATTGTTACCTCAACTTGTCATTATTTTGCAGAAAAAATAGTAAAAGTAACCGTTTCGAACACACAGGCTCTGTATCTATCCATTCCGAGACTACTGGAAGCCATTTTGAATGCCAGCGGTTTTCCAGCACCCTATTAGGCGCTGTTGGTTTAGCCTTTCTATATTTTTGCCTACTCCCTGTACTTCGTGGCGCAGTCGTTAGCTCACTGGACTCGCATTCGGGAGGACGACGGTTCAATCACACGTCCGGCCATCCTGATTTATGTTTTCCGTGATTTCCCTAAATTGCACCGCCGATTTCCTTCCCCGCCCTTCCCTAATCCGGTGAGACCGATGACCTCGCTGTCTGGTCTTCTCCCCCACAACAACCCAACCAACCCTGTACTTCGCTACATCAGTGTTACCACCTTCACGCTAAACAAAAGCAAAACATCCGCATCTTATTCCTATAGTTGCCAAAGCGTCTACCTGCTGCAGCTGTTGATATCGTGTCAAGACTCTCACAGCTGTTGCCCGTCTATGGTGTCTTCTTTTATTCTATTAGTTTGTGACGTAATTCCCATGGCATCAGGCAATCTCTATGTCAGAACTGCGAAGTGCCTTATCGTATCAATTTGAAGTTATTATGATGGCCAATCATGTGGATAATTTAATGCATCTGAACGGCATTCGAAGTCTTGTTCGCATGCAGATCTTGTTCACCCATTCATTGAACCTAGTCGACGACTGATGGAAGTGCTAAAAACAAACAAACGCAAAAATCACTAGAGAAATGCCAGATCAAACATCAAACAGAATGTAATTTCGATGTACTTCAAACGACTCAGGTTGATCAGAGGAGTATGGGACTGAAATTGAATTCTGTTTAAGTATTACTAGAGTTATTGGTGTATCTTTATCGATGTTTTAATTAATAAACAGAAATGAAAACTTTGCCCTTTAAGTAAAACTAGGTGTTTTGACCACGTGCTTCGGTTGCAATACCTCACTGGCCTTTTAAAAATTATCTTATTTTCAAATGGAAGTACGTGAATTTTAAACGTTATACACTAGTATAATAATTTATTACGTCCAAGGTCTTGCAAAAATTACAAATTTCACACAGCTGGTTTGAACACATCTGAAGATGTGATTAATCCACTAACAGCTTCATCAAGGTATGCAGTATTTCGAATTAATCTCTGAACATCTATTAAAACAGCGTCGCTTTTGATATGTGACGATATGATGTGTAATCCATTGAATCGAAAATCTCTGGCCTGTTTGTAATCAGGAGACCTAAGATGTTAGCTTCACGAGTCGGCTCTCTCATTAAATCGTCAAGGTAATTTTTGGATAAAGCGTTTGGAACGATTTCATACGATTCCCTGTCCTTGGTACCTGCCCTATTAGTTGAATCTTCCAGTCTGTAGCTGATAAGTTGAAGTCTCCATCTAATACTACTACATGGCCAAGAAATTTATACGCATCTTTCTCCAGGTTTTCATTAAAACGTTCTGCCACTACTGCTGCTGAGACAGGGGTCTATAAAAGTACCCTTTTATGTTTGACCCACCTATAACACTTACCTTCACCCAAATGATTTCGCATTCGGAATTTCTACTAAGGTCACTAGAGATAATTGTATTTTCTACAACTATAAACACAACTCTACCATCGCTTCATTGCTATCTATTTCTGGTTTCAGCCATATTTCTGCCTCTATTACGATGTGCGCAGTATTGCCGTATCTACAAGATTACTTCTGGGACCTTTCCATGGACGCTCCTGCAGTTATCTAATACTACACTAATGTTTTCTTTCTCCGTGACAAATGCTACTCTCTCTTTAAGTAGAAAGGCTGATATTCTTCTCTGAAATTAGAACATATCGTACCTGGTCAACGGAGGGATTTCTCCGTCCTAAAAAACCCACATGTGCTCATCAAACTCACTCTGCAATCGTGGACGTTTCCTGGGTCTAGTGCACACCTTACCTGTTAAAAAATGTGCTACAATTCTCCACCCGATAGTAGTAGAGATCGAGAAATCCTCATTACAGAATCGACTGAGTGTCAGGCATGCTGTCTGCTGGGCGCTACCTGTCTTTACCAAAGCAGACAGCTGCTTGTAGGAACCGACGATGGTCTGTAAGTCCAGGCGTCATTCGTGCAGACGTGAGCCACTACTTGCACTCGGGTGCAGCCGGTGCGCTCGAACGCAACCTGCAAATGTCCCCCCCCCCCCCCCCTGCCCCCAATCCGACAAGCGGAGTGAACGCTTGCCTTCCTTCCTATCATGACCTCTATTTCTCTAAGCGGCTCAAAGATCTGGCTAACAATGGAACTCCGAATAACTGTCAAACCTCTTTTTAAGGCGTAAGTTGGCATCGGTGCGTGTCGCAGGTTCCACTTTCAACTTACGCCCAGAGATTCCTGACCCCGCCACTGTACTGTTCGCCATTCACCGTCAGGTTTGTGTCGACCGGCTAGGGGGAGCGAGTCGGAGGGCGCTGCGACCTCAAGGGTCCCAGGCGACTCCGTAGGCACCAAAGATACCAGAGCATTTGTCTCGGGGTTCTTAACGCTACCGCACTCCAGAGCAGCGGCTTGAAGCTTGTCGATTGTATCTAACGTAGCTTCCACCTGTTTCCAGACAAGGCTAATTTCTCCTGCATACATACATATCTGGTGCTGACATCATCCATCCTATGATCGTCAATACAACAAATAAAACAAAACAAACGAACACCTTCCAAACTGTCTGGAATGCCCAACGGTACGGACCGGCCGCCATGTCGTCCTCAGCCCCTAGGTGTCACAGGATGCTTTCTCACACGGGCAGCTGAGTGCACCCCACTTGACAACAGGACTCGGCAGACCCGGACGGTAACCCATCCAAGTGCTAGGCAAGCCCGAAAGCGCTTAACTTCGATGATCTGACGGAAAGCGGTCAAAACAACAAATAGTATAACACAAACTCATGTAGTCGCTAGGTGCAGTCCAAGTACTACTGCTACCATGCTTTTAGTTATCACTACAAGGTCAGCTCATGCGACACTGCTACTCGAAAAATATGGAAACGCTCAGAAAAAGTTAATCGGCACCAGTCAACACAAAATATTTTATATTCCAGGCAGTCGCATCTGTTGAAAGGCATGATTTAGGAGGAGCTCCATTAACAGCTGATAAAATTGTTGTTTATTGAATCACAACCGGTTTCGCGGCCTAAAGCCGTATCATCAGGTGCAACACCGTTAAAAGATCGTAGGCATTACTGTTTTAACTAGGAGCGCTGGATATGCCTATGATCTTTTAACGTTGTTGCACATTTAGACACCGAAACGAGTTTTGTTTTAATAAACAACAATTTAACCAGTGGTTAGCGGAATTCTTCCTGACATCATGCTAGTCAGCACAGTTAAATATGTTGTGATAACGTAGATTTTCCCGGCGTATCAAATACTGATGATGTTCACGGGTTTGCAGCCGGGTTCCATCGTCCTAACGACAACACGATATTTCGGCGGACCATCTGGTCACCATCTTCAGGTGAGATTGAGTGCACAACCACGCCAGAACAGAAGAGACATCAGATTCGGCGGCTCCTTTATACCGCGGATACTGGCCGTTGCGCGTGCGCGAGCAACGGAAGAGCTGCCCTCTGTGAGGCGACGAATTGCAGCAGCGCCAGCGGTGGAAACTGTCAATAGCGAGGAATCGCAAAATTAAAATGCAGCCGGTCGGAAACCAGACCGTTGCTATTTTATCCGTGACAAAATAGGATTCCACGTCTTACTTAAAGGGAAACTTTTATCTCTATTAATAATATCATCAGACAGACGTATTTCAATTGATTCTTTCAATACGCAATCCCAGTAACGGGAAGCCGAGGCAATAATTTGCGTCTCATTATACGACATATTGTGCCCTTCATTAAGACAATGTTCAGCAACGGCTGATTTTTCCGGCTGCAGCAGACGTGTATGCCGTTGATGTTCCACAGATCGATCTTGAACTGTACGAACAGTCTGTCCAATGTAGGCCTTTCCGCAGTGACAGGGAATCTTGTATAGCCCAGGCTTCCTCAGTCCCAAATCATCTATAACCGATCCAAGAAGGGATCTAGTTTTCGCCAAAGGCATAAGAACGCTTTTAATATCATATTTCCTGAGGATTCTTGAAATTTTCGAAGAAATACTTCCCACGAAGGGCATTTTAATTTTGCGATTCCTCGCTATTGACAGTTTTCACCGCTGGTGCTGCTGCAATTCTTCGCCTCACAGAGGGCAGCTCTTACGTTGCTCGCGCACGCGCAACGGCCAGTATCCGCGGTATAAAGGAGCCGCCGAATCTGAGGTCTATTCCTTCTCTTCCGACGACCTTCTCCTCCATCTCACTCATCTCCTTTCCGAACAGCTCAATTCCCGTCGCTCCGCAAAGTTCCTCTCCCTGGACCTCGAACGTGCCTATTACCGCGTGTGGCATTCCGGTCTCCTCTTCAAGCTCCAAACCTTCGCCCTTCCCATTAACTACGTCCGTCTGATCGTCTCCTTTCTCTCCTACCGCCCTTCCTACGTCACCATCCATAACACGGACTCCTACACCTTTTTTCCCTCCGCCAGTGTGCCCCAAGCCTCCGTCCTCTCCCCCCTTCTGTACCTTTTATATGCGGTGGACATGCCGCCGCCGTCACCCCCCGTCCACCTTCTCCAGTTTGCCGATGACACCGCCTTCCCTGCCCTTGCACCCACCCTGCAGCGCTCCCAACACCTTCTCCAATCCCATCTTGACCGGTTCACCGCTTGGTGCAACCAGTGGTTGCTCAAGGTCAATCCCTCCAAAACCCAGGCGATCGCTGTAGGCAAAACCACCCCTTCCTTCCGCCTCCTTGATTTCTATCTCACCATCTATGGCCGTCCTATCGCCCTCACTCCCACCCTTAAGTACCTTGGCGCCACCCTCGACTGTCGCCTCTCCTGGACCCCCCCCCCCAATCTCCGGACAATCCAAGCCAAGGCACGCTTCTGACTCTGTCTCCTCAAGCTCCTCTCCGGCCATACGTGGGGTCTGGATCCCTCCACCATACTCCACACCTATAAATCCCTCATCCGCTCTATCCTTTGTTACGCCCATCCAGCCTGAATCTCCGCCCCCTTCAGATCCTTGAACGCCATGCTCTCCGCCTCGCCTATCGCATCCATCTCCCCTCCCCCATGCGGATCCTGTATGACCTCATTCCGTTCCCCCACCTCCTCCTTTTCCTTGAAAGGATTCAGATCCTGTACACCTCCTGTAAACTCGATCCTCCCCACCCGCTTGTCTCACCCCTCCTCTCCCACCCCCACCCGCTGCCGCGCCTGTATTCCCATGTCCCGCCAGGTCTCCATCTCTCCACCCTCCATACCCTCTCCCAAGGTGGCTTCCGCCAGCTCCCCACCCTGATGATGTTCTCCTCCCCTCCATCTACCCCTCCTACCATCTTTGATCCTCCCTCCCTCTTCCTGTGTTTGCTCCTTTGGGCACCCTCCCTCCCTTCTCTCCCCCTCCTTCCCGCCCTCCTCCATTTCTCCCCACTCCTTCCCCGGGCTTTCCCTCCAGCCCTTCCTCCGTTTTTCCTCCGTCTCCTCCATCATTGGCATTCTTGCTCACCCCTCTCCCTCCCACTCCTCTTTCCTCCCCCTTGGCAGGTCCCCAGACTCGTACATGATCTGTGGACTTTCGCGCGCCGGAGATCATAGCCATCAGTTTCACGTGTGCGTGACGTCGTTTTGTGTTTTAGTGTCCGCCGTCACGCTTCTGCGTTCACTTGTGCAGTCGGATTCATCAGTGTTATGTGCGCCGTGTCAACGTGTTTTCAGTGTCGTTATCGTCGAGTGTGAATGGCTCCGTGTTTTTTGTGTATCTGTGACCACTATTTTTTGCCCGTCACTATGTTCATTCTGATTCTCCATTCTGTGTTCTGTTATTGTCAACACTATGGCTGAAGAACGGTGTAGCATGCCGCTGACAGCCTATCTGATTGTTTTAGGTATGAAAATAACAATAAAGGAAAAAAATGAGATCCCTTCAGTTCCGGCGTGATTGTGCACTCAATCTCACCTGAAGATGGCGGCCAGATGGTCCGCTGAAATATCGTGTTGTCGTCAGGACGATGGAACCCGGCTGCAAACCCCTGAAAATCTTCACAGTTAAATATGTTGTTATTATCCTTTGTTTCCCAGAAGCACGGGAGACAAAGACTAAACTAAATATCGTATACAACAGCAACTGCTGCTGCAGCTGTTGGGACCTCCAATGAATTCCGCAGCTGCGCTTCTGCTGACTATTCAAGTACTGTACATAACGGTCACAAAATTCAAACTGAATCATGCGACACTACGGCTGTCAGCGGCGTGACGTTTCTTTAAAAAGTCAGTTTACACAATGCAAACGCACTAAAACTACGTAATCACTGAAAATAAATTAGATGATACTAGACAACAAGGTTAAATACACATACTGTACACATATTTCCAGAAGGCTGCCGGTCTTGCTTACGAGATGAAGGCAGAGCTCTCCATCCGCAGCACCGCTGACAGAACTGACTGCGGACCTTAGGTGCAGAGCCGGGTGGTGGGTTTGAATCAGAGGCTCAGACGGTTTTTCGACCGTGTTGGCTGCAGATTCAAAAATGGTTCAAATGGCTCTGAGCACTATGCGACTCAACATCTTAGGTCATAAGTCCCCTAGAACTTAGAACTACTTAAACCTAACTAACCTAAGGACATCACACACACCCATGCCCGAGGCAGGATTCGAACCTGCGACCGTAGCAGTCCCGCGGTTCCGGACTGCAGCGCCAGAACCGCACGGCCACCGAGGCCGGCAGGATGCAGATTCCTTGACTTGCGCCACAGGGTGGTGGGGTTTCGGGTTCCGCTGAATAGGTCAGGAGTTCACTACACTCAGCTGGCGGCTACACGGGTAGCGGAGGCTGTGTGGCGTGGACTGGGCGGTTTTTTAGGTTAGAAGGCCTCGGGAAAGTACGGGGTGGGCTGCAATCTCAAGGGGTGCATGGCAAATACAGGACGTGCTTGGATCAAGGAACAGTCGGAATTGTAGTTGTATATTGTTGTAGTTGTGCTGGGAAAGTCCCTGAGCTTCAAGCGCTAATAGAAAGCACAGAAGCTGAAATCGTTATAGGTACAGAAAGCTGGCTAAAGCCTGAAATAAGTTCTGCAGAAATTTTTACGAAGTCTCAGGAAAGATAGATTAGGCAGAATTGATGGTGGAGTGTTTGTGTCTGTCAGTAGTGGTTTATCTTGTAGTGAAGTCGAAGTAGATACCCCGTGCGAATTTGTATGGGTGGAGGTTATACTTAACAGCCGAACTAAGTTAGTAATTGGCTCCTTCTACCGACCCCCAGACTCCGATAGTATAGTTGCTGAACAGTTCAGAGAAAATTTGAGTCTCGTAACAAATAAATACCCCGCTCATACGGTTATAGTTGGTGGGGACTTCAACCTTCCCCCGATATGTTTGCAAAAATACTTGTTCAAAACTGGTTGTAGGCAGAAAACATCTTCCAAGATTGTCCTAAATGCTTTCTCTGAAAATTATTTCGAGCAGTTAGTCCACGAACCCACGCGAATTGTAAATGGTTGCGAAAACACACTTGACCTCTTAGCCACAAACAATCCAGAGCTAATAGAGAGCATCATGACTGACACAGGGATTAATGATCACAAGGTCGTTGTAGCTAGGCTCAGTACCGTTTCTTCCAAATCCACCAGAAACAAACACAAAATAATTTTATTTAAAAAATCGGATCAAGTGTCACTAGAAGCCTTCCTAAGAGACAATCTCCATTCCTTCCGAACTGACTACCCAAATGTAGACAAGATGTGGCTCAAATTCAGAGATATAGTAGCAACAGCAATTGAGAGATTCATGCCTTATAAACTGGTAAGAGATGGAACTGATCCCCCATGGTACACAAAACAGGTCCGAACGCTGTTGCAGAGGCAACGGAAAAAGCATGCGAAATTCAGAAGAACGCGAAATCCCGAAGATTGGCTAAAATTTACAGACGCGCGAAATTTGGCTCGGACTTCAATGCGAGATGCCTTTAATAGGTTCCACAACGAAATATTGTCTCGAAATTTGGTAGAAAATCCGAAGAAATTCTGGTCGTATGTAAAGCACACAAACGGCAAGACTCAGTCAATACCTTCGCTGCGCAGTGCCGATGGCACTGTTACCGACGACTGTGCCGCTAAAACGGAGTTATTGAACGCAGTTTTCCGAAATTCCTTCACCAGGGAAGACGAATGGAATATTCCAGAATTTGAAACACGAACAGCTGCTAGCATGAGTTTCTTAGAAGTAGATACCTTAGGGGTTGCGAAGCAACTCAAATCGCTTGATACGGGCAAGTCTTCAGGTCCAGACTGTATACCGATTAGGTTCCTTTCAGATTACGCTGATACAATAGCTCCCTACTTAGCAATCATATACAACCGCTCGCTCACCGATAGATCTGTACCTACAGATTGGAAAATTGCGCAGGTCGTACCAGTGTTTGAGAAGGGTAGTAGGAGTAATCCATCGAACTACAGACCTATATCATTGACGTCGGTTTGCAGTAGGGTTTTGGAGCATGTAGTGTATTCAAACATTATGGATCACCTCGAAGGGAACGATCTATTGATACGTAATCAGCATGGTTTCAGAAAACATCATTCTTGTGCAACGCAGCTAGCTCTTTATTCGTACGAAGTAATGGCCGCCATCGACAGGGGATCTCAAGTTGATTCCGTATTTGTAGATTTCCGGAAAGCTTTTGACACCGTTCCTCACAAGCGACTTCTAATCAAGCTGCGGGCCTGTGGGGTATCGTCTCAGTTGTGCGACTGGATTCGTGATTTCCTGTCAGGAAGGTCGCAGTTCGTAGTAATAGACGGCAAATCATCGAGTAAAACTGAAGTGATATCAGATGTTCCCCAGGGAAGCGTCCTGGGACCTCTGCTGTTCCTGATCTGTATAAATGACCTGGGCGACAATCTGAGCAGATCTCTTAGGTTGTTCGCAGATGATGCTGTAATTTACCGTCAAGTAAGGACATCCGAAGACCAGTATCAGTTGCAAAGCGATTTAGAAAAGATTGCTGTATGGTGTGGCAGGTGGCAGTTGACGCTAAATAACGAAAAGTGTGAGGTGATCCACAAGAGTTCCAAAACAAATCCGTTGGAATTCGATTACTCGATAAATAGTACAATTCTCAAGGCTGTCAATTCAACTAAGTACCTCGGTGTTAAAATTACGAACAACTTCAATTGGAAAGACCACATAGATAATATTGTGGGGAAGGCGAGCCAAAGGTTGTGTTTCATTGGCAGGACACTTAGAATATGTAACAAGTCCACTAAAGAGACAGCTTACACTACACTCGCTCGTCCTCTGTTAGAATATTGCTGCGCGGTGTGGGATCCTTACCAGGTGGGATTGACGGAGGACATCAAAAGGGTGCAAAAAAGGGCAGCTCGTTTTGTATTATCACGTAATAGGGGAGAAAGTGTGGCAGGTATGATACGCGAGTTAGGATGGAAGTCACTAAAGCAAAGACGTTTTTTGTCGCGGCGAGATCTATTTACGAAATTTCAGTCACCAACTTTCTCTTGCGAATGCGAAAATATTTTTGTTGAGCCCAACCTGCATAGGTAGGAATGATCATCAAAATAAAATAAGAGAAATGAGAGCTCGAACAGAAAGGTTTAGGTGTTCGTTTTCCCCGCGCGCTTTTCGGGAGTGGAATGGTGGGGAGATAGTATGATTGTGGTTCGATGAACCCTCTGCCAAGCACTTAAATGTAAATTGCAGAGTAATCATGTAGATATAGATGTAGATGTAGATGCAAGTGAGAACAAAGACTTAACCAAATTCTGTTTAGAAAAAGAAACTACTACTGCCAGGGCGCACATTCGACTCTGTAGCTGCACTTAGCTGGCATCAGCTGTGAACAAAATTTTTTTGGTGTTAATCTCTGTCCTTTACGTTCGTAACGTAAAGTATAAAAAATAGTGTGATTCTCACAACATGTTGATTAATAACATCGAAGCACTGTGCTCCATGAGGACCTAAATGGAAGCGTTGACACCAATGCTGCCTGTGCATGCAGTATTAGGAATGCAAAATCAATCTGAACTTAAGTTATTTGCCAGTGACTCCAGTCATCAAAAACCGTGATTACTGCCTTGGGGCGGCCTGTGTCACACAGGTTCAGTGTGACGCCCTAATGGTGGCACGATGTAGCAGCACTATAGCGGCTAGTGGCTTCAGTGCTCCTAAAATATCCATCAGCAGAAAACACAACTAGTAAATTTAAATGACTTTAGACTCAGGTGTCCATATGGCTAAATAAACATTTCAGTATAATCAGAATTTCACGTAGCCATCCATAAGAAACCTCTTACACCACAAAATTGTTAAGGACTAAACTTCAATTAAAAACGCTATTTCAAAAAATGGTGGCCACCAGCATTTAAATAAAACACAGCAACCCTCAAAGTAATAACCAATACAATAGAAAGATAAATGACATTAGTTAAGTAACTGCCTTCGGCCACTGTAACTAGAGTTAAGCGACCAGATTACACATGCAATAAATAACACAGAAAACCACCCATAGAGAATCACTGAAAGGCAAACACAAGTTATTAATAAAAAGTACCAATAAACAGAAAGAGAGAGCTCAATCGATAATCACATTAACTTCAGCCCTTCAGGAAGCCACCAAGACCAAGTGAAGCTAGAAGCTCTCGTAGTGCGACCACTGACTATGAAAGGCGCCAAAGGCGGTGCAAGTTGAATATTATCAGGGCAGCATTAAGTATCCAGTCGCATACAATATTTAATCGCCTGAATCACAAACCAACTGATGTCAAGACGAATCGAATTCATACAACAGGATGCCGTCTCCCAAAATATTGCAGCAGGCGAGAAACTGTGAACCAAACAAGCACCCGAAAAATACTTACTACGTGATCAAAAGTATTCGGACACCTGGCTGAAAATGGCTTAAAAGTTCGTGGCGCCCTCCACCGGTAATGCTGGAATTCAGTATTGTGTTGGCCCATTCTTAGCTTTGATGACAGATTCCACTCTCGCAGGCATGCGTTCAATTAGGTGCTGGAGGGTTTCTTGGGGAATGACAGCCCATTCTTCATGGAGTGCTGCACTAAGGAGAGGTATCGATGTCGGTCGGTGAGGCCTGGCATTAGGTCGGCGTTCCAAAACATCCCAAACATGTTCTGTAGGATTCAGGTCAGGACTCTGTGCAGGCCAGTCCATTACAGGGATGTTATTGCCGCGTAACCACTACGCCACAGGCCATGCATTATGAACAGTGTTCGATCGTGTTCAAAGATGCAATCGCCATCGCCGAATTGGGAAGCAAGAAGGTGCTTAAAAAATCAATGTAGGCCTGTGCTGTGATAGTGCCACCCAAAACAACAAACGATGCAAGCCCCCTCCTTAAAAAACACGACCATAACACCACCGCCTCCGAATTTTACTGTTGCCACTTCACACGCTGGCAGATGAAGTTCACCGACATTCGCCATAGCCACACCGTGCCATCGGATCGGCACATTGTGCGCCGTGATTCGTCACTCCATACGACGTTCTTCCATGTCGTTTGGCATATACCGGAGTGATGTGTGGCTTATGAGCAGCCGCTCGACCATGAAATCCAAGTTTTCTCACCTCCTGCCTAACTGTCATAGTACTTTCAGTGGATCCTGATGCACGTTGGAATTCCTGTGCGATGGTCTGGATAGATGTCTGCCTATAACACATTAGGACCCTCTTCAACTGTCGGCGATCCTTGTCAGTCAACAGACGAGGTCGGCCTGTAGGTTTTTGTGCTGTACGTGTCTCTTCACGTTTCCAATTCACTATCACATCGGAAACAGTGGATTAGGTATGTTTAGGAGTGTGGAAATATCGCATACGGAGGTATGACACAAGAGACACCCAGTCACCTGACCACATTCGAATTCCGTGAATTCTGCGGAGCGCCTCATCCTGCTTTCTCACGATGTCTAATGACTACTGAGGTCGCTGATATGGAGAACGTGGCAGCAGATGGCAGCACAGTGCACTTAATATAAAAAAGTATGGATTTGGGTGTGTCCGGATACTTTTGATCACATAGTGTAGCTGCCGCTGGTAGTGTGGACCGCTGGTCGTCCTGGTTCGCCGTACCCAGCTGTTCGCTTGCCCTGGTTGTATTGGTTCCTCCGTGTTCTGTCGCCTCCTCGATGCAACGCCAGAGATGTTGCTTCACAAGGAGAATCGATACACAGGGAAATGTGGAGCCATAAAGTCTTACGAATACGGAAGAGCCGGCTTTTGTAGCCGAGCGGTTCTAGGCGCTTCAGTCCGGAACCGCGCGACCGCTACGGTCGCAGGTTCGAATCCTGCCTCGGGCATGGATGTGTGTGACGTCCTTTGGTTGGTTAGGTTTAAGTAGTTCTATGTTCTAGGGAACTGATGACCTCAGATGTTAAGTCCCACAGTGCTCAGAGCCATTTCAACCATTTGAACTACGGAAGATAGGGAAGAATCTATAAGGAGCTGCCACCACGCTTCAGTTGCAAGTTCTTTAACAAACCTGCGGGGCAAGTCAATACTAAAAAATACAAATAAAAACAGATATTCGAATTAAACGAAACCTGGGCTAGAAACGGTAGTAAAGTGACGATACCAAAACACTACCAAGTCATTTGTAATGCTGTAAAACAAAATATACATATTTGTTTAAGCCTTCAACAGTGAAACAACACTTTACATCATCTCAGGCTGGTGGAAACAAGAACAGATATGATCAGTAGAAAATGACTGTATGACCTAAAGTCATTAGAGTCAAAGTAAAACAATTTTACTGTCTATATCCTCACAACTGGCAAATAAGGAATAAACATATCTATAGAACAATAGGCCTTACCGAAGGTTAACCATACAACGTGACAAATAATTAGTAACCATTGCACCGCAAAGCACAATAAAAAATATGGAAACGTCTCCCATAGTCACTTTACGGACTTCAAGCACAAAAAAAGCCGAACTCTATATTCTTAGTGCATCATAGTAGATATCTCAGTGTAACTAAGAAGAGTACAGTGGAAATATAACGTACATGAAAAGAATTCCTCAATTATTTCAATGTACAAAAATACGGACATTGTTTAACAAACAGAAACAGATGCTAGTATAATTGTGCCATCATTAGTTATAACTATAAGGAACCAGAAGTAGGTATCATTACAGCAAATTACAAATTATTATACTATGTGTTTGTTAAAACAAACCAAAAGTTAGTAACTTACGCAGATAAAATGAGATAATAACAGGTACTGTACCCTGCCGAGATCCTTGGGCGCACTGTACAAAACCAGTCATATAACACATTATAAAAATATTTTGAACATGGCTGCACAACAGCAACCGTTACAGAATAGACAGCCAACCAGTTGCCATAAATGATGGTTTTCAAATAACCTTTACCATGGTTTCAACAGATTTAAACCTTACTCAGAAGGACAAACAAACTTCTCATTAGCAACCAGTCAGTAAAGCTGTCTACACATGGCATGTATCAGCAACGATCTAAATGTCCATATTTAAAAATTAAGGGCCCTAGAATCAAGGGCTTTTCACTTCAGTAAAACCAGTCTCTTAAAATAACAGACCATGTAGCTACTAACATGGTCTTCACTGTTTGCTGCCAGAACTACATCGTCAACGTAACATTTCTTCGCTCCCCATTAGGCCAACAAACCGAGCCGCCACGGCTCAATAACTATATATGAACTGTCTATTATTTACAATAAGTGGAATAGTATTCTACAAGGCAGAGCTCTTAGATTCTATTTCCTGTACTCAGATTTATTTTCTTAACAAGTTACAAAACCGTATTTCATGCTGTAATGAGCCACTCCCCCATGAAGGTAACTAGTCAACAGGCCCTCTCGTTGGGGTTGGGTTGTTTGGGGAAGACCAGACAGCGAGGTCATCGGTCTCATTGGATTAGGGAAGGACGGGGAAGGAAGTCGGCCGTGCCCTTTCAAAGGAACCATCCCGGCATTTGCCTGGAGCGATTTAGGGAAATCACGGAAAACCTAAATCAGGATGGCCGGACGCGGGATTGAACCGTCGTCCTCCCGAATGCGAGTCCAGTGTGCTAACCACTGCGCCACCTCGCTCGGTCGGCCCTCTCGTAATCCAGACGGAGTTTAATCGACTGAAGCATACTCGAGAACTCGTGTCTGGCTTTAGGTAAAGTCAAACACTACACTTGATCAATAACACAGAAAAAAGAAGAGGATGTCGCATATACTTCAGCAGGTGAACCGTTACTAAAAATGATCGAGAAATCCACCATAAACGGATACGGCTAACCACAGTGATAGACAAGGTAATTACAGCCATCTTCGTGTTGATTTTCCTCTGTTGATTAAAGCAAGTCAGGTGACGGCTGCATCAGATATGCTAAAGAACAGTAACTAAAAATGAACGAGAGATGCAACACAGGCGCCCACGGCTATCCTCAGTGAAAGCCAAGGCCATTACAGCAACTGTCATTTTGATTTTCCCCTGTTAATTAAAGCATGTTAAGTGACGGTTCCATCAAATATACAACTCCGATTTCCTTTCCTATTTTTGTCTGTGTGAGCTATTTCTCCACAAAAATCTTGTTTCCTTCCAGTCCTTGTTTTCCTTCTACCTGCAATATTTAAACTAACTTAAGGGAAAAACGATAGAGGCTGTTTATATTATCTGTTTACTCATAACTGATTTACTTGCAACTTGTGTTGCGTTTTAAAATTCTGGCGTCTGTCTTAGAAGACTAAATATGTAAACGCGCCGATAAATTCCCTATTAGACTTCTAAACACTGAAATCTGACTAAATGCTTTAGGCTTCAAGCGTAGTGCTCCCCGCTCAGAAAGTTCCATGATGTTGTGTTTATTTTTCGAAGCGTAATATGTATACCGAACTGTGTACACTCCATTTGCATTCATTTATCTCTGAATTCCACTGTAAATTTGCTTTGTTGGTTCCAGTAAAGTAAAACTTTTTTCTTTGTTTTATTATTAATATTAATTTAGTTAGAACTGACCATAAATAAAATTTAGTTAACGACGACTACTTCACTTGCAGGATAAACTTTGCAGATGGTGCGTTTGTTTGACAATTAAAGCTGCGAAAATGGCGCTCATTGTCACTCTTGACGTTAGGGATACACTGGCACAGACAAAATCTGACAACAAATGTGCATTAATGACTCATAGATTTTCTAGCATTCTTTGCACGATACAAGAAAATTAAATTTATATAAATTTTAGTAAATTAGGAAGTAATGTACAAGTAAGTTCTGTATCGGTGGTCCACCAGACTTTGCATCACCTCGTGGTGTATTGCCGTACCTGCCGACAGCCCAATTCTGAGATCTTCTGAGGACGTATATTATAGGTCACTGCACTTTTCGATGGAGTGACTCTGAGCACTAAAATTCATCTTTGTCTTTCCAGTGCAACTGGCTGAGAAGTTTCTGTCTGTACGGGATACATTCTAGAATTTAAGAAATCTCTCAGACAGCTGCATTGTAAATCTAATCCATATAGTTCTTTGTGCTGTATCTCCCTTTACACGTCGCTTTACAAATAAAGATGATAATCGAACATTTACTCTTTGTCTTTTGTACTAGCAATCCACTCGTCACAGAGCAATTCGTTCTGTGTTTTCCGTACGGTGTAATTGTTGATCACTGTAACAGGAATATGAGTTTTATTCTATACAAATATTAAGTAAATTTAATTGTAAATTTCTTCATTTAATAAATTTCCATTTTAGCTGGAGGTGAGCGCGTGGTTACGAAAATATTCAAATTTGGCTCAGTCACACAAAATTCGCAACAGGAACCCACATTTCGAGAGCAATCTCTCGTAACCAATCAAAATATACAAGAATCTTTTTAAAAAGCTGATACTTCATCAAAGAGAAAACAGTAGAACAGTCTGCTTAGGCAGTCTTCTTCCTACTTTAGAGTCAGCCTTTTCCATATCCACACGCTGGCTTTCTTCTGCATATTATCATCGGCTAGCACACAGTTCATATCGTGTATTCCTGCATGTTAAATGGGAAACTTTTATCGGCGTCCATTAATGACGATGACGGTGCAAGGGCCAATCTATAGAATCCAATCGTCACTTTTGACACAAGGTCCAATCAAAGAGGTTTAAGTCCCAAAAGGAGAGAAAGATGATTACTTGGACACAAAACCAAACTAAGAATATTAAAGTATCGTTTGGACGCAAAGTCCAACACAATCACTTGTCAGTGCTGAAAGCTCCACGGTCGATCGATGGCTATCCATAACCACAGCTTGGCTGCTATATGAACTCGGAGGTAACTCGCTGAAGAGGAGTGTAACGGGCTCTGCAACCGGAACTAGCTGGCTTGCAGCTGTGGGGCGTACTAAATAGCCACTGGGGGGAAGGTTACGTGTTACACTCACACATGGGCACATGATAAGCATAAGAAAAATAGTGCGGTGACTTTAGCGCACCGGTGGCAATGTTGACGCCGCCAATCCGCTTGAAGCCATCCGCAAGCCATCCCCTAAACGTTATTTACAAATTGTAGACCTTTGTTGGTTAGGCAACCCGGCAGACCTCGATGTGATGCTGTAAGGCCTAAGCCCCAGGATATAGCAATTAGCGATTTTTTATAAACACTAACAGAGAAACGTCCGTCCCCAGTAGCTGAGTGGTCAGTGCGACAGAATATCAATTCTAAGGGACCGGGTTTGATTCCCAGCTGGGTCGGAGATTTTCTCCGCTCAGGGACTGGGTGTTGTGTTGTCCTAATCATCATCATTTCATCCCCATCGACGGGCAAGTCACCGAAGTGGTGTCAAATCGAAAGACTTGCACCCGGTTAACGGTCTACCGGACGGGAGGCCCTAGTCGCACGACGTTAATTTAGCAGTTCTACCCGGCGTTGCCCATGAATTCATTTGCAACTGTGCGTCCATGTCCGTACCACGCAGCGTCTGGCCTTGTGCTTCGTGTATATAACGTCATACCTCCTAAACTATGTGTAGTACAATGATATAATTTCTAAGTATATATGTATATATTGTCTGCGGAATTCACTGCGAATTTAGTTAGCAGCAAGGAAGTAACAAATTTAAACGTCGTGCACGATGTGGCAGTGTTTCACGCGTCTCATTGTTTATGACGTCATGTCTCCTGAAATATGTATTGTACAATGATATAATTTTGCGCTTAGATTCACTGGTATAAATGCTTACCGTCTGTAAAATATGTCACGATTAAAGTTAGTGGTAAAGAAGAAATAAATTATAACGGTAAACCTCATGTAATTTTACTGCATAAATGGCGAAAAAGTAGTAAGGTGTGAGCAACTTTCGTCTCATCATTTTGTAGGGATTGTCAGCGCGAAAAAATGTGAAAAATGTTGGAAACTATTCATAAGTAAACACAGACTTAAATACAGACACACACAGACGTGCCCAATTAATATGGCAAATGCATCAGTACATGTTGTACCGGCTGGAACAAAGTTCTTAATATGGAATGAAAAGAGCTTACAAACTATTTTACCTGGCACAATACTGTAAATGCCATTCTGGATCAAACATTAGCTATAAGTTTCATAAAGAAAAGTGCATTAAACCAGTTAAGAAATGTAAGGGTGCTATTATTAACCAACATTTCCATTATTATTTGGAACGTTCTGTAGGTAAATTTGGTGAGACATCTGCGTACTTTCATTCTGTAAAAACAGCATGTCCGATTTCAAGAATAATTACGTGCGGAAGCGTGCGTACGTGTGTGTGTGTGTGTGTGTGTGTGTGTGTGTGTGTGTGTGTGTGTGTGTGTGTGTGTTTGTGTGTTTGTGTGTTTGTGTGTGTGTGTGTGTGTGTGTGTGTGTGTGTGTGTGTGTGTGTGTGTGTGTAAACACAAATTGTCAAAAAGAGTGTCTAATCCTCGAAAAAAGTTCAAACTCAGCCTGGTAATGCTACAGAGGCTACGAGACACCTTATATTGAAATAGACAGGAACATTATTGTGATCTCTGCCTCACACATTGTTTCCGCATGCAAATCTGATATCACAGTGCAGTAAATGGACGCAGGCGATGGTCGTCTATTGTGTAGATACCCCAGACACGTCCCACGCCGTCATTCATTATGTATTGAGAGCAAAGTCGCATTGACGGGACGAAAAGAGTAGCGTTATTGGATGAACAATGGTTTAGTGTCAGGTTCAAATGGTTCAAATGGTTCTGAGCACAATGGGACTTAACATCTGTGGTCATCAGTCCCCTAGAACTTAGAACTACTTAAACCTAACTAACCTAAGGACATCACACACATCCATGCCCGAGGCAGGATTCGAACCTGCGACCGTAGCAGTCGCGCGGTTCAGGACTGCGCGCCTAGAACCGCTAGACCACCGCGGCCGGCGTTTAGTGTCAGGGACTCGTCATCCGTCACTCCTGTAGAAGCCAGGTGACATAAAATGTTAAATGAGCAGCCAAAACTAAGTCAGCAATTCTGTAATGCTTTAAAACCACGCAACCAGTTTCAAAACTTCCATGCCCTTCATCTGCATCCGCTCCTAGTACACTTCACGCATTAGGCATTTGCCTGTTGCAATATCCATAATTTCCTCAATCCTCTTCTCTCTTTATGTTTGTCTCTTATGATTTTGAGAAGTAATCTTAAGCTAATCATCCTGTTTGTTCATTTCATTTTGTTGTGTTTTCATAGATTTTATTTTTTAGTTTGGAGATATCCTTTCACAGCTCTGAGAAATCTGATTTCTGCAGCCACAATTCTACGTTGTTGTCGTTTAAATGTGACCCGTGACTCAGTGCTACACATCGAAGTAGGAAAATCTTTAGTTTCATATATAACCGAGTGAGATGGCGCAGTGGTTAGCACACTGGACTCACATTCGGGAGGACGACGGTTCAATCCCGCGTCCGGCCATCCTCATTTAGGTTTTCCGTGAGTTCCCTAGATCACTCCAGGCAAACGCCGGGATGGTTCCTTCGAAAGGGCACGGCCGATTTCCTTCCCCATCCTTCCCTAATCCGAGCTTGTGCTCCGTCTCTAATGACCTCGCTGTCGACGGGACGGTAAACACTAATCTCCTCCTCCTCCTGGTTTCATATAATCTCAATCGTGTCTCAGGTACGTGTTTTTCTTCCCACATTATCTGAGACTTGTCCTAGTTTCTTCTCTTGTTCATTCCTGTTTTAATGTACAAATAGCCAAAAACGTGAATACAACTAAAAATTATAGAAAATGTATTCTACACTGCTCGGGTGACAAAATTCGATGAACTGCACAATACGGCTTACGTGCTGATAAAAAAAAAAAAAAAAAAAAAAAAAAGAAACCTTGGTCTCTTTCAGCACGGATTCGAATAGGGCCTCCATGTAAACATCCCGTTTGCCGTGGTTACCCTAGAGCAGTGAGGAGGTTGTTTCCTGAAGAATGTCATGGTAAATGTCCTCAGCTTTAGCCTCTGAGTCTGTGCTTCGTGTAAAGCAAAAACTGTTAGTGTGGAAACGGTGAAAGTAGTACGAGATCGTGTAATGACAGTCGGAGTCATTTTGGTAGGAATTTCAAATCGAACACAGGCGATCCTACAACATACAGTGCCAGCGGCGAGGACACGCCCAAACGAGCGAACGTGGGCTGGTGCAGGGTGGTCAAAGTCGAAACAGCATCTAAACAGCGGATGATGAACGGCAGTTTGGATAGTTTCAGCGAGATGAAGTAACAGTGTCCATCCTACATGCTAGCTTGTCACGAACTTGTGACAAATTTTCAAATGGCTCTGTGAACTATGGGGCTTAACTGCTGAGGTCATCAGTCCCCTAGAACTTAGAACTACTTAAACCTAACTAATCTAAGGACATCACACACATCCATGCCCGAGGCAGGATTCGAACCTGCGACCGTATCGGTCGCGCGGTTCCAGACTGAAGCGCCTAGAACCGCTCCGCCACACCGGCCGGCTGTCACGAATTCATGGGATATTCAATGAGAGGAGGACAGCAAAGTTAGCAAATTTTTTTTTTTTGAAGTCATCAATCCTCTAATGAGTTTGATGCGGTTCACCACGACTTCTTCTCTTGTGCCAACCTCTTCATCTCAGATTGGCACTTTCGGCCAACGTCCTCAGTCATTTATTCATCTTACTTCTTCGAGTTTTCTATATGAAGTGACGTCTCTCATATCCAAGTTTCCACTTCCTTCTATATAGCCCCTCCCCCCATGAACCATGTACCTTGCCGTTGGTGGGGAGGCTTGCGTGCCTCAACGATACAGATAGGCATACCGTATGTGCAACCACAACGGAGGGGTATCTGTTGAGAGGCCAGACAAACGTGTGGTTCCTGAAGAGGGGCAGCAGCCTTTTCAGTAGTTGCAGGGGCAACAGTCTGGATGATTGACTGATCTGGCCTTTTAACACTAACCAAAACGGCCTTGCTGTTGTGGTACTGCGAACGGCTGAAAACAAGGGGAAACTACAGCCGTAATTTTTCCCGAGGGCATGCAGCTTTACTGTATGGTTAAATGATGATGGCGTCCTCTTCGATAAAATATTCCGGAGGTAAAATAGTCCCCCATTCGGATCTCTGGGCGGGGACTACTAAGGAGGACGTCGTTATCAGGAGAAAGAAAACTGGCATTCTACGGATCGGAGGGTGGAGTGCCAGATCCCTTAATCGGGCAGGTAGGTTAGAAAATTTAAAAAGGGAAATGGATAGGTTAAACTTAGATATAGTGGGAATTAGTGAAGTTCGGTGGCAGGAGGAACAAGACTTCTGGTCAGGTGAATACAGGGCTATAAATACAAAATCAAATAGGGGTAATGCAGGAGTAGGTTTAATAATGAATAAAAAAATAGGAGTGCGGGTAAGCTACTACAAACAGCACAGTGATCGTATTATAGTGGCCAAGATAGACACGAAGCCCATGCCTACCACAGTAGTACAAGTTTATATGCCAACTAGCTCTGCAGATGACGAAGAAATTGATGAAATGTATGATGAGATAAAAGAAATTATTCAGGTAGTGAAGGGAGACGAAAATTTAATAGTCATGGGTGACTGGAATTCGACAGTAGGAAAAGGGAGAGAAGAAAACATAGTAGGTGAATATGGATTGGGGCTAAGAAATGAAAGAGGAAGCCGTCTGGTAGAATTTTGCACAGAGCATAACTTAATCATAGCTAACACTTGGTTCAAGAATCATAAAAGAAGGTTGTATACATGGAAGAATCCTGGAGATACTGAAAGGTATCAGATAGATTATATAATGGTAAGACAGAGAATCAAGAACCAGGTTTTAAATTGTAGGACATTTCCGGGGGCAGATGTGGACTCTGACCACAATCTATTGGTTATGAATTGTAGATTAAAACTGAAGAAATTGCAAAATGTGGGAATTTAAGGAGATGGGACCTGGATAAACTGACTAAACCAGAGGTTGTACAGAGTTTCAGGGAGAGCATAAGGGAACAATTGACAGGAATGGGGGAAAGAAATACAGTAGAAGACGAATGGGTAGCTCTGAGGGATGAAGTAGTGAAGGCAGCAGAGGATCAAGTAGGTAAAAAGACGAGGGCTAGTAGAAATCCTTGGGTAACAGAAGAAATATTGAATATAATTGACGAAAGGAGAAAATATAAAAATGCAGTAAATGAAGCAGGCAAAAAGGAATACAAACGTCTCAAAAATGAGATAGACAGGAAGTGCAAAATGGCTAAGCAGGCATGGCTAGAGGATTAATGTAAGGATGTAGAGGCTTATCTCACTAGGGGTAAGATAGATACAGCCTACAGGAAAATTAAGGAGACCTTTGGAGAAAAGAGAGCCACTTGTATGAATATCAAGAGCACAGATGGAAACCCAGTTCTAAGCAAAGAGGGGAAAGCAGAAAGGTGGAAGGAGTATATAGAGGGTCTATACAAGGGCGATGAACTTGAGGACAATATTATGGAAATGGAAGAGGATGTAGATGAAGATGAAATGGGAGATACGATACTGCGTGAAGAGTTTGACAGAGCACTGAAAGACCTGAGTCGAAACAAGGCCCCGGGAGTAGACAACATTCCATTAGAACTACTGACGACCTTGGGAGAGCCAGTCCTGACAAAATTCTACCGTCTGGTGAGCAAGATGTACGAGACAGGCGAAATACCCTCAGACTTCAAGAAGAATATAATAATTCCAATCCCAAAGAAAGCAGGTGTTGACAGATGTGAAAATTACCGAACTATCAGTTTAATAAGCCACAGCTGCAAAATACTAACGCGAATTCTTTACAGACGAATGGAAAAACTGGTAGAAGCCGACGTCGGGGATGATCAGTTTGGATTCCGTAGAAATGTTGGAACATGTGAGGCAATACTGACCTTACGACTTATCTTAGAAGAAAGATTAAGGAAAGTCAAACCTACGTTTCTAGCATTTGTAGACTTAGAGAAAGCTTTTGACATTGTTGACTGGAATACTCTCTATCAAATTCTAAAGGTGGCAGGGGTAAAATACAGAGAGCGAAAGGCTATTTACAATTTGTACAGAAACCAGATGGCAGTTATAAGAGTCGAGGGACATGAAAGGGAAGCAGTGGTTGGGAAGGGAGTGAGACAGGGTTGTAGCCTCTCCCCGATGTTATTCAATCTGTATATTGAGCAAGCAGTGAAGGAAACAAAAGAAAAATTTGGCGTAGGTATTAAAATCCAGGGAGAAGAAATAAAAACTTCGAGGTTCGCCGATGACATTGTAATTCTGTCAGAGACAGCAAAGGACTTGGAAGAGCAGTTAAACGGAATGGACAGTGTCTTGAAAGGAGGATATAAGATGAACATCAACAAAAGTAAAACGAGGATTCTGGAATGTAGTCGAATTAAGTCGGGTGATGCTGAGGGAATTAGATTAGGAAATGAGACACTTAAAGTATAAAGGAGTTTTGCTATTTGGGGAGCAAAATAACTGATGATGGTCGGAGAGGATATAAAATGTAGACTGGCAATGGCAAGGAAAGCGTTTCTGAAGAAGAGAAATTTGTTAACATCGAGTATAGATTTAAGTGTCAGGAAGTCGTTTGTGAAAGTATTTGTATGGAGCGTAGCCATGTGTGAAGTGAAACATGGACAATAAATAGTTTAGACAAGAAGAGAATAGAAACTTTCGAAATGTGGTGCTACAGAAGAATGCTGAAGATTAGGTGGGTAGATCACGTAACTAATGAGGAGGTATTGAATAGGATTGGGGAGAAGAGAAGTTTATGGCACAACTTGACTAGAAGAAGGGATCGGTTGGTAGGACATGTTCTGAGGCATCAAGGGATCACAAATTTAGCATTGGAGGGCAGCGCGGAGGGTAAAAATCATAGAGGGAGACCAAGAGATGAATACACTAAGCAGATTCAGAAGGATGTAGGTTGCAGTAGGTACTGGGATATGAAGGAGCTTGCACAGGATAGATTATCATGGAGAGCTGCATCAAACCAGTCTCAGGACTGAAGACCACAACAACAACAACAACTATCTAGCCAGTCATCTTCTAGCACGGCTCTGTCCTGCATCGTACGCCTCACTCCTCCTTTCCAATGTAGCCATATTCTTCCTCTTTCTCCATGCCGTGGGGGTCTCAAGTGCCTTATTCTAGAAGAATATATACTCTCTGGCATTCTTTTAAGATGTCCACACCATGAAAGGCGTTTGTTTACAGTTGAGTCTACAATATCGTTGGTAACTCTCATTTGTTCTCGTAATTCTATTTCTTATTTTGTCTCTCCTTTTCACTTCACAACTTTGCACCAGAACTCTATTATGTTTGCCTATAATTTCTTCTCATTGATGCTGGAGACTTTCCACAACTCAGCATGCATGCTTGCAACTATAGTTATGTATTTCTTCCTTTCTGAATTTTTAACGCACTTTTATTCCAAATAATGTAGCGTAGCTGATTAATTGCCACTTTTGCCCTTTCCTAATCTGTGATTTTATTTCCTCCTAGCTTCCACTTATGTCAGAAATGATTGTCCCAAAATCTGTATATGATCGTCTACACATTACGATAGACATCCATAGTAAGATCGCTTCCTATCCTGAAAACCAAGAATTCAGCCCTAAAATTTATTTTCGTACCTCACTGCTTATATTCTTCTTTAAGCTAACACATATTCATCCGTCCTGGGCGAAAATGATCCTCAGCGAAACTTAGAAACACCAGGCTACCATTATTTATTCCAAACCCCATTTTTCATTTCCTCTTCTAGTTTTTCCGATGCTTCGTTCAAAAACATTTTAAATATGGTAGTGGTCTCACTCGTCTGCTAACCTTAAATTCGTGTGATACTAACTTCCCAAATTTAACACAACAAATAACATCTGAAAACAGCTTTTTAACGGATTGTACATTTATATACAGGGTGAGTCACCTAACGTTACCGCTGGATATATTTCGTAAACCACATCAAATATTGACGAACCGATTCCACAGACCGAACGTGAGGAGAGGAGCTAGTGTAATTGTTTAATACAAACCAAAAAAAATGCACGGAAGTATGTTTTTTAACACAAACCTACGTTTTTTAAAATGGAACCACGTTAGTTATGTTAGCACATCTGAACGTATAAACAAATACGTAATCAGTGCCGTTTGTTGCATTGTAAAATGTTAATTACATCCGGAGGTATTGTAACCTAAAGTTGGCGCTTGAGTACCACTCCTCCGCTGTTCGATCGTGTCTATCGGAGAGCACCGAATTACGTAGGGATCCAAAGGCAACGGTGATGGTCCATAGGTACAGAAGAGACTGGAACATCACATTACGTCCACATGCTAACACCTTTTTATTGGTCTTTTTCACTGACGCACATGTACGTTACCATGAGGGGTGAGGTACACGTACATACGTGGTTTCCGTTTTCAATTACGGAGTGGAATAGAGTGTGTCGCGACATGTCATGCCAATAGATGTTCAATGTGGTGGCCATCATTTGCTGCACACAATTGCAATCTCTGGCGTAATGAATGTCGTACACGCCGCAGTACATCTGGTGTAATGTCGCCGCAGGCTGCCACAATACGTTGTTTCATATCCTCTGGGGTTGTAGGCACATCACGGTACACATTCTCCTTTAACGTACCCCACATTGAACGTCTATTGGCCTGACATGTCGGGACACACTCTATTCCACTCCGTAATTGAAAACGGAAACCACGTGTGTACGTGTACCTCACCCCTCATGGTAATGTACATGTGCGTCAGTGAAAAAGACCAATAAAAAGGTATTAGCATGTGGACGTAATGTGCTGTTCCAGTCTCTTCTGTACCTAAGGTCCATCACCGTTCCCTTTGGATCCCTACGTAATTCGGTGCTCTCCGATACACACGATCGAACAGCGGAGGAGTGGTACTCAAGCGTCAACTTTAGGTTACAATATCTCCGGATGTAATTAACATTTTACAGTGAAACAAAAGGCACTGATTACGTATTTGTTTATATGTTCAGATGTGCTAACAAAGCTAACGGGGTTCCATTTTAAAAAAAACGTAGGTTTGTGTTAAAAAACATACTTCCGTGCATTTTTTATGGTTTGTATTAACCAATTACACTAGCCCCTCTCCTCACGTTCGGTCTGTGGAATCGATTCGTCAGTATTTGATGTTGTTTACGAAATATATCCAGCGGTAATGTTAGGTGACTCTCCCTGTATTGCTTCCCACAGCCTAGGAAGTGATACGGTGTAATATGTCTTATGTAAATCTACATAAACCATGTGTGTCTCCAAGTAATGTGTCATTCTCACTGACAGTCAACTGTTTAATGAAGCAGATATTATCAATATAAGATCAACCCGCCCGGAAACCAATCTGTTCTTGTACTTCCTCAATTTCTCTCACAATTTTAGCTTTAAGGTTCTTACCATATAGTCTGAATTATTTGTTCGATACTTTCCAATCTATGGATTCCCTTACATTTTTTACCCTTCTCAGTTCCTTCAAGTACAAGGAAGCTACTCCTTGATGTCTTAACCCATGTCCTGTCATTCTAACTGTTCTTCTTGTTAATATATTCCACATGTTACACTTCTCGCCGATCCGGCTGAGAATCTCATCATTTCTTACATTACCAGTTCACCTAATTTTCAATATTCTTCTGGAGTAGCACATCTTAACTGTTTCGTTTCTCTTCTTTTCCAATTTTCCCAGAGTACACGATTCATTTCCAAGGCACCCAAGAACACATTCTCAGCAATTTCTTCCTCAAGTTAGTGTCTATTTTTGTAGGAGTACAAGACTGTGCTGCGTCCCTGTTTTACACATTTTTCTAATCCGAGTATTTCGTTTTTGGTCTTCGATTCTTATTTTTCCCTCTTGACGCTTGTACATATTGTATATTACCCAACTTTCCCTATAGCTTACACATATTTTCCAGAGAATTTTGACAAATGTTATATCATTTTAGATCGCAAAACGCTTTTTCTGTGTTGACGAACCCTAAATCTTATGTCTTACTTCCATTATCAAGTGCAAAATCAAAAATGTCATTCTGGTGCTCTAACCTTTTCGAAAGCCAAACTAATAGTCATCTATCAGAACCGCAATTTTCTTTTCCGTTCTACTGTGTATTATTCGTACCAGCGACTTGGATTACGAGCTGTTAACGTGATTGTTCGACAGTTCACCAATTTACCTACCCTAGCTGTCTTCAGGATTGTGCAGGTGATATTTTTCGGAAAATCTGATAGTATGTCCCATAGACTCTACAGACCAAGCGGAACTGTTGTTTGGTTGCCAAACCCGTAACGATTTTTAAAACTTTGAAGAAATTCTATCTGTGCCTCGCATCCTATTTGATCTTTAGTCTTCCAAAGCAATAGTGAACCTATCCATTCTCACTTTTGCGTTTAACAACGGAATTCCACTCGTAATCCTAATGTTGACGGCGTTTAATTTCACTTAAGGTTAACTGGTCTTTCCGACAACTATTTCTCGTTCGATTTTTTCAAATTTTTCCTACAGCTATTTCTTCTTGGATTCCCTCGACATTTCTTATTTATTTCATTCCTGAGTAACTTATTGTGGCACCACGAATTGATAGCACCCCACACGTGTCTTAAAGTTGGCAACAACATTGCAGGTTTCTGTTAGACGTCGACAGGAGTCGCGCAAGATCTGACAGATTCAATAGTGTGCGCCCGCTGAGCTTCACCTCCAGCGGCTCCAAACCATGAGCATCCTCTGCCCCCGAGATATAGGATGGCCAGCAGCAGCCACAAACCCCACTCGCGCATGAAGCCTTTTCACTATGTGATGCCACACAAATGATGCCCAGTCACGGCTCCAACATCATCGTTCATGCTTTAGTTCAGAAAGCCTCATCCCCGTTGCTATCGTATTACCTGGACTCTACATATTGTAACGGGTCATTGTACACTTGGAGAATACGTTAGTTGGTCCAGTCTTAGAGTATTGTGCGTCTGTATGGGAATCTTACCAGTTTTGTCTAATTCAAGAGATTGAGAAAGTCCGAAGAAGAGCGACAAGTTTCGCGACTGGTACATTTAGCCATCACGAGAGCGTTACAAATCTCATAGAAAGTTTGAAGTGGGACACACTACTGCGCACTAAACGGAAGGGGCTGCTCACTAAATTCCGAATTCCGATCATCACCGATGATGATATATTATCACCACCAACTTTCAAATCGCGCAATGATCACCATTCAAGGATAAGGGAAATTAGAGCTCGAACTGACGCGTTCAGACAGTCGTTTTTCCTTCGGTCGATCCGCGAGTGGAACAGAGGGGGGGAAATATGACTTTGGCGTGAATTGTGCCCTCCGCCACACACCGCTTGGTGGCTAGCGGAGCATATATGTAGATGTAGATTTAGATAAATAGAAGTTAAGTAAATCCTAAATATATGGGAATAATTTGTGCGTTAATTATTCCTGCTCCTGTCAATCTTCCCCACAACGACAGCTGCGCACCACACTGTAGCCCACTTACTGTTGTGTACGAAGTCACACATGACACTTATGCTGTATTTTTTTTTTTTTTTTACATTTCTGTACCTACTTCTTTCTTCAATCAGTTGAAGAATATCTTCTGATACCCAAGGTTTCTTCGTATTTATCTTCCTTGTACCTATATTTGTCTCTCTGATTTCTGTTATGGCCCTATTTAGAGAAACCCATTCCTCTTCTCGTGATCTGCCTACTGTGGTATTCTTTAACGTAGTATCTACAGCTGTAGAGAAATTCAAACGTACATAATTCCTCATTACTTCAGTGCCCCACTTCTTTCTACACTGAATTTTTGGAAGGCTGTCTCAAACTCTTCATCATTACTGGATTGTCATCTGAGTCTGTATTTGCTCCTGAGTACACCGTATAATCGAATATCTGATTACGGAAAGTGTCTGACCGTGTTATAATCCAACTGGAATGTTGCCACATCTCAAGGCCAAGTATATATCTTCCTCTTGTAATTCATGCTCAGTGTATTCGCTAGTACTAGTAGAAATTTACTACAGAACTCAGTCTTTCTCCTCTTTCACTCCTAATACCGAGCCCACATTCTGCCATAGCTCTGTCTTCTATTCGTTTCCCTGCTACAGGATTCCAGTCAGCCATGATTATTAGAAATTCGTCTGTCTTTACATACTGAATTACATGTTCAGTCCACTCATATACTTTCCAGTATCTCCATTTTCTACTTGTGTCGTCGGCATGTGTGCTTCATTGTTGCTGGCATTCGATTGCTGTCGATTCTGACGATTTGAATCTTATCAATGAATTGTTCAAGGTAACTCAGTCTCTGACCTACTTTCATATTCATGGCGAATCCTACTCCCGTCATGAGAGGGCTGTTCGGAAAGTAAGGTCCGATCGGGCGCGACATGGAATCTACAGTGTAAATCAGATGAAGCTTTCCACAGATGTCTTGGGCAGTGTCTCTGTTATGCCTGTAGATCGCGTCACGTCACTTTTTTCAATTCTGAGCGCACAGAGAGAACTTAAAGATGCGTAGAAAACAGTGTCACCCGCCGAGTGTTAGAGATTTTGCCTGATGGCATGCAGCCCAAATAAGATACCTGTCATGCGTTTTCTTCTTCACGAAAATTCTCGGCGGCACACAAATAGGGGCAATGAAGATGCCCCTGCACTTTTTTGGGTGGGAAAAGTTTGGTCACCCACAATACAGCCCGTAATTGGGTCTCTCTGCGTTTTATCTCTGCTCACATGAACCGCTGGCTTTGAAGACAACGTTTTGTCACAGACAACGAGCTGTAGACCAGCGTAGAGAATTGGCGGAAAGCACATGTGACTGCCTTCTGTGACGAGGGCACTGGAAAGTTGGTGCATCACCACGACAAATGTGGAAGTCAGAGCAGCGACTATGTACAGAAGTAGGTGGAAGTTGTAGCCGTGCGGGATTAGCCGAGCGGTCTGAGGCGCTGCAGTCATGGGCTGTGCGGCTGGTCCCGGCGGAGGTTCGAGTCCTCCCTCGGGCAGGGGTGTGTGTTTGTCCTTAGGATAATTTAGGTTAAGTAGTGTGTAAGCTTAGGGACTGATGACCTTAGCAGTTAAGTCCCATAAGATTTCATACACATTTGAACATTTTAAAGCCGTCCAAGTTGGTTGTTGGTGATGGGCTGTGAAGCGGAAACGCGAAGAAATATCCACAGCTGAACCAAGGCCAGACAGACCTCCTGTACCGACACACAGGGACAGTCCAGCACTGCGGAAGGTTCTCATAAAAATCGCACTAACTCAGCGGAAGAAATCACTCGCGGGTTAGAAAGTGCTACTGCCAGTCCAGCTAGTACAATGTCTGTGCATAAGGAGCCAAAAATAAACATTTCTGTAGTCAACATCAAGCGATTCTTGAATACCTTAAATTAAATAACCCATGATCGGCGTTAACAGCGCACTTGCGAGATGAGAGGCACTGCATCACAATCCCTTTAGAAAAATTAAAAATACTTCTTAAAAAAGAAAAAAGTCATATTTTGAATATACTAGAGGAGGTAGAAATATTTAGATACAAAAACGAAAAAGCACAATGCGTGTTGAATAGTAAATTGGAATTAAAGCACCATAGCATTCTGGCTAACTTTGATTGTTCGTAGGATTTGGTGTTAGTGAGTAATAAAACTCTGTATTATCGTCGCTTGTAAAGGTAGCGATCCATCTCTCTTAGTCATGAGTATATGACGTCACACTGTCCGTATGGATAGCTTCCTATCCGCTTGCCGGCTAGCCTCTCTCTGTTGTTCTTGCTGGCCGCTTTTTCATTACCCTGCACCGAGCTGCCCTGCTATGCCACTGCTAAGACACTGCCACCTGGTACTTTCCACATTGTAATCTGTATAGAGCCGCGAATAATCCTGTTAGCTGTGACAATTTTTTTATCGCCAATCTGGCCTCTTATTATAAACTTTTAGCTCCCGTTCACCACAAAATATTTTCTTTTTAGATGCAGGCAAATTTTAAAGAATGGAGCACGTTTTCTTCGTAGTATTGACGATATTCTCTGAATAGTAAATTTTGACCAGGAGCGATGTGTGTGCCTATGATATTTTCACGTTGTGAGTATATATTAAAATTTCTTTATTAATTTTAATATCCGCAAAACGTGATGACGCTATACTTTCTTTTTTACCGTGTAGATTTCAGCTGATGATGCGGCTTTAGGCTGCGAAACCGATTATGTTTTAATAAACAACAATTTTACCAGCTGCTAGCGGAATTCTTTCCAACACCATGCCTATCAACAGCTGCAGTTGCCCGGAATATAAAATAGTTCGTTATTATACGTCAACATCACAGCTGCGTTTTATTGTCATGAGTGAACGAATAATAGGATTTATCGTGTGCTACTGTATAAACACACTTTTTTCATTTTTCCTGTTGATTTAGCCATAGAATTCATATCAAAATGCATACTATGCATACGTTCATTGTAAGTCTAATACACGTGTAATACAGATGGAAGTGAGTAATCTAATGTTGAGACCAACATAATGAAGCTGAAATCGATTTAGGCATTGGTTTACACCAGGAGTGCATCCATCGCAATAAGAAGTCTACCAGTTTCAAAATTAAGCCTTAATTTGAGAAATAAATTTCTCAGAATGTACGTCTGGGGACAGAGAATTTTATTGAAATATGGGGAAAACGGTAAAGAACAGAATCGAAGCGTAAGTGGTATTACAGAGGATGCTTAAAGCTAAGTGGAGTGATAAGGAATGAGGAGGTTCTCCCCAGGACGATATGGAAAACACCGATTGGAAGAAGGGACAGGGTGACAGGACAACGTCAGGGAGTAATTTTCAAGGCAGTAGTGGGCACCGTCGAGACAAAGAGGTGTAGCGGAAGACAGTGATTGGGGTATGGGCAACAAATAACATAACGTTGAGTGTAAGTGCTACTCTGAACTGGCTGGCAAAGGAGAAGAATCGTGAAGAGCTGGATGTTCAAATGGTTCAAATGGCTCTGAGCACTATGGGACTTAACATCTGTGGTCATAAGTCCCCTAGAACTTAGAACCACTTAAACCTAACTAACCTAAGGACATCACACACATCCATGCCCGAGGCAGGATTCGAACCTGCGACCGTAGCAGTCGCGCTGTTCCGGACTGAAGTGCCTAGAACCGCACGGCCACCGCGGCCGGCAGAGCTGGATGTAACTAGTCAGAATACTGATAACGCAAAAAATAAATAAAAAAAAATCGCATACGCAAACATGCCGTCCAAACAGATATAAAATAATGAGCACCAGCTTTTCGATAATGTCAGAGTGGCATCGGTGAGAACAAAGGTGACGTGTAGTTCTGTTCCGTTTTGCGGTTTTGATCGAGAGGTGTGACGAGTACTACATCGTGTGTAGAAAGCATCGTGTGATCTCTTCTGCTGAACTTGAGACAGAACAGCATTCACACGCAGGTACTTTACGCTCTCTCCCTTTCTAGGAATATTTTAATACATACACAGACCTTTAACTCGTTTATGCCCAAGCTAGAATTGGAAGAAAAATACTCAGTTTTACTGTCTTTCCGTTTCTAGGCTTAAGTTTCTGAACATGCCGGAGTTAGTGGGCTTAAGTTTCTGAACTCACCGCAATTAGTGCGACGGCTTACTCATCTGAAGATGGTGGTCAGATGGACAGCCGAAATACCGACTCAAGATGGCATTATGTTCCGGCTGGAGATCCGATATGAATATCATGTATGAACCAGTTACTAATATGTAGTGGAACTGGCTGGTCAATGTCAAGAACAAGTCATCCATTACTGAAACGCACTGTAGTTGGAAAGGAAGCGCCAAGCACCTTCTCACTTCCAAACATCATCGAGCTGCCATGAATCGCAATTTCTTGGTACAATGGCAATTCTGAAATGTCGCTGTATTCACCATACAGATCTGCACTCGTCATAGTAACGTAATACTAATTCGCCTTCGAAATGCAACTGCCTTCAGTAGTCAACATTTGTGAAAATGCGAACCTTAATGAGAAAAAATGAAATACCCTAAATAAATTGTTGAGATATTTACAATTTATTTGTAAAAATGTAATCTTTAGTTTTCTTAATCTTGCAGGTATTGTTATATTTAGCCTCAGAAGGTTTAGAGGAAGCTGTACGAGGAATTCAAAATCTCTTAAGTTTCGAAACATTGAGAAAGTTAAATCTGGTAATAAACAATGTATAATGTGATAGATCTCACAGAATAGAACAAATAAATTTATAATCTCTACGAATCTTTTCTTTACAGGATTGTTATGTCTGGACCTCGGTCTTGGCTACTTCTTACAACTTTGTTGAGAACACTCACAATGAGAAACTCGATAAAATAGCGGCTGTTTTGACCAAGTGCAAATGTAATGACAAAAATCGCCAAGGAGCCATACATTACTTCAAAATTAATAATTTTAGAGTATTTCACGTAAAGTTTCCACTGGGAATGAAAATTGTGAGCATTTATTGACTCGTCTGTATTATAGACAAATCATTTAAATTAAGATAAGGTTCGCCGGCCACATTTTCATTTAAGGACAATTCCAACAGATCACACAAAATCTCTATTCAACTCCTGGTTCTGAATAATTCAGTCAGTAAGTTCACTCTCCAGTATCTCACAAAACAGCTATGAGCATAACACCAGCTTTTTAGAAAAGTAGACGAAGTCAAGTGAGCTGAAATTAAACTTCCTCCTCTACAAACAAAATAATTTTTACTGGTAACTACAGTGGTGGATTTCGCTTATAAACAACACGTCTTAGATACTTTATTTTCTTTTTCGCAATTGTTTATTATTAGACAAAGGTAATTTTATTTATACATTGAAATACGCGCTTATTAAATAGTAATTCAGTCTCGAACCAAATCTTGAGAAGATGGTTCACTTGGTGGCCGTTAGGAGTCTCTTGCGTCGCATACAACATGGATCTTTCTACCGAGAGAAGAGAAAACGAAGTGTTAGTACTTTTCAGTAAAATGTTCTGACTTTGGTTGAAAGAAAGAAAATAATGCTGTTAGGTACCCATTCAAACACATTCACCAACACTCGTAGCATAACCGAAATGACAATTAAATGAAGCACAATTAATAAATACATTTATCAGTGAAAAGGTTAATGAAAACGTTTATGCTCCAAAATAGAGCCAAAAACCTGCTTACTCCATTGATACTGGAGAGGTTCATGACAAGGAAACGGATGCCATGAATGCGTGGGGCATTACCTGCGGACCCTGGAAGTTCACCCATATAGTGGCCGGAGATGTATAATGCGCCGGGCATTAAGAAGTTACGATTTACGCTCCTGATGAAAGCAGCTCGATCCCAGATTCCGTACTGCAAGGTACTACATTCGTAATCTTGTCTCGGCGATGCTCAAAGGTCAGGAGAAACAAGAAAAGTAAACTGAAAGATCGCCGGTAAGGTAGAGGTAAGGTAGACGCGCCAAGACGCCGACCCACTGCTTGCAGCTGCTGGTAAAGAATTCATTCGATCGACTCGCGCGACCCTTTCGCCGGCGGCGGTCCGTACACGTCGCCGCCGCAGGGCTGCGGGACATTAACGGGATGAGGGCCACGCCCTAACGTATTTGCTATACAAATACGCCGACGCGCGCCGGTGGGAGGACCGTCAAAGGGCCGGGTCGCGACGGCTGCGGCGAGCGCAGGAGGAAAAGGGCGCGTGGCGGATCAGGCCGGCGCTGTTTGCCGAAGAGTGGAGGACCGCAGCGCACCGAGGGCCTGCCAACTCCGGCGGGAAACCACCAGCCACCGCGGCCGGCTCACCTGCAGTATCGCCGAGACCGCGACGGGAAAAGACGGGTGACCTTTTACTCCAGCTCTCTACAAGGCTCGAGGCGCCCAGTCGATTTAATTGTGTGATAAAAGGCTCGTCAAGACAGTAAGTTTCATTTCGTAATAAAAGCAAATCGAGTGTTTGAACCGTGAATTTACTTTCAAAACCTTCTCTTAAGAATTTACTTTATTCATCAACAATATTAACACATTTAATCACACTATGTGATCGTGTAAGTAGTTGCCAATGGGCAACCGATGATACAAATTAAATTTTTTTTCAATAAATGGAAATTTTATTCCTAAAAGCCTTTTTTTTAACAGATTTAAATTTACAATCAGAAAGCACCCTGTAAATATCAAACTACAATTATTCATAGGCAGAAATAACTTTTTTTTTATAGCATGAGCTTTCGGGCTGAGAACCTTGCCGCTGCCTTGTAACACGGCCGTAGTCACGACCGCTCACAACAACCTCTGAAATACTACACTGGTGCAAATCTGCAACACACCAAATTACTTTAAACTAAAAATTTTAACAACTCACATCAAAAAATGGTTCAAATGGCTCTGAGCACTATGGGACTTAACTGCTGAAGTCATCAGTCCCCTAGAACTTACAACTACTTAAACCTAACTAACCTAAGGACATCACACACATCCATGCCCCAGGCAGGATTCGAACCTGCGACCGTAGCGGTCGCGCGATTCCACACTGTAGCGCCTAGAACCGCTCGGCCACTCCGGCCGGCCGCAACTCACACAAACACATAAACTATGCACCCCGTAAGAGGGATGGAAACGGTACAAAACACAAACATTATTTGCCACCGAAAGTGCAACTTGTTTTTAAAAGAACTCTTACGGTGGAAGGGTGGCAACTTTATATACTAAAAAGACCATTTAAATAAAATCCATGAAATGCAGTTTTACATAAAATGTACCGACATGCTCTACATTACACATATACCACCTCGCAAGATGATAGGCAAGACAAAAACTTATTTCAGGAATTCGGCCTTTACACCTTAAGCAATAAATTCCTTAACACCTAATCCGACAAACATGACAGAGGCAGCTATTAACGTATGGCAGACCGACAGACAAACTGCCTAACAAATGCGGACGAGAGACAGACGAGCAAGCTGGGGACGAGAGACTAACCAAGAAAACAAGCAGAATTTAACAAGTAATGAAACAACATATCACGAATCACTTAACTTTTAATAAACTGCGACGTCTGGCGAAGACCTGGCGCAGCACGCGCAAAGCGCTCTCCCGAACCGTCCGCTGCCAGCCGCTTCAACGGACACAGGAAGGCGCGCCGATCTCCCATGTCACGGCGTCGCAGCTCGCCCCGGCCAGCCCGATGTCGTGGTTTGACTCCTGTTGCTCTCATATCAACTGCGAAGCCACTACCCGTTTCTATACGGCGCGGCCCACTGGACTCACGTGGCGACCTCACATGCGCCGACGCTCAAGGCGGACCAGTCATCTTGTGTCTCACTGTGCGACCGACCAACCGACCGATCCAACCGCCAATGACCGTTGCCCAAACAACTCGAGCAGAATGGCGGCCTAACGCGCAGACTCAGATGCAGGAACACATCCCCGACCGGGCGACCACTTACTCAGTTCTGTTACTGGTGGAGTGGCAAGACTCTCTGTTTCTGTCTTTAAAGTTTGATCCAAACGACAGCCATACTAGCACTCCGGACGACAGACAGACACTGACTGCCTCACACTGACCCGGCTGACCAACTGACCAGACTCGCCGAGACTGACAGACTCACCAACTGACCTCCTGCCGAGTTTTTTTTTTTTTTTTTTTTTTTTCCTTTATTGTGATTTCATGCCCCTGCCCCATATGGGCAGGGGAGGGCTGTCAGCAGCACAATCCGCCGCTCTTCAGCCGAGTGACATGACAACTAAAACAAGAATAAAATAATACATACATAAGGAGGTAAAAAAAGGGGAACATAAAACAGAGTAAGGGGAGAAAATGGAGGTAAAAATCACTGACATGTAGAAGGTCATTCCTGCCGAGCTCATAGCACCCCTTAAATGCACGTGAACAGGCAACTTTCCCCTTTCCCACCAGAGGGAGACACCAAAGCTGCGATTGCCACAGCGGCGCCACCGCCAGAAACGGAAGGCGACTGCTTTACACGACGCACTGCGGCGCGCTCTTCAAAATAGCAAATTTTACCACGGCTCACTGTTAGATACGGAAGAACTTTTTATTGTGGAAAATCTACAAATGCTAAGCGCTCTTTCTACACACCTCTCTCCATTTTGCAGGCCCTTTTCATAACGAACCCCAAGTTTCTCTGCACTTTCCTCGGAGAAAGTTTCCGCCCGTATTGTCAACCGTGTCGTAACGTGATCTTTTAGCTCGTCATCGTTGTTGAATTTTTGACGACCATGTAAGTTTTCAGGCTGAAAAACAAATGGGAGACGTCAGAAATGTACAAAAGTTGGTCAGCCTAACTCCAGCCAAAATCCTGTAAGCGTTGTGGTTTGTTCGGCAGAGAGAGAAAGGGCATTTCCATTAATCCAAATAGTACCGTTTCTGAGCTTTTCGAGGTGCTTCTTCTGTTTTGCGTGACGGAGATTCATAAGCATCTAACATTTGCATTTATTCTTCCAGCTAGTGGTAAAAAATTCTGTGTCTGTCCCAAAAGACTGCGCACGTGACTTTTCCAGAGGGTCAAGATTTGCTAGATGACTCCATTCCATTGCCTCCAGTCCATCGCCTCCATTCCACTATCTCCATTCCACTGAATGTCAGTTTCATACCGAATCCCTATCTTGCTCAGAAAAGCGCAACCATCTTTATTTTAACCTGTCAAGAAGTCAAGTGCACTGCCGAGCCGCTGCTTTTTTTATTGCCCTGGGAGAACTTCAGGCACCCAATCTGAGGTGATCAGTCCCCTAGACTTAGAACTGCTTAAACCTCACTAACCTAAGGACATCACACACATCCATGCCCTGCGAGCGTAGCAGCCGCGTGGTTCCGGACTGAAGCGCCACAACGGCCGGCTTTGATTAAGAAGTGACCTTGAAATTTGCAGAAAGTTCTTAGTTAAACAAATGTTTTTTTTTCTTTTCTAGATCAGCTGCCAGAACCAGTTCTTCATTAAGCAAACTGCTGTACTCATCAGACACTCTTGACTAGATAAATGCACCGACATGCACTGTGGCAGGAAGACAACCTTGTACGACCGAAAGTAGTTGCTGCTATTGTGGTAGGTAGGTTACACGCTAGAACTGTACTCCTTCGTAACAGCACCGAATAGATTTAAGACAATTACGGCAAAAATTATGACAACACAGATTACAAACAATTAAAAATGATTTATTAAGAGAAACTATACATTGCGTAACTTGAGTGTGAAGATGATGAGTGACAATATAGTTAAATGTTCATTTACACTGATCAGTCTTTGATCTTTGGCCTACTCCTGAATCCGAGGAACAATTAGAATGTCTAGTTGGTGTCTTCTGGGCAGGGACCTAAGTCCTGATGAACGGTGCTGACACTGTGGAACTAACAGTCGATAGACTCTCTGAGTAGAGCCGTGCGTTCTCTTATATCCGAGTTTAACAGATGGATATCCACCTCGGAAATATCTGGGTGACGAAAGACGGAAGCATGACACTAACGTGTAGCGTGCACCCTCTATAGCAAGGGTGGCCAAACAGTCGATCGCGATAGACCGCTCGATCGCGGCTGTTAGTCCTGTCGATCGTGGCAAGGCAAAAAACCATGAAAGTTTAATATACTTAATAATAACAGTTATATGTAACAAATACGTATAACACACTGCGCAACGTAATCACCAACTGCTGTGCGCATAATGTTGTATCATTTTTCAGTCATCGCTCCGTCACGTAGCTCTCTTTCGTTGTCGGCACGCGATGAAAATAGGCGGGAAGCGAGTGGAATGCGGGTGTGGGACTGGTGTCAAACCATCAGTTGACGACAGGGACTAGCGGAGTTACCTCAACGACTACCGATGTAAATCAGGATTAGACTCTGCATCGCGCCTCATACGCTATGGAAAAGTGGTTGAAGAGAAACGCTGAACGAACTTCAAATGAAGTAAGATAATATTTTCAATATTATTTTACTCGGTGGATCAAGCGAATTACCCATGTACTAAGTCAAACGGAATGATTTCGGACGGTTTAGAGATCTCCTCGGAATGCGAAAATATTTTGTTAACATCACATACATAGGAAGGAACGATCACCACGATAAAATAATGGAAATCAGAACGCGTACCGAAAGATATAGGTGTTCATTCTTTCCGCCCGCTATACGAGATTGGAATAATAGAGAATTGTGAAGGTGGTTCGATGAACCCTCTGCCTGGCACTTAAATGTGATTTGCAGAGTATCCATGTAGATGTAGATGTAGATTTCACCATAAATTTGGATTGCATTGTTCGTTACGGAAGTACTGGGAATATGTATAACTAAATCATCTCACACAGCACACAATTTTGTAAAAACCTCCGTTATTTTATAACTTTAAGCCAAAATCTTGACAAACTTGTACAGCAATTGTCACAATGCCGTAGGCTACTGATCTAGTTGATAACTGCAGCTACAATACTTTACTACCTGCCGAAACAACAGAAAGTTTCCGCTTAGTAAAGACGCTAAATTTTTGCCAACATTACGAAAATAAATTTAATGCACATTTAGTGGTGGGATATCTCTACTTTTATTATCAAACGAATTATGTTACTTACATTTTAAATTTATTATTGTAGTTTCTCGAAAAATGTGCTCCAAAGAAATCAAAATCTTATCACTTTCACCTAGAATGGCAAATGGACTGCTTATTTACTATGGTGAAAGAACATTGTTGCTGCTGAATATGCAATACATCCGTGGCATTACCAACAAGGGTATTTACAGCGACATTTTAACACCATTCATAGTAAATATCAGAGAGACTTTCCACCAAACAGCGAAACAAGAAAGTAAATTGCAAGCATTGAAATCGCAATTAACAGTCCAAAAAACATGTTTTCTCGACCTATTGAGAAAAGTAAGCTTGCAACTGAAGCTTCTTTTCAAGTAAGTTTCAGAATTGTACTAAAGTGCAAACCTTTTTCCGATGGAGAATACATCAAGGGAATTTTCGAAGAAGTGTCAGATTCGTTGTTCGAGAATTTCAAAAATGACAATGGAATTAAAAAAACTATTCATGGTTTACAGTTGTGTCGAGATACCGTGATGTGTCATATCGAAACGATGAACGGGAACATAAACGAACAACTATGAAGCGATATAATCCATAGCTCTGCTTTTTTGCTACAACTCTAAGAGTCAAAGGATATCACTAATAACGCATAATTACTTATTTTTATCCGGATGGTCTTTGAAGATTTGTGGAAGAAACAATTGCTAAGTACGATTTCCTTAAAAGGAAATTCAAAGCATATATTAGCAAGATTAGGATATCTTTGCACAAACTCGTATCAGTGACTACTGATGGGCTCATGCAATGACAGATATTCATAATGGTTTTATTGCTCTTTGTCAGAAAGACGAACACTTTCCCAACTTCATTAGCTATCAGTGCATAATTCATCAACAAGTAATGGCTAGTAAGAGACTAAACACAAAACATGTAATGGATAGTTGTTTCTAGATTCCACAAATGGAAAATCTCTCCAAAGGCAGCTCTAAGCCGCAATCAGATGAGAAGGAATCAGATTGGGCATTGCACACTGTCGTGAGGTGGCTGAGTTGAAGGAAGTATTTTGCAAGGATTTCGAGATCTATTGGACGATATAATAAAATTTCTTGAAGAAAGAGGTGATGATCATCAGCGTCTTCGTGATTTAGACTGGCAATTTGATTTAGTATTTATAGCAGGTTTCACCGGAAAACTGCGTACATTAAACCTGATATTTCAAGGCAAGAATAAAACAGTAGCAGAAATATTGAGTTCTACTGCAGCCTTCCTAAGTCAAACAGCGTCTATGATAGTTAACATGGAGAAGAAAAAAAATCAACAATCTATAAACATCAAGGATCATTTGGAAAAACATCCTACCTACAATTTCATTCCTGACAAGTACACGGCATAAATTAAGCCAGAGGTATCAGGTTTCGAGATTAGCTTTGGTGATTTGAAAATAATTGAGAAGTTAGTGGAATTCATCAGTTGTCCGTTTAGTGGTTTAAGTGATCATAGCGTTTTGTATGAAATGTCTAAAAAATTTGCAGATACGTTTCAAATGGACCACATGATACAACAAAACGAAATTATTACTCTGCGCTGCGATAAATTTCTAAAAGCAAGTTCATTCTTTGGTCTAGATTTCTGGGCACTGGTTTCGAACGAGAAATATACTGATCAGAAGAAATGTGTTGAACAACTGCATTCGTGTTTGGGTTCAATGTATTCGTGTGAATCAGCAATTTTCCTACTTAAAACAAACAAAACGTATGCACCGTTCTGGCTTGACAGACGCTCATACAATGGATTCTTTAAGGCGGGCAATTTCCAACTACAAACCTGACTTTGCTATTCTAGCGGAAGATGCTCAGACGCAGTCCTCGCACGAATATGAATAAGTAGTTAGAAAGGATGATTTTCAATTTTATGTTTTCCCTCTTAAGAAGCATGTTAAGTGGTAGATAACACAGTGTTTTGTCAGTAAACAATAGATCATGGGTATAATCAAGTTTTCCACCACTGCTCTGTGGTGTCTGACTATGTCTCTGTTGCGCCTCGCTAGAGGCTGATCTTGCCGTGTGGTGACTTCTCTGTGGATGTCGTCCGCCCCGATAGCTCAATGGTCAGCGTGACAGACTGCCGTCCTAAGGGGCCCGGGTTCGATTCCCGGCTGGGTCGGGGATTTTCTCCGCTCAGGGTGTTGTGTTGTCTTCATCATCATTTCATCCACATCCGGCGCGTAGGTCGACCAATGTGGCGTCGAATGTAATAAGACCTACACCAAGGCTGCCGGACCTGCCCCGCAAGGGGCCTCCCGGCCAACGACGCCAAACGCTCATTTCAATTTCTGTGGATGTCTTTGTCTCTTCTGGAGGACATAGCACAAACATGGGCGCCCACTTCGTCCGTTGTTGTGCACTTGACCAAGTCCTTACTTGAACTCTCGGATCCATTTCTTTACCACTGAACTACTCATCGCGTTTTCTTCGTAAACCTCGCCAATATGTCAATGAATGTCGACTTATTTAGTCTTCCTCAAACTCAAAAAAAGAAATATAGATCGACTGTCACAACTGGCGGTATGTTCGTTCGAATTCACCACTCTAAACAAGCACTATACAACACAAACAATGCACAGAGAACTCCGAATGGTGTCATCTCCACTTGCTTTACAAAATAACTAGCATGCTCGCGACGAACCACAGTTATAATGTTTCCCTAGAAAGACATACAAATTGAATTTGTGTATGGCTGCGTCAATCTGGCCACGGTGGCCGCAGGATATGTAGGCTGAGCCTACGGCCCTCACCACCAACACAAAAATTTACAAAAAAGTCTTTGTTTAAAACTGTCATGGAGAACTCATATGGTAGTATAAAACGTGGATGTAATTATTTTGTATCGACTTGTTGGCTCATTTTTTCAGTAGACAGCTGACATTAAGTAATTCAGGATTCTCCCGTACTCCCTTGGGCCAAATTCCCAGTGGAGCCCTGTCAAACGTGTAGCACTTCAGTTGGCAAAACCTCCAATACTTTTTAAAGAATGGTCAACAAAATTCTCGCAGTAAATTTGGAGGTGACTTGGATTTCGTAGAGAGCCGATTTGTTCCATACCTTATGTCATCCAAAGTGGGACCCATAAATGTTTTGACTTTCCTTAAGCGATAAGGGGTTACTGCGGGAAAGGTACAAGATGTCTCAAGATCGATAGCGACTAACTGACAGGTTACTGACACAAGATGTCATAGCGATGTCAAACGACCACCCTGAGAGCTTTAGCAAGAAACTCCGTCTTCGGTCAGCACTGAAAGTGATACCTAAAGGCAACTAAGCACTATTTTATGCAATTAATAATGAGCCTTAAATGATGCATTATGGTCTTTTAATTCAAAAATTACTCTGAGATGCTAAATTTGCGGGTTGGTTATCAAAAAACTTCTCTTGGTAACGGCTGCATCACAGGTTCGGTCTAGAGGTCTACAGGTTCCAAATACGGCAGTTCTGGCTGCGGGGAATAAGGCGATATTCGACGAATGGACTGGCCTGCTTTTCCCCTGACTTAAATCCCATCGGCCTCGAGTAGAATTCATTGGGGAGATGTACTGCATCATGTCATCATATCAGCGTGCACCAACGATCCTCCAGCAGTTTTCAGTCGCATTTGTGGAACAATGCAACGTCGTACTACAAGAACTCTTTACTAACATTGTGGCCAGCGAGGGAACACGTTGAGAGTATGAACTGCCATGCGTGGTGATTTCACAGACCCTATTAAGAACCATGTCCCACCTTTTTTAATGTCCAGTGGACCATCGTAAATCAAAGTGTCTTCAGTGTAATCACTGACTTTAAATAAAGGTATCATTCTGTTTATCTCATTGCGTATTGCTTTCACTTCCCTTTTGTCCTGTACTGTAGCAGTCATTCTATGTTTGGTCAAAGTTTCACCGATCTATGTTATTTGACAGTGACACATGATGCAGAAGTTACTTACGTCTTTAAATTTTGCATACTCCGGTGTAATTTGTGAAATATATAAATTTAGTTGAAACTCGGCATTTTCATTCAAGCCATTGGAATCGCTTCCTGACACACTGATGTGACATTGCACAGCGTCTGCTAAAACGTATCCACTTGTTCAATTGGGCATTCATCACTAGATGTCACGAAAAACGGGTCTGCCAGTATAAAAAGAGGCAGGCAGTATTGTGCAGTGAATAGAAGAGAAGGAACACCAGAATCGATTGGTCACGAGAGTCCATTGGCTTCGAACTCCGAACACAGACAAATCACTGGTTGTCACCTGTGTACCAGATTCAAGAGGGACATTTCCATCATTCTGAAACATGTTATTCACCATGGTTGCCTTTCTCCAGGATCCCTTTATTGCACATCTTTGTTCTTTTTAAATTGTAAGTGATGTTATTGCGAAGTGGAAATGCGAAGGAACCACCACAGCTAAACAACCAGGCAGACCTCATGTACTGGCAGAGCATTGCGGAGACTGGTTGTAAGAAATATCGGAAACTCGTTTTAAAGTGCTGCTAGCAGTCCAGTAGGCTCAATAACTACGCATGTGGGGTTAAAAGTAATGGGGTCCGATGATAGAACAGCTCCTCATAAGCCACACATATATGTAACCAACACGAAGCGATACTGAAGATCGTGTAAAGAGTAAACCCACAGAGCTGTGGATAACTGCCCTGTGGCAATCCCATGGAGTGGTTTAGGTTTTCCGAATGTCTGGAGAATACTACCTGCCACCCTGTATAATGGCAACAGTGATGTATGGAGGAGGTGGCGTTACGGTATGGAGGCGTTTTTCATTATTGTATTGTACAGAACAGGAATAGTTCGGAAACGATGGCTGTTCGCGTCAGCATGACAGCAAACCAATTTAATATGTTTGAGATGAGTTAGAACGACGATTTCGCTCCAGACCCCAGTGTCCAACATAGCTAGCATATTTGGTTTCGGCTCTTGAGGAAGAACTGGCTTCCATTCATCCATAGATATTCAGGCGCGTCATTGAAAGCGTCCCCAGCAGAGCCATCACACAGACGAAGGGTGGACCCACCCCATATTAATATAGATTAATTTGTGCCCGGATACTTCTAATGAGATAGTGTATACATATGAAGAAAATTATTTAGACAACGTAAATTATTTTGGTTATAATATACAGGTTTCACGCCCTCGTAATGTGTGGTGTATAGAATGATGAGTGTACATGAAGAACAAATCTTAAATTGTGGTTAAGTACATACAAGCATGTATATTCTTCAGTGATGTAATGGGTAACAAACTTTGTATGCAGAGCATTATATACGAGTACTTTAGTTCTTCAGGCATCTAAAGATATCTTTAGTTAAACTTTTTCTAGCATTTCGAGAGAATACATTTTGGCAGGATACGAAGACTCCTTAAAGACTTGTAACTAATTAAGTAGGTGAGGCATCTAGTGATATGAGAGCAGCTATAATGATCATTGGCCAAAATTTGTCTGGACCGCCAGAGAGGAGCGCGTTTTAGAAACAGTAGATCTACCAAGTTATCGAGAAATCTAGAACTCGTTTTCATTCAGGAAGAACGTTTCTCGAATTGCTCTGAAAAAATTCGTGAAATGTTCATCAAATATCTCGGTGAGAAACTAGGTGACTCGCGTATACTGTAAGACAGCACAGTGTGTATCAAGCATTTCTCCAAGTATATCGATGCTGTTGACAGACGCTTGAAAAAATTTGTTCTACTCTTCAAGAGCTGAGAAATGTAATTGCTGAAGCTGTCGATTTAGTAAACCGGTACCTATAGATTCGTGTGTCAAATGAACTGGACTACCGTTTCGATGTTTCTCGAGCAACCAGTGGTGTTCATATTCAGTGTACTTTTCTCTAAACAATGACACGAGTAATGCGTTTCTGTCTTTCATAGTTTGTCTGTAATAAAAAAACTGAGATCTGTTCTTTCTGTTTGAATCACCCTGTACAGTATAACTGTTCGTGAAAGTGTTCAATACATTTAGCTAATGATCTTAGACATGTTGATCAAACATATAACAGGTTAACATATAAGAGGATCCTTTAGGGGCTCACTCACGACTCACAGGTGACTTCTTCCAACTATTAGTCGCCTAGAACCAGAAAATTTTCGTTTCGCGTCTTTTAATGCAGAACCAACATCCATCTGAGACTCTAATTCCGTGAAACCCGAGGTATTTTAGCCTCGCACACACAACGGTAAGTGTATGGTCAGATGGCTAACTACCAGTTCGTACTTTGTTTTCAGTTGATATGCTCCTTTCGTGCTTTCCACATTTTCCTTTGGCGCGCTTTCGCCATACTAACACAGAGGGGCTTCCCTCCAGATTTGCCTATTCTATCATTACTATTTGATTTACTGCATACGCTAGTCAATAAACTAAATAATATTTTACAGTTACAATACAGATATATAAAAGTCCATATTCAATAAGAAATTACAAATTAATTTAAATTTTAACGGATTATGCACAACACTCAGGTAAAACATCATTTATAAGCAAGTGAAAATCATAAGTGCCATGAAGTGTTGGTATTACATGTCTGTTTTGTTCCCTTAAGTACGACGGGTTCAGTTTTGTCTATGAGGTAGTGCTGAACCGAATTAGAACCGTTGCTTTGTGATGAAACTCCGCATGCTTCGGCGAAGCATATGGCGTTGTCTGTGAGCCGCCTGAGAGACACACTTGTGCAGCTATTAACGTAGTACATGTCGCTTTGCAGGTGGAGAGCTACTGCACGACGTACAACCCGGACGTGTTCGTGGTGGTATACTCGGTAGTGGACCGCAAGACGCTCAAGGCAGCCGAGGACATCCTGCTGTTCCTGTGGAAGAACGACTACGTGGCGTCGCGTGGCGTCATCCTGGTGGGCAACAAGGCAGACCTGGAGAGGCGGCGGGAGGTGCCCATGGCTGGTGAGTCACTTGCCTCCCACTAGCCCACCCTCAGCTCTCGGAAAGCAAGTTACCCAGGTTGGATATTTTGCATATTCTGGAATTGTGAAACAGTCATCGACCTCAATGCCTCTCGAGGACTGCCCTATCAGGAAGATCTGACCTGCCAGGGACAAGGTAAGTTATCTGTTCTGATTTGTTGGCGTACTTAGTTCTTTGTTTTTGTAGGCTTTGTGGGATCATGAATTTATTTCGCGTGTATGCTTACATGGCTCCTGTAATCCGATTCACTATATGTTACACTGCTGAACCAAAACATTTTGTCCATTGCTCATTACGAGTTCGAATTTCACCTGAAGGCAATGCAGGCATGGGACATGATGAGGATTCTTTCTGTCGAGAGTGATGGCTGCAGATGTGGAAATACACTGATATAAGCGACTCTGAAAAAGGACAGATTGCTATGGCCCATCGCCAGATAATGAGCAACTCAGAAACGACAAAGCTCTCATGCTACTGTAGCCGTCACTGCCAAATGTAGATGTTGGCGTGCAGTGTAGGAATGTAGCACGTGGATGGAAACTCTCAGAATGCGCCTTATTGAAACTCGGCCGTGATGTTCAAGTGTTTTATTATTCCCAGCTACAGTGCTGTGTTCCCCTCTGTCTGCATCACATGGTCCCACAATGCCAAGGACGCCACTTCGCTGTCTGCAAAACAGCTTGGCACGGAAGGGCAACCACAGCGCCCCGTGCAACGTACTGCAGCGTGCCGTCCGTGTACAGCCGCGAGTTTTGACTACGTCAGGAAGCGCCAGCAGCCGACTCAGTGGTCTTTGTCCTTGTTGCCTCAGTGCTGCTCGTTGGGAGCCGCAGGGCGGCCTGCTGCGTGCTTCTTCCCATCATGGTTAAGATTGCGGGCCACAATAAGTGCCTGCGAACCGACAGCCAAATCTGCGGCCCTCACCTCGGGATGCCTCCGGCGTGTGTTGGGAGCCAACAAGACTGCCTGCAGTAGCGAACTGTCGAGTTGCCCGCCACTGGCGGGCTACGGACCGCACGTTGGCCTCAGAGGGTCGAACCAGCGACCCGCCGTGGGCTGGAACACTGGTGCCTCATCTGCTGCTGTGTGTAGCCGGTGGTGTGACACATACCACCGTCCAGGAGAGCTGCCACACTTGAATCCCCCTCGTTAAAAAACCGGCACCTATTTATGCACGGCTCTGCGGCTCTGTTTTGCTAACACGCCACTCCATGTCACATACTCGTAACACCTAGGTTGCGCCAGTGGGCCCCTTCTGCTTGTAACTTGCGCCATGCAAACTCCTGCGTTTGCTCTTTTCAGTGGTTCGACGGCCCTGTGGCTTCCATTCTACTTCGCAACAGCTGGTCAGCGTAACTCACTGTCAACAGGCCTGCGTCTGGCTGTAACTTGTGTGCTGAGAAATATTGCACTGAATCTAACTTTCCTGTCTTAAACGGTGGTGCCGCTACACTACTATCGTGAACATCTACGAAAAGTGGTTGAAGGAGGACGACAGGCGACAAGGTGTTGCACGTCCACAACGTGTCACACAACATGGAAATCGAATGGTTGCTCGCTTTGTAAAGCAACATAGACGGCGTTCTGTGGTAGATCTAACAACAGTGGTGATGCAGGCACAAGGGTTTCGAAGCAGACAGTCCACATCACAAGGTTGAAGTTGAAGCTTCGCATCATACGACCTCTATGTTATTTTGATGTTGTTACAAAGACATTATCAATCGCAACTGCAGTGGGCAGGTATCTTCGAGACTGGAGCGTGGACCAGTGGAAACGTGTTGGGGAGTGGATGCAACACGTTTGTTGTTGCACTCTGTTGATGGCCGCGTCCAGATACACCATCATCCACACAAATGGCTACTCAAAATATGCATCGAGCCACAAATGCAGCCGATGGGGATAGTATTACACTATGGGAACATTCAAGTGGACTTCCACGAAATCTGTGGTAGCAACCGAAGGCAACATGACAGCTGTACACTATGTAAACATTACTGTGGATTACCTGCCTCCCTTCATGTCTTCCCTCCCAGTGATTACATCTTCCAACAGGGTAACAAGGCCATAATCGTGATACACTGCATTCAAGAACATGTTAGTGAATTCACCGTTGATGTCATGGTCAACAAATTCGTCTAACCTGAACACTGCAGAACACATCTGGGGTGTAATCGGGTAGCAGCTCCGTGCCCAGATACCATCAGACCGAATTTAGGGCGGCTTTGTGACATATGAGCCAACGACCTTGCCGCAGTGGTAACACCGGTTCCCGTCAGATCACCGAAGTTAAGCGCCGACGGGGTGGGCTAGCACTTGGATGGGTAACCATCCAGTCTGCCGAACACTATTGGCAAGCGGGATGCTCTAAGCCCTTGTGAGGCAAACTGAGGAGCTACTTGATTGAGAAATAGCGGCTGCAGCCTCTGAAACTGACATACAGCTGGGAGAGCAGTGTGCTGACCACATACCCCTCCATGTCTGCATCCAGTGACGCCTATGGGTTGAGGATGACACAGCGGCTGGTCGGTACCGTTGAGCCTTCATGGCCTGTTTGGGAGGAGAGAGTCTTTGTGACCTATGCCTAGACACCTGGTGCCACATACCTCCGGAAACCTGCCAAGAACTTTGCGTATCCATGTCACGCAGAATCGCTGTTGTATTGTATTCCAAAGCAGAACCGAAACACTGTTAAATTGGTAGTCATAAGGTTTTGGCTGGTCAGTGTATAAAGCAGGAAAACAATATAAAGTAATCATAGATTATTGGATCATGTCTTAAGGCTGTAAGCCGTACTGTCACCAAATAAAACGTAGGTTTCAAATTTGATCTTGCAATCACAATTGTTATTTAGCCGTAAAGGCTTACACCAGAACCGCGGTATCGTGTCGCAGGATATAACTGTGTATAGACCATTTTAATCCATACTGTGGAATAACTCGGAACAGAAATGGATACAGCAAACTGTTTGCGACAAAAGTTGTAGGTCGCAAAGAAGGTCACGCATTGCTACTAATGGCCGTCATTTTTAAGATGATTAGGATGTTAAAATGATTATTTTAGTGGGAACCGTAATACCTGATTTAGGATTAGAAAAGAGTGGCCAATTTTACGTATTTAATGATGCATTATTCAAGATCATGGCAAGGTTCAATGAAGATCAAATAAGTTCTAGTAGGGATGAACCCGAAACAGACGGGGGAATGGTGGTCACTTTGTGCACGTACTCAATGGTCAGTTTCCAGGTATAAAGTTAAAGGCACGGGAACTCTTTCAATAAAGTACCCTGTGGAATGAAAGGCAAGGGAATTCACTCAACGACTTGTAAATTAATGATCTACGTTTCATTTATGTTTGTTATGTCTCCCAAGATTCAAAACAACATTTACACTTTATGATGTATTTATTTTTGCCAATGAACACGTTAATTAAAACTTCGCTCTTTCCAAATCTGACTACATAACCTGTGGCTTCCATGAAACGAAAGTGAACCTTCCAGTTACCTTCGATAATTACCTTTAAGATCATGGTTATTGGCAATGATACGTGACCCCTTATACACCTTCCAATTTGTATCTAACGTTGTATTTTGCTCTATTCTGAGTTAATCTTAAAACTAAAAACATATTTGCTTATTTGACCTTAATTGAACGTTGCCGCTTTTTTCGAATCTTAAATCTAGTATTACGGTTCTTATTTTTTTAAAAATGGCTTTAAGCTCCAAATCGTCTTGGAAATCACGTTCAAAGTCACAACCGTTAGTATCAATGCGTGACCCTCTTTGCCACCTACAACTTTTATCTGAAACATTTTGCTCAAGGCAATGGTCACGTAAAATTCCGCTTTAAAAATCATTTTGTTTGTAACAGAAAACAAACTGACGCTTTCTGTCAGCACGGAGGGTTGCATGAGAGACTTTATGATCGGTATTTGTCTGAGATGACTCTCGCTACATATTCCAAAAGCGAAATTGCAGTTATCTGCTGAAACACCAGAGAAAATGGGCCTGACGTCTGTTAGGAGAAGATCTTGTATGTATGAGAGAGTGGGGTGACGAGGACAAAGAGAAGAGGAAGGAAGTGATGGAAAGGGACAGGGGAGAAGAGCGACAAAGAAAGGGGGATTGGAGATTAGGACGTACATCCACAAATGTGAATGTTTGTCGGGGTTGCTAGACTGAGCGACAGTAATGCGTGGTTGGGTACAGCTAGCAATCCTAATAAACATAGGACGAAAAGCAACGGTTTCCCCGGTATGACATATTACGATTGAGTATATAAACAACACATGAAGGTCACTAGGATCCAAAGTGCATGTATACACTACAACAAGCGTTCCGTACCGTCACCGTTCATATGCAGACAGGCATCAGCAGGTCTCCTCATCGAGGCCTGTGTGCATTCAGAATTCCCTGGCGTGTTCCAGATGCACTGACAATCATCGACAATGCCTCCCCGGAGTTCATCCGCACTATAAGCAGATCGGGAATACGAGCTTTCAAATACCACACCACAAAAAATTTCGACGGCTTCAGGTCGGAGGTCTGAGAGGCCATGGTGTTTACGAGTCATGACCGAAACACTTGTTGTCAAATATTCGTGCTACGTATTCCCGAATGGCCACATGAAAATGTGTCGGTGCTCCACACATGCATCGTTTCACCCTAAGGAACATCATCCAACTGTCTATATCCGGTTGCAGTAAATTTAGGAGCGCCAGGTAGGAAATGTGGCCATACTGGAGAAACCATTGGCTTCCGGACCTATTTTTATTAGGATTACTTGCTTGTTTCATTGTTCTTTACTCGTCCCCATTCGGTTGTACCTATAATAGTCAAACAGCCTGTATGTGCTACTGTAGTAGTTTATCTAGAATCCGAGAGAGCTGTTGCTGCCCCCGAGAAAACATTAAAAGGTCCACAATAACATATGAAGATGTGTCAAATTTGGCCTCACCATCTCAATAAAATGGTAGCGCTAAATCGTGTATATGCTAACATGTGTATTTGTGTTACTGGTGCATCTCCTACAAAAGCTGAAATAAGAATATAATGTGTTTAACTTCTGCAATTTAAATACTGTTTATTATTAATAATAAATCACACTGACCAGAAAAGAAACTATCATTTTGCAGGACGGTAATAGAAAATATTGAACAGCGCATAAAACGCAAAATTGACGAAAATATCAATAAGTGACAATTAGAATCACTGAACTCATGCAACTGCTTGGTGTAACAGTTTGTAGGCATATGAAATGAAATAATAACATAGGTTCAGACGTGGGTAAATCAGTCAACAGACTTCTGTTCATCGACAGAATACTGAGAAAATGCAACTGTTGTACAGTTAATTATCTCATAGAAAATGTTTTATATCGTTCGTCACTTCATGGAACAGTTAAGATAGCAAATAATCATTTGTTTAAAAATGACTTTTTACGGCCTTTATGATGGCGATCTTCAGATGTAAAGCACCATGTGACTGAAGTCGGCCGCTCACAGAACTGTTTCGTGATGTCACGAAAGTTAGTACCTTTTGTAACACAAAAATGGTCGTGGCATCACACAACTGTTCTGTGAACTGCCGACATCAGCCACATGGTGCTTTAGATCTGAAAATGGCCAGTATGAAAGCCGAAACCTGTCATCATTTTTAAACCAATGATTATTTGCGTTCTTGACTGGTGCTAATTTGTAATAGAGCGTTGTCTTATATCCAACCACGTTATCTAAACTTATTTTACATCGTTAACCGATATCGGCTCCCATTGGCACCTTCGGAAGTAAAACAACATCTGATAAAGGCCAATGATATCCGTTAAATATATGAAACGGGTTCTGCGATTGCATCGAAGAGAATTTTAAGTGTGCGATTTCAAAAAGTGAATCACAAACACAGCTACTGTAATTAGTTTTCACAGGATATTGCTTACAAAATAATCGTGTGACAATCTTAGAACTCTGCTCCAGTATATGTGACACATACAAAATAGAGGATACTGAACGTATACAAAGAAGATTAGCGCGACCGGTTACAGTTTTATTTACCCACGGGTGAGCGTCATGGAAATGCTGGAGGACCTGATCTGGCAGACGTTTTAAGATTGACCTCAACTACGCAGCAAAAGCTTACCTGATCTAGACTTTTTTTCATTAAGTGTTTACTGTGTTGTTGATATGCAGCATGGGGAAGTTACGGGCCATTTGTATTAGCCGACCACAATATTATTGCACCAGGGCGCGAGGGCACTTTTGTCCATTTATCGCGAGATTTTATCGTGATATTTCATGAGGAAACGCTGAACCACTTGGTAGTATTTGCACAACTATTGAAAAATTACCGTACGTTACTGTAGATTACAATAAGTAAACGTAGACTATGGCAGTTTTCCTGGTAGACTGGATCTGTTAGACTCGAACCCACATTAACTATACGCTGGCAGTGTTGCATGCAGATCGGGCGTTATGTCATAACGATTGCTTTCCTTACTCATGCGATCACGGTCTCACTAGAGCCCTCTAAAAACTGGAATGGTGAACTGTCTACAAACTGAGTGATGGTATATAAAGGTCCGTGTAACCTACAGAACATTTTTCTTCTTCATAGTTATTCTCCTGTCTGTTACATACAAATAAACAACATTCTTAGCAGAACTGAAATTGTCAACGCTTACTTCAGGTCTTATTTAAAAATTGTTAATTTGTAACGTGAAACAGAGATATGTTATAGTAAAAATAAGGAAAACAATACAGGTCTATCATATAGAGATAGAAAACGAAATTTCCTAAACAAAAAGGTAAGATAAATAAACGGAAAAACAAAAATATATCAACATTGTTTCAGTATATCATCGAACTTATATAAACTTGTTATAACAGGAAACTCTTTCCTTTGATCATGATGAATAACGATCTATTGTATTTGTGCATGTAAACTATACTTGCAGTAAAAGTAATTGCTTCGGTTACATCAAAGAGCAGAAGTTCCGCTATCAGCTAATTTTTATTACTTATAAAATGCAATTTATATTCTATGAGGATATAAAATACACAACGTACGAGCAATGAATGACATTCAGTTCTAATTATGTGCACTATACACAACCAAACACACAAACAAAAACAAAGAAGTCATCGGCTCCCAATTTCTATCTCCATCATTCATTAATGTTTCTTTCCCCATCAACTTTACCAATACTACAGGTAATCCTACCATTTACAACGTCATTTATGTAGAGTACCAAACCTACCAGACCGTAGTTTCGACAGAGTGCAACTCTATGCACAACTGTCCTGAAAGCATTCACAGTGTTATGCGTTTTCCTTAATCACCACTGTACTTGTTTGATATGAGAATCACCCCGTGTTTCCGATAACGATCGTGGGAGGCCAAGTACAATAACATCGTGGAAATAAAAGAAAGGTTCAGGAATCGGATTAAAATTCGAGGTGAAAGGATATCAATGATACGATTCGCTGATGACATTGCTATCCTGAGAGAAAGAGAAGAAGAATTACATGATCTGCTGAATGGAATGAACAGTCTAATGAGTACAGAATATGGATTGAGAGTAAATCGAAGAAACACGAAAGTAATGAGAAGTGGCAGAAATGAGAAAAGCGAGAAACTTATCAGGATTGATGGTCACGAAGTAGATGAAGTTAAGGCATTCTGCTATCTATGCAGCAAAATAACCAGTGACGGACGGAGCATGGGGGACATCGAAAGCGGACTAGCACTGGCAAAAAGGGCATTCCTGACCAAGAGAATTCTACTAGTATCAAACATAGGCCTTGATTTGAGGAAGAAATTTCTGAGAATGTACGTTTGGAGCAGAGAATCGTATGGTAGTGAAGCATGGGCTGTGGGAAAACCTGAACAGAAGAGAATAGAAGCATTTGAGATGTAATGCTACAGACGAAAGTTGAAAATTAGGTGGACTGATAAGGTAACGAATGAGGAGGTTCTGCGCAGGTTCGGAGAAAACAGGATGATGGGCCTCTGTTGACACATCAGGGAATGACTTCTATGCTATTAGAGGGAACCGTAGAGGGCAAAAACTGTAGAGGAAGACAGAGATTGGAATATATGCAGCAAATAACTGATGACGTAGGCTACAAATGCTACTCTGAGATGAAGAGGTTGGCACAGGAGAGGAATTCGTGACGGGCCGCATCAAACCAGTTAGTAGACTCATGGAAAAAAAGAGGAAGAAGAAGAAGAGAAACCATTATTCCAAGTCGTTGACCCTGTTCTACCACGCCATCGATCCAGAAAATTTGTGATTTAATATGCTCTTGGTCATCAAAAGAAAATGTGGTAGAGACCTAGGCCCACACTGCTGCTACATTAACAAAGGTGTTGCTAGTGGAATATATTTTAGTAAGCCTAACAGTATACATTGGACAAATACAGAGTGGTTGCCGCTATTTAACTGTTCACGGAAAAAATAAATTCTAGACAAAGTATTTATGTACCAGTTTGCTGGCCCTCTTGCTGGTGTAGCCTCTGACAATGTTGTTCTGATCACGAGTGAGCATTCTGGATATCTACCTTGCCTTCATTTTTGAAAATGGCTTCACCAAACCGGTGTCACAACCGCGATTTTCTGATTTTGATTTAGTGTCAAGATGGGAAAGGCGAGTACTGCCTGGAAATCGTATTCGCTCCTTGCCTGCTGAACATGGATGTGATACGGTCGTAATCAGCTTTCACTTAGAATTCTAAAGACGGTAATTCTGCTCACCCCAAAACAGTTTTGTGCTGAAATATATGGGTCAAGATTTATTGTCGCTGTAACACGTCTTCTGACTTATTTGTCTCCATAAGGGTCGGTTGTGCTTGGGCACTATTGCTTTTGTGGAACCGTGCCTCCATTCGCTGAAAAACATGTGGCGGCTGCAGACAACCTTGATAATTCTCTGCATAAACTCACTCTACTTGCAGGTAATGCTGGTGACTTCCTGCGGGAATAAAAAATACCTCTTCCTTAGAATATGTCCTTACTGTGCACAACATAAACTAAAGACCACCACAGAAACTTTTGGCAATGTTCCCCAAAACGCCCCTCGTTTGACATGAGGAATGGCAGTAGCAGCGAGAAGATGCAATTTACGGTATTTGCCGTCAACAGCTCCCACTCGCTTCGGTTGACTAGGGTGTTCTGGCATGGCGTGTTGCTAAGACGAACTTTTCATGTTATCGTCGAAAAGGAGAGAAATTTTTTAAAAAATTAGGACAAAAACATTGACTTTTGAGAGCTCGTTGCAACCGTGCTAGTAGGTTTTCCCATGTTCATGTCTGAAATTCTGAAGCTGAGGTCGTATTCGCCATTTTCTGACGGTGAATGAGAATTCCGCTATCCTATTCTTCCTTAATAGGTTGCGTAAAACGCATTACTCCCGAGAAAGAGCGGACGCACCGTTTTCGAGAAGAGTGCCGTTACAGAAGGTCTGAAGCACCATGAATATTACGCAGCATCATCTCTTGCAGTAATTAATATTCAACGAAAAGTATCAGTAATTCAAGTCCCATCCGGCCGTCCGGATATAGGGTTGCCACGGATTCGTTCCTGTGAAAACGAGATGGCACACTTCATACCCAGTCATTTGCAGCACAAGGTTCTGTGCCGCCTGTAGTGCTCTCGCCTTCGACGGGACGCTAAAACCTAATTACGTGTTCTATTTTCCCGTTCCCCTTCTTGAGAATGAAACTATGACACTGCTCATTCGTCTTTAAAAAAGGAACTTGTAACTACAAAAAAGTGTGCTGCAGAAATAATATATGGTGCTTTCCCACAGTCATCTTGTACATAGCAATTTCAGGAATGAAGTATTTTAATTACATCATCAATCATCACACATCAATCATCACACAATCATGACACATCATGGGTAGATCACATAACTAATGAGGAGGTATTGAATATAATTGCGGAGAAGAGAAGTTTGTGGTACAACTTGAAGAAGGGATCGGTTGGTAGGACATGTTCTGAGACATCGAGGGATCACCAATTTAGTATTGGAGGGCAGCGTAGAGGTTAAAACTCGTAGAGGGAGACCAAGAGATGAATACACTAAGCAGATTCAGAAGGATGTAGGCTGCAGTAAGTACTGGGAGATGAAGAAGCTTGCACAGGATAGAGTAGCATGGAGAGCTGCATCAAACCAGTCTCAGGACTGAAGACCACAACAACATCAATCATGAAAATTTTTCTTGTGATTCATACCATCATAATAACAAACATTACTTGAAGGTAAAACACCCTTATTATTCGTCTTTAATACGCACTTTAGCGCATCATGGGATGAATAAAACGATGTGACAAAAGTCATGGGATAGAGATATGGACATGTAAAGATGGTAGTAATAACACATTTACGGGGCACATAAGGGCAGTGCTTTGGGAGAGATGTCACTTGTACTCAGGCGATTGACTTGGAAAGGTTTCCGACCTCCCGTACGACGGGAATTAAGAGACTTTGAACGCGGAATGGTAGTTGGCGCTAGATGCATGGGATGTTCCATTTCGGAAATCGTTAAGGAATCCACTATTCCTAGATCCGCAGTGTCAACATTGTGCCGAGAATACCGCATTTCAGGCGTTACCTCTCACCAAGAACAAACCAGTGGTCGAGACCGAGAGCAGCGACGTTTGCGTAGAGTCGTCAGTGCTAACAGACAGGCAACATTGAGTGAAGTAACCACTGAAATCATTGTGGAACGTATGACGTACGTATCCGTTAGGAGAGAGCGGCGAAATTTGGGGTTAATGGGCTATATGGCAGCAGACGACCGACGAGAATGCCTTTGCTAACAGCACAACATCGCCTGCACCGCCTCTTCTGTGGTCGTGGACCTATCGGTGGGACTTTAGACGACTGCAGGACAATGTCCCTGTCAGACGAGTTCCGATTTCAGTTGCTAAGAACTGATGGTAGGGTTGGAGTGAGGCGTAGAGAGCGCGTAGCCATGGATCCAAGTTGTCAATAAGTCAATGCGCGAGCTGGTGGCGGCTTCAGAATTGAATGGGCTGTGTTTACGTTGAATGAGTCCTTTAGTCCAACTGAACCGATCATCGACTGGAAATGGTTATTTTCGGCTAGATGGAGATCATTTGCGGCCATTCATGAATTTGATATTCCATGACGATGCACCATGTCACCGGGCCACAGTTGTTCGCGATTGGTTTGAAGAGCATTCGGAACAGTTCAGATCACCTGACATGAATCCCGTCGAACATTTACCGGACATAATCTAGAGGTCAGTTAGTACATAAAATCGTGCACCAGCGACAGGTTCGCAGTTATGAACGGCTGTAGAGACAGAATAGCTCATTGTTTCTGCAAGGGACTTCCAACGACTTGAGTCCATGCCACGTCGAGATGCTGCACTCCGCCAGGAAAAAAGAAGGTCCGACACGATATTAGGAGGCATCCCGTGACTTTTTTCACCTCAGTGTAATGCTGCAAGCACAATCTCTGATTACTTACGTAATGGTACAAAGTGCCTGTCAGATAGCAAAACTAAATTTGAAACTAAGCTATCAGGATACCTGCTTGGTAACTCTTTCTATTGCTTAACAGGATTTTATTTTACTTGTACTTGTTATAGTGCTTTCTTCTGTCATTAAAACAAATAATATTTTTGCTATTACAACTCATCTAAATGGTCATTATGCAGCTGGATTTAACAGATAGTCAATGTAATAACCTGCAAATTAACTCGTTCCATTACATTCCGATGAATTATTATAGCGATCCGACGACATGTAACTAACTAATTAGATGCTCCAGATGTCAGTTATCGCCTACTTGGGAAGCTAATTTTTTTTTAGTACACCCTCTCTTCCTCTCCTTCCTCCAACCACTGTTTGCATCAACTTTTTTTATTAATACATCATCAAAAGGTCGTTCTCTCTTTTCCTTTTTCGAATATCTCGATTCGTTTTTACCTACATGCTGTGACAATATCCTGGAACGCATATGATTTCACAATCTCTTAATTAAGCTTCTGTTTCACAGGGTGAAAAACACTAAACTTTAAGGAAATATTCAGACTCTAGTAGTCTCCCTGATAATCGATACAGTGGTGTGTAACATCCAGAATGAAGGTATGACATGCCTGCGCAATATGAGTGACTATTCGGTTTCCTTCCTCCCTCCACTTTTCTCTCCACTGCCGTTGTGGCCGACCGGTTCTAGACGCTTCAGTCTGGAACCACGCTGCTGCTACGGTCGCAGGTTCGAATCCTGCCTCGAGCATGGATGTGTGTGATGTCCTTAGGTTAGTTAGGTTTAAGTAGTTCTAGGTCTAGGGTACTACTGACCTCAGATGTTAAGTCCCATAGTGCTTAGAGCCATTTGAACCATCTCCACTGTCTCCATCATGATATTCTTATGGTTCCTTCTGCCATTTTCTTGTAAAGTATAAATGCTTCTGTCTAGTTCAGAAACTTCTATTGCTCTCATATTACCGTGTACTCTTAATTTCCTTCTGCTCTTCAACCTTTGCGTTTCCCTTAATTTGTTTTTATTTTTTCCCTTGTTTTCTTGGACTGAATTAGATGGCGCAATAGTTAAGGCAAGTGATGTACATTCAGGAGAAGTGAGGTTCCGTTATAAGTTTTCCATGGTTTACCTAAATCGAATAAGGTGAATGATAGGGTGGTTCCGTTGAAAAAGACATGACATATTTCGTTTTTCTTTCTTGTCTAATCCGAACTTGTGCCTGCAGTGTCTAATGATTTCTTCACTGACGTGACATAAAAATCTACATGTTTCTTCTTATATCATTACTGGGAACTTTCGAAACCATTTGGCGATTTTGGAATAGCAATGACAGTGCATTACACAAAGAGTTCATGTATACATTGACGTAAGATTACCAGTACATTACATAAAGGTATCGTTGTCAGTTCCTACAAGCAAGGGATTGCAAATACAGGGTGATTATGATTAAAATTAAACTTTCAAACCGCTGTATAAATAGCACCACTGGTCAGAATGACATCAAATTGCAACGGAACATTATCGGAGAAGGGGGAAAACGTATGGCGGAAGAAAAATAAATAGTTACAAAATGTAGCATCATCATTTAATAGTGGTCGACTACAAATGACAAATTAATCATACAACAATGCCTAAGGTGTACGTCTGACGTTAAACAAACTGTGTTACACAGTGTGCATGGGTGTACAGGTGTGATACTGTTAGTTACGTAAGCCCATTCGCCACGACAAGGTCATACCACATCGGATGGGAAAAACTGGTTTTTAATTGTCGTGAGGCCAAAACCTGCATAAAAAGCATCGATCAAATCGGTTTTTAACTGTTCTGAGGTCAAAATCTGCATAAAAGCATGAGTCAAAATCAAATCGGATTATTAATTTTCGTGTGACTGGCGCAAAACATGTTCAGTATGAATGTTCCACAACTGATCTAAGTGTTTCCGGGGTCACGTTCAAAATGTGTTGCGCATGCGTGTCCACAATGCATTTAAGTTTCCAATCGGAACACTGAACAGAATATCTTTCAGATAGCCCCACAGCCAGAAGTCACACGGATTAAGATCAGATGATCGGGACGGCCAGGCTATAGGGAAATGGCGGCTGATAATTTTAGCATTTCCGAAATGGCGCTTCAGCAGCTGCTTAACTGGATTTTCAATGTGTGGAGGTGCGCCATCTTGCATAAAAATGATCCCAACCACACATCTACGCTTCTGGAGAGCTGCAATGACGTGGTTGTGCAAAAGACACTTAGAGCGCTTACCAGTGACGGTACAGGTGACAGGACCCGAATCACCTGTCTCTTCGAAAAAGTATGGCCCTATGGTAAATTATGCCGTAAACCCGCACCACATAGTGCCCTTTTCAGGATGACGTGGTACTGGTTGATTTGCGTGTGGATTTTCCATTCCTACATTCGACAATTCTCTGTATTGACATATCCTGTCAGATGGAAGTGGGCTTCGTCTGTCCACAAAATTTTCCACGGCCAATCATTATCCACTTCCATGTGAGCAAGAAATTCTAAAGCAAAGGTCTCTCTTGATGGCAGGTAACAGGAAGCAACTAGTGCACATTGGTAATTCTGAATGGATAACAAAGAATGATATTTCGTAGGATTTTACGCACCGTGCTCACGGGTATGTCCAACACTCGGGAAATTCTCCATGCCCTTCACGTTTGCACACCACCACTCGTCCCCTCCTGCATTGCCGTGAGCACTGCTCCCACTGACGTCGAATCAATTCGTTTCCTCCCTCTACCAGGTTGCACACAAAAAGAGCCCGCCTTTTCGAATTTCCGAATCATTTTTGCCAGACCCGGGGCAGTTGTCGGACCAACGCCTTTTTTCAAACCCTTCAGTGTCCGGAACTTCTGCAGAGCGACGTGTGCACAGTCATCATTCTTGTAATACAACTTTACAAGCAGAGCGCGATCCTGCATTAGCACAATCATGGCGAACGTCGCAGGCGCGAAACGAGGAAAAGCCGTGTGCCCGGCGTGTTTATACCAACTTCATTGGGTCGTACACATGACAGGTATTTTCATTTACGTATCTGGCACATACAGCGCCACCTATTGATCAGTTTCCACACTATTTTTTTCTTCTGCCATACGTTTTCTCCCTTCTCTGATAATATTCCGTTGCAATTTGACGTCATTCTGACCAGTGGTGTTATTTCTACAGCGTTTGAAAGTATATTTAATTATTTTTCTGTCATTGCAATGTCTTGAGGGGTTTCCAATAGAATGTTATTGATATTGTCATTTATCATATTTCTATGGGTTCTCCAGCTTCTATAGAAATACAGCAATTATTATTCACTTACATTTCCTACTAGCATAGAGCTCCTCCTAGTGCGATCTCTAATGGTACACAAACGTCTACAATATTTTAAGCAAGAACTTCAGTATCTCGACTGGAGGTAACACACTTCTACGGTTTAATTAAACGACAAGCCTACCCACAGTTACGTTCAGCGATAGGGTAAAGAGTTGCGACAATAACGTCAAGCACACTGATGACATAACGGTAAACGGTGGTTCTTTCGCAGTTTCACGGAAAAAGTAAAATTGACTGCTCTCTTAATTTTTTGTAAATTCTTCTGGTTTAGCCTGGTTGGCAGCTCAAAATGGCCAATCGCTTTCCAGCTAGAATTATTTACAATTTTACAGTAGCAAAATATAAAAATACACAAAGGGTGATACCTGTGCACTGAAAATAAGACATAGACTATGTGTTTATGATTTAAAGTAAAACAATAACGAATTTAGGACGAGTCCGCCGTTTTGCAAGTACAAAAATTATCGTTTTGCTTTAATAGTCGAATATGTTTCATCACAATTGTGGTAATCTCGGTGGGCTTTTTTCTTTTATTCTTCTGAAACACAGACACACAAGGAAAAAAGTCACAAGCCCCATTATTTAGCTATACAAATGCATACGATTCTACAAAAACACTACACATATACAAACAACAGAAGCTTAGAAAACACAAATGACCTAATAGACAAAATCGAAGATATGTACATACCCATCACACGTACACTATTGTCATTTTACATCACATCAATGTACTGTACACGTACATATCAACCCAAAAAACAATCAAAATCATCGAAAAACTTCTAAGGCAGACAAACATTACCCCAACAAATACAGATACAGGACAAAATTAAAGATGAATTCTGCATCTCTTAGGAAGGAGTCCCTACACGTGGTCTGCTGGCTAACATCTTCCTTAATCACCTTAAAAACAAAATCTCTGAAGTATTAATAAAAATAAAAGACTAAGAATTAATGTATTAGCACCGCAATGTTGACGCCATAATTTGCTTCGCAGATCAAGCACATAACCGGGTTCTACAGTTACACATATATAGTAGCCATAACTACCCAGAAATACACTTCGCCTTGAACCTGAGAGAGATAAAAAAGTAAACTTCCTAGACATTACAACAGAAAACAAAAACCACAAACATCGGTTCTAAATATAAAAACTACATTAACCAGCACAGCTATTCACCACTGGCCAAACCACATGACAGCTCACAAGGAGTTCAGCCTCAGACACCTCCTGCACAGACTTAACAGAATCCCAATGGACAAAGATAGCTACGCACGAGAAATAAACATAATCATACTGGTTTCCACAGAAAATCAAGATATTGTTGACAAATTGAACCGTAAAATAAAAATGTAACTGCCACCAAACACACGAACAGTATCGCAACACAACACACCAGTAACAACCACTCAATAGAAAATACGCAGGATGAAGAAATCACAAACTACAAAATAACACTCAGAATAGGACATATCATCAGGCCGACCTGGGTGGCCGAGCGGTTCTAGGCGCTACAGTCTGGAACCACGCGACCGCTACGGTCGCAGGTTCGAATCCTGCCTCGGGCATGGATGTGTGTGACGTCCTTAGTTAGGTTTAAGTAGTTCAAAGTTCTAGTGGACTGATGACCTCAGAAGTTAAGTCCCATAGTGCTCAGAGCCATTTGAACCATATATTATCGGAAAACTAGGTGTGCGTGTGACATATAATATAAGCAAACACGGCAGAAAAGTTTAAAAATACCCATACCACCACAGCTAAATTCAACAAAGCAGGTATATACCAGTTAGCGTGTAAAGACTGATTCAATACACGTCGGACAGACAAGCAGAAATTTCAGGATAAGATACTCGAAATTTTTAAGAGCATTGTAAATTGACAGGACGCATTCCACATTTGAAGACTGTCTCATTAAAAACACTCACCACCCACAATGGCTAGAAACAGACCTCCAAATCCTAAATCATAGTAATCATCTGTATCATTTTTTTAACAACAGAAGAAAATTACCAAATTTAAAAACCCATCACACACGCCAAACGTCATAGTGAGCCAACAGCACTATGCAGCAAAACACTATTCACCACTCTAAACGAACTATCAGACAACACAACATAAAACACACACACAAACACTCGCGGGGGCGTGCGAATGCACACACGCACGCACATGCGCACCTCGAGCAAAACGAAAGCCAACGGAACAAATTCAAAGTTTGAAACCGTCAAACAAAAACAGTAAAACAAACGACTGTCAAAAAGCGCATCATAAACGTAAATTGTGCAATGAAACTTGTGTCCTAGTCACAGCAACATAACAAGGCCCAGAATTCACAAATCAGCAGCAGAAAACAAAGGTAAACGCTGTTAAAACGCGAAACGTGAGCCATGAATAGCAAACAACGGCAAATAGTTCTTCATACTATAGCATCACAAAATTTTTGCCTATTTCACAAAATAACAAAATACGCAAAACAACAGAAACTCGTTGAGCACACAAATACAAACCAGCCACAGCTCAGTACAAGTCAAAGGTCATAAAAGGGGCATACGCCATGATTTTCACAGGGATTCTTATTTTATAGGTTAGATTACAAACAGAAATTAACTGCAGGCGATTTGTTTGAATTTCTAATTTCGAGAATACCGAAGGAGTGATCTGTTTAACTTTCTAAAAACATTCAGCAGCCTAGACCGCATAAAAATTTCTTGTTTAAGAAACCTATATCGACAGACATTGCTGTCATCTTCAGGTCTTACAAATCTTGTTGTTGTGAAACGTGTTCATTTTACGTTAAAGACAGAAATGCTTATGCAATCTAGGCTGTTGAATGTTTTTAGCAGACGATTTGTTAACATCCCTTCTGTTTCCAGATGACCTGGTTTACTAATTTAGAGCTGCGACAGATTTCGGTTGACAGCCAAGTTACACACAACGTCCAATAAAAGGCAAAGTGCTTGTGTAATTTAAACAACAACAGAATCCCATGTCACATACTTCCTAACCTAAACGTAATCGGTACGTATCTATTACAGAAAGGTGAAGAAAAAAGCTCACTGAGGTTGCCACGACTGTGATGAATCATTTAGGTATTAAATCAAAACAATAACTGTGTACTTGCAAAAAGGCGGACCCAAACTTAATTCATTATTATTTTCTACAAGGATGACAACTGAGCTCAAAATTCCACTACGGCAAAGTAAAATAACTAGATGAAATTTACATCCAAGTTCTTAGCACGCTAATCAGAAACGTATACAGATGATGATGATGATGATGATGATGATTATGATAAATATTACGATGATAAGTGATGAGGACGCTCAAGTTATAAAGGAAAGGCTGATTTTTGTAATTGGGCCAAAAAATTAAGCTGCCCGAGTGAGCGTATCTGGTTACGCCTGCAAGTCACACCGTAACACGAAAGTTTGCAGAGATTCTTGTGGCAGGCTGGCTGAATATTATCGACATGAAGAAAGTCAAGCTCACAGCAACAGTTTAAAAGTGACAGACTACCACTCTCCATTATTGTATAATGGGCAGTAAAATGGAAACCAGAGACATAGGAAAGAAGTAAGTATAATGTTTATTATTTCAAAAATAATTGCTATAACTGTTAACACTTAATCCCACTGTGACAAGACGGTCAATTCGTTAACTATGCTGTATCCAGGCATGCACCTTTTCGTCAGAAGCAAAACGACGGCCACAAATGTGTTTCTTCAGGGGTCCAAAAATATGATAGTCGCATGGGGAGGGATCGGGACTGTGGAGATGTGTAAGGGCTTCGCAGCGAAACGTCTGCAGCTAATCAATGCAACGTGTAAGAAATTGCCCGCCCACATGTTGCCAAGGTTGTTTCGAGTACGCTGCAGAACTTTCCCTCCGAAGATCTTACATACCGTCCACACAATCCCGATCTCTCACCATGATATTTCCATGTTTCTGAAGCCCTGAAGAAAGACACTCGTGACTGTCGATTTGTTTCAGAAGAAGAGATGCACACCTTGATACAACATAGTTAATGCAATGAGCGTCTCGTAACCGTGGGATAAATGGTTCAAATGGCTCTGAGCACCATGGGACTCAACATCTTAGGTCATCACCGTGGGATAAATGTGTTAACAGTTGTCCCTGCAAACGTTTCTTCATGATGGCATTGATCGTCTTACCTCACAGTTTGAAACGAGTATTAACAGTTATAGTTGCGGTTACGTTTGAAATAATAAACAGTTTACTTACTTTCTTCCAATCTGTCTCGTTTTCATTTGATTGTCCCTTGCAGTAAAACTAATTTCGTCGTCAGAATGATTTGCCCCATTGCTTGCCCACGTTATTTATAGCACGTTTTGTAAGGGGTTCACCACACTGCTGGAGCAAATGTAATCTCGATGTACTGCTCACTTGCTAGAACGACAATTCACAGGCGCTGCTTGAGACATAAAATATCTTTGACCCTATCAAAAGAGAGCTGCAATAGAGTCGCAGGTCAGAGCAGTCTGCCGCAGTTGCAGTCGCTGGCTGCTACCGTGTAGTTGTAATCTGTCGCTGGTACAGCGCAGTTTGTAGTTAGTAGTTGTTAAAGTCACAGTGCAGAACAAACTGTAAAATTTTATTATATGGAACTGAATAATAATTGTGATCAGCCGCAGAGGTAAATGATGCCATGGAATGAGATGATGATGAACAAATGAATAATTGTTAATATAATGAAAAATCAACAGTGTAATTAAGTCAACCATCGATTGTCAAGTAAATATTATTATTTTTATTGGCATGCGCATAGTTAAGTCACTTGTCTGAGATGTTAATACGAGTTTGTTTCAATCCTTTCTTTTGTCATTCGTCAGCACCAGTTGACCCAGATTTGTAATATACACTCCTGGAAATTGAAATAAGAACACCGTGAATTCATTGTCCCAGGAAGGGGAAACTTTATTGACACATTCCTGGGGTCAGATACATCACATGATCACACTGACAGAACTACAGGCACATAGACACAGGCAACAGAGCATGCACAATGTCGGCACTAGTACAGTGTATATCCACCTTTCGCAGCAATGCAGGCTGCTATTCTCCCATGGAGACGATCGTAGAGATGCTGGATGTAGTCCTGTGGAACGGCTTGCCATGCCATTTCCACCTGGCGCCTCAGTTGGACCAGCGTTCGTGCTGGACGTGCAGACCACGTGAGACGACGCTTCATCCAGTCCCAAACATGCTCAATGGGGGACAGATCCGGAGATCTTGCTGGCCAGGGTAGTTGACTTACACCTTCTAGAGCATGTTGGGTGGCACGGGATACATGCGGACGTGCATTGTCCTGATGGAACAGCAAGTTCCCTTGCCGGTCTAGGAATGGTAGAACGATGGGTTCGATGACGGTTTGGATGTACCGTGCACTATTCAGTGTCCCCTCGACGATCACCAGTGGTGTACGGCCAGTGTAGGAGATCGCTCCCCACACCATGATGCCGGGTGTTGGCCCTGTGTGCCTCGGTCGTATGCAGTCCTGATTGTGGCGCTCACCTGCACGGCGCCAAACACGCATACGACCATCATTGGCACCAAGGCAGAAGCGACTCTCATCGCTGAAGACGACACGTCTCCATTCGTCCCTCCATTCACGCCTGTCGCGACACCACTGGAGGCGGGCTGCACGATGTTGGGGCGTGAGCGGAAAACGGCCTAACGGTGTGCGGGACCGTAGCCCAGCTTCATGGAGACGGTTGCGAATGGTCCTCGCCGATACCCCAGGAGCAACAGTGTCCCTAATTTGCTGGGAAGTGGCGGTGCGGTCCCCTACGGCACTGCGTAGGATCCTACGGTCTTGGCGTGCATCCGTGTGTCGCTGCGGTCCGGTCCCAGGTCGACGGGCACGTGCACCTTCCGCCGACCACTGGCGACAACATCGATGTACTGTGGAGACCTCACGCCCCACGTGTTGAGCAATTCGGCGGTACGTCCACCCGGCCTCCCGCATGCCCACTGTACGTCCTCGCTCAAAGTCCGTCAACAGCACATACGGTTCACGTCCACGCTGTCGCGGCATGCTACCAGTGTTAAAGACTGCGATGGAGCTCCGTATGCCACGGCAAACTGGCTGACACTGACGGCGGCGGTGCACAAATGCTGCGCAGCTAGCGCCATTCGACGGCCAACACCGCGGTTCCTGGTGTGTCCGCTGTGCCGTGCGTGTGATCATTGCTTGTACAGCCCTCTCGCAGTGTCCGGAGCAAGTATGGTGGGTCTGACACACCGGTGTCAATGTGTTCTTTTTTCTATTTCCAGGAGTGTATTCAATTTTACCGTGTAGTGGATAGTAGATCTTTATCAACAACGGAAAAAATTTTCAGAATATAATTGTTTTTACCAGTCAACTATAAAAGTATAATTTCGCCTTAAGTCATTGCTAGTCCCGATCCAGTCATTTATCTAAATTAAAATATTCCAGAATTTTTGTCAGATCATAGTCACGTGCCCTTTAGTAATCAGACGACCAGCTGTGCAGCTGTGTCACTGAGTAAAGTTAGTTTTTTTAGTAATTCAGTTCTCAGACAAATGTTATCCAGTATTAGAAGATAGACCAGCATTGCACTAAGCTGGATCATTTACGAGCAGATATACAGACAGCGTTATCCGGCGACATCATCACGAGGTAAGAAATTTTCAGTTTGTTTCTCACGTACAGATTCAGATTGATTTCACAGGGCCAGAGCGTAGCACTGCTTACGTCAAAATTTGTCAGTTTTTCATAAGATTTATCAGTTTTCATACGTCGGAATTTAATCATCCAAATTTTATTTTATTTTTTTTATTTTTTTATTTTCTGTTCGGGAAGGTTACACTTCATTATTTTATATATTTTTTATTTATACGGGAAGGTTAAAGTGTCTATACCTACATCTATAATCCGTTATCCACGGTGTGAGGAGGAGGGTGTTTTGTCTATCACTGTCGCCTTTCCCTTTCCTGTTCCAGTCGCGAACGGTGCTCGGCAAAAACGATTGCCGGTAATCCTCCGTGTGAGCTCCGATCTCTCTAACTTTATCTTCACAGTCGTTTCGAGAGATATACGCAGGAGGAAGCAACACACTGGTTGACTCATCTAGCAATGGACGACCTAAAGAATTTTAACAGTGAACTAAACAGTGAGTACTAATAAAGGAAACGAATTTCTTGTATGAGTTGGTGAGCATTGAGGGTAGAAGGAAGAAGACACGACCAAGGAGTCGACATAAGAATGCTGTAACCTTCCAGCAACATGCCCGCCCATGCGTTGCCGAGCTTTTTGGAATATGCTGCAGAACTTTCACTGGGAAGCCCTTACATACCCTTGATATGGTCCCGATATCTCTCCATGCGATTACCATATTTTTTCAGCCCTTAAGATAGTCATTCGATGCCGTTGATTTGCTTCGGACGAAGAGTTACACGTCTGGGTACAGTCAAGGCCCCATGGGCAACCGCAAACATTTTTTCATGAAGGCACTGACCATCCTACACTGGGATAAACGTATTAACAATTATATTGATTACTTTTAAAACAGTAAACAGTTTACTTACTTTTTTCCATCTGTCCGGTCTTCTCTTGTCTGCCCCTTATACTTGCTATAAACGCTCGCCACCTCGTGAAGTGACAAGTAGGGGAGAAGCCAACTTGTTAGTTCGGCTTGGAACAGTTATGGAATTTAATATTTTATTAATGTTATTAATGTTTGTTATATCAGAATGGAACTTACAGATATTAAATTACTTCATATTCAAGTGTTACTTTAAGAAACTTGTTAACTAAACTGATTTTAACAATGGTCTTTAATTAAAAGTTCTTTAATCTTGAATTTTGAGTGCATGAATTTGTCACTGAAAGTCAAGCAGAGACTGATACAATGCGTCCCATGATACTTGTAATTCTCATTTTCTTAAATTAATACTGGCCACCATCTTCGCTTTTACTGGTGAAACTTTCATATGAGAAATTAGTAGTTTTAAGACAAAATTCAAAATAAATGAAATAGATGCTTGAAGTGAAATGTAGGCACTCGCTAATTTTCATAGTTGGTGTATTCAATCAAAACGCTTCTCACACCTGTCGAATTAAAAAGTCCGGCTCTTCTAGACATTGCCAGAGGATACATTGTCTGTAGCTCGTCTTGGCCTGAAGCAGTGCAGATGAGGACGTGGTGTTAACAAGGGAAACTCCCCTGCGCACCCCAAAAATGTTCAGATGTGTGTGAAATCTTATGGGACTTAACTGCTAAGGTCATCAGTCCCTAAACTTACACACTACTGAACATAAATTATCCTAAACACACACACCCATGCCCGAGGGAGGACTCGAATCTCTGCGCACCCGACTCAGATTTAGTGGTACGACGGCCCAATGGACCGCCCGTCAAAACCTGAACATAGATCAAGCATTAAAACGGCATGAAGGTGTACTGACGTGAGAAAAGAAAGCGAAATAGAAACAGTGAACAGTCCAAGCTTAACAAGTGCAATATTAGCGGCCAGTGAAGCAACGGCGTCGTGATTAAGTGGTGACGGTGATGGACTGCAAAGCGGGCACGCCGTATTCAAAGCTACCTTGTGCCTCGTTTTCTTTAATTATATTTTTTCGCTGTTCGCAGTATTCAAATTTGTGTCTGTGCCTTGGTGTAACGTCCGTTTGCAACAGTGAGACGTAAGGAAGGGACCTAAAATGAAAATTGATTCTGCACAACTACTCTATTAGCAGACGAAAGGAAATGGCTTCGAATGGGAACCACAAATCTTTGATGACAAGACGACAAGCAATGTAATCCTCCAATGGAAAACACGTCTGGTGTATCGTACACGGCATTAGTGACAGTACTTGTGTCATATAATAGGAAATAATTTGAACTCCTGGTGAGTGATATATGTCTCCTTGCCCGATTTAGGTGTTCATGTGAATGTGATCGCTCCCAAGGAAAAGAGGAAAACGTAATAGTTTGTCACATAAGCTGCAACAAATAAACTCAACAGTTCCACAATCGCCAGTTTCTCTGCGCTCTGTCAAGACATATGTTTTCAACGTTTTTGAGGTTTCGTTCCGCTTTGGAAATTTTGACTCTTGAATCCCTTTGCTGTAAAATAGTTCACATCCGTTTATTTGTAGTTTTCATTTCTGTGAAACGACTATGTGGTATCTCGCCTGCTCTCACTGTGAATCACATTTACTTGCGATGCTAATGTACTCTTACGAAGTGGCTTACATTCTATAACCGTGACAGCTGCCAGGATTACAGAAAGAGAACAAACGTTTCGATAACCAGACGGACAGTTCATAAAATTGTGAAAAAAATAAATAGATGGCGCGAGGGAATTCAGTACCCGCTTCGCAGGCGAACACCATTATCACTTAAGCATGACGCCAAAACTATTACCCTCTATGTTGCGTTTGTTGAGCTTGAGCCATTCACTGTTTCTGTTTTGATTGCTTTACATAGTTCACCTTCTTCCTTTTTTCATGCTTGATTTGTGTTAAATTTCAGACTGCCTATCCACCTGGCCGTCTTACCACTAAATCTGATGGGGGTGCGTTGGGGAGGTTCCTAGTAAGATACTCCTGCATATTCTTCACTTGTGTAGTCCAAAGCGTTGCTGTCATTTTTTGTCCCCCTACGGTCGAATAGCAAACTACTTGATGCCCACTTTCGTTAAGTTCGTCGAACAATAACACCCGTATTGATTCCCTTACCTTTCGGCTTGCAGTGCCTCGCTTTACCTTTCCACAGCCACACAAACAGGTCAGTCTTGTAAGCAGACAGTGCCCTGTGTGAAACTCTGTTGCCATAAGTGTCTCGTCGTTGGCGTTGATTGATACAAGTGTACGAGGAGAGGGCATGTCCGAAAGAACAGATACCATGTTCATATAGATAAGGCTTAACTGCCAATGATCCTCTTCAGTACGGATGCACTCACATTGCCGGAACTCTTACGAGAATTGGAGGATTGACTGCCGTGAGTAATGAGTATAGTGGGCAGGGGCACTACAAATGTAGTGTGTCGACAATAAGTTGTTAAGTGTGGATCTCACGGGGAGCGTGCCAGAGGTAAGTCCCTGCAGTCGCACTGTCCTCTGTGTCCTCGGTGGCTCACTCGGATAGAGCGTCGGACATGTAAGCAGGAGATCCTGGGTTAGATTCGCGGTCGGGGTACACTGTCCCCGTTGATAATTATCAACGCCTGTAAGCAGCTAATGGTCTGGATTTCATTGCAATTTCAGGTAAGTCTTTTGTAATATTAAATTCCTTAAATTGTATTGGCGGTTCGCAAATGGACCACTATCGTGAAAAGGATGTCTCTAGTATATGAAACAGGCACAGAGAGTCAGTTAAGTGTCAGGAGAAAGGATGAAGAAAATTTGTGTGAGCCCCACTCCAAACGCATGCGCCTCTAGTTAGCTAATGATGATACTGACACTCTCATAGCTCACGATTTGGTTCGAATAAGGAGAAATATCAATGTCAAACTTTTTTGGCATGCCTTTCCTGCTCCCTATCAAACTGAAGATTGCTTCGTCGAGGACCTAATTCCATCAAGCCTAACAAGGAACATCTAGATATCTTTTTGATTATTGACTTGATACTAATATTTTTGCACATAGCGACTTTCCACCCATTTCGTGTACCGACTTTAGTAGTAGTTCTGAACGGACTACTAATTGCTGTGAGGCGTTCCACTCTGAACTGAACGCTCAGTTTCAATCATATTCCGTCTGTCGGGGAAATTAAATGGTGTTCAAACTAAAACTTGCGTTAAAATTAGAAGCGAAAATAAAACTACTCCGAAAAAAATGCTGTACAAACAAAAGTACATAAAAGAACAAATGGAAAAGTTGTCTAATTGACCAATTATCCGGCATGAATATCTTCGAAACATTTGCTACAAGTTTTTTATTACTTATGTTTTTTTTATTAATTATGCTTGATAACTGCAACTTTGCTTATACTGTACTTATATTATGAGAATATCAAAAAAACAATTTTTTTGCGATTCCTGCTGCATGTATATACCTAAGTCTGTGTCAAATGGGAATGGAATTATTATGTCACTGTAGGTATCTTATGGGAATCGGCACTTGCGCTAAGCAAAAATAAGATGGCAACTAATGAGAATCAGTATGCCCGCTGTAGCATAAACACAGTGGCTGCTAATGAGAATCAAGATGTCTGTTCGAAAACAATTTGGCGTCAGCCTTCCGCAGTACCATACTGGCTATCCTTGATCAGCTTACTTGAAACAATAAGTTGCAACATTCCCCACATCCAGTAATGACGGGAAAAGTCTTGCACCCACGGCAACGATATAGTAGGGACGACTTTTATTTGCAGAAGAGCTAGTCATTACTTGTTGCTATCAATTGCAGCAAAGTTAGTCAAAATACACCATATATTGCAGAGTTCACAGCAACACGACCTCGCATTGTCACTGCCAGCAGACGCCTCTGCCCAACTCTGTCTGCGGTATACCTCCTCCTGGAAAGAAGGCGTTCCCGGAACAAAAAACGCCACCCATTCTCTTCGCTTCCACCAGGACGACCTGCTGCACTGTTCTCCTCGTAGAAAAGGTGTTTCGTGAACGCATCGACAAGGGGAACGGTTCGGCCGTCCTCAGGCCCGATGGTTGCCACAATTCCAAAGCAGAATACTATACATTGCATAACAATTAATTAAATTACCTTTGGGATGAGCTCAGACACTTATATTTCGTGTTCATTTATACGTATATTTAAGGCTATAACAATAATTAATTACCCAGTTTCAAAAATCTTATCGTTTCACAAGTTGTTGATTACATCTATATGAGCATCATTACACATTTATACACCAATCAATTCATAGCTTTATGACACACCAAGAGCCATGTGAAATAACACTGTTCCACCTGAGTCCTCTAAATATGCAGCAAAGGCGGAAGGACTATTGTCACATATCGCTGTGTGCTCTTTAAACTGGAAGCCTTCCTGTTTGATCAATGTAAAACTTAGAGCAAATTTCCCATTTACTTTCACATATGCCTGCTTCCGATTTACGTGGCGTATGTCTCAATAGGCGGTTGGAACTATTTTAGTAACTTGTTCTCACTTTTCAATTTTTAAAGCAGCGAACTAGGTACTACTAGGTACCACAGTATCTACATGAAACATTTGAATGCTCGCATGTGCACTTCATCCCGTTCCCCTCCATTAACAATTTCAAACCTTTCCTCCTGTTAAATACTTCATTACTTGTTTAATGCTTTTCACTTACCTTTCTCTACCACTCTCGCCCTCCCTCTCCTCCACCCCTCTCGCCTTTGACCCCTCTCCCCCTCTCAGCCTCTTCTGCCCTTTCCCCCTATCCCCTTCTCCCTCTCTTCCCCTCTCTCCTTACCCCTCTCCCACTATCCCTCTCTCTCCCCCCCTCCTATATTACTCATCCTCTCTACCACTCTACCACTCCTATCCTTTACCACTCTACTCCTTCTCTCTTTCTCCCCTCCCTCCTCTTTCCCCCTGTCTTACACTCTCCTCCCTCACCCCCACCATCTCTCCCTCCCTCCCATCTCTCACTCTCCCCACCCCCCTCTGCTTCTCTCCCCCTGCCTTTCCCCCTCTCTCTCCACCACCTCTCTCCCCATGTCTCTCCCCCTTCACACTCTCTCTCTCTCTCTCTCTTCCTTCTCTCTCTCGGTCTCCACCACTCCCCAAGTGGAGTTCTTGGGGCCTAACCTTCTGCAAAGTATCCACGTTTCCTCCTTGAGGAAGGGATTAACTGATCCGTAAGCTACAGTGGAAACCTGTGTGTGTGTGTGTGTGTGTGTGTGTGTGTGTGTATCTGTCGGCAATACCGAAATTTTGGCCCACGCAGTGAAGTGCTAGCTAGCCGTATTGGTCTCTGCTAATGCTAGTTAAGTAAGGTATTCGCGACTGATGCTCGTTGGACCGGGCGCGTGAGCTGTAGTTATTCCCCCCCCCCCCCCCCCTCCAACCTCTCCCACCACCACTGATCGCTGCTGTGTTACGCAGGTATTTCACAACACAGCAGCTCCCGAAAGGAGACCAGGAATATTTTTGGGCGCTCGCACGGCTTGGTGGAGGGCGGCACACGGCCTTTGCGTCAGACGCTGGGTGGGAATTAATTTTCGCCCCGTTCCAGGCGAGGAAAGATCGCTCCAAGTTGGCGGCGCTGATCAAAGGTGCGACCGGGGAAGCCGCACCCCGGCCGCGGGAACTAATTTGTTCCACTCGAGTGGCGTCAATCCCAGTCCAGTCCAGATCCACGACGTCCTGTAACGTGAGGCATTTACAGCCGTCTGGCTTTATCTCGATACCACCGCTCGATACCAATAATTTTTAAGTCAGATTTACATTTCATACCGAGGGGATTATTACGTAAAGGAAAGGCTATCGTGCAGTACTGAATCAACACTGGCAGCCTCAAACAAGCACGTGGCAAATGAATGAGAGTTATTGTAGAGTGAGTGCAATCAGTACCAATAAGGACTTGTTATATGAATTTCAAGTGGAATAAAATTAACTGTATCGTACGAAAGTGCTCACATATTACACTCTCTTCATTATTAATAGTGTATTTTGGAAGGGCCAGAATCACACAACAGTGTGGAAGAATAGAGAGAGCATGCGTCGTAGGCTCACGGTCAGAACTTTAATTGGTGCATGGACCTTGGGAATAAGTTCGCCCACTGTATCTGAATGTTTATTAATGTACGATTATAATATCCTTAACTGTCTAGACTACAGCAAGTATTAATTAAGTACATTGCTGGAAAAAAATTGGTACACCGTTTCAGAGATTTTCAATTCATTCGAGTTTTGTTGTTGTGACAGCGTATATGGAATGTATGAAATGATTACATTCACAATCAAGAGCACAAGTGGTTCTGAGTTACCAGGTGTCGATCGATCTCGAAACACCCCTGTCAGTACGTGGTGTAGCCTCAACAGGCAGCAATGAAGGCACTGACTGTGGCATCCTGTCTATCAAGGCGAATACTGTACATGGATACGTTATGCCACGTCTGCTCGACCTGTTCACGTAGTTCTGTAATGGTTGTTGGTTGACGAGTCGCACGAGTCACTCCTCGTCCCATCATATCCCACACGTGCTAGATTGGAGAGAAGTCCAGAGATTGTGCTGGCCAGTGAAGTAGCTGCATGTCTTGCGGAGCACGTTGAGTTTCACGGACAGTGGGTGGGTGAGAATTATCCTGTTGTAACAACACATCACCTGCCTGTTGCATGAATGGAAAAAGAACGGGTCTAACAACATTTTGCACGTACCAAGCGCTGGTTACCGTCCCCTCCAGAAACACCAAAGATGAACGAGAGTTGTAGCTTATCGCACATGTACACTCTACGAGACAGCACTCGCCAGGTCTACGTCATACTCCGAAACTCCCACCACTTCTGTGCAGACAGAATCTGCTTTCGTCGCTAAAGAGCACGGCGAGACATTCCATCTTCCAGGTGATCCTCCATCGGCACTAGTCGAGCCTTGCACGTCAGGCCTGTGGCGTGAGTAGAAGACGGGCTAGAGATGTGCATGTCCGTAGTCCCATTGCTAATAACCGGTTCGGCTCACAAGTTCTCTTGTTTGTGTTGTGGTAACTGTTGCCCTTACAACAAAACGATCCTGGGTGCATGTCCGTAGTCCCATTGCTAATAATCGGTTCGGCTCACAAGTTCTCTTGTTTGTGTTGTGGTAACTGTTGCCCTTACAACAAAACGATCCTGGCGGGCGTCTGTGATGCGTGGACGTTCAGAATCTCGTCTATGGGTTTGTGAATGTTCACGTGACCGTTTATACCGGCATCGTTGTACAACTGGCACAGTACATCCAACATCCCTCTTCACTAGGGTACCACTGAAAGACTCCATCGATCTGATAATCATGAAATTCGACAACAACCTAACAAGGCTCTTCGAGTTCGTGCTCACCTCAACATACTTCCTGTACGACGGAAATTATTATGAACAAACAGATGGCGTCGCCATCGGATGCCCGCTTTCACCGGTTGTAGCCAACTTTTTTATGGAGAATTTCGAGGAGAAGGCACTAGAACAAGCCAAACAAAAACCATCTTGTTTCTTCCGCTACGTGGATGACACGTTCGTTGTTTGGCCACATGGACAGGACAGCTTAAATGAATTTCTCGAACACCTCAACTCGCTGCACTCCAACATACAGCTCACGATGGAGGTGGAGCAGGATGGTGCCCTACCGTTTCTTGACGTCCTGGTGAAACGGAAACATGAGGGCAAGCTGGGTCACTATGTGTACAGAAAACCTACACACACCGATTTGTACCTAAATGCCTTCAGTTGCCACCACAACTCCCAGCGTGAAGGAGTTCTGCGCACACTTGTTCACAGGGCACGATCGATCTGCGATCAGTAGAGCCTTCCAGCAGAACTGCAGCACCTCGAGACAACATTTCGGAAAAATGGGAACAACCAGAAGCAAATAAGACACGCACTCAGACTGCGCCGCCGGCCGTGGTGGCCGTGCGGTTCTAGGCGCTTCAGTCTGGAACCGCGTGTACGCTACGGTCGCAGGTTCGAATCCTGCCTCGTGCATGGATGTGTGTGATGTCCTTAGGTTAGTTAGGTTTAAATAGTTCTAAGTTCTAGGGGACTGATGACCTCAGATGTTAAGTCCCATAGTTCTCAGAGCCATTTGAACCATTTGAACCAGACTGCGCCAAGAGATCAAGAAGAAGAAACAGAAGAACACAAGTCATTGGCGTGCATTCCGTTTGTCGGAAACACCTCAAGAAAAATCGGTAGAATCCTGGGAAAAACAATGTGAAATGTGTATTCGGACCCCCTGCAAAAACCTTGACTCTACTGGGTTCAGTGAAAGATCACCTAGGCCTTCGAAAACCAGGCGTTTATCAAATTCCTTGTCAGTGCGGAAAATCATACATTGGGGAGACAGTCCGCACCGTAGAAGAGAGGTGCCGCGAACACAAGCGCCATACCGAATTACGCCAGGCCACTAATTCAGCCGTGTCTGACCATTGTATAAAGACTGGCCATACTATGGACTATGAAAAAACAAAAATACTCTGTCAATCTTCCTACTTCTGGGACTGCGTTACTAAAGAGGCCATCGAAATCCGATTACAGGACAATCTAATTAATAAAGACAGCGGCCTTCAACTTAGTCACGCTTGGAACCCTGCACTCAGCCTGCTGAGAAAGATGCGGTCCCAGAGATCGAGGACCGTCCCCGACGGCGGCAGCAGGGAGACTGCAGACCCCACCATCTCCAATAGTCGCCGCGCCGGCCGCACCGAAGACACCAGGAGAGAAACGGTGGAGGGGGGAACGGCTAGTATATATAGGTCGGGGAGAGGAACAGCACAACATTCGTCAGGAACCACCTGAAGATGGCAGCGTGTACGTCTGCCGAAATATTGTGCATAAATTACGACGCTACCCGGTCAGATACCCGAGAACTGTTCAAATTCATATTGTGGAATTGACTATAGATGTTACGCTCCCAGGAAATGTAATCGCCTATATAACGGAGGCGGGCGGGAGGTGTTAGTAGATAAGCAGTAACAGCATAACAGCGGAATGAGTAGGTCAGGACAGCTCAGCGACTTCGAACGTGGACCAGTCATTGGATATCACCTGAGTAACAAATCCATCAGGGACAGTGCAGCTCTTTTAAAGCTGCCCTACTGGACGGTTGGTGATATGATTGTGATGTGGAAACGTGAAGAAACAACCACGGTTAAACCAACACCAGGCAGACATCTTCTGCTGACGGGCAGAGACCGACGAACAATACGGAGAGTGATCGTAAAAATCAGCCGAAGAAATCGAAGCCATAATTAGAACGTTAGCGATCTTGGGTCGTAAATGTAACGAAAAACAGTCAGTCCAGATCGCAAATGGTGTTCATATTTAGCATGGTAACCGGTTTCAATCTCCATGGACCAAGAATATCTCCACTAGTAATGCCTGGAGTAGACGCACACACCCGTTTCAAGTGCAAAGATGCAACTGTCGTCAACTGCAGCCCCTTACAACCGCACCGCACAATTCCATTCGCTACCATTGGAGATATTACTGTTCTGAAGATGGTCTATGTTGATCGAAGTAAGTTACCATGCTCAAAATAAACACCATTTTCTATCTGGACTAACTATTTTTTGTTACAGTAACGGAAGGAATCACTCGTAAGATCAAAAGTGCTACCAGCAGCCAAGTTACCACAATAACTGTTTTTAGGGCCATGTTTATACACTGAGGTAACGAAAGTCATGGGCTACATCCAATTATCACGTCGGACCTAGTTTTTCCGGTGTACTCGTTCTGCAGCAATTCGACGTCGCATGGACTCAAAAGTCGTTGGAAGCCCTCTTTAGAAATACTGAACCTTGCTGCCTTCTATATAAATCCACAATACCGAAAGTTTCCAGTGGAGCAATTTATGCACGAACTGTCCTCTCGATTATGTTCCATTAATGTTCGATGGGATTCATGTCGAGCGATCTTCGTGGTCAAATCATTCGCTCGAACTGTCCAAAATATTCTTCAAACCAATCGCGAACGACTGTGGTCCAGTGACATGGCGTTTTGTCATTGATAAAAATGAAGTCCGTGAATGGTTGAAACGGTCTTCAAGCATTCGAACATAACCATTTCACGTCAATGATCGGTTAAGTTGGACCAGAGGACCCAGACCATTAAATGTAAACACAGCCCATACTAATATTAAGCCACCACCGTCTGGCACAGTGCCTTGTTGACAACTTGGGTGCATGAAATTAGAATTATATATTAATACCTTCAGCTGCTGACGGGCATTGAAATATATCAACGGGGACTGGTGAAAATGTGTGCCCCGACAGGGCTCGATCCCGGGATCTCCTGGCAGACACTCTATCCATCTGAGCCACCGAGGGCACAGAGGATAGTGCGACTGCAGGGACTATCTCGCACACGCCTCCCGCGAGACCCACAATCTCACCTGATATGTCCACACACTACATTCCTAGTGTCCCTACACAACACACTCATTACTCGTGGAAGACATTCTTACCAAGTCCCGTAAGAGTTCGGGTAATATGTGTGCATCCGCACAGAAGAGGAAGGTCATGGCCGGTATTGCCAGAACTTTATACTTACATCCATATGGTGCCTGTTCTTTCGGACATATCCATATAAGTATATACTTGGGTGCTTGGCTTGGTTGGGTGGGGGGGGGGGGGGATAATCTGCTCCTCACTCCAACCCAACTATCAGCTCTTACTAGCTACAATGGGGACTCATCCGACCAGGTCATGGTTTTCCAGCTGACTAGGGTCCAACTGACATGGTGACAACCCCAGGAGAAGCGCTGCAAACGATGTGTGCTGTTATCAAACGCACTCGAGTCGGTTGTCTGCTGGCATTGCCCATTAACTCAAACTTTTTCCACACTGTCCTAGCGGATGCATTCCTCGTACGTCCCACATTGATCCCGGTAGTTATTTCACGTGATGTTGCTTGTCTGTTAGCACTGACAACTCTACCCAAATCTTGCTGCTCTCGATCGTTAAGTGAAGGCCGGCGGTCACTGCGTTGTCATTGGTGAGAGATAATTACTGAAAATTGCTATTCTCAGCACCCTCTGGACACAGTGGATCTCGGAATTGTGAACTTCCTAACGACTGCCGAAACACAATGTCCCATTCATCTACCTCGAACTACCATTCCGCGTTCAGAGACTGTTAATTCCCGTCGTGTGGCAATAATCAAGTCGGAAACCTTTTCACATGAATCACCTCAGTACAAATGACAGCTCCGCCAGCGCACAGCCCGTTTATGCCTAGTGTACGGGATACTTCCACTATCTGTATATGCGCATAACGCTATCCCATGACTTTAGCCAGCTCAGTGTATGTGTGGTGCTTATTCTTTCGGACGTGTCGGAAAGAACAGACACCATGCATACAAATACATACATATATGCGCCCTGACGGTGAAGTGATATATTATTTATAGATGCACTCACTTGTCCGAATCCTTGCGGGACTCGTCTGAATAGCTGCGAACAAACTGGTGATAATGGACGGAAAATAAATGATCTGCAGTGTGCGACATGTGGGAATTTGGGCTAGAGGGGGGCGTGCTTGGATGGACGAGGCGGTTAAGGCAACCATTCCTGAGATACAGAGCATCCGGGTTCGAGTCCTGGTCCCGCACAAATTTTCACATGTCGTCGTTGCATTTGATGCAATACCCCTAAGAAGCTAAGATCTAAAAATTTCTCTTTCATTGTGTTGGTAGGGAGTTACAAAGAATGGGGTACAATGGTCGAGCGACTCCTCATAAGCCACACATTTCTGCAGTCAATGCTATGGAACACAGAGCGACACCACTGGACAGAGAATGACTGGGAACAAGTGATCCGAGGGACGAATCACGCTATACCTGTAGCAATCCCATGGAACGGTTTGGCAAAAACCTTACCTGCAATCTTGAGTAGCGCCAACGGTGATGTTCGAAGGAGTGGTGTTACATTATGGGAATGGGGAACGTTTTCGATGTTGGGATTAGGTCCCCTTATTGCACCTAAGAAAATTGTGCGGAAGATTATGAACACGTTTTACAGTATCATGTACTGAGTACGGTAGAGGAATTGTTCAAAGACGATGATTGTTTGCATTAGCGTGGCAGTGTGCCTGTCGTAAAGCAGCATCTGTAAAGCAATTTTTAGTGGACAGTAACATACCTGAAATGGACTGGCCTGCCCAGAGACCCGACCTGAAACCAATGGAACCGAGTGAGGTGGCGATGTGGTTAGCACACCGGACTCGCATTGGGACTGTTCAAACATGCGTCCGCCCACCCTGTTTTAGGTTCCCCGTGATTTCCCTAAATCGCATCAGGCTAATGCCTGGATGGTTCCTTTGAAAGGGCACGGCCGATTTCCTTCCCTATCATTCCCTAATCCGAGCTTGTGTTTCGTCTCTAATGATCTCGTTGTCGACAGGATGTTAAACATTAATGGCCTCCTCTTCCATCTCCTTCTTTGGGATGAGTTAATCCGTCGACTTTGCTCTACACAACAGCGTCCAACAACACTACCTTCTCTGGTTTCGTCTCTTGAGGAAGAATCGGCTGCCATTGTTCCACAGACATTCAGACACTTCATTAGAATTGTTCCAAATGGAGTTCATGCCGTCATAAAGACGAAACATGTTAATATCTACCGATAGCTATCTGGACAGTTTCGATCAGACAGTGTGTAATTCGAGCCAGTCCTACAAGTATTCTGTAATGTTAGATGTCAATAATTCAGAAAATCATGAGGTCGAAATTATTCTTACATACTTTGCTTCCATTATAGATTTTGAAGCCGAACACACATCCACCGTTTACACCTCTGTGACGTAAGTCATTAATTGTGCCAGCCATCTACGGTGAACTAGCTACACTAGTTCGGGCTGTCCTCTGCTGAGTCAGTTGTACCCGCAGTAGCCTGCGTTAAGGTATGATTATACTGTAGTGCGGCACATGTGGGAACACAAGGCACGCGGCAGTATGCGTGCGCCTGTCCGACGGCACTCCCATAAACTTAACAATGCAACCGTTTGCAATGGCGCGTCCGTAGCAGCGCAAAGGCAGACACCAAAGCGGCGCGCGTATTGACTGCTCGGCAGAGGGTTGCGTTCGGTCACATCAAAGAAGTGTTCAGCGTACGGCTACTGCAGCGCTGTTTGTATCCATATAGCAGCTGCCCTAAAATCAGCCGGCCGGTGTGGCCGAGCGGTTCTAGGCACTACAGTCTGGTATGATTATACCAGGTTCGAATCCTGCCTCGGGCATGGATGTGTGTGATGTCCTTAGGTTAGTTAGGTTTAAGTAGTTCTAGGTCCCCTAGACTGATGACCTCAGATGTTAAGTCGCATAGTGCTCGGAGCCATTTGAACCCTAAAATTGCATCTTTATATGATACTGATATCAATTAATAGTACTTTTTAGAACGATTTTGAAAACGTGTCTTCATTCTGATCTTTCTTTCGTGTACCATACAAATGGTGGAAGACCTAATGTTGCATCCTTTCTGTTTCGTAGGGTGTTCGAGGTATCTGAGCTATGTTTTCAGTAAATGATACTAGGCATGGTGGTGCACAATTTTCTTGTATGGGATACTGATGCAAGTACGTTTTCAAGGTAGGATACAACGGTATTAGAAAGCTACTGAAAACGCGAGTTTAGTGACACAGCGCTCGTTAACGTCGATATTGAAACTTTTTGCTGTATCCAAGAAATGTGCTTAAACTGAAAGGCAAGCCGGTCAGAGTTGGCTTTTGATGTGATCTTCAGTCCAAAGACGATATGCTGAAGCTCTCCACACTATCTCTATTCTCTGCTAGTCTTTTAATTTCCAATTAACTACTCCAGCCCTCACCCCCTTGAACATACTTACTGTATTCAGGTCTTGGCCTCCCTCTGCAATTTTTTGAACCCCCCTTACTTTCCTCTAGTTCGAAACTTCTTTTAGTCGAGTTGTGCCATAATTTCTTTTTTCCTCAATTTACAATACCTCGTCATTAGTTATTCCATCTACCCATATAATCTTGAACATTCTTCTGTGGCCCCTCATTTCTTGTTCAAACAACTTATCGCCCTCATTTAACTTCCGTGCAGGACTATACTCTAGACAAATGTCATCAGAAGAAACTTCACAATAGTTAAATTTATTGATGTTACGGAATTACATTTTCCTGGGGACATGGGAGTCTCAGACTTTATCTTCGAAATAGAATAGAATCTGAGACATTGAATTAAAATTTGCACCACAGCTGGGACTTGAAAATGGTTCAAATGGCTCTGAGCACTATGGGACAATATCTGTGGTCATCAGCCCCCTAGAATTTAGAACTACTTAAACCTAAATAACGTCAGGACATCACACACATCCATGCCCGAGGCAGGATTCGAACCTGCGACCGTAGCGGTCACGCGGTTCCAGACTGAAGCGCCTAGAACCGCACGGCCACACCGGCCGGCGCTGGGACTTGAACTGAAGTCTTTTAATTGTTAGGCAGATGCGCTAACCACTACAGGATTGCGTTTATTATCACTGCATGAACTACCATAGTCCAATTTCCTCCCTAACACAAGCTTCAATTCACACCTACACCCCATTTTCCCGTTCTTAAATCGTATTACCAAGGATCTCCGACACTGCAATAGCATCCCGGCATTGTATGTAATAGGGTAATCCTGCCTGGTGTAAGTGACGTTAAGGTCATTGGACTAGGATAGTGCGAGCAGCTATGGTCGCCACAATCTTCAGTGATATATTAGTTGGCATCTCTGCCTTGTGAGCCGTGCACGGCTCTCGTTTTTTTATTGTTTGTCATCTTCTATTACGGTACTGCCGCCTCGTTTTCTTATTCCATTCACTGGCGTCACTAACTTCCTGCTTTACTTGCCCGTGAGCGGCAGCAGCAGCGCGTATCGATAAGTGCACTGTCGTACCATCTCTGGAGCGACCGATAGTATTTCCGGGTCGTCGTGTGTCTGGCAGTCGGTTGGAGACGGGCCAGCAGTGCAGTCGGGACTCAGTAGCAGTGAAGCCGGGGACGGAGCGCCAGTGAGGCGCGGACAGCCAGAGCTCGCCGACCGCTGGCGACACGCATGAACTGACCGACGGAGGCAGATTGGAGTGGGACGACCGTTCGTCGGTCGTTCGGTTGGTAGTCTCATCGGCCGACGTATATTTGGTCCTTTCGCCGTTTCCGGGCCTGGGCAGTTGGTCGGTTGGCGTGGAACAGCGAGGAAACCTCCTCGGAGCGTAGTTTGGCCAGGCCCGCTGACAGCCTCTATACAGTGCCGGAGTGTGTAGTGCTGTTCCCATTGCTACGAGATTCGTGGCTCACCGATCCTGGATATGAAAGTTGAGTTTTGACTTAATCTGCCAGCAAGTCACGACTGTTCACATTGTTTCGTTTGGAGTTCGTTGTTGGCTGTTGGGATATACCTGCGAGCAACAACGTGTGTTTTCAAGTTCACAAATTTTAGCCACCCTCCGGTGGAGTTTAAGTGTACTTAGTTATTTTAATTGAAGTGCACCAGCGGAATCTTCTGCCTTGTGGCCGTTAACGTTCCGGTTACCTGCCCTGGCCGTTGACGTAAATTCAGGCAGTGTCTTTTCCTCGCCGTGTTGTCACTGTCCAGCACAGTGTGTGGTTTGACAGCTCAATGTGTAATTGGTTGTGGGAGCCAATACCTTCTGTGTTGTTCCATTGAACTCCCTGTTGTGTGCTGGTCGGGTGAAGCGGAGGTTATCTTGTCGGTGGGTCCGTTGACTGTCAGTCGGTTGGGTTGTCGTCGGGTCGACGATGGTTGGGCCGACTGCCTATCTCACCTAAGTGAGCGTTAGTGCTTGAATTCCAGGCCGACCCTCAGAACTTCTGAGCGCCCTTGGGTGTACTGCCTTTTCTTGTTTGTTCTTATTGTTTATACTTGTATGGTTTCTAGCCGATTTTTAGATTAAAGTTGTTTTGCCCTTAAGGCATCAGATGGTTTGGGCCTTTAGCCTAATTTAAGAACTGTTTTATGTAAGACTTTGGCATTTTTTTTTTAAATTAATGCTATTGAGTTTTAAGTGTTGGGTCTTCAGCCGATTTTGAATTTAAGTTGTTTGCTCTTAAAGTGTCAGATTCTTTGAGCCTTCAGCCTAATTAAGCAACTGTTTTAAGATAAGGCTTTGCCTTTTAAATTTCTGTTTTTGGTTGAGCTTCAAGTTCTTGGCTTTCAGCTGTTTCTAAATTAAAGTGGTCTTGCTCTTAAGGTACGGCGCATTCAGTCGCTAATTAAGTTCCAAAACTAAAGCTGTATTTCTTTTTTTAAAACAAAAACTTTTTTCAGCGCTTGTAATGTTTGATCAAATAAAAGGTTGTATGTTCGAGTGTAACTGACAGCCGCTTATTTTGGCCCCTTTCCACAACTTAAACTATCTGTCCTGTCCTGCAGGTTTAGCGGGGCGTCTCACCTTGTAAGTAGGAGATACAGGTTCCAAACAATAATGAAAGGTCACAGCTGTGGCACTAATTTTAATTCATTGATTCAGTCTCTATCCTTTTCCAAGAACTTACATTTATATTCGATGCTAACATTTTCCTCATTTTCAGGAACACTTTTCTTGCTTTACCAGCCTGTAGTTTATATCCCATCTGCTTTGTCATCATCTGTTATTTTGCTGCCTAAGTAGCAAAACTCGTCAGGGAGCTGGTAGGGTGAGAGATAAGCATATAAAATTTCAACAACAATTTATTAATATTAATAGTCAGCAAATAAAAGAATAGTAAAGACTTGATATGGAAATTCTTACTGTTCTTGAGAAAACATCTTGCAGGGCAGAATAAATAAATATTACGGTTCTCTACGGAGTAAGTACATTAGAAAGACAGTTGGTTACTATTCTTTGAGCACAACAGACAAATACATTCGGAGGAGACATTTGGTGATTGATATTTCGTGAAAAGATCTCGCAGCAACGAGAAAAATCTGTACATGAAATGTATTCACAGTTGCAAATACGAACAACCATCAGCTGTGTAAGGGAATGACAACAATGAAAATTTGTACCCGACCGGGACTCGAACCTGGATTTCTTGCTTTACGCAAGCGGTTGACTTAACAGCTTTGGCCATCAGTGCAGGTCTCATGACCCTCTGCAAATTTACGTGTCGTCGTTCCTGTGTCGTAACCTGTACTCGAGCACTGCATCGGTCTTTAACAACACAGATACTGCAAGATCGTATTTATCCGGCAAAACCAGGCAGCGACTTTCGATTGAAATATCCTGCTGTGAATGGAAATTACAAAATGTGTGCACGAGTAAAGGTTGTGAGGTAGGAACAACGAAATACGGAAGTCTGGGTCTGGCGTGAGTCGTGCAAGGAATGCCAAAGCGGTTAAGGCGACCGCTCACGTAATGCGGTAAATGATTTTACACGGCGTTAAATGACAGCATCATCTGCAAACAATCTGAGAGGGCTGCCCAGACTGTCTCCTAACATGTTTATATAGATTAGTATCAGCAGAGGACCTATAACACTTCCTTGACGAACGCGAGGTGAAACTATGAAATGGGACCCTTCTGACAGGAAATCACGAATCCAGTCCCACAAAAAGCGATACTCCAGAGGCACGCAATCTGATTAGTATTCTTTTGTGAGGAATGGTGCCAAAAGCATTCAGGAAGTCTAGAAATATGGATTCAATTTGAGATCCCCCGTCGCTATCACTCATTACTTCGGGTGAATAAAGACCTAGTTTTGTTTCACAAGAACGGCTTTTTCTGATTCCGTAATGACTATGTGTCAATAAATTTCTTCGAGGCATCTCATAATGTTCGAACACAGCAATACGTTCCAATATCCTGCTGCAAATCGAATCGGTGATCTTTCTTTATTTCTAAGGGCCTTAGTTCCGCTTCAACGCGAGGTCAGCCGTGTTACTATTTATTTGGCAGTTACAGAGGGCTGCCTGATGCCCTTCCTGCCACCACCCCGAACCCCCGTCCCCCCCGGGAGGAATTAGTGAACCCCAACTGTCTGCGTCTAGTGTAAGCCATGTAATAGTGTGAACATTTTCAAATGTCTGTGAGTCATGTAACTGAGGCGGAACATGGAGACCAGCTCGTTATTCACCTAGTGGGATGTGGACAACCGCCTAAAAACCACATCCAGGCTGGCTGGCATACAGGCTGTCGTCGTTAATCTGCCAGACGGATTCGAACCGGGGCCAGCGCGCCAGCCAAGTCCAGGAAGCAGCGCATTAGCGCTCTCGGCTACTTTGGCGAGTAAATCGACATCGGTGATATGGGCCAGTAATTGAACGGATTACTCCTGTTTCTTTTCTTAAGTTTTGGTATGAGCTGCGTAACTTTCCAGTCTTACATATGGTTGAGTATTTTTCCGTTGCTCCATTCCCCTGTGTAGTTTGATTCTTCTCACTTCTTCCTCTAAACTTCGTTTTGTGTAATTTACTTTCCAGTCTTACATATGGTTGAGTGTTTTTCCGTTGCTCCATTCCCCTGTGTAGTTTGATTCTTCTCACTTCTTCCTCTAAACTTCGTTTTGTGTAATTTTTCTGATTGCGTATTGCCGCTGTAAATTTGGCGATCCTAATTCCTTAAGGCGTTTTACGTTTGTGTGTACTAGCGGGGCCTTAGTAATTTTACTTTTCAAACATTTTGGATCTGATTGGTCAGGCTATTTGAAAACATTCTTTCTACGCCTCCCATGAGCTGGTTACTTCGCATATGCGTTTATCTGGAACAGTAGGAATTTGCCTGTAGATATATACATTAGTTATTTGGAGATTTGACAACCGACTAACTGATTGTCAAAAATTTGTAGAATGTAAAGCAACCTAACTTTTGATTTTTGTGACTGTGCCCAATGAGTAAAGATGGTCGGTTTTGGCACGGGAGATGTTCCAACAAAACTTTGGTAGCGTAGTAATATTGGATTCAAAATTTAGATTTTATGATAATCAAGGTCATTTTTAGGTTTAATGCATACTTATACATATCCAGCGATCACAGATCCTGCAGACCACTCGCTGCTTCCACAAACTGCCTCCAGTTCTTTCTGTTTTATGCTCGATTCCTCCGAGTGTATTCAGTCCACAAGGCTGTCAGGCCCTTCGCCAGGTCGTCCATCCAGCACGGCCTTGGTTGTCCTACGGGGCGCCTGGTTTTTGGTTTCCACTCAAATGCCTTCGTCACCTATCTTTCGTCTGGCATATGAGCTGCATGGCCCGTCTGCTGGAATGCTTTTGCTCTTAAGCTTCTGTGGAAATGTTGGTTGTTGTGTGAGGAGACAGATTCCCTCATTCTTCCTCCTCCTACATCGTCCTTTATCTAGGATCGTTCCCCGTACCACCCTCATTACTCTGCTTTCAGATATTAATAGTTTTTCATTCTCGGGTTTACTCAAGCTCCAGGTTTCTGAACCACACATGTTTGCTGGACATATCACTCTGTAATAGATTCTCATTTTAGTGGTTTTGCCGACATTGATTTTGAACTGAGTGTCTCTCTGAGAAAATTCATGAATTTCATTCCCACCGCTAGTCTTTCCTTGATACCCATTTCTGTACTGTTGTCACTGGTAAACCAAGGTCCCAAGCATTTGGACTGGTGAATTCTCCTCAACCTCATTCCATCTATTTCAACGAATTCTTGCTGCTCTTGTCTTCAACCAAATTGCACTTGTCTTGATTCACCTTTCCGCTTGCACTACGTAAATCAATGTATGCTTTTTAGAAACTATGGGAGACAGTCATCCCTTTGTCTTGTAGATTACCTACCTGTAATCTCTAAACAGGGCAAGTAAACTGAACTACACTCTAAGACAAAAAGACTCCTACCGCTGTCTGCGGCGTCTGAGGACAAGTCTTCACTGGTCATCGGAGCACAGTTAGAAGGGGGACTCATTAATGAAGACAGTTCTACTCCAGTTAATGAGATTCCAGGCCGAAGACGTGTCTGGAGACGCCCCAGACTGTGGTTGGGTACCAACGTGACTATTGCCCGCCATACGGCCCGACAGCTAGAAGTGATGGTCTGGGGTACCATTCCTTTTCATAGCAGGACCCCTTTGGTTGCTATCCGCCGCATCCTTACAACACAGCGGTACGTCGACGATACTCTACGTTTTGTTTCTCTTAACGGAAAGCCTTCCCGGGTTTACATTTCAGCAACAGAATAACCGTCCGCCCACGGCAAGAGTTTTTACTGATTGTCTGCGTGCTTGCCAAACCCTACCTCGGCCAGCAAGGTCGCTGGACTCTTCCCAATTTTGAAGCGTTATGGGCAGGGCCCTCTAACCATTTCGGGATTTCGATGATCTAACGCGCCAATTGGACAGAATTTGGTAGGATATCCCTCAGGAGGACCTCCAACAACCTCTATCAATGAGTGCCAAGTCCAATAGCTGCTTGCATAAGGGCCTTGTAAGCAGGAGACACATGTTCAGGATGAAAAAGAACCAACCCGTTATTGACTTGCTCGATTTGCGAAGCTCTTTCACTTGAATAAATCACCCAGTTTTTCTGAAATAGTACTCATTTGTTTGTGCTTGTGCATCACATCTACCGATTTCCATCCCATTAGCATAATTCCTTCGTGGTGCGATATTCTCGTGATACCCTCATGGGGTCAACACTGTAATTCACTGTCCGGCGCGGTTGACGCGAACAGTGGCAATGTTCGTTCCAGACACTGATATTCGTTTTTAATAAAAAAAATACATTTTTCTCTCTAAATTGTATAATTATGTCGGTCTAGTGAAGGTCTATCCGCGGCAAGGGCGACACAGCTACTACGTCCACTCACTCTTTCCACTACACAACCTCACCGACTACTCTCTGCCAACTGACCACTAACCAATCGATCTCGGCGGTCCGACCTTGATACTCGATATTTGTACCTACAAGTGATCTGTGTGAGTTCTCAGTGATAGCTCAATGTGGATCTCTTACAACATATATTCCATTGTTTATTCTTAGTCTTAGGAATTTTCTCTTAATTTTAGTTTCTTCTATTTCTAATTGCTGGTTTAATGTTTGGCTGAAGAGTAAGCGTCTATGAAGAGTTGAGTGCTTCTGGATTGACCACTGTTGTATAATGGCGTATTTTACAGTTTCAGAAAAGCTATCTTTTGAAAACTGAAATCCACTTTGTAGTTTCTAAATCTGGATTCTTTATCGTCTTTTCTTTACCGTTTTCACCTTAGTATTTAACTTCTTTGACACGAAATACTTTTAATCGCTAATTTTAAGCTCGCTCGGTGCTGTTTTATATCACTTATGTCGTTTTTTTACGAAATTTGTAGCCAGTCTTCTCTGCGTGTTCCTTCACATTTTAAGGTCGTTTTTGTGCGTCAGTATTGTTTAGTCCTGTGTCATTCACAAAGGTTAGACAATCTAATTTTAAGTTTTTGTGTGTCCATCCTTGTGCCGAGAGGTCTGGGGTCTACAGCCATTCACTATTGTAAGAAAGTGAAATACCTATACCCGTCCTCATATTGTAACTGTGATGTCGTCTCTCCAACCATCAGGTGTCAATTGACAGTTGATGGCTGGAAAGGCGATATCACAGTTACAGGTTTTTGTATCCCACCTGGAAGGCGGCGCGTGGGTAGGAGCAGGAAAAGGTACTACACGTCGGTATTGCAGTATTAATTTAAATCAGCTTTACTCTAGCAAAAAGAATACATAACTTTGCAATGAGGTGCGAAGTGTCCCGGTCGTCTGCTCTTCATCAAATGGGGTGAATCTGGAGCGGAGCTCTTAGAGCACAGCACCGGCTAGAGGGCGCTGTCGTCGTTGTTGGTGTCGTAGTGCCAACCTACGCCGTGGCATCGTGGCTATCGATACCACACAGGTAGTCTGCGTAAACCAGTTGTTGGTCACTGATGCGTTATATATATATATATATATATATATATGGGTCGTGATAACTCCTTCAGCATCTGCTAAGGCCTGAAGATAGTGCATCGAAGCGCCGAAATTGGTAGCTGGACAGTAAATGACAACATAAGGACGGCTGCAGCTGTCTCATTTTCTTACAATCTAATTTTAGGTCAACAATTTTCTCTAGGGATCAGTACAATACTAGTAGGGGTAGGCTATTCTCTTGCCATACTACTATTTTAAATTTCACACCTACATTATTTGCTCAGTTCTTTCATAAATATTACTTTCCATTTTGTCTCCGTGTTTCCTTTGTGAGATTTGTTGTTTTTTGACCTTATCCGTCATATTTTCTTCTCGGATGGGCCAACGAAGGATCACATGCCAATTTCAGTTAGTTATTGGTTGTTCTCTTCTTAACATCCAGTTCTCTTTCATCTGTTGACTATCTTTTTTCTCCCCTTCTTCTTCTGACCAATGGAAGACCAGTGTTTTTCACTCTTCGGCCTGGGAATGCTTTCACATTTAGTACTTTTTCCCTAGAGCCTTTTCTGTCAGCTTTCACCCTACCTCTATATAAAAAGTTTTTTACTTGATGGATCCAACTCGCTGTTGAGTTCTTATCCCATAAATATCTGAAGATATTTTTACTTAATCTACTGTCTTGCATTCGATACAAATGTCCGAAAAAATACCAGTATTATTTTTCTGATTAGTTATGATATGTTTTCTATATTTCGATTAATTTCATCATTACTACGTAATTTCCAACCTTCCATAGTTTTTGTAGGCCGAATATTTTCCCAATGGCTCGCCTTTATAGTGTTTCTAATTTGTCTAAATTATAGTTTAATGTTAGAAATTCGCTTGCATAAAGGCATTCCGCGTTCACTGTGAAGTATTCCTTTCGTAGAAGCTGATCAAGTTTCTTGCTAATGTGTATAAAGTGTCAAACAAAAGGATTCACTTCATAGGCGGTAAAAAAGAGAAGGTACTATTATTCTCATTCATTATTGAAAATGTTGCAAGTATTGATTATTTTTCTGTCTGAGTAAAATGGAGTTCATTGCCTTTACTAGCTTGAATGACAATTAAATTCAGGCGAAAATGCTCAATGTTGCTTAACGGCGTGCCTGATGATGTATAACCGTGTACGCAGATAATGTTCACAGAAAGCGAATTACTTTGCAAAAACTTAATCGGACTTTGAATTATGATGCAGATTCAGTTTTCAAAAAATAAAATAATTTACGATATGACGCTAATGACAGTCGATCATTGAGTCATCAAGCAAATCGCTTACAACCTAGTTTAAATCTCCAGTAATTGCTTGCATTATATAACTAAAACGGCAAAACTGGAAGGTCGGTAAGTTTATAAAATAAAACAAAGTTTAAAATATAATAGTCCAATTATTACTGACAAAACTTCACTACCAGAAAAAGAAGTACGAAACATTCTAATGTCGCTTTTTTCTTAGACAAAATAATTAAAACTTAGTGGAAAAAAATTAGTATCATATATGGGGTTTACCGATGTTAATTTTCCAAAAGATTTTGTCTTTTTGTAAAACAGTTAAAAGAAATAGTTCTTTACCGTCAACTCAACGTAGTTATCACAACTTTACAAATACTTTAACTGAAATTAGGTCAGGGAAGTCCATAAGCAGGAATATAACTTTGCTGTTTTATCAAAAGACATGTTGTAACTGTTATATTGTAAAGCCTTATTTTTGATTTTTCGGACAGGCATGTTTTTCTTTTCTTTCTTTGAGTAAAAGACTTCCAGTCACACCATATGCTCTTCCCATTTTATGCATCCTGTTCTCTACTGCAGTTTTTTCCACACCATTTTGTTCGATTATCTCCTCAAGGTATTCAAATTCTTTAAGATTTTCAACCTTGCCAATATCTGTTTTCAGAAATTTCGGTTAATTTTTAATGTTTGTAAAAGAATTTTTTTCTGTAAAAATTCTTTAGTCAGCCTTATCGGTTAGTTCTTCTGATTTAATTTGTGTTATTTATTATTATTCCTCCCACTTTTTTTTCTTGATCACAAACTTTTTGTCAAGACATCGTATTCCATCTTCCAATATCTAAGGGTATCTCTATAGAACCAGATGCCACGCATTCAAATTAAATTTTGTTTTTGACCGCAGCTGAACTTCAGAGAGAGCAAAACAGAACTTGCATTAATTGTCCTGGGTACGGAGAGCGTGATTTAGATTGGTTGAGCCATATATATATTTCCCGCCCTGTTCATCCCTCCACCTTGACGCTGTTGTTCGCTCTTTTGGAAATTACAGGTAACCAACACGACTTTATGGAGATGACGAAGTCGAAAGCAGTAAAACGGAATAATTCTGCGAAGAAGCGACCCGGTACACAAAGGGAAAGGACAAGGGCAAGGGCATCCAGCCCTTGTCCAGGTCTCCTCCCGCACTGGAGGGCGGGACAATGGGAGCGCGCAAAATAGCGACTTATGAAATATTTACGCTGTGCGTTGCAGCCGCGATGAGGGAAAGCGCTTCGCACAACAGACGAATTCTGCCTCTCCGCCGCAAGTCCAGTGTTTGCGTCTACAGGCCTGTGGGGAGGTGCATTATGGAAATGCGACCTTCAGAAAATTGTCGACAGAAAACTTCATACAGAACCAGTCTCGGCATTATTCATCAATTTTACTCAGAGAGAAAATAAGGTGAGCGCACTAGGAGGCTTCCTCGATATTTGTAGTTAGATCACCGTAAGCGACTGCAAGGGTGAGCAGTAGATAGTCACGCAGAGGAACTTTCTATACGGCAAGGTAACGGGTGATACTCTTTTCACGGTTCATAAAACGCGTGCATCTCCACGATCTCGCGCTTGGTAGCATTTCTTCATTTCCTTAGGATGTTGTAGAGTAATACCAGATCTTTCCCGACAGATGTCAGTGGGATAGCTAAATTCTTTAGTAATAGGAGTCACCTCGGCTGTACCTTTGCAAAGCACTAAGTTTTTCTCCATCTTTTTCTCCATTTCAGTCCTACGACCGTGTAACCTGCGTCCTATCGAAAACCACTTTCCATTCAAGAGGAGATTTATCTGTCATCATCGTCGTATGTTCCCTCTCCGTATATCCCAGCTATTTTCTTTGTCCTGCAGGGAGCCATTATCTCTGTCGTACTCTAACTATCTGTGCTTCTCTCATCCCTTTCTGTTTTTCTTCCTTCCATTCCATCTGCTATTATTTCTTGTTCTTTCTGTGACCAATCAACTTCTAGTCCCTCTTTGATTCTTTGTGTAATGTTACTATACGTTTATGTTACATACCATTATCCACATTCGGCAATTTTAATACAATGTTAATAAGCCTGCCTGAAATTTCTTATGTACATGGTGAACAGGTATAAGTGCAGATATTTGTATTGGTAAGTGAGGACGGTGTGCTGAACAACAATACATCGGCATTTATGTATTTTGTAGACACTAATAATTATAGCTGTTACAAGTTGTCTGCTTTTAGTTTGAGTAGTATCTACGAGTACATGCGGCAAGTGTAAGACATTATTGTCTGGGCAGCAGGTCAGGCTTTGAAGTGTGGGCGCGTGTACTCGTGGAAGAAAAGCCGATAATCCACACTAACAGGTATAGTCCACTTAGTGGTGCAGTTACGCTGGCACAGAGAACATTACGTCCTCTATTTTGTGACGTGTTTGTGGGAAGACTATTTGAGGCAGAAAAAAAAACCAATACACTGATGTGTGTACATATTAAGGCACCACATATAAAAATATCTGTACTTATAGTTCGTTGTACCGACCATAGTAATGCTCTCCTTATTTAGTTGCCCTCAAGTTTGCATTCAGTGCTGATCGGTTCTATCTTAGGTTTCGTTTTTCCGGCAGTGTTAGCTGTGCGTCACATGTGTAGGTTGCGGTGTGTGGACGGGTTACTCCTGTAACCGAAATTGCAGATCTGAAGATGGTTCTAGAGGAACCGCAACTGGTCATGTGAAGGAAAATTTTATGCAATCAAGACGGATTATAAGTAACACAGTAGAACCACTAATTGCGATTATCCCATCAGACATAATGTTTGTTTTTGCAAAGTTATTATGGTTATTGCAAATTTTGGTAATAAACATTGTGGTGTCACCGCCAGACACCACACTTGTAAGGTGGTAGCATTTAAATCGGCCGCGGTCCGTTGTATACGTCGGACGCGCGTGTCGCCACTATCAGTGATTGCAGACTGAGCGCCGCCACACGGCAGATCTAGTCTAGCACTCGCCCCAGTTGTACAGCCGACTTTGCTAGCGATGGTTCACTGACTACAGACGCTCTCATTTGCAGAGACGACAGTTTTAGCATAGCCTTCAGCTACGTCATTTGCCACGACCTAGCAAGGCGCCATATTCAGTTACTATGTCTTCTTAACAGATAATACTGTGAATCATGTACCGTCAAGAGCGACGTTTGTGGTGTCACCGCTAGACACCACACTTGCTAGGTGGTAGCCTTTAAATCGGCCGCGGTCCGCTAGTATACGTTGGACCCGCGTGTCGCCACTATCAGTGATTGCAGACCGAGCGCCGCCACACGGCAGGTCTAGAAAGACGTCCTAGCACTCGCCCCAGTTGTACAGCCGATTTTGCTAGCGATGGTTCACTGACAAATTACGCTCTCATTTGCCGAGACGATAGTTAGCATAGCCTTCAGCTACGTCATCTGCTACGACCTAGCAAGGCGCCATTATCATTTGCTATTTATCTTGTGATGCATGTACCGTCAGACAGATGTTCACCAATTATGGATTAAAGTTAAGTATTCCAGAAGCTACGTACTATTTTTGATACTATAAAGACCTTGTCATTTTCCAGACCTCACGCCAGCCTGCGTGAGCTTTAACGCGTGCCTTTCGGCTTCACCTCATAGTGGCTTGGCTGTCTTGCCAAGTCACAACAACGTTAATCATGAATGGATTAGAGTTAAGTTTCAAACTACTTACGTCCACTTTCTGAATTCTAATTCCTTGTCATGTTCCTCACGTCAGTATAGTTCATCCTTCCTCACGCCAGCCTGCGTGAGCTAAAACTCGTGCATTTCGGCCTCCTCTCGTAACACGGTGTTGGCTCTTCTGCCAACACAACAAACATATCAGTAAATTAGCCTACTATGCCTATTTTCATTCACTGCTTTCATATGGGGTAATTTGTCATTAAGAGAAAAAGTCTTCAGTGTACAAAAGCATGTAATCAGAATAACAGCTGGAGTCCACCTACGATCACCTTGCAGACATTCATTTAGGGAACTCGGAATATTCACAGTACCTTCGCGATACATGCGTTCAGTTATGAAATTTGTTATTAATAACCCATCCCAGTTCAAAAGTAATAGCAAACTGCATAGCTACAACGCTAGAAGAAAGGATGATTTTACTATTCTGCCACAAAAATCTTTGATCATTTGCCAAATAACATTAAAAGTCTGACAGATAGTCAACCAACATTTAAAAACAAATTAAAAGAATTTTTGGATGACAACTCCGTCTACTCAATGGATGAATTTTAATGCGTGAAGTAGTAACTGCAAAAAAAAAAGGTCTGAAAAATCTTATGTTAAACTGATACGTACCACTTCATTATGAAATGTCGTATTTATAGTCTAAAGAACCAGTATTAAAGTAATGCAAACGGAATAATTTCGAATCAGAGTATCTGGGCGAGACGAAAACATTCCCTTGTAGGCTCCAGTTCCAGCTGAATTATATGTCGAAAGTAGGAGGAACAGTGTACTTCTCACAGCCAAAAAGTCAAGTTTAGTGAAAACAATATACATGCGGAATGTGCTATGTGGTGGGCAAAGCTGACTCTCAAAGGTGAACTCGACCTGGTAGCGGGTTTTTCTTTGACAGCCGCATGCTTCGTTCGCAAAGAGGCGGATTCCTACAGAGAAATCTTTGAGAGCATGGCGCTAACGGCAGGAAGAAGCATTCCTTTTCTGCAGAAAGCAGAGACAAGGATTTGTGTAACGTTATTAAAAAAGTATTACTAGAGAAATATATTGGAAAAAACGTATCTTAACTGTTTTCTTCTTCTCCAGAGCGAGAGCCAAGCAATACTGTCGTACAACAGTAATGTTGAAGAATACAGCTCCAGTTACAGCAGCGGTTTATTCGACACGACCGGTTTCAACCCTAATCAGGGTCGTTAGCAAGTGAGAATAGTTAAAGGCAGCTGGCATAACAACAGAAGAAAATAAATTTGTTTTCACTTAGAGGTGCTAAAACAAGCAAAGTGAAACTAGAATCATATCGAATACTGAAAACCACGTTGTATCCAGAGAGATACAGAGGACGCACACATCTTATTTTTAATTTTTCAAATTTCTTTACTTATAGTAAAATGAGAAATAAATTTCGGACTAAAATAATTACAGTATAAAGAAGCAGTGAGCTTAACTGCATCTTTCTTACGCATCGTATTGATTCTTGCCATTCATGTAATCGCTGTTCCCAGTAACATTCGAGTCATAATTTATTAAATGAGCACTGTATTCTAATTTGTTAAAGTCAAATAGAGTGCAGGACCGTTGCAGATAGTAAAACAAGGTTTTCAAGGAATGGAATTGCGTAGAGTAGTCAACTTTTTGCTGTATTATCAACATTCATAACTTATATTTGTCGAGGTACTGAGGCAAATATCTTTTTAACTGAACACAGTTTCTGACAACTCATTAGTCTTTGTATTTTGCGCAGTAGCTACATCTTTCCGTCAACATTCTTGGTGCAAAGAATAACAAGTACCGTTACACTATTCCCCTCTTTTCAAGTGCAGTGGAAAAAAGTACGTAATTTCATGAAAGTAATGTAGTAGCTTCAAAATCTCTGTAAACAAAAAAGATAAGAACATGAATACTACATCGAAAATACTGGCGACTGAGTGCTACTTCATGCTGAAAACTTCATTTCCTTATCTCAAAGGCTGAACGGTTATCACAATAAATGAGTTTAACAGTTTAGATGATTCGTCCAGTAGTTAGTATATCTCTTTTGACTAGCCTCTTCCTCAGCGGGACGTTAAATCCCAATAATCCTAGTTCTGTACCCAAAGACATTTAAATTATAGCATTTGGCCTCACTGTCAATTGAGTAGCAGATCGAATCTAGATCATAACACAAGTAGAGCCTGTAAGATATTTTCGTTATTCTCATGGTGTTACTAGTTAATGGTAAATTATTCATTTAGAGCTAAAAAGAGCCTTTTGTGACGGAACTAAATTACTGCATCAGGCCATATTTCATGATATTAAAAGCTGGAGCCATACAAAGCAAACAATTTCCTTTATACAGTATCGTAATTACCTTTGTGAATTCATATACATGCCCCATCAAAGGTGCGGTGTTAAACTGCCTTAAGGAGGTGGTCCCTGTTATAAAGGTAACTGGCTTAGACCTCATCACTTTCCAGAGGATTCGGGATAGCGACCAGAGCTCTAACGCAATGACAACTTTTTGTGAAAAGGTAAAGCTGTCACCATCCCGAAGGTTGGTTTCATCTCTCCAGTAGTGGGCACCTGGTATGGTGAGGGGTAAGGTGGTAGGCCAACAAAAGTACATAAATCAGTTACTATCGATTATCCATCTTGAGCTTACTGCAGTTTAATTAAAGACAACTACAGCAGACGCGTTTCGCTTTTATTTATAAAACATCTTCCACAGTTATTATGAAATTTGGATACATATATTTGTACATTTTTTGTGCCGGTCGGTGTGACCGAGCGCTTCTAGGCGCTTCAGCCTAGAACCGTGCGACAACTATGGTCGCAGATTCGAATCCTGCCTCGGGCATGGATGTGTATGATGTCCTTAGATTAGGTAGGTTTAAGTGCTTCTAAGTTCTAGTGGACTGATAACCTCAGATGTTAAGTCCCATAGTGCTCAGAGCCATTTGAACCATTTGTACATTTTGGTTGTTTTAGGTTAGAAACAGCGTTTTGTTTATATAGTTGGCGTGCAAGTTACTGACGCTGTTTGTTTACATATTCTGCTTCTTCCCTCCTTGCTAGCAGTGGCTGACATCGAAAGACTTCGATTCACATATGCACTTGGCAGTTTCTGCCATTCTACAGAATTTCTTGCGCTCTATTATTGACACTTCACTTTTGTAAACTACACTGGAATTATATGTGTTTCCCACCCTGCACAGTAACAGTGTCTATGTCCGTTTGTTTTCGTTCAAGTTGTGTGTGTGTGTGTGTGTGTGTGTGTGTGTGTGTGTGTGTGTCTGTGTATGCGACAGAGAGAGAGAGAGAGAGAGAGAGAGAGAGAGAGAGAGAGAGAGAGACAAAGAGAGAACGTGTTAGTGTAAATTAGTGAAACTGTTTTGTATGTAGGTAGAGATGTGAGAGGAGATGGAAGGGGGTTGGGGATGGGCCTGAATGCTGATTATAGGACGGAATATGGGAGGAGATATTAGTGATAAATGGGGCTTGTGGTTACATGTGTATATTTAATGCTACATTAAGTGACCAATCAGTTTAAAGAGTGTGTGATTTGCCAAGTTGCTGTGATCATTTATCTTCTTTTCTGTTACGATTATTTGAAAGTGGTAGTTTTCTTGTATGGCGAGGAGCCTTTTTTGTTGTTGTTTATCCTTATGATTTCCATATCTGTGTCTCAGGTGGTAGTTTTATGTTGGTGTTGGTGTAAGTGTTCTGCAAAAGTTGAGTAATTTGTACTATACTTCTACGTTCTTACGTGTTCTTTGTATGTGGTGTCGAACGTCCTCCAGGTTTGACCTATGTATCTTCCATCACATGTATTGAAATTCAATTGCTGTATTCCTTTTGTCTGACATAGATCAGTTTTTCCTGTTGTTTTTGGGAAGTATTTTTGAATTGAGTTGTTGGTTTGATAGGCTAGCTTTATGCCTCGTTTTTTTGAAAATATTGGATATTCTGTGTGTGTGTGTATTTGTGGCAGTATATCATGGTGTACCATGTTTAATTTTCTGTTTTTTTCACACTTTGTATTGTTCCTGTTCTTGTATTTTGAGTGTTTGTTTGTATGTGATTTTGTTCTCGTGTTGATGACAGTTGGGTGTTTATTCTTTTCTGTTTCTTGAGTTTCTTGTTCAGCTTTGTTACTAAGTTCTCTTTGTATTCATTTTTTGTCGCTATTTGTATTATGGTATTCATTTCTTTGTTGTAATTGTCTGCATCTAATGACACTGTATTTAGTCTGTCGATCATGTATCTAAGTGTTGCCTGCTTTTGAGCACAGGGGCGTTGTGATCGATCATGTGTAAATGTGTATGTTATTGACGGTTTTCAGTGTATGTGAAATGTATGTTCGTTGTTTTGAATCTTTATGGTGATGTATAAGAAATTTAATTGTCTACTTTGCTCTTTCTCTGTTGCAATACAATTTATGTCTGTGTGTAACTGGTCAATTTTATTGTTTGGTTCATCTATCAGGTACAAGACATCATCCACATATCTAATTCTATTTGGCACTATTTTGTTAAATATAAAATTACCTCAAGAGACACAGACATGGAAATCATAAGGATAAACAACAACAACAAAAAACACCTCCTCACCTTAGAAGAAAACTATCACTTTCAAAAAAGAATAACAGAAAATAAGATAAATGATCTGACCAACTTGGCAAATCACACACTCTTTAAACTGACTGATCACTTAATATAACATTTATAGACATATGTGTCACAGACTCCATTTACCACTACCATCTCCTCTCAGATTATTCCGTCCTATACTCACCATCCAGGCCCCATTCCCCATCACCAGGGAAAAAAAAAAAAAAAAAAAAAAGGGCAATCGAATCCCCCTCCCCCATCTCATCTGACATCTCTATTTAACGTAAAACAGTTTCACTAATTCTCTCTCTCTCTCTCTCTCTCTCTCTCTCTCTCTCTCTCTCCACACACTCACACACACTCAAACCGTGAACGAAAACTAACGAACAGACATGAACACTGTCACTGTGCAGAGTGAAAAACACATGTAATTTCGGTTCAGTTTACAGATGTGAAGTGTAAATAATACAGCGCAAGAAGTACTGCAGAATGGAAAAAATTGCCAAGTGCATATGTCAATCGAAGTCTTCCGATGCCAGCCGCTGCTAGCAAGGAGGGAAGAAGCGGAATACGTAAAGAAACACCCTAAGTAACTTGCACACCAACTTCAGAAACAAAACGTTGTTTTAACCTAAAACAACAAAAAATGTACGAGTGTTTGTATCCAATTTTCATAATAACCACGGAAGATGCTTTATAAATAAAAGCGAAACGCGTCTGGTATAATTCTCTTTAATTAAATTGCAGTAAGCTCAAGAAGGATAACAAATATTAATCGATTTTAACAGCTACTGCGGAAGATGGCTATGCAGACAAACGTATTAAAAGTACATAAAATTTCAACAACAATTTGTTAACATTAAGTGTCATCAAATAAACCAATAGTAAACGCTTAATGCGGAAGCTCAAGAGATTCTAGAGAAAAGTAATTTAGAAAGATAGTTGTTTTTGTTCTTTTAGTACCACGAACAAATACAAGCTTAATAACAGTTCTAACGCCTCACGGAAGTATCACAAACTTAAAACTCCAAAATTTTTGATATGATGAAGGCCTTCTAGAAAATGAACAAATAATAATTACAGGGGAAAAAATTCCCAACGACAGGCTGTAAGTATAATTCGCCTACAACGGCCAGTTACAGGTTGAAGAATGAAAACCGCCTCACTGCGGTACTAACAAAAATTTGTTTTATTTTCTTTAACCAAATGGAACAGCCATCAATGGGCATGTACAATTAGGCTTATAACAAGCTCCTTAAAGCAATAATATGCCAAAATGGATTAGTAAATACGTGACGCTAGGGAGATCTTGCAACCAAGATATTTACTTAAAATGCTTTCTGTCACCTAATTAATAAATTAGCTAAAACATTTTGCAGCAACAAGAAAAATTATTGAAAATCAAATGAAATTCTTGATGCTCTGTTAAAATAAAATTAACAATTAACGGCGTTGAACAGTCAGAAACATTAAATACAAAATCCTTACATTAACCTCCTCCACAGCAGAGAGAAGGGGGGCAGAGGGTGGAGGGGGTAGAACAACAGACAACAACAGAAATTTGTGGAAATACCACAAAGGGTCGAGATAATCCAGAATATGGCTCATGCGTTTAAAATCTGTAACAGAAACTCACAAATTTAACTAGCTTTAATAAAAGGAGACAGATAGATACCTTTATTAGCCACTGCATTCAGAAATTATGCGAAGTTAACCCTTTGTTTCGAATTAATTGGCAGTTGAGGCGCCCAATAGCACGCACAAAAGATTACACAGTTAGTCCCCCTTTTGGGACTTTTACCATGTAATTACAATAATGGTGATATGAACTGAATCTTCCGTCAGTTCTTGGTAGGACAACATTGTATTAAATGAAAAGCACTAGTTTACTTTTCATTTATTATAATAATATAATTTATAATATAATAATATAATTTATTATAATAATGTTAATAATAATCATCATCATCTTATGCTCCCTTGCAACATATGAAATTGTGATGAAAATACTCCTACTAATACAGGCACACAAGCACACAAATAAACCCTACAGCGTAGACAAGGACATTACATGCAAACCAACAAGGAAGTTTTAAAACAAATCTCTTAAGTGCACAGCTCCTCTGGTGCAATTAACAAGAAAGTTCACCAAATAACACACACACGCAGAAATTTTCTACGCGTGTTAAAAACCAAGAGTTCTCGGGTTAAAAGCAATTCCTGGTCAAGTTCCCGTCCATCGCGTGGTTGAGTGGCTAGTGGCTCGAATTCAGGTAGGTGTCTCAGCACCAACAGTCGTCAGACCAGCCTGCTGCTTCTGCCCCAATGATCATCCCGCTGAGAAGGTAAACATGCCCGCATCAACAGCGAATCCCAGACAGCAGACTATACCTCCAGTAAGCCAACTCTCCTAACGTCAAGCCGTGCATGTCCATGTATCGCCCCTCGGCGTCACGTCGCTGTCCCCATTTCAGAAGCACGTAAGCGGGTTACCCAACAACGGAGCAAAGATATTTCTGCAGAGAGGCAGCAACTGGATATTTCTGCAAAGAGGCAGCAACTGATATCGTATGTGCGTGGCTCAGATATGGTTCACGCATGGCTCAAAAATCACAATCTATGGTCCTGTTGCCTTTCTCCTACCACTGATTAAGTTGCCCAACCAGTTACTGTGGATCTATAAATTATCGTGGACTTTGAATCACAGTGCAGCTTGATACCAAAAAACCAGTGCCACGTGTGAAAGAAATGGTGAGTATTAATCGTAGGATAGACTGGGAATCGAATTACCAGACTTTGGATTCTTAGTTGACATTTATCTACTTTTTTTCTTTTAGTATTCGAGACCCTTCATTCCTACGACAGAGCCCCACGGCAAACAGCTTGGCTTTTATCCACAAAACTATCGGAAACTACCCAATCACTCGTTTGCTTTCCCAGGGAAACGAGCGTTTTCCAGCAGACTAAGATACGCCGCAGAGATCACGCTCAGTCATCTCCAGCGGTGAGTCGTCCATCGTGCTGAGAGAAATCTCCCCAATATGTCCCACCGTGACATGGAGTAATTCGATGATGCTGTCATTTCATGTGTCGGGCCTCATTTGGGAATCACTACTATCCGTGTTCTATATTAGGCCCTTGGCAGGTCTAATATCTACTATCCATATATTGTCGCAGGACTATCTAATCACTTGTATCAAAAGTACCTTTTATGCGAGTGACTTTCTTGTTTCAAACGACTACACTTGAGTCTACGCCAGCGTCCCTGGCGAATAATTCCTGTACAAAGACTCGCCAGTCACGAGTGGTTGTTTTGTGTGTATACCGAGGCCAAAATTATGTATATTGTTAGGTCTATCAGGCGTGCAGATTGGAACCAGAACAGTCGAAGTGAGATTCTTACAAAAAGTCGAAATATACACTACGCAACACAATTAAAGGGACACTTTTTCGAAATCCCATAATTGTCTACCAATTTGGCTCCAAGGTGCCTACAATTCCTTTTGTAATGGTGTAAATGCGTGGTGCTCTGTGACGTCACCCTGTGCCTCAACGATACTTCACAATGTGTCGACACACGTGAGAGAAAGTCCAGAGCTCAGGACTTCATGTGAGGTGGTTTAATGGTGTCAAATTGGCACCAAATTTCGCTACAGTTTTTCCAAATGCCACAGGGAACGTGTCACACGATGGGATGGTTGACACATGTCCCTCTTACTCACATTTCACCGCTTCTTTTGACTCCTCTGCAGTGCAGCTCAGCGTTGAAATCACGTGATTTTCTTATGGGTGGCCGAGGAAAACAATTCATACACGCCGGAAAACAATTCAGAGACACCGACCCTCAGAATCGACACCAAGAGACCTCAGGGAATGGCACAATGGGCGTCAATGAAAACACCTCTTTCCTTGAGGCGTTGATTCCCTCACATCTCGCTGTCGGAAACGACAGTTCACAGTGCGATGAGCAGCAAGATGACGTTCTTGACAACCTTTGACACTGCTAATTTTGCTCTGGTGTACAGAGTGGGACCACTAGAGACCGTTCAAAACCATTCGAAGAAATCTGAATGTGATACGAAGCAGCTTTTTCAACCCTCCTCTTTGCCGCCCGCCTATGGCGTGATCATCAGATAGTGTGAAATTGACACACGCTTGAAATAAAGAACAAAGGGTACCTGTAAGACCCCACCAGCTCAGCAACACTGGGTGCCATTCGCGCACCTTTGTTGAGGCCTTTAGAAGTGTTCCTCTAAAGAGAGAGTTTTTCACTGATTACTAGGCGCTGGATGATGGACAACCCTTTCGACACCCCTTACATTCCTCATATGGCCAGCAAATGTTAGTTTAGCGACATAGCACCACTCAGTTCAGGGATGTCGAAATGTTTGCCGTCACATCCAGTATTAATTGAATGTCTGCCTCTGTAAGTGTTTTTGTAGTGGCCAAACAACGTGTGCAGATGGCAACGAGGGTGTTACCGAACAGCCGCGTGGAGTGGCCTCTCGGTCTCAGGCGCCATGTCACGGATGGTGCGGCCCATCTGGCTGGAGGTTCGAGTCCTGTCTCGGGCAAGGGTGTAGGTGTTGTACTAAGCATAAGATAGTTTAAGTAAATTTAAATAGTCTGTAAGTCTAGGGACCGATGAACTCAGCAGTTTGGTCCCTTAGGAATTCGCACACATTTGAACATTTTGTTACTGAACTGTTGGGACTTAGATGTACCATTTGGCTTTTATTTCACGCATGTGGCAATTTCGCACCCCCTCGTGATCACGCCACAGGTGGGCGCGAAACAGGCGGGGTGAAAAGCATAAACAGTCTTAGCTGCTTCGGATCACGTTCAGATTTCGTCGAAAGGTTTTGAACCGTCTTTGGTGCCTCTACCCTCAGCTACCCATAAGAAAACAGCATGATTTTAAATCTGGGCTGTGCTGATCTCCATAGCACAGGCGTCAAAAGAAGGGGTGAAATGCGGGTAAGTGCGGGTTTGACGACCTTCCCATCGTGTGACAAGTCCACTATGGCGCTAGGCAGAATTATGAAGAAATTTGGTGCCCATGTGCCGTCACTAACCCACGTTGCGCATGAGCTTCAGGGCTCCGGCCTTTCTTTTCGCAGTGTCGACACCTTGCTGTTAGAAGCATCGTCGAGCCCGAGGGTGAAATACCAGGGCGCCACGCTTTTGCGCCATTACAGAGAAAGGTTGTAGGTACCTTTGAGTGAAATTTAAAACTTCTGCATCGCAATGGTAGAATATTATCGGATTTTTAAAAAGTGACACTTTAATTGTGTCCTGCATAATTAAGAAACTAGCAATGGCAGCCCTATAGAGCTTATTAATGACCGAAATAGAATTCAAGATGATGTTCTTTTACAAAGGTTGTACGGTAAATTCTTCACACTGATGAGAAGTGAAAGAATAGCAAAAGTGTAGATTAAACATCTCAAAAAAACATTTTATTTGCAAAAGAAAATAAATGCACAGAAGCACACAAAAAAGCAGAATGAAGTAAATTGCACCATCTTACCTTATCGTTTCTCTTGTTACCCAAAATAATTCTCCAGCAATCAGATTTTTACACTCTGGAAACAATTTTCCTAAATTTTTTTATCTATTTACGTTCTTATTTATATATAGTGTAGACTTCATTTGTTCAGGTATTGTAATACTTCTTTGCTCTCAGATACATGATATTTCTTGTGGGAATAGTTCATAGAAAAAACAACAAGTATCCTGGAATCCTTGCACCGTGTCACTTAAGCAAAACAGACAGTGAACTGAAGATTAAGAGGGCCTGAAAGAGCAAAATCCATTACTAGTTTAGTATAAGACATAGATCCGGATTCCCCGCCCATCCCGAATACTGATATCGAGCTTCAGACGACGGCTTGCTTCTGCAAATGGCGCCGCAGCATCTGCGGGCATATCACAAGAGCCCCATACGCCGACGCAAGAGTATCTGTAAATACCACAGCCCCGCACTTGTACGGCGATTCTCACTATTCTGTAACGCCTTAAATATGCCCCACTGATAGCACAATGATATACTTTGCCGGTGCTCATGTTTTTCGATTCAGATCACTGCTGGACTTCGGTTCTGGCTAGCTGTTCGCTTCATTAACACCGTCACAGACTACGGGATCCGCCTGTTTTTACACCGGTCTCTGCGTTACCGCCAGTGTGAGTGATCATAAACTGTGTTCTACTTAAGCCGAGTAGGACAGAGGCTAGCTTCCGATGCTAGCAGTCGATACGGCCACCTTTGCATGCATGCACAGTCATCAGAACTCAGGATTTTAGAGCTCTACACGCGGCACAATCAGTTGGTCATTGACATCACCGATCCATTTGCCACGCAGCTGGTGCCTGATTTACTCCCTGGTATGCAACGTGCACCCACCACAAATAGTGAATAGTTACTATAAAGTCGTTCTAATAAAACAGGTTTAAAGGCAAAATGTGTGCACCAGCAGGTAAAGAGGCAGTAAATGTAATGTTCTCGATGATGACTCTCCGAAAGTGGTGAGAGGGTCACACCATCACCAGCAGTAAATATACTGAAGAGAAGAAATCGCACCACCAAAAAATAAATACTGTATAGTAATGAATTTTCTGGAATACATTTGTCTACATAACATATTTAAGTTATAAACAAAATGGCTCTGAGCACTATGGGACTTAATATCTGAGGTCATCAGTCCCCTTGAACTTAGAACTACTTAAAACTAACCTAAGGACATCACACACATCCATGCCCGAGGCATGATTCGAACCTGCGACCATAACGGTCGCGCGGTTCCAGACTGAAGCGCCTAGAACCGCCCGGCCACACCGGCCGGCCAGTTATAAACATTGCAAGATCGTAGGTTAATGTAAGCGAGAGATAATCCACAGTAAATGTGAAATTCTCGTACATTAATAAACGGTGTAACAGTCAGAATGTTGAATGTAACATGCGAACATACATGCATTGTGTTGTAAGAAGCCGGTTGTAGTTTGTGGGAGAGAGTTCCGTGCCTGTTGCACTTGGTCGGTCAATATAGGGACGGTTAATGCTGGTTGGGGATGACGCTAGAGTTGTCGTCCGGTGATGTCCCATATGTGCTCGATTTGAGACAGAGCTTGTGATCGAGCAGGCCAAGGCAACATGTCAACGCTCTGAAGAGTATGTTGAGTTACAAAAGCGAGAAGTGAGTGAGCGTTATCGTGTTGGAAAACACTCCCCTGGAATGCTGTTCACGAATGGCAGCACAGCAGGAAGAAACACCAGACTGACGTACCGATTTGCAGTCAGCGCGCGTGGGATAGCAACGAAGGTGCTCCTGCTGTCATATGATATCGCACCCAGACCATACCTCCAGGTGTAGGTCCAGTGTCTCTAGCACGCAGCCAAGTTGTTTGCAAGTCCTCAACTGACCTCCTCCTACCCAACGCGCGGCCATCACTGGCACCGAGGCAGAACCAGCGTTCACTAGAAAACACAACAAACCTCTACCGTGCCCTCCAATGAACTCTCGCTTGACACTACTGGATTCGTAAACGGCGGTGGTTTGGGGTCGGTGGAATGCACGCTGCAGAGCGTCTGGCTCGGACTTGTCCTTGAAGTAAGTAAATTGTAACAGTTCGTAGTGCCACTGTGGTGACAACTGCTGCTCAGACTGCTGCTACATATGCACTGCGATGCGCCAAAGCCTTACGCCGAACGCGACGGTCTCTCATCCCGGCAGTGTCACGTGGCCATCCGGAGCCCGGTCTTCTTGTGACCGTACATTCTCGTGACCATCGCTGCCAACAACATGTACAGTGGTTACACTCCTGCCAAGTCTTTCTATAGTATCGCAAAAGGAACAAGCAGCTTTTCGTAGCCCTTTTACACATCCCCATCCAACCTCCACAACTTTCGTTTATGTCGTACAACTCTTTCATGCTGTTGCGATTTTTTTACGTCAGTGTATGTACAGTGTACCAAGATCCAACCATCTAAAGGCCCTTGAGATCGTAATCACTAACTCGAGGGAAATCAGGAGGACTCTAAGGGAACTTCGGATCAATAGGGGGTAGCTCTGGCCAACTGCGTTCTCCGACTCCTGTTGTATCCTGTACTTGACGCATTGGTCAATATACAGGAACTGAAGCAGGGTCATAGCGAAGCAAAGTGTAGCGTAAGAATCCGCAGCTCGTGGTCATGAGGTAGCGTTCTCGCTTCCCGCGCCAGGGTTCCAGGGTGCGATTCCCGGCCGAGTCAGTGATTTTCTCTGCCTCGTGATGACTGGGTGTTGTGTGATGTTCTTAGGTTAGTTAGGTTTAAGTAGTTCTAAGTTCTAGGGGACTGATGACCATAGATGTTAAGTCTCATAGTGCTCAGAGCCATTTCAACCATTTTTGTAGTGTAAGTCGCCCGACGTGGCTCAGTGTTCCCCATGGGCACATGCCGGCTGGAGCGTATCTGCTGTCAGTGGCGAAGAACATATTCTCATCGTCGTCATCACACCATCATCACCACTTTTTCTCCCGTTTAGAGCCTTTACCGACCATGACAAGTAGCTACGAGTAGTTCGAGCTGAACTGTGTTGCATTCTTTCTCCGCGTGCCTGGCCTCTGTCTTAAGTCCAGCCGGTGTTTTGCTGTTGCTCATGGCGGAAGTTGTTGATGGAAGTTGTTGACCAGCGAAATATATGTTGATTGGTTGGGGATGTATTCCTGATTTTGTTTAATTGCTCTTGACGTCCTTCCTTTTTTCCTTGAACCATTTATCGGAGACTTTAGGTCTGTTGTTCGGCACATTACGAATGTACTTCATTAGTCGAGTTGCAACAATCCTGAACATACTTCCATACAGCTTCTGTCATCATGTTCTTATTGACTTCAGCAGCCTTTCATTACCGGTGTATAATACTTCTCTTCTCGCAGTTTTTACCGATCTGTCGATTATGCTACGATCCATTATTTTCCGAAAGATCTTGCGCTCAAAGCCTCGGCTTCCTATCATTCTGAGGCATTCACTAGCGTATAGGCATTCGGTTTTTATAATGCCTGAGTTTGGCTTTCTTTGAGATTGCGAAATGGAGCGACCATCTTGTTCCTCCAGCTGTCATTGGTCTTCTTTTCGCTAGTTTTCATCTGTACTGTTTCACCAATGTAACTGAAACTGTCTACGTTATTCTGTTTAATCTTTGTATTGACCAACTGAGATCACGTAATAATTCTTCATGCTTAGTTATTTCTTATTTTTTCAGTACTCGTTCAATCTTCTCCCCATGTTTTCTTCCCTTTCTTCTGTCACTGTTGTTCCCTATCTCATATTTCTTATTTTGAAAGCCTTTTAAGTTTAGTATTTCATTCTTAAAAACATTTCTTTCTGTTACTTCCGATTCTTTGATATTGTTTCTTTGTAGTTCTTTCTTGTTTTTCTTGCTTATTTCTGTAATCAATGCGATTTTCGATTTCTTTCTCCAGAAATGGGAAATACCTCTTTCGTTAGCCTGATCTCATTCATCTTCGTTTAGTCTTTACTACTGGTATTTCCCTACACTCGTATTTTCGTAGATCTCGTAACTTCTCAGTTCCGAACTATTTGTAGTCGGTATTACGTTATTTGCTCAATAATACGTCTTTCATGCATCTCTACTCTGTCCGGCATATAGTTCATCGGTAAGCACTCACACACCCATAAACAATCTGTTCTTACCTTTGTGGCACAGTTTAATTTTTCTATATATTCTTTTCTTGTTGGAGTTTTTTTGTCAAATCATTCACTCTACCCATTTCATTAACTCTTACATCTACTGCAGGTTTTTCTAGTCCATTCTATTGGATTCTTATTCCAAAATATTTAAATTTACCAACTCGCTCTACTTTAACCATTTTTTTGTATTTTTGGTGTCCACCTCCGCTACTGAGTGGTCAACGCGGCTGACTGCCATGTGGAGGATCCGGGTTCGATTTCCGGTACCGTCGGGATGTTTCCTTGCTGGGAGGACTGGTATGGGGTGCATTCAGCAAGTGAGGAGCTAGTCACCCGGTTAGCAGCGGTTCCAACGTCAAGAAATCTGACGACGTCCAGGAGACCGGTGTGCTGACCTCAAGCAAACAATGACACCGTTGTCAGAAGATGACACGGCGATCGGTCGGACCCCATTGGCCCGCCTAGTTCCAGAACGCGGAACTTCGTAGTTGTTGTCGTTTGTATTTGTCAGGAATTCTGTTTTTTCAAATGAAATTTTGAGACCAGTGCTGTTCGATATTTTTCACAGAAGTTTTGAGTAAACTGCTTCTATTAGATTTTCTGAATGTATTGCGAGACCGCCTGCAAAAGCCAGGCAGTTTGTCTTAATTCCATTTGCTATCATTTACAGAATTATTGGTTCAGCTTTGTGATTCTTTTCATTCCAGATTCTATATCATCACAACTTTTTCTAAAACGGAGTTAAACAGTAAACGCGAAAAAAATGAAATGAAATGTCGTGTAGCTAGAGCCTCCCGTCAGACAGACTGGTCGCCTGGTACAAGTCTTTCTAGTTGACGCCACTTCGGCGACTTGCGCGTCGAAACAGTAAAAGTGATAAGCAATTTCCTTGTCTAACACCAGTTTTTACATCAAACGGCCGGGATATTTCTCCCATAAATTTCAGAATCTGTAGCACGTGGAAGTGATTATAATAGCAAGCTACATTTTGGGGAGAGGGAGAGACGATCTATGCCCCCCACCCCCACCCGCCTCCCCCACCTCTGCGCTTCCCTACGCCAAGAATATATCCCTGGATCTGAGCTTGCACGGTATTGACATTGCGCTGCAGTCCAGCAGAGGCCGCCCCGTTGTGTGGGCGGTGTTTGCAGCTGTGGGCCGCAGTGGCGTGACCCTTAGACGGCGGCCTTGCGCCGGCAGCGGCACGGAGGTGCGTCCAGTTGGCTGGCTGGCGCACGGCGCTCGAGCGCGCCGAGTTTGACGCTCCACTAATTCTGTTAATCGCGACTGTAATCACCCCAGTCTGCCGGCGCGGCGCGCGCTACGGATCGCGGAACTAATCGAGTCACGTCGATAGTAATTAGTGCGCTACCACTTAGCGGCTATCTGCAGGGCCTGCGGCATTTATCGGACGGGGAGGCCTCCACAGTGGCCAGACAAGTGGGCCGACAACTGGCTCTGCCCGCGGCTCGCAGCTACCGCCGCTATCTCTTTCCTTTATCGTTTCGTGCTGCCTGTCCTTAATGGGCTAATAATGCTGTATGACTGGAGCAAGTCTTTCGGTTTATACGCCACTTCGGCGACTTGCGTGTCGCTGAGCCAACGGCACCCGGTATACTCAGACGGTCATCCAGCCAGGTAATCGTGCGACCCCGACGTTTTAGTACCAGTGGTTTCTGCCAGAAACCATCATCCTATTAATATTTTTAAAGTACCAGTGCCCTTCGCCTGATACGACCGACCTTTCGCAAGACGGAGAGATCTAGTAGTACACTGACCAACGTATATTTTAGGTTCGTACTTAAGTTAGCAGCGTCTTTACATTAGTTTAATATACACAGTACATACACGTAACAAAGACTTTAGTAGGAAATAGTATAGTCTCTTTTACTAATTCCAACAGTGTACCAACGCTGGGGTAACCTTTCGAAATCACGGATTTTGAGGTGAAGAATTGGTCGAGCCATGTTCTGAGTGCATTTTCATTCGGAAAAGAAGTTCCTTCAAGGCTGTTCGATGGCCCGCGGAAAAGGTGAAAATCTGACGGCGCAAGGTTAGGTGAATAAGTTGGGTGCGGAATGACTTCCCAATCCAACTCCTATATAGTGTTTATTATCAGCCTAGCACAATGAGGACGGGCGTTGTCGCAGAGTAGCACCACTTGACGCTGTCTTCCTGGTCGTTGTCCTTGGATTGCGTCTTCAAGACGTCTCAGTTGTTGGCAATAAATTTCAGCAGTGATGGTTACACTTCGGAGAAACAATTCGTAGCACACCACACGGTCGCTTTTTTCCAGAAGCATAACATTGCCTTTTGTGGATGCGCGCAGGTCTTCGTACGGAGAGCTGCTGCTTTGTTTGGGCTCAACCATTCTTTTTTTTTTCGTATGTTAGCACAGACACCATTGCTTGTACCTAGCAGCTTCGCCCATGGTATTGGCGTAGCGTCTTTGATTCATAATGAAAACGTCTGCGGTCTGGCATTCTAATTCCGCCGCTGCTTAAATTTTGATTAAAAAACAGCATTGGGGGCCGAAGACTTCCGGCATAAGAAGTCACCTTCATTCTTCCAACGGCCTTGTCAAAGAGGGTGGAGGAGCGGACAGAGGTTCAGGGCACTCTCTTGTCCTAGGAGCGGGGAACTGCCCCTGAAGGCAGAATAATAAACAAAGATCAACGGCATGAGGATGCAGAAGGCAATAGAAACTACTGCATTAAAGACACGTAACGTGTGTCACAGGACATGTGCCCTGTAATTGAAGAAGTGTCATGATGATATCTCCTTTAGCAAAAGATCCCGCAATAGTCTCTCATTTGGATCTCCGGGAATGGACTGCCAAGGGGGAGTTACCATGAGAAAAATATTGAATAATCAACGAAATAACAACATTCTCCGAGTCGGGGCGTGGAATTTCAGGATTTTCAACGTTGTAGGGAAACTAGAAACTCTGAAAACGGAAATGCAAAGGCTCAATCTAGATATAGTAGGCGTCAGTGAAGTGGAAAGAAGACAAGGCTTTCTGGTCAGATGAGTACAGAGTAATATCAACAGCAGCAGAAAATGGTATAACGAGAGAAGGATTCGTTACGAATAGGAAGGTAGGTCAGAGAGTGTGTTACTGTGAATAGTTCAGTAACAGGATTGGTGTTATCATATTCTACAGCAAACCAACGCCGGCAACGATAGTTCAGATATACACTCCTGGAAATGGAAAAAAGAACACATTGACACCGGTGTGTCAGACCCACCATACTTGCTCCGGACACTGCGAGAGGGCTGTACAAGCAATGATCACACGCACGGCACAGCGGACACACCAGGAACCGCGGTGTTGGCCGTCGAATGGCGCTAGCTGCGCAGCATTTGTGCACCGCCGCCGTCAGTGTCAGCCAGTTTGCCGTGGCATACGGAGCTCCATCGCAGTCTTTAACACTGGTAGCATGCCGCGACAGCGTGGACGTGAACCGTATGCGCAGTTGGCGGACTTTGAGCGAGGGTGTATAGTGGGCATGCGGGAGGCCGGGTGGACGTACCGCCGAATTGCTCAACACGTGGGGCGTGAGGTCTCCACAGTACATCGATGTTGTCGCCAGTGGTCGGCGGAAGGTGCACGTGCCCGTCGACCTGGGACCGGACCGCAGCGACGCACGGATGCACGCCAAGACCGTAGGATCCTACGCAGTGCCGTAGGGGACCGCACCGCCACTTCCCAGCAAATTAGGGACACTGTTGCTCCTGGGGTATCGGCGAGGACCATTCGCAACCGTCTCCATGAAGCTGGGCTACGGTCCCGCACACCGTTAGGCCGTCTTCCGCTCACGCCCCAACATCGTGCAGCCCGCCTCCAGTGGTGTCGCGACAGGCGTGAATGGAGGGACGAATGGAGACGTGTCGTCTTCAGCGATGAGAGTCGCTTCTGCCTTGGTGCCAATGATGGTCGTATGCGTGTTTGGAGCCGTGCAGGTGAGCACCACAATCAGGACTGCATACGACCGAGGCACACAGGGCCAACACCCGGCATCATGGTGTGGGGAGCGATCTCCTACACTGGCCGTACACCACTGGTGATCGTCGAGGGGACACTGAATAGTGCACGGTACATCCAAACCGTCATCGAACCCATCGTTCTACCATTCCTAGACCGGCAAGGGAACTTGCTGTTCCAACAGGACAATGCACGTCCGCATGTATCCCGTGCCACCCAACGTGCTCTAGAAGGTGTAAGTCAACTGCCCTGGCCAGCAAGATCTCCGGATCTGTCCCCCATTGAGCATGTTTGGGACTGGATGAAGCGTCGTCTCACGCGGTCTGCACGTCCAGCACGAACGCTGGTCCAACTGAGGCGCCAGGTGGAAATGGCATGTCAAGCCGTTCCACAGGACTACATCCAGCATCTCTACGATCGTCTCCATGGGAGAATAGCAGCCTGAATTGCTGCGAAAGGTGGATATACACTGTACTAGTGCCGACATTGTGCATGCTCTGTTGCCTGTGTCTATGTGCCTGTGGTTCTGTCAGTGTGATCATGTGATGTATCTGACCCCAGGAATGTGTCAATAAAGTTTCCCCTTCCTGGGACAATGAATTCACGGTGTTCTTATTTCAATTTCCAGGAGTGTACATGCTGACATCGCAAGCCGAAAACGAAGAGATAGAGAAAGTGTATGATAATATTGGAAGGATAATACAGTATGTAAAGGGAGATGAAAATCTAATAGTCATGGGGGACTGGAATACAGTTGTAGGGGAAGGAGTAGAAGAAAAGGTTACAGGAGATATGGGCTTGGGACAAGGAATGAGTGAGGAGAAAAATAAATGTAGTTCTGTAATAAACTTCAGCTAGTAATAACGAATACTCTGTTCAGGAATCACAAGAGGAGGTGGTATACTTGGAAAAGGCCTGTTGATACGGAAATACACTACTGGCCATTAAAATTGCTACACCACGAAGATGACGTGCTACAGACGCCAAATTTAACTGACAGGAAGAAGATGCTGTGATATGCAAATGATAAGCTTTTCAGAGCATTCACACAAGGTTGGCACCGGTGGCGACACCTACAACGTGCTCACACGAGGAAAGTTTCCAACCGATTCCTCATACACAACAGCAGCTGACCAGCGTTGCCTGGTGAAACGTTGTTGTGATGCGTCGTGTAAGGAGGAAAAATGCGTACCATCAAGTTTCCGACTTTGGTAAAGGTGGGACTGTAGCCTATCGCGATTGCGGTTTATCGTATCGCGACATTGCTGCTCGCATTGGTCGAGGTCCAATGACTGTTAGCAGAATATGGAATCGTTGGGTTAAGGAGGGTAATACGGAACGCCGTGCTGGATCCCAACGGCCTCGTATCACTAGCAGTCCAGATGACAGGCATCTTATCCGCATGGCTGTAGCGGATCATGCAGCCACGTCATGATCCCTGAGTCAACAGATGGGGACGATTGCAAGACAACAACCATCTGCACGAACATTTCGACGACGTTTGCAGCAGCATGGACTATGAGCTCGGAGACCATGGCTGCGGTTACCCTTGACGCTGCATCACAGACAGGAGCGCCGGCGATTGTATTCTCAACGACGAACCTGGGTGCACGAATGGCAAAGCGTCATTTTTTCGAATGAATCCAGGTTCTGTTTACAGCATCATGATGGTCGCATCCGTGTTTGGCGACATCGCGGTGAACCCACATTGGAAGTGTGTATTCGTCATCTCGATACTGGCGTATCACCCGGCATGATGATATGGGGTGGCATTGGTTACACGTCTCGGTCACCTCTTGTTCCCATTGACGGCACTTTGAACGGTGGACGTTGCATTTCAGATGTGTTACGATCCGTGGCTCTACCCTTCATTCGATCCCTGCGAAACCCTACATTTCAGCAGGATAATGCAGGACCGCATGTTGCAGGTCCTGTACGGGCCTTTCCGGATACAGAAAATGTTCGACTGCTGCGCTCGCCAGCACATTCTCCAGATCTCTCACCAATCGAAAACGTCTGGTCAATGGTGACCGAGCAACTGGCTCGTCACAATACGCCAGTCACTACTCTTGATGAACTGTGGTATCGTGTTGAAGCTGCATGGGCAGCTGTACCTGTACAAGCCATCCAAGCTCTGATTGACTCAGTTCCCAAGTGTATCAAGGCCGTTCTTACGGCCAGAGGTGGTTGTTCTGGGTACTGATTTCTCAGGATCTATGCACCCAAATTGCGTGAAAATGTAATCACATGTTAGTTCTAGTGTAATATATTTGTCCAATGAATACCCGTTTATCATCTGCATTTCTTCTTGGTGTAGCAATATTAATGGTCAGTAGTGTATCAGACAGAGATTCTGAAATCAGATACTGAATTATAATCCGCACCCAGGAGCAGGTATAGACTCAGATCACAACATAGTAGTGAAAAGTTTAAGAAATTAGTCAGGAAGAATCAATACGCAAAGAAGTGGGATATGGAAGTGCTAAGGAATGACGAGATACACTTGAAGTTCTCTAAGGAATAGCCCAGTAGGCAGTATAGTTGAAGAGGACTGGACATCCCTAAAAAGGGTGATAACAGAAGTAGGGAAGGAAAAACATAGGTACAAAGAAGATGACTGCGAAGAAACCATGGATAACAGAAGAAATACTTCAATTGATCGATGAGAGAAGGAGACTCAGGAATACAGAAATACAAGTCGCTGAGGAATGAAATAAATAAGAAGTGCAGGAAGCTAAGACGAAATGGCTGCAGGAAAAATGTGAAGAAGTCGGAAAACAAATGATTGTCGGTAGGACTGACTCAGCATACAGGAAAGTCAAAACAATCTTCGGTGACATTAAAAGCAAGGGTGATAACGTTAACTGTGCAACGGGTATTCCACTATTAAATGCAGACGAGAGAGCGGATAGGTGAGAAAAGTACATTCAAAGCCCCTATGAGGGGAAATATTTGTCTGATGTGATAGAAGAAGAAACAGGAGTCGATTTAGAACAGATAGGGGACCCGGTATTGGAATCAGAATTTAAGAGAACTTTGGTGGACAAGATCAAATAAGGCAGAAGGGATAGGTAACATTCTGTCAGAATTTTTAAAATCGTTGGGGGAAGTGGCAACAAAAAGACTATTCACGTTGGTGTGTAGAATGTATGAGTCTGGCGACATACCATCTGGCTTCCGGAAAAACGACATCCACACAGTTCCGAAGACGGAAAGATCTGACCAGTGCGAGAATTATCGTACAATCAGCTTAACAGCTCATGCATCCAAGTTGCTTACAAGTATAATATACAGAAGAATGGAAAAGAAAACTGAGGATGCGCTAGGTGACTATCAGTTTGGCTTCAGGAAAAGTAAAGGCACGAGAGAGGCAGTTCTGACGTTGCGGTTAATAATGAAAGCAAGGTTCAGGAGTGGAATTAAAATTCAAGGTGAAAGAATATCAGTGATACGATTCACTGATGACATTGCTAAACTCAGCGAAGGTGAAGAAGAACTGCATGATCTGCTAAATGGAATGAACTTTTTAATGAGTATAGAGTATGGATTGAGAGTAAATCGAAGAAAGACGAAGGTTCTGAGAAATAGTAGAAATGAGAACAGCGAGAAATTTAATATCAGGATCGATAGTCGCGAAGTAAGTGAAGTTAAGTAATTCTGCTACCGAGGCAGTCAAATAACCAACGACAGATGGAGCAAGGAGGACATCAAAAGCAGACTAGCTATGGCAAAAAGGCATCCCTTGCCAGGAGAAGTCTACTAATATCAAATATCGGCCTTACTTTGAGGAAGAAATACCTGTGAATTTACGTCTGGAGTACAGGATTGTATGGTAGTGAAACATGGACTGTGGGAAAACCGGAACAGAAGATAATCGAAGCATCTGAGATGTGGTGCTACATATGAATGTTGGAACTTAGGTGGACTGATAAGGTAAGAAACTTGTAGGTTCTACACATAATTGGAGAGGAAAGGCATATGTGGAAAACACTGATAAGGGAAGGGACAGGATGATAGGACATCTGTTAAGACATGAGGGAATGGCTCCCATGGTACTAGAGGGTGCTGTAGAAGACAAAAATTGTAGAGGAAGACAGAGATTGGAATACATCCAGCAAATAATTGAGGACATAGGTTGAAAGTGATACCGTGAGATGAAGAGGTTAGCACAGGACAGGAATTCGTGGCGGGCCGCATCAGAATGATGACAAAGAAAAAAACAACCATACAGGTTAGGAAGGCTTGTTGTTGTTCACGAACCAACTGATGAAGAGCAAGCAGAGATGTACGTATGGGTTAGAGCATGTGGTGGCTATACACTCGATTTTTGACCCTCCCTCATTGCATCCAAATGTGGCACGATAGTGGAATGACCACAGTTCATCACATTTGCCAGTTCTCGAGTATACTGACGTGGATCATTGTGGATTAGTGCATTGAAACGTAGAAACGTGGTGACTTAATATCAAAAGGCTCGTCCTTAAAACTACAAAACCACTTTCTTTCTGTCCTATGTACAATGGCATTACAGCCACACACGGCGCATGTTTCTGGCTGCCTCCGCTGCTGTAATCCCTCTTCTGAACTCAAACAGAAGAATATGTCGCAAATGAACCGATTTCTCCACTTGGTACTCCATTTTCTAGCATCCACAGCCTCACCCACTATCTCCAAACGCCAAAATGAAGACATGTAAACTCAAACAGCAACAATGACCTGTAAAATAAAAATGTCGATTGATAAATAAACCTATAGCAACCGGAACACAAAATGCAAAACAAAAACACGACAAACTTATCCACCGCCGACGGTTTGGCCGGGCTGTTCTAGGCGCTACAGTTTTGAACCGCGCAACCACTACGGTCGCAGGTTCGAATCCTGCCTCGGGCATGGATGTGTGTGCTTTCCTTAGGTTGCTTAGATTTAAGTAGTTCTAAGTTCTAGGGGACTGATGACCTCAGATGTTAAGTCCCATAGTGCTCAGGGCCATTTCGAACTTATCCACCAGCCTAATATCTGAGTGGAGTCTGCTACGTGGAACATGTCCGAACAGAGCACGACTGCTCCTTGACGTTTGTTTCGGTGAGGTTGCACTAATATTGTCCGAACTCCTACGGGAAATAATAATTTGCGAGTAGGGGCTTAATGGACGAGAGGCGCCGCATTGCAGCGTGCGATTAGTTGGAAATTTGAGTCCATCAGGGTCCGTTTACGGATACCCGAAGCGGTTAACGCAGACGCTGATGAAAAGCAGTAAATCCGAGATCGAGTTCCGGCCCGGCACAAATTTTCAGCTTTCGTCATTGTGTTACCAGAATGCCGTGTACGGCTTGAAGTCACGAATACCCGCCCATTCCTTCCCTTACTTTCGCACGAATGTAGTCCATTATAGCAGCCACTTACAGCGTTCAAAGCAAGAGTCAGTGCGAAGATTGTGCTACGTGGTTGTAGCACACTGTGACATTTAGTTGTTTTTTTTTTTCATATATACTGAGCACACTGAGGAGATCACTGACGCTGAAAGTAAGTGTATCTCAAATTATTGTAACGTAACTTTGAGTTTATACTACTGCTATGATGAGTGGTTTCGAAACGAAACAACTGAAGTAGTACGTACTTTCCATATAAATCTATTAAAATTGAGGGCCATGTTTTTGTGATTTAGGGCCAGGCTTTGTTTTAGGCACAATGAGTTCATGAAAATTTTGAGGTGTGGGATTTTGTCTAGGAAAATTTCGAAATTGCTTTCGAATACTTCATATGATAGGTGGTTGAAAACTGTATCTCCCAGTGGTTCCAAAGTGAAAACACAAATTTAAAAAAATGTAGTTTACTTTCTGCCAATTTATTCTTGTATTCGTTGCTTACTATAATAATAAAGGTTAAGTTGGTGGATAATTTTAAAATTATACTTGAAAGTGAAAACACCTTCTCAAAATATTTGATTGTTTACTTTTTGCCAACTTATTCTTCTATTCGTCGCATACTATGGTGATTGTGAGGAAACGGACGTGTTGTGGCGCCCTGGAAATATACTAAGTTCGGAGTTGGCGTGGCCGCACGGGCCGTTCGGAAATCCGAGGCCTGGCAGCAAACACGTGATGCCGAACGTTAGCCCCAGCGTATGGTCTAGCCGAGAACGTGGCTGGGAATTCCTTGGTGACGCTGAGTTGATGAATGAGACTTGTACCCTGGGAGAGCCAAATATGGCGGACATTGTGAAACCATCATGGCAGACATTTCGCTGTTCGTATAGAAATTGATAGTAGCCAGATGTATCATGATACCTCAAAAAAAAAAACATATAAATTACCATTATTTGCACTACGATTCTAATGGTGAAATCAGATTTACATTATCTTTATTTATTTAAAGTTTAGTATCTGACGATAAATTATACAAGTAACAGCCAGCAACGAATTTCCAAAATCTAAACGGTTGATCCGATTTTGTCGATCACCATGTCTTTAGAAAACTATTAGTGTAAACCTAAATTGGCATAAATTACAGGCATGTAGCTTGAATAGTACATGAGTCATTGGAGGTCAAAGTGGCCGATTACTATCGATCGCGTCAGGCCACAAGTACTCCACAGTTACACGAAAAAACGGTAGCAGCATGCTTATAAATATATGTATTCATCTATGTATTTGTTTATATCCGATATATACTATTCATGAAAAAATTGGTTAAATATTTACTGTCTTTTAGAAAGCTCAGAGACATTAGGCTACTGGCCTATCTTTTGTTCTATTCCTTTGACATATTTTTATTTAATTTGTTTATGTTTCTAATAATGTGTGTTAGAGCGTGTTCATGGTCCAGCCGTAGGAATATTTATTTAATTTCAAGTTACTTAAATGTAAATCTAGTATTTCGAATGTGTTTCATTGTGTTTATGTGGGTGCGTTGGCTTGAAGACATGGCGCGAGTGCTCTAGCCAGTCACAGCGCTCGTGAATGGGGAGACTGGATGGAAGTGGGAGAAGAGCATTGTTTCGAGACAGGACAGAACACAAGGAGGCTGGACTCGACGTCGCGACGGAGATAGACTTGGGGAGGGGAGCGGTTTGCATGTGGTCGCGAGAGATAGAAATACTTCGGAGTGCTGACTTGTGAACTTGTCTTTTAATATTTCAACTCTGAGTCGGAGGGTAGGTAGTTGAGGGTCGCCATCACACCATCATTTCATTTTGTATTTGAGACCCCGCATGATTATCGTCAATTTTGAGAAAAAATTATAATTAATTTTTTATGTTGTTCAGACTCAGAGAGCTAATTTCGCTGATCGGGATGGGAACCGGTGCATGCAATGCGGTAAGGCCGCTGCTTCCCTAATGGGCTGACGGCTTATAGAGGAAAGCTGGGGAAAGTTGCCACCCTGTGGAAAATGTTGTTTCCCTCTTAAATCAACGCTGATAATCTCGCCACTGACAGCCCGTAAGGTCGAGTTTTATCTGATGTCATAAATAAGCTTATGGAACATACCTGGCATGGTTAATTTTTGACTACTCATGGCCCATATCCAACGCACCTACCGCGCCTCGCACTTTCTGCGGAAGGTAACTGTCAATGCGGCGAACGTGGGTCTGATGATGGCTCTGAGCACTAGGGGAATTAACTTCTGAGGTCATCAGTCCCCTAGAACTTAGAACTACTTAAAACTAACTAACCTAAGGACATCACACACATCAATGCCCGAGGCAGGATTCGAACATGCGACCGAACCGGTCGCGTGGTTCCAGACTGAAACGCCTAGAACCGCTCGGCCACACTGGCCGGCGGCGAACGTGGATCTCCTGAACACATCGTGTTGTGCTGAGAGAGGTACTCACACATACGCCGAAAAATAACAGGGATCACAACGTAAACACTACAACGCACAATCAGGGACTCACAGAAATGAGTACAACTAAATGAACCACACATCTCCACGACGGAACACCTCATCTATAAACAAAGGAGACCTTCAGACATCGTAGCAGACGCCATAGAGACAACTGGGTTAGTTCAGACGGGGACTCCAGTACAATGGACTCGTCCAACACCGACACGGAAGACGTAACACACGACGAATAACATGTAGTTCCCAGATACAACTTTAAACACAGATCAAACCAGAGAGACATGTTACCAAATAATCGTGACCGGTTATTGTACCGGGCGCCACGTTAAACCCATGACTATAATGATATAGATTTTTAGCAGACACTGTTAGTTAGAATAAGACAACACACAGCATACACAGCAAACGTCAACGGTAATCATTTGTCACATAACGTACAAACACCATGGAAAACCTAGAATTAAGTACACCAGCATCTCAACTTACCATAGTAAAATGGGAGGATAAAAATCCTACGTCAGGTTCGCTAAAATTCCTTTATTGAGTAATAGTTTTAGCTCATTCACAAGCCATTGTCAGATCAATAAAAGTGATTACTTAATTGAGTGTGTATCAGCCACCATGGCGCGCGCGCGCGCGCGCCTGTGTGTGTGTGTGTGAGAGAGAGAGAGAGAGAGAGAGAGTATGAACTGCTGTTGGTTTCGGTATGATTAGGTGTGGGGTTTTTTTTCGTCTCTCTCTCTCTCTCTCTCTCTCTCTCTCTCTCACTCACTCACTCACTCACTCACTCTCACACACACACACACACACACACACACACATATATATATATATATATATATATATATATATATATATATATATATATATATATATATACAAACGCACAAAGGTTCCAGTCATCACAAAAACACATTCAGAAGCTGGCCATACAATTCGATAGTTGGCTATAACATTCAACAGTTGGCAATACCAACCAAAACAGTATATCAAAACGGGTATTCAATTCCTAGTACTGTGAAGTCTGAAAACATTTCAAATGGTAGTTATAAAACAAAGAACAGCGGTAACAAAGGAACGAAAACACAACATGTAGACCAACATCCACGAAATCTGTAATTAGAACTTTAAATTGTTGTGGCTTCATAGAAAAGCAAAACGTGGCATATATATAAGGTCCTAAATGTAATCCGGCCGTGGTGGCCGAGCGGTTCGAGGCGCTACAGTCTGAAACCGCGCGACCGCTACGGTCGCAGGTTTGAATCCTGCCTCTGGCATGGATGTGTGTGATGTCCTTGGGTTAGTTAGGTTTAAGTAGTTCTAAGTTCTAGGGGACTGATGACCTCAGAAGTTAAGTCCCATAGTGCTCAGAGCCATTTGAACCTAAATGTAAACTAAATAATATACGCAAAAACATGTACTTATTTCAGGCCACTGAAGGTGCCTTGAAAATAATAATTCCGAAACGAGTACCACACAAAAATTGTGTTTCATTCGTTTATAATTAGACGGTTCCAAAATAAAAATTATCAGCATCCCGTAATATCAAACTTAACTGAGGACGACAGGACTACAAAGGTTATATATGTGTTGTCTGGATTAATGTAGACACGAGACTGCATGAATAACCGAAAAACACGGATAGTGTGAAATTCCCATATTTTGACCAGAAACTACTATTTATTGTATTTGCAAAATATGCTACCTGTCAGAATTTGAAAGCGCTACTCACGGTATCTGCTAACTTATTTACAACATAACACTTAAATCACGCTGTATTTCTTATCACTTGCTAGAGTGCGCAGTCGAGGAATAATCGTCCAATTTTTTTTCTCTTACTGTTTTTCATTCGCTTCTACCAGGCAATGGGTCTCAATTTCCAGTCACAACATCAGTGTAACCAAAATAATTTTGTTCTGCATATTACAGTAACAGATCATTGTGTCTCATTGCCTCGGTGTGCATGAAACATCTTAGTCTACCGAACACACCTTCACTTAGTTGGTCAAATCCCGGTCCATAGGCATCCCTATTTAATCACTCACAGCCGTTTTCACCATCCACGTCTTCACTACCAAAAATTTGTATTCTAAATGAAAATATTTTACTAAAGGAAGAAATCTGAAAATAATATGGCCGCTAGTTATGCGCCAAAAATGTCAGCACATCGGATTTCGAAACTGGCATTCATACAGCCCTCGATGTGTGCTTCACGCTGGGCACCAATGTAATAAAAATGAAATTTAGATTCAAATGGCCCCACGTCATAGAAGTCGGAAGATAATAATGCAAAGACTCATTTACATTTATTACAGTTATCGATGCAAAAATTGAGGACCGAATTATCTATTACATAGTAATTTGGCCTATAACTGAGTTGATTAATCACTTTATGTCACCATCTGCATACTCCGCTAACAGATCATTGTGTTTCATTGCCTCGGTGAGCATGACACAGGTGTGTGCACGAATATAACCTGTGTTATGTTCGAATGTGGTGTGACGGTGCGATGCGAGAAACCTCTGCCCAATCTCTCGCGGTTTCGCGCGGCACTTGGTTGACAGCTGGCAGCTTTAAGTTTCATGCGCCGTGACTTTGGAGAGGGTACTCAGAGCAGCTTAATCCCTTCTCCATTTCGCACTTCCTGCCCAATCGCTCTCCACGAAAAACACAAGCCAATGGCTGACAGGTGTTATTGTCCCCGCAAAATGGAATGAACATTGCGCATTTCCAACACGCTCACAGCATCTATTGTCTGGAGTAATTACACCAAAGAGGCAGTGTTAACATTGTATTGGAATTTAGGTCATACGAGAGGGACACAATTGGATATTTAAAGTTTCAAGCATAAGGATACCTGAAAGACCATATGAAACAGGATGGAAAATGAGGATGTCATAAAGTGATAATACACATCGAAATGAAAGCAGGAATCACACTCAAAATCAGAAATAATAGTAGAAAATAGCCTGTAATGCTCCAATGCTCCAAAATGTTTTATGTGTAATTGAAATTGAATTGCTTAGCATGACACATGAGTCTCCTGAAAGCACCTCTTATAAGACTTGAGTCACTTTCGAATGAACTCTCATGCATGTCTGAATCCTCCGACTGATTTAAGAAACTTCCCATTGTTTTCATGTCAAAGAGCCTCCAACTATGTGCTAGGCTGGCCCTGTTCAGCAGTGCATCAGAGCATCGAAATTTCCATCTTCTCGTCTTTGTTATTGAGTAACCACCCCTGCCAGCCTTCATGCAGGGACCCAATATTGCTTTGAAAAGTCCCCAGGTGGTAGCTGGCGTAGCACACAGGAACTCCGGTGGTTGTTCCCACGACGTTTCTCGTTGCGGCACCTGTCACCGTTGGCTGCAAGTTCCCTGGCAGTGTACATGATGGATCTCCTTAAGAAAACTGCTGAGCATGCCTCGTGGAGTTCCTCATTATTACTGAGCCTTTGAGAAGGCTGCAGTTTAACAAGAAGCCTGTTTGTTTTTTAAGAGAATTCCTTTAATTCTCCGGTCCCTTCAGGCGCTCGGAGCTCAGGGGGAACTCTCAACTGTGAGTCAGTCTGGACATCGGACACACCTTGCAGAGCGAAACAGACACTTCAGCTATTCCGCATCTGACTGGCTTCTGAAATTCTCGCTATTTCCAGAGGTGCCAGTAGTGCAGCCTTTTTGTCACAGCATTGGGCTACAGAGTACTACAATTTTTGTTATAACAGCAAAAGATTATTTGATGATGGCGTTTTTATTTTTATGTTCGGAGTGTTTCAAAAAGAATATAGGTACTACAAAGTATTTGTTCTTCAAACTAACAACTGCTGCGCCAGGGCTCTGTTTTTCTAGGAACGAACACAGTGTCTAGTTTATATTCATTGCCGCTAGATGCCGATTGTCTTCTGTTTGCCTGAGTATCGTCGCATGTTGCAAAATGGCTACTCCGCAGCAGAAATCATTTTGTGTTCTCAAGTTTGCGGAGCGTAATTCCGTGATTACAGTGCAAAGATGTTTCAGACTGAGGTATCAAACCGATGCTCCGAATAGGTGGAACACTCGAAGATAGTATCGACAGTTTGTAGACACAAGATAAGTATGTAGGGTAAAGACTTCTGGCCGCTCTCGTGTTTTCGACGAAAATTTCGCACGAACCAAAACCGCTTCCCAACTTAGCCCTATAAAATTAACTCGTTGTACAATTCGGCAGTTGCAACTGTCTGCAACAACAATTTGCCATATTTTGAGACGTCGATCGATGTTTTCTTTTGTGTCATCAGTCTTCTCACTGATTTGATGCGGCCCGCCACGAATTTCTCTCCTGTGCTAAACTCTTCATCTCAGAGTAGCATTTGCCACCTACGTTCTAAATTACTTGCCGGATGTATTCCAATCTCTGTCTTCGTCTACAGCTTTTGCCCCTTACAGCTCCCTATAGTACCATGGAAGTTATTCCCTCATGTCTTATCAAACGACCTATGATCCAGTCCCTTCTCCTTGTCAGTGTTTGCCACATATTCTGTTCCTCCCTGATTCTGAGCAGAACCTCCTCATTCCTTACCTAATCAGTCCACCTAATTTTCAACATTCGTCTGTAGCACCACGTCTCAAATGCTTCGATTCTCTTCTGTCGTGGTTTTCCCACAGTCCATGTTTCACTACCATACAGTGTTGTGCTCCAAACGTACTCGCACAGAAATTTCTTCTTCAAATTCAATATGTTTGATACTAGTAGACTTCTCTTGGCCAGGAATGCCCTTTTTGTCAGTGCTAGTCCGCTTTTGATGTCCTCCTTGCTCCGTCCTACATTGGTTATATTGCTGCCTAGGTATGGCTCAAATGGCTCTGAGCACTACGGGATTTAACTTCTGAGGTCATCAGTCCCCTAGAACTTAGAACTACTTAAACCTAACCAACCTAGAGACATCACACACATCCATGTCCTAGGCAGGATTTGAAGCTACGACCGTAGCGGTAGTGCGGTTCCAGACTGAAGCGCCTAGAACCACTCGGCCACCCCAGCCGGCCTGCCTAGGTAGCAAAACTCCTTAACTTCATCTACTTCGCGACCATCTGTCCTGATGTAAAGTTTCTCGCTGTTCTCATTTCTACTACTTCTCAATACTTTCGTTGATTTACTCTTAATCTGTATTCCGTACTCGTAAGAGTGTTCATTCCATTCAGCAGATCATGTAATTCTTCTTCACTTTCACTCAGTGTAACAATGCCATCAGTGAATCGTATCATTGATATTATTTCACCTTGAATTTTAATTCCACTCCTGAACTTTTCTTTTATTTACCTCATTGCTCTTCGATGTACAGATCGAACGGTAGGGGTGAAAGACTATGCCCTTTTTAATCCGAGCGTTCTTGGTCGTCCACTCTTATTATTTCCTCTTGGCTCATGTACATATTGTATATCACCCATCTATCCCTATAGCTTACCCATATTTTTCTCAAAATTTCTAATATCTTGCACCATTTTACATTATCGGGCTCTTTTTCCAGGTCGACAAATCCTATGAAAGTGTCTTGATTTTTCTTTAGTCTTGCCTCCATTGTCAACAGCAACGTTAGAATTGCCTCTTCGGTGCCTTTGCCTTTCCTAAAGCCAAACTGATGGTCGTCTAACACATCCTCTATTTTCTTTTCCATTCTTCTGCTTATTATTCTTGTCAGCAACTTTTAAGCTTGAGCTGTTACGCTGACTGTGCGATAATTCTCGCACTCGTCATCTCTTGCAGTCTTCGGAATCGTGTGGATGATATTTTTCCGAAAGTCAGATGGTATGCCGCCAGACACATACATTCAACACACCAATGTGAGTAGTAGCTTTGTTGCCATTTCCCCCAATGACTTCAGAAATTCTGATGGAGTATTATCTATCCCTTCTGCCTTATTTGATCTTAGGTCCTCCAAAGCACTCTTAAATTCTGACTCCAATACTGGATACTCTATTTCGTATAAATCGACTCCTATTTCTACTTCTATCACATCAGACAAATCACCCTCATCATGAAGATCTTCAATGTATTCTTTCCACCTATCCGATCTTTCCTCTGCATTTAATAGTGGAATTCCCGTTACACTCTTAATGTTATCACCCTGGCTTTTAATTTCACCGAAGGCTGTTTTGACTTCCCTGTATGCTGAGTCAGTCCTTCCGATAATCATTTCTTTTTCGACGGCTTCGCGTTAGTTATGAAGCAGTAAAAGTTATAGCTGTTACAGGCTCTACGTCATGACGACAAAAACAAAGGTGTGGCATTTTCAGACGAGCTTCAGAACGCTATTGACAATCATCACACTTTTGCACAACGCATAGTGTCCAGAGATGAAGTGACTTTCCAGCTTACTGGGGAAGTAAAGAAACACAATGTTTAAGCCTCTAGAACCCACATGCAAACACTGAACATGTACGACACACACACACACACACACACACACACACACAGTCAATATGTATTGTTCGACATCACACTCATTTGTTTGCGGTCCGGTCTTCTTTAATGGAAACATGTTTAACGGGCAGCAGTACCTTGCAGTGTTGCAAAACTGGTTGTCTCAGAGGCTGAACGAGGACAACTCCAATCTTCCGTTAGACGAGACACACTCTCACTGGAGTCATCAAGTGCGCGAATATCCGAATGAAGCTCTAATGAGCCGCTGGATTGGTCATCAAACCGCCGGCGACTTAGCACTTCTCAGCTGCCCTCCATGGTCACCAGATTTGATGCTCTGTGATGTTTTCCTTCGGGGGTTCATTAAGGACAACGTTTATGCATCTACACTACACAAAACATAAAAGAGTTGAAGAACCATATCCGTATTGCCATAACATGAGTGACGATGGACACAATTACCGGAATATGGGAGACATTCCGATATCGTTGTGATATTGTTCGCTTAGCTGGTGGAGGACATATTGAATATCTTTAATCTAAACTTGAGAGATTCGTAAATACGTGCCCCAAGTTTCAAAGTTGTATGTCTTACAGTTTAATAAATATATTCATTCGAAATACGTATATTCTTTATGAAATAGACTTTATAATGACAAGGCTGCTAACTTTTTATATTTTTTAATTTACCCGCTCGGTATGGAATACACGACGATTATCTGCGGTCCTACAGAAGATACATAAAAATAAAGCACAATATCTATATAATTGCACGTACTTTGCACTGGACTGTTCAGTACTTACTTATATTGCACGTATTTTCAAGCCTTTATAGAATTTTTTCAGCTGTTTTATTATTTTTAAATATGTTCTACAGACTCCTCATATGATTATAAATGAGGAAGATAGTCCTTTCAAAAATCGACGACACATTTTGTTTCAAAGCTCCCAAAGGAGTCAAACATAACGCTTCTTGTGTATTTTTTTCTTTGATTTGGTAATGTGTATTATATGAATATTGCTAAAAGAAACGTATAAAGTATTGTTAATATAAAAGTAAAACGTGGAAATGCTAACAGCTTTAAGTCTGTTATGCCTCGTTTAAAAAGGTTGCTTCATCGTTGGACGAGGTTATTTGTTAAATTTTAGATAAAATGTTTAATTTTTACGTCGCTTTGTTCGTTAAAAATTCCACTCGGGTCTCATATCACGTGAGTAAAAATTTCTAGTTCTTCCAGAATGTTTAGATATTCGTCGTTTATAAATACATTCGAAATCTCGTAACATACAGCATATAGCATTCATTACGTAATACTTTATATAGCTTTAGTAGGACTGCTGGTAATAAGCATGTGCTTGTATACTGGTCCGGCAAATTAAAAAGTATAAAAAATATATCCAAAAAGCAATCTTATAATTATATATACAAATAAAAATTTCTTTTAGCAACTATATTCAGGGCGCAAAACTCCTTGAAAACAGAACTTTAATAAAATTACACTTAATCCTTGGTTTTTCATTTTTTTTCAAAAATCGCTGAACTATGCATGGATATTCTGCAAGCCTAATAATCCACGACTGAATAATCAATAGTATGCTGTATTATAATTATACCTGCAGACTACGAGTTTATATTGTGCAAATTACGACATCGTCAAAGGTTTGAGAGTTTCTTCCTACTTTAGTTCTTAATAGCACGCCACATGAACTTCTTAAATTTGAGACCAAATCCTTTCCAAATACTATATTTCTCTGATTTGTAGTTTCTTGGAAATTATGTGAAACGATGTACTAACGTTAAGTGTAAATAAATTATTATTATTATTATTATTATATCTACACTCCCGGAAATGGAAAAAAGAACACATTGACACCGGTGTGTCAGACCCACCATACTTGCTCCGGACACTGCGAGAGGGCTGTACAAGCAATGATCACACGCACGGCACAGTGGACACACCAGGAACCGCGGTGTTGGCCGTCGAATGGCGCCAGCTGCGCAGCATTTGTGCACCGCCGCCGTCAGTGTCAGCCAGTTTGCCGTGGCATACGGAGCTCCATCACAGTCTTTAACACTGGTAGCATGCCGCGACAGCGTGGACGTGAACCGTATGTGCAGTTGACGGACTTTGAGCGAGGGCGTATAGTGGGCATGCGGGAGGCCGGGTGGACGTACCGCCGAATTGCTCAACACGTGGGGCGTGAGGTCTCCACAGTACATCGATGTTGTCGCCAGTGGTCGGCGGAAGGTGCACGTGCCCGTCGACCTGGGACCGGACCGCAGCGACGCACGGATGCACGCCAAGACCGTAGGATCCTACGCAGTGCCGTAGGGGACCGCACCGCCACTTCCCAGCAAATTAGGGACACTGTTGCTCCTGGGGTATCGGCGAGGACCATTCGCAACCGTCTCCATGAAGCTGGGCTACGGTCCCGCACACCGTTAGGCCGTCTTCCGCTCACGCCCCAACATCGTGCAGCCCGCCTCCAGTGGTGTCGCGACGGGCGTGAATGGAGGGACGAATGGAGACGTGTCGTCTTCAGCGATGAGAGTCGCTTCTGCCTTGGTGCCAATGATGGTCGTATGCGTGTTTGGCACCGTGCAGGCGAGCGCCACAATCAGGACTGCATACGACCGAGGCACACAGGGCCAACACCCGGCATCATGGTGTGGGGAGCGATCTCCTACACTGGCCGTACACCACTGGTGATCGTCGAGGGGACACTGAATAGTGCACGGTACATCCAAACCGTCATCGAACCCATCGTTCTACCATTCCTAGACCGGCAAGGGAACTTGCTGTTCCAACAGGACAATGCACGTCCGCATGTATCCCGTGCCACCCCACGTGCTCTAGAAGGTGTAAGTCAACTACCCTGGCCAGCAAGATCTCCGGATCTGTCCCCCATTGAGCATGTTTGGGACTGGATGAAGCGTCGTCTCACGCGGTCTGCACGTCCAGCACGAACGCTGGTCCAACTGAGGCGCCAGGTGGAAATGGCATGTCAAGCCGTTCCACAGGACTACATCCAGCATCTCTACGATCGTCTCCATGGGAGAATAGCAGCCTGAATTGCTGCGAAAGGTGGATATACACTGTACTAGTGCCGACATTGTGCATGCTCTGTTGCCTGTGTCTATGTGCCTGTGGTTCTGTCAGTGTGATCATGTGATGTATCTGACCCCAGGAATGTGTCAATAAAGTTTCCCCTTCCTGGGACAATGAATTCACGGTGTTCTTATTTCAATTTCCAGGAGTGTATTTTACATATTCCGTTATAAGTAAACAATTTATTTTTATTCTAGTTAAACATTTTATTTTTATGTTGTTGTTGTTGTTCTGGTCTTCAGCCCCGAGACTGGTTTGATGCGGCTCTCCATGCTACTCTATCCTGTGCAAGCTTCTTCATCTCCCAGTACCTACTGCAACCTACATCCTTCTGAATCTGCTTAGTGTATTCATCTCTTGGTCTCCCTCTACGATTTTTACCCTCCACGCTGCCCTCCAATACTAAATTGGTGATCCCTTGATGCCTCAGAATATGCCCTACCAACCGATCCCTTCTTCGAGTCAAGTTGTGCCACAAATTCTTCTCCCCAATCCAATTCAATACCTCCTCATTAGTTATGTGATCTATCCATCTAATCTTCAGCATTCTTCTGTAGCACCACATTTCAAAAGCTTCTATTCTCTTCTTTTCCAAACTATTTATCGTCCACGTTTCACTTCCATACATGGCTACACTCCATACAAATACTTTCAGAAACGACTTCCTGACACTTAAATCTATACTCGATGTTAACAAATTTCTCTTCTTCAGAAACGCTTTCCTTGCCATTGCCAGTCGACATTTTATATCCTCTCTACTTCGACCATCATCAGTTATTTTGATCCCCAAATAGCAAAACTCCTTTATGCGTTAAGTGTCTCATTTCCTAATCTAATTCCCTCAGCATCACCAGACTTAATATGAGTACATTCCATTACCCTCGTTTTGCTTTTGTTGATGTTCATCTTATATCCTCCATTCAAGACACTGTCCATTCCATTCAACTGCTCTTCCAAGTCCTTTGCTGTCTCTGACAGAATTACAATGTCATCGGCGAACCTCAAAGTTTTTATTTCTTCTCCATGGATTTTAATACCTACTCCGAATTTTTCTTTTGTTTCCTTTAATGCTTGCTCAATATACAGATTGAATAACATCGGGGAGAGATTACAACCCTGTCTCACTCTCTTTCCAAACACTGCTTCCCTTTCATGCCCCTCGACTCTTATAACTGCCATCTGGTTTCTGTACAAATTGTAAATAGCCTTTCGCTCCATGTATTTTACCCCTGCCACCTTTAGAATTTTAAAGAGAGTATTCCAGTCAACATTGTCAAAAGCTTTCCCTAAGTCTTCAAATGCTAGGAACGAAGGTTTGCCTTTCCTTAATTTTTCTTCTAAGGTGAGTCGTAAGGTCAGTATTGCCTCACGTGTTCCAATATTTCTACGGAATCCAAACTGATCTTCCCCGAGGTCGGCTTCTACAAGATTTTCCATTCGTCTGTAAAGAATTCGCGTTAGTATTTCGCAGCTGTGACTTATTAAACTGATAGTTCGGTAATTTTGGCATCTGTCAACACCTGATTTCTTTGGGATTGGAATTATTATATTTTTCTTGAAGTCTGAGGGTATTTCGCCGGTCTCATACATCTTGCTCACCAGATGGTAGAGTTTTGTCAGGACTGGCTCTCACAAGGCTGTCAGTAGTTCTAATGGAATGTTGACTACTCCCGGGGCCTTGTTTCGACTCAGGTCTTTCAGTGCTCTGTCAAACTCTTCATGCAGTATCATATCTCCCATTTCATCTTCATCTACATCCTCTTCCATTTCCATAATATTGTCCTCAAGTACATCACACTTGTATAGACCATCTATATACTTCTTCCACCTTTCTGCTTTCCCTTCTTTGCTTAGAACTTGGTTTCCATCTGAGCTCTTGATATTCATACAAGTGGTTCTTTTTTCTCCAAAGGCCTCTTTAATTTTCCTGTAGGCAGTATCTATCTTATCCCTAGTGAGATAAGCCTCTACATCCTTTCATTTGTCCTCTAGCCATCCCTGCTTAGCCATTTTGCACTTCCTGTCGATCTCATTTTTGAGACGTTTATATTCCTTTTTGCCTGCTTCATTTATTGCATTTTTATATTTTCTGCTTTCATCAATTAAATTCAATACATCCGTTACCCAAGGATTTCTACCAACCCTTGTCTTTTTACCTACTTGATCCTCTGCTGCCTTCACTACTTCATCCCTCAAAGCTACGCATTCTTCTTCTATTGTATTTCTTTCCGCCATTCCTATCAATTTTTCCATTATACTCTCCCTGAGTATCTGTACAACCTCTGGTTTAGTCAGTTTATCCAGGTCACATCTCCTTAAATTCCCACCTTTTTGTAGTTTCTTCAGTTGTAATCTACATAACGAAGAGATGTCTTAGAATTTAAAACCTGGTTCCTAAATCTCTGTCTTACCATTATGTAATCTATCTGAAACCTGTCAGTATCTCCAGGCTTCTTCCATGTATACAACTTTCTTTTGTGATTCTTGAACCAGGTGTTAGCTAAGATTAAGTTGTGCTCTGGGCAAAATTCTACCAGACGGCTTCCTCTCATTTCTTCCCCCCAATCCATAATCACCTACTACGTTTCCTTCTCTTCCTTCTACCGAATTCCAGTCACCCATGACTACTAAATTTTCGTCTCCCTTCACTATTTGAATAATTTCTTTTATCTCTTCGTACATTTCTTCAATTTCTTCGTCATCTACAGAGCTAGTTGGCATATAAATTTGTACTACCGTAGTAGGCATGGGCTTCGTGTGTATCGTGGGCACAGTAATGTGTTCACTATGTTGTTTGTAGTAGCTTACCCGCACTCCTATTTATTTTTTATAGTTATAAAATCATGTGCACATGAACTGTAGGGGTGACAGCAAGCCCTGTTTGTGGTGGGAGAGGGGTTGGGGGGGGGGGGGGGGGGGACCTCGAGCTGCTCCTAATACACACTACTACGTTCACACAAAACAAGTGCGCTGATATGCTGTGCTGGTCGCATGTGTGATGCTACATGGAGCGGTGCTGCGCGGTGCCGCTCGGCGTGTGCGGGCCTTTATCGAATTGAGTGACGCGGATAGGCCGCCCTTGTGTGCTGTCGTGCGTGTGCAAACAGCCGCCGGCGGCGTTACGTTGTCACCGGCGCTCCTCACAGTTTATTCCGTTCAGTGTGGCCCTACACGATACGCTGCACTAGGGCAATCTCCTGCAACCCCTGTCTAAACGCCGCCGGTTCTGCTACAAATAAAGTGCCGGGCGTGATTATTCGCTACACATTTTCTTTTTTCTGGTCACGTCTCGTGTCTGATCCTAAGATATTTTTGCTTTTATTTGGTTTCTGTCGCACTGTGAACGTCTCGATAAAAGCGGAGTTCATATCTTAGGTTGCTCTGTCGTAATTTTAGGGGAGCAAATATGTGTCACACCTACACAGGGTTCAAATGAGCCACTCTGGCAAAAGAAATTTTAATGAAATATACGGATATAAATCTATATCTGCATCCAGGGTGAAGTGCATGGCAGAGGATATACTCAATTGCACTATACAAAATGAGTCATCTAAGCTCTTCACATTCACTCTAATAAAAAAAAAAAGACGCACCACGAGGCGGTGCAGAGATAACGGAATCAGTGGCCAAGGTCCTCGACCGCACAGAGCATTGCCATTGATCACGTAACATATGTTTACACACAGAGAGGTCAAGCATTAGGTTACTGGGTGATGATAAGACTACGAATTATAACAGTTTTCTAACAGATCAACGTAATTTATTGACAAAACTGTTGCATCTTTGAGCCCTGGTTCGCCATGTACGCGAGCTATACACTACTGCACACAGTACAGTCGTCAATAAATTTGAGTTTCTCTGACGTCATCAGTTTGCACATTGCTATATAAGTGATGGTCCTTGTAAGACGTCTGTTAGTCGGCAACATGCCATGACTTCGCACGCATCGTGTTTATCGCTGGCGTCCTACGATTTAGAAAACAATTGTAGACGTTGAGACTGATTACAGTATGAATGCTGATGCAGCCAAAATACGAGGGTTGTCCAGAAAGTAAGTTTAGATCGGTCGCTAAACGGAAACCACAGTTAAAATCAGAAACATTGTATTTGCAAGAGTTATCTACAGTTTCCAGATACTGCTCTACATATTCGCCGCTCCGACTTAGACATTTGTCGGAGTGTTATGCCAAATTTCCAGCACCATCGTCTTAGAGGGAGCCGCCTTTGCTTTCCGATGATTCTCTACGCTCGTCTGTAGCGCGTAGCATGCGTCCAAGTGTTGTCTTCGTATCCAGCGTTTCATGTGAACAGAGATGATACTCAGGACGAGCCAATTAGGGCTGTGTTGTGGGTGATCGAACACTACCCATCGAAAAGGCTGCAGGAGTGTCTTCAATGCCCCTGCAGAGTGCGGCTGAGGATCGCCGTGAAGAAGGAAGTGCGTGACAGTTGTGTTAAGTGGGCTGCATTCATTAAGGCGAAGCCTCTCAGCGGGCCCTCTTACTTGGCGGGAGACATCGTCGTTCTAGGTACCGTTACTCGCTCACATGTGCTCACAATTGAAAAGAGTGTCTTGATGCGATCGACGGTCATACTAGAGACACCACCCAACACATCTGTGCAAAGCTTCATCGGGTTTTCTCTGTGGAACCCACTTCGCGACCGATCGGAACATACTTTCTGGACAACTCTCGTAATCTGACTGGAATAGGCAGACGTGACGTACACGTACAGACTAACAAATGATTACAATTTCAGAAAAATTTGACCACTTATTCAAAAGAAACAGCTTCACAAATTGAGCAAGTCAATAACGCGTTGCTCCACCTCTCGCCCTTACGCTAGCAGTTATTCAGCTTAGCATTGATTGATAGGGTTTTGGAGGTCCTCTGAAGGGATATTGTGCTGTATTCTGACCAACTGCAGTGTTAGATCGTCAAAACCCGATCTGGTTGGAAGGCTCTGCCCACAACACTCCAAACATTTCCAGTTGGAGAGAGATACGGCGACCTAACTGACCAGGCAGAGTTTGGGAAGCACGAAGGCAGTCATTACAAACACTCGCCGTATGTGGGTGGGCACTATCGTGCCGAAGTGTAAGCCCAGGATGGCTTGCCATGAAGGAAAACAAACTAGGGCGTAGAATATCGGGGACGTAGCGCTGCATGGTAAAATATCCGCGGGTTCTCGAAATCTGGCATGTAAGTTGCTAGGGAACTAGCGGTCAACAGTGGCAACAGGAGGTTGACTGGCAATGGTAACGTAATTCTGTTTTCATCCAAATGACTTGTCTAAATGATGTATAGTCTCTTTTCATATATATATATATATATATATATATATATATATATATATATATATATATATATATATATTCATTACAGAGATGTAGGTACAACTGCGCCTTTTTAAACAGTCACAGCACTGCTCCTGATAGTATCACAGGTCTAAAAGAGACGAACACAACGTCTAAGTTAAAAATATAGGCGGTGAGGAAAAATATAAATACACCAAAAACACGACACATTACTATACCCAATACGGTGGTGAAAGCTCGTTGGCATCTAAACGGCTTCCACCCATATCAGAATGGATAAATAGGGGTCTATACGGTTTCCAAGGAAATCTTAAACCATTCTTCCTACAAGGTTATGGCAAGTTCAAGTAACGATGATGGGAGTGGCTACCAATCACGCACTCTTCTCCCCAAAGCAGACTACAAAGGCCCAATAGCATTGAGATCTGGTAATTGTGGTGGCAGAGGAGATGCCACAATTCGTCGTCGTGCTCACAAAACCAGGTCTAGTCGATGCGAGCTGTGTCAACAGGTGCACTGTCGTCTTGGGACATATCCGTGCCACTGGGGAACAAAAATTACATGGACCTGATCAGCCAAAATAGTCACATAATCGCCGACTGTAATGCGACCTTGCAGATTAACCGTGGAGCCTACGGAATACCACGATGTGGCTGCCTACCATGTTTCACGTAAACTCGGCCAGAAATTGGAAACACTGTAAAGTAACAGTCATCCGACCAAATGACTTCCTTCCAGTGTTCCATAGTGCAGGCTTTATCGCTTCAGCACTAAGTTTTCCCGTTACTGGCATTTGCATCACCGATGGGTGGTTTTGGAGTTCCATATGCCCCTCCAACTCCCTTCTTACTGAGCTCCCTTCGGTTACTCTAGTGCTGATAGGGTTCACCAGTGCGACATTTACTTCTGCAGTGAATTTTGTAACTTCGTCCTTATCCTCTTCAATGACCGTCCGCCACGATAACTGAATACACACTTTCGTTTGCTTTGTGATTTACCGACTGATGTTTTCCCGCATTCCCTGGATGCTGTATAAATCGCCGATCAGTGTCTCTTGAAAACTAAATAATTCACCTATCTTGATTACGGAAGAAACTGCCGGACGAGCCCCAACAACTCGCTCACGTTCGAATTGACTTACCTCCGACATAATGCAATCACAATTACACAGAACGCTGTTCTGACCACGGCTGACACCTGCGACGAATTGAGGGCACTGCACAGGTGCCGTTCGTAGTTAATTACAAGAGCGTAACTTGCAGGCTCAGCTAGCATCTGCAGTTACGTTCAAGCACACATTCATCACGTTGTTTTCATATTTTTGTCCAACGGCTGTATTACAGTTATTCAGAAACTAGTAATAGGATTTTGAAGGGTGAAACGGCGTTGAATTCCTGTTTTTTAGTACTACAATTCTAGCATCGTAACTTATCACACCTCAATTTTTCAAAGCGAAATAGATACCTATATGTCTGTAAAATATCTGCGAAAAGAGACTATAAGTCGTTTAGTGAAAACTACTTCACAGTTCATCTGAGTCAAAACAGAAGTGGCCACCTGCATAGCTCAGTAGTCCGCGTAGATGGCTGCCATGCGGAGAATCCGCGTTCGATTCCCGGAACTATTAAGGATTTTTCCTAGATTGGTGGATTGGAACGGGGTGCGCTCAGTTTCCTGATGCCAACTGAGGAGCTACATGAATGAGTAGTAGCAGCTCCATGATGTGGAAATCCGGCAAAACGGCAGGGAGAGCGGTGTGCTGACCACATACCGCTTCATACCGCACTCGCATTAGGCCACAGGGTTGAGGATGACACGACGACCGGTCTATATCCGTAGGGACTTCAAGGCCTGAACGAGGAGCTCCAAAATACAATTAAAGTATCTTAAACGGATCCTGTATTACTGAAGATTGACATGTACGGGTCGTCTTGGTTGAGCAGCTCACACACCTCGTATTAGGTTTAGGAGTTCCGAAGTGGACAGAAGAACTGTGACAGTGCAAACAAATTAGTGACACACACATCTACGCTTCATTGTGCTGCGATACTTAATTTAAATAGTACAGCAACTCGTGGGATGTGGTTGCAGTCGGATGCAATTAAGCAGTGGCCAGTCGAGGCGTGTGTTACTGAATACAATGTCAACAAGACAATGTCCGTCCCGTGCGCCATATTGTCAATTACTATAGTAAACGCTTGTCCCTTTGCGCAGGCTATAGGTGACTCCACTTGTAAATATGTCTCTCAGGCTGATCTCCACTACGAACAGTAGCTACGAACTGCAACCCAGGAACCCCGTGCCAGAACTGTCGAACGCCAACGCAGAACATGACCACCGCTGCCGCCTGTGGCCGCCGCTAATCACCGCGCGGAAGTCCGCCTCATTGGCGGCGGCGTGGAAATCGCTCATTGGGCCGCGCGTGTGGTAGGCGGCGAACTTCAAAGCGCCGCCCGTGGCGCGATTCGGCAAATGTCTCAGCGCGCCAGCTCCGGTTGCGTCCATTGGCGAGGACACAACAAAGGCGAACAGCTGAATCTACATCTACATCTATATGATTACTCTGCAATTCACATTTAAGTGCTTGACAGAGGGTTCATCGAACCACAATCATACTATCTCCCTACCATTCCATTCCCGAACAGCGCGCGGGAAAAACGAACACCTAAACCTTTCTGTGCGAGCTCTGATTTCTCTTATTTTATTTTAATGATCATTCCTACCTATGTATGTTGGTCTCAACAAAATATTTTCGCATTCGCAAGAGAAAGATGGTGACCGAAATTTCGTAAATAGATCTCGCCGCGACGAAAAACGTCTTTGCTTTAATGACTTCCATCCCAACTCGCGTATCATATCTGCCACACACTCTCTCCCCTATTACGTAATAATACGAGGGCTATCCACAAAGTATATTACGTTTTGGAATTAAAAATAAATAAAGTATTGGAAATTTTTTTATTATATACAGATGAAAGCCACACTTAAATACTACTTTTCTACATAGTTGCCATTTAAATTAAGGCACTTATCGTAGCGATGGAAATTCCTTCGTCATAAAATTCGGCCGCCTGTGCCTTCAACCACGTGGTTGCCTCTTCTTGAAGCTGTGCGTCGTCATCAAAACGCTGCATAGCCAACCACTTCTTCATTGCTGGGTATAAGTGGAAGTCGCTCGGTGCCAGGTCGGGACTGTACGGCGGATGAGGAAACAACTCCCACTTAAAAGATTCGAGAACTTCACGAGTGGCATTTGCCGTGTGGGTCCGGGCGTTGTCGTGAATCAGCAAGATCTTTGAGCCCAACTTTCCCCTGCGCTTCTTTTGTATTGCTCTTCTGAGGTTGTGCAGAGTTTGGCAATACCTTTGAGAGTTTATTGTAGTGCCTCTTTCCAGGAAATCCACAAAAATCACACCTTTTCTGTCCCAAAAGAAGAGGTAACCACGTGGTTGAAGGCGCAGGCAGCCGAATTTTACGACGAAGGAATTTCCAAGCTCGTCCATCGCTACGATAAGTGCCTCAATTTAAATGGCAACTATGTAGAAAAGTAGTATTTAAGCGTGGCTTTCATCTGTATATAATAAAAAAAATTTCCAATACTTTATTTATTTTTAATTCCAAAACGTAATGTACTTTGTGGATAACCCTCGTACAAAACGAGCTGCCTTTTTTTGCACCCTTTCGATGTCCTCCGTCAATCCCACCTGGTAAGGATCCCACACTGCGCAGCAATATTCTAACAGAGGATGAACGAGTGTAGTGTAAGCTGTCTCTTTAGTGGACTTGTTGCATCTTCTGAGTGTCCTGCCAATGAAACGCAACCTTTGGCTCGCCTTCCCCTCAATATTATCTATGTGGTCTTTCCAACTGAAGTTGTTCGTAATTTTAACACCCAGGTACTTAGTTGAATTGACAGCATTGAGAATTCTACTATTTATCGAGTAATCGAATTCCAAAGGATTTCTTTTAGAACTCATGTGGATCACCTCACACTTTTCGTTATTTAGCGGCAACTGCCACCTGCCACACCATACAGCAGCCTTTTCTAAATCGCTTTGCAACTGATAGTGGTCTTCGGATGACCTTACTAGACAGTAAATTACAGCATCATCCGCGAACAACCTAAGAGAACTGCTCAGATTGTCGCCCAGATCATTTATATAGATCAGGAACAGCAGAGGTCCCAGGACGCTTCCCTGGAGAACACCTGATATCACTTCAGTTTTGCTCGATGATTTTCCGTCTATTATTACGAACTGCGACCTGCCTGACAGGAAATCACGAATCCAGTCGCACAACTGAGACGATACCCCACAGACCCGCAGCTTGATTAGAAGTCGCTTGTGAGAAACGGTGTCAAAAGCTTTCCTGAAATCTAGAAATACGGAACCAACTTGAGATCCCCTGTTTATAGCGGTCATTACTTCGTGCGAATAAAGAGCTAGTTGCGTCGCACAAGAACTGTTTTCTGAAACCATGCTGATTACGTATCAATAGATCGTTCCCTTCGAGGTGATTCATAATGTTTGAATACAGTATATGCTCCAAAACCCTACTGCAAACCGACGTCAATGATATAGGTCTGTAGTTCGATGGATTACTCCTACTGCCCTTCTTAAACACTGGTGCGACCTGCGCAGTTTTCCAATCCGTATGTACAGATCTATCGGTGAGCAAGCGGTTGTATATGATTGCTAAGCAGGGAGCTATTGTATCAGCGTAATCTGAAAGGAACCTAATCGGTATACAATCTGGACCTGAAGACTTGCCCGTATCAAGCGATTTGAATTGCTTCGCAACCCCTAAGGTATCTACTTCTAAGAAACTCATGCTAGCAGCTGTTCATGTTTCAAATTCTGGAATATTCCATTCGTCTTCCCTCGTGAAGGAATTTCGGAAAACTGCGTTCAATAACTCCGCTTTAGCGGCACAGTCATCGGTGACAGTACCATCGGCACTGCGCAGCGAAGGTATTGACTGCGTCTTGCCGCTTGCCTACTTTACATACGGCCAGAATTTCTTCGGATTTTCTACCAAATTTCGAGACAATGTTTCGTTGTGGAACCTATTAAAGGCATCTCGCATTGAAGTCCGTGCCAAATTTCGCGCGTCTGTAAATTTTAGCCAATCTTCGGGATTTCGCGTTCTTCTGAACTTCGCATGCTTTTTCCATTGCCTCTGCAACAGCGTTCGGACCTGTTTTGTGTTCCATGGGGGATTAGTTCCATCTCTTACCAATTGATGAGGTATGAATCTCTCAATTGTTGTTGCTACTATATCTTTGAAATTGAGCCACATCTCGTCTACATTTGCATAGTCAGTTCGGAAGAAATGGAGATTGTCTCTTAGGAAGGCTTCTAGTGACACTTTATCCGCTTTTTTAAATAAAATTATTTTGCGTTTGTTTCTGGTGGATTTGGAAGAAACGGTATTGAGCCTAGCTACAACGACATTGTATCAGTCATGATGCTCTCTATTTGCTCTAGATTGTTTGTGGCTAAGAGGTCAAGTGTGTTTTCGCAACCATTTACAATTCGCGTGGGTTCGTGGACTAACTGCTCGAAATAATTTTCGGAGAAAGCATTTAGGACAATGTCGGAAGATGTTTTCTGCCTACCACCGGTTTTGAACAAGTATTTTTGCCAACATATCGAGGGAAGGTTGAAGTCCCCACCAACTATAACCGTATGAGTGGGGTATTTATTTGTTACCGAGACTCAAATTTTCTCTGAACTGTTCAGCAACTATATCATCGGAGTCTGGGGGTCGGTAGAGGGAGCCAATTATTAACTTAGTTCGGCTGTTAAGTATAACCTTCACCCATACCAATTCGCACGGAGTATCTACTTCGACTTCACTACAAGATAAACCACTACTGACAGACCCCGAAAGTTAAGGTCCTCTCCCTTTCTATTCGGAAACTGATCACTGGAGGATGAACTGCTAAAACACCTCTGTACGGCTGGTGATTGGCTTGATCTTGTCTTCTTGCTTTCTACGGGTGAAACACCTAGCAGTTTTTGGTATATTCCTAGATTTCTTACTTAATACTGCCTCTTGAAACTTTTTAAGTCACCTTTCAGGGATACTTGGCGTCTTTCAGCGTCTGCCAGAACATGTTTTTCAGAAATTTTGTAACGCTCTGCCAATCAAAAAAAAAAAAGAAAAAGAAAGCTGTGACAGTTCGTGCCACCAGTTGTAAAAATACAATATCCCTTTCACTCCTCCTTGTAATTAAAGCGCTCACTTCGTTTCAAGTATCAGCCACGGTCGGAACAATGTTCTGTGTACTTTTGAGTGCAATAGAGGCAGACTCACTTGGTGAAATAAGTGCTGCTATGTATTTAGTATTTCACTCGTAGCGTGGATTCGTGTGCTGTTGCAGGAGTAGCACATGCTATAGTCTCCACAGTATGCCACGGGAAATAATGAAATGGTTTAAGATCTGGTGACCATGTTGGTCGCGGCACAGGTCCGCCTTACCAGTCCATTGGTTTGGGTATGTTGCCTCTAGATAGTGCGCACATTTTCATCTGAATGATATGGAGCTCTGTCGTTTTGCAGTCACATTATCTGACGAACCCGTGCCACCTCATCCAGTACGTCCCTGAATAAAATGAGGTAGGTCTGCCCATTAGTCTTGTTGGCATTGCAATGATCTAATTACCAATTATACCAGCCCACTTGAACCACTGCTGGAAACTTTTAACAACTTGTCAAGTACATTTCCATTTGTCCCCCGAATATGGATGTTGCGCAAGATTACTGTGCCTTCTCAACTAAACGTCCAATCATCAGCAAATAGCAAGAATCACGATTGGAGTGCGCAGTATTGTAAACACCACTGCAGGAACTTACTTGGACAGGGTTGATTGATAGGGTACATCCTGAGGTATCAAGGAATAGTTAAATTGGTAATTGAGGAACATAGGTATTCTAGAGGGAGATCACTGTGCTTCCTGCAGATGACATGGATGTAGCTATTGTTCATATGTTAGCATAACGTACGCTCAATGCTTGAGCCACTTAGCGATTTCGATGTTTGATAGTTTTTCCTGATAAGTGTTCCGAAACGTCTTCTTCAAAGGCAAGCATTCTAACCGACCAAGAAACACCGGCATCTGTTTCTGACACCTAATACCAGCCAGAAATGCAGAATAACGCCTACCATACGTACAGAAATGTTCTCAGTACTATACAGTTCTGTTGTAAATACATAAAAAGGTAAAAAGCACAGAAAACTCATTTTGCCGTATGTACACCTACAATCCTGTAAAAACTTCAGACAAAATACGGTAGTTACTGGAAACTTTCTGGTCTCTTGTGCTCTTCTGTCAATTGTTGCGAAAGTACAATGGCCCTCGCTACAACAGAGGCATTGTCTACCCCTGAGTAGGTTACTGTTAAAATTTTAAGAGCGTACATTGGAAGAAAAATCGAACTACATGCTCTCAAGGAAATAGCGAGAATTTTGTCAAAGGGAGTGTCCGATATGTTAAAGAAGACCTTATTTATTCTGAAAACATTTTTTTAAAAATGTTCTCTACATAATTTGCTTTCGGGAGGCCTTCATACAAGTAGCATTTTGTCTATAAAAGTAAGCAACAAAAACTTTTCTTAAACATGTATAACATATATTCTCGACAACTGTATAACTAACGGAAAAAAATCGCTACACCAAGAAGGTGCTGAGCGACAAAAGAAAGTTGGTAGGTGTGTTTCAACATCTGGAAGATTTTGTCTATTCAGATTTCGCACCAGTGACAAGAGTGGCGCTAGAAGCGCGTAATATTCGCGAGCGTTAGTCACCTTTGCGATGGGATGTGGTGAGTTGATATCAGTCAAGAACGCCTTTAAGGCGACAAACACACCATTATCAACACCTCACTGAGTCTGAACGAGGCCGTGTAATAGGGCTACGAGAAGCTGGATGTTCCGTCTGCGATGCTGAAGAAAGATCTGGGAGGAATGTAGCCACTGCACATGGTTGGTGGCAACGGTGTCGCGAGAATGTACGGCCACAAGAAGTCCGAGCTCCAAACAGCAACGTGGCACTAACGACAGGGAACACCAGCGCTTTTGGATTTTGGCTCTGGCGCATCTTACTGCATCTGTAACAGCTATTCAAACAGCAGTTGGCACCACAGTGACACAACGAACTGTTACATATCGTTTACTTCAAGAACAGCTCCGACCCAGACGCCCTGTAACGTGCACTCCACCGACCTCAATCCACAGCCAAATGCGACTTTGGTGGTCATTGAAGAGACCTGATAAAAGCTGGTTTTGCCTCGGTGCCGATGATGGCCGTGTGTTGGCCAGGGGGAGGTCAGTTAAGAGCATGCAACCAACGTCTCTGCGTGCCAGACTTACCGGACCTACACCTGGACTTATGGTCTGGGATGCGTTTTCGTATGACAGCACGAGCTCTCTCGTGCTTATCTCACGCAACCTGACTGCAAATTTGTACGTCAATCTGGTGATTCGACGTGCTGCGCTGTCGTTTAGAAACAGCATTCCAAGGAGAGTTTTCTAACAGGATAACGCTCGCCCACATACCGCTGTTGTCCCAACGTGCTCTGCAAAGCGTCGACATGTTGCCTTGTCCTGCTGTGTCACCAGATCTGTCTCCAGTCGAACACATACGTACACCATCAGACGACAACTCCAGCGTCATCCAAAACAGCAGTAACCGTTCTTGTTGAAACGTCCCCTTTGGAAAATTTATGAATGACTGTGCTGATAAACCTCTTATGTTATTTTATTTTCAAAAAGCTGAGCAGAACTGAACGTACTCAGACATTACTCTCTTTACTTATTTTGATCAACACTAAACTGAAACACAATATTTTTAGCGCAACGCAATCTGACTTTCGAAAATTCCTACAAAAGAATGGCCCTGACTAACAATAACCTATACCTTTCATGAATCACTTACCTCACAAAAATCTTCGTTACACGAACTACTGCAATACAGCGAGCGCCAATACCGCCAGCTAAATAAAAGATTCTAACTACTGAAGGCACTAACTACTGATAGGCATAGTTAGCAAATGAAAGATTTTGATAGAGAACAAACAATGTATTTACCTTGATAATGTTCAAAAGTCATCATATATATATCAGTTCATGATATTCAGTATCACAAATTTACTCTTTCTGTGGGCACACCTCCAGATCGTCCGCTCTCAAAATTCTGCCATCTCTCTCCGCACATCCACCACTGCTGGCGGTTCACCTTCAAACTGGACAACGCAACGCGCTGTTCATATCCAACTGCCCAACACTACAATAGCGAATATTCCAACAATGCAAACCAGCCACAGACTTCACACAGCAGTCAGTGATTTTCATATAGAGCGCTACGTGGCGTTAGCAACGTAAAAACCTGAACAGCCTACTTACATTGTATTGACCGACAATGTGCAACAGGTGTGGAACTCCTTCCCACAAACTGACATCCTGCACCTGTACACACGAAGCATGCACGTTTGCATGCTCGCATTAAACATTCTGGCTGCTAAGCATGTTGTTAATGTACCAGCATTTCGCATTTTCAGTGGCTTATCTAGAGCGTACATGAGCGTACATGAATCACTTACATATATTACCTAGACAAACGTACTCCCGAAATTTCATTAACCTATATTAATTTTTCTTTGGTGTTGCAGTTTTCTCCGTCAATGTATCTACACAGACGTGACAAAAGTCTCGGATTACTTTTTTCCCTGCGTACTGCAGGAACTCGACATGGCAAGGACTCAACCAGTCGTTCCAAGTCCCCTGCAGAAATATTGAGTCTCTACAGCCGTCCATAACTGCGAAAGCGATGCCGATCTAGAATTTTGTGCATGAACTGACCTCTCAGCTATGTCTCATAAAAGTTCGATGGAATTCACGTCGGGCGAATCTGGGTGGCCAAATCATTCGCCCGAATTGCCCAGAATGTTCTTCAAACCAATAGCGAACAATTGCGGCCCAGTGACATGGAGTTTTGTCATCCACAAAAATTCCATCGTCGTCTGGTAACATGTAGTCGATTAATGGCTGCAAATGGTCTCCAAGTAGCCGAACATACCAGGGGAACCGCTCCATTCCACATAAACCAACTCAAATCGGGACTCATATGACCAGCCCCCCCCCCCCCCATGAACCATAGACCTTGCCGTTGGTGGGGAGGCTTGCGCGCCTCAGCGATACAGATAGCCGTACCATAGGTGCAACCACAACGGAGGGGTATCTGTTGAGAGGCCAGACAAACGTGTGATTCCTGCAGAGGGGCAGCAGCCTTTTCAATAGTTGCAGGGGCAACAGTCTGGATGATTGACTAATCTGGCCTTGTAACATCAACCAAAACAGCCTTGCTGTGCTGGTACTGCGAACGGCTGAAAGCAAGGGGAAACTACGGCCGTAATTTTTCCCGAGGGCATGCAGCTTTACTGTATGGATAAATGATGATGGCGTCCTCTTGGGTAAAATATTCCGGAGGTAAAATAGTCCCCCATTCGGATCTCCTGGCGGGGACTACTCAAGAGAACGTCGTTATCAGGAGAAAGAAAACTGGCATTCTAAGGATCGGAGTGTGGAATGTCAGATCCCTTAATCGGGCTGGTAGGTTAGAAAATTTAAAAAGGGAAATGGATAGGTTAAAGTTAGATGTAGTGGGAATTAGCGAAGTTCGGTGGCAGGAGGAACAAGACGTTTGGTCGGGTGAATACATGGTTATAAATACAAAATCAAATAGGGGTAATGCAGGAGTAGGTTTAATAATGAATAAAAAATAGGAGTTCGGGTAAGCTACTACAAACAACATAGTGAACGCATTATTATGGCCAAGATAGACACGAAGCCCACGCCTACGACAGTAGTATAAGTCTATATGCCAACTAGCTCTGCAGATGACGAAGAAATTGAAGAAATGTATGATGAAAGAAAAGAAATTATTCAGACAGTGAAGTGAGACGAAAATTTAATAGTCATGGGTGACTGGAATTCGATAGTAGGAAAAGGAAGAGAAGGAAACGTAGTAGGTTAATATGGATTGGGGGTATGAAACGAAACAGGAAGCCGCCTGGTAGAATTTTGCACAGAGCACAACTTAATCATAGCTAACACTTGGTTCAAGAATCATAAAAGAAGATTGCATGCATGGAAGAAGCCTGGAGATACTGACAGGTTTCAGATAGATTATATAATGGTAAGACAGAGATATAGGAACCAGGTTTTAAATTCTAAGACATTTCCAGGGCCAGAAGTGGACTCTGATCACAATCTATTGGTTATGAACTGTAAATTAAAACTGACGAAACTGCAAAGAGGTGGGAATTTAAGGAGATGGGACCTGGATAAACTGACTATACCAGAGGTTGTAGAGAGTTTCAGGGAGAGTATAAGGAAACAATTGACAGGAATGGGGATAAGAAATACAGTAGAAGAAGAATGGGTAGCTCTGAGGGATGAAGTAGTGAAGGCAGCAGATGATCAAGTAGGTAAAAAGACGAGGGCTAGTAGAAATCCTTGGGTAACAGAAGAAATATTGAATTTAACTGATGAAAGGAGAAAACAAAAAAAATGCAGTAAATGAAGCAGGCAAAAAGGAATACAAACGTCTCAAAAATGAGATCGACAGGAAGCGCAAAATGACTAAGCAGGGATGGCTAGAGGACAAATGTAAGGATGTAGAGGCTTATCTCACTAGGGGTAAGATAGATACTGCCTACAGGAAAATTAAAGAGAACTTTGGAGAAAAGAGAACCACTTGCATGAATATCAAGAGCTCAGATGGAAACCCAGTTCTAAGCAAAGAAGGGAGAGCAGAAAGGTGGAAGGAGTATATAGAGAGACTGTAAAAGGGCGATATACTTGAGGGCAATGTTATAGAAAGGGAAGAGGATGTAGAAGAAGATGAAATGGGAGATATGATACTGCGTGAAGAGTTTGATAGAGCACTGAAAGACCTGAGTCGAAACAAGGCCCCGGGAGTAGACAACAATCCATTAGAGCTACTGACAGCCTTGTGAGAGCCAGTCCTGACAAAACTCTACCATCTGGTGAGCAAAATATATGAGACAGGTGAAATATCCTCAGACTACAAGAAGAATATAATAATTCCAATTCCAAAGAAAGCCGGCGTTGACAGATCTGAAAATTACCGAACTATCAGTTTAATAAGCCACGGCTGCAAAATACTAACGCGAATTCTTTACAGACGAATGGAAAAACTGGTAGAAGTTGACCTCGGGGAAGATCAGTTTGGATTCCGTAGAAATATGGGAACACGTGAGGCAATACTGACCCTACGACTTATCTTAGAAGCTAGATTAAGGAAAGGCAAACCTACACTTCTAGCATTTGTAAACTTAGAGAAAGCTTTTGATAATGTTGACTGGAATACTCTCTTTCAAATTCTGAAGGTGGCAGGGGTAAAATACAGGGAGCGAAAGGCTATTTACAATTTGTACAGAAACCAGATGGCAGTTATAAGAGTCGAGGGGCATGAAAGGGAAGCAGTGGTTGGGAAGAGAGTGAGACAGGGTTGTAGCCTCTCCCCGATGTTATTCAATCTGCATATTGAGCAAGCAGTAAAGGAAACAAAAGAAAAATTCGGAGTAGGTGTTAAAATCCATGGAGAAGAAATAAAAACTTTGAGGTTCGCCGATGACATTGTAATTCTGTCAGAGACAGCGAAGGACTTGGAAGAGCAGCTGAACGGAATGGAAAGTTTCTTGAAAGGAGGATATAAGATGAACATCAACAAAAGCAAAACGAGGATAATGGAATGTACTCATATTAAGTCTGGTCATGCTGAGGGAATTAGATTAGGAAATGAGACACTTAAAGTATAAAGGAGTTTTGCTATTTGGGGACCAAAATAACTGATGATGTTCGAAGTGGAGAGGATATAAAATGTAGACTGGCAATGGCAAGGATAGCGTTTCTGAAGAAGAGAAATTTGTTAACATCGAGTATAGATTTAAGTGTCAGGAAGTCGTTTCTGAAACTATTTGTATGGAGTGTAGCCATGTATGGAAGTGAAACATGGTCGATTAACAGTTTTGACAAGAAGAGAATAGAAGCTTTCGAAATGTGGTACTACATAAGAATGCTGAAGATTGGATGGGTAGATCACATAACTAATGAGGAGGTATTGAATAGGATTGGGGAAAAGAGGAGTTTGTGGCACAACTTGACTAGAAGAAGGGAGCGGTTGGTAGGACACGTTCTGAGGCATCAAGGGATCACCAATTTAGTATTGGAGGGCAGCGTGGAGGGTAAAAATCGTAGAGGGAGACCACGAGATGAATACACTAAACAGATTCAGAAGGATGTAGGCTGCAGTACGTACTGGGAGATGAAGCAGGTTGCACACGATAGAGTAGCATGGAGAGCTGCATCAAACCAGTCTCAGGACTGAAGACCACAACAACAATGACCAGCCCACGATTTTTTAGTTAGCGAAGGCACTCGTGTTGGTCGTCTGCTGCCATAGCCTTTTGACGCCCAATTTCGCCGCATTGTCCTAACGGATACGTTCATCGTACGTCCCACACTGATTTCTACGGCTATTTTACGCAGTGGTGCTTGTCTGTTAGGACTGACAACTCTACGCAAACGCCGATGCTCTCGGGCGTTAAGTGAAAGCCGTCGGCCACTGCTTTATCTGTGGTGAGAGGTAATGGCTGAAATTTGGTATTTTCGACAATCTGTTGACACTGTGAATCTCGAAATACAAAATTCTCTAACGATTTCCGAAATGGAATGTCCCATGCATCTTGCTCCAACTATGATTCCGCAATCAGTCTATTAATTCCCGTCGTGCAGCCAAAATCACGTCGGAAACGCTTTCACATACTCACCTGAGTACAAATGACAGCTCCACGCGCTCAGACTCAGTGAGTTGTTGATAATGCGTGTTTGTCACCTTAAAGGCATTCTTGACCAACATAACTCACCTCTCCAATCTCAAAGTTAACTAAGCATATTGTCGAGTTCTTACGTAAACCAACATTTAAACACTATCTACCCCAGAAACAAATAACTATTCCACAAATGAAGGTAAGCACTGTTACAAAAGTAACGAAAAAATTATTTACATAGTTGTTTCTACAATCTAAAAATATTTCTGTTTGAAGATAACCATATGACATTTGAAAACGTTTCGATTATGATAGTGTTCAAAAAATGGCTCTGAGCACTATGGGACTTCACTGCTGAGGTCATCAGTCCCCTAGAACGTAGAACAACTTAAACCTAATTAAGGACATCACACACATCGATGCCCGAGGCAGGATTCGAACCTGCGACCATAGCGGTCGCGCGGTTCCAGACTGTAGCACCTAGAACCTCTCGGCCACCCCGGCCGGCTATTATAGTGTTGCAACAGATTATGGACGAAGGGAGGGGTGGAGTGAGAAAGGGTGGGGATGCACGATGCAGTCGGTTCGGACGAATTGAAGCAGCTCGCTGAAAAATCTTTCAGAAACCAACAGACTATAAAAGGTGCTGTCATCTCATACTCCTTCCGCTCTCTACAGTCCCCTCCCCATCGTTTCGTGTCGGAACTGGTTTCATAGCTGAGAACCACTCGGGTGACCCTGTTCAGCGATATCTTTCCATTTGGACTACTAATAATAGAAATTTAAGCAATTTTTAAGAAAATGTAGCTATCGCCATTCTGGCGACCCAGGCAAATGTAAGCGTATTTTTATGCAGTGATTTCAGTTTAATGTTACTTGTAGTTACGTTTCTCTCTCCACTGCCTTGTGAAATACGAAATTCTGCAACCCCAAAGTTCGACCAGTTTCCCAATAATGGCAACAGTGCTAACATAAAACCGTTATAGGTAGGTAATTAAGCTATTATAGTAAAGGGCATATGTTTTTATGTCAACATAACGTTAGTGGGGGAACCAAAATTGATTGTCCTCTTCTTTCTTCTACATCTGCAGCTATACTCTGCAAACCACCGCGAGCAGAGGGTACCTCACATTGTTATTAGGATTTCTTCCAGTTCCACAGACGTATGGAGCGCGGGAAGGATGACTCCTTGATTGCCTCTGTGCGTGCAATAATTATTCTAATCTTATCCTCACGATCGCTGTATGAGCGATACGTAGGGGGTTGTAGTATATTTATAGAGTAATTATTTAAGGTTGGTTCTTGTAACTTTGTTGACAGACTTTCTTGGGATAGTTTACGTTTATCTTCAACAATCTTCCAGTCCATTTCCTTCAGTATATCTGTGACGCTCTCCCACCGATTAAACAAACCTGTGACCATTCATGCTCCCCTTCTCTGTATAGGTTCAATATTCCCCGTCATTCCCATCTGGTACGGGTCCCACGCACTTGAGCAGTATTCTAGAACCGGTCGCACGAGTGATTTGTAAACACTCTCCTTTGTACTTTGATTGCACTTCCCCAGCAGTCTACCAATAAACCGAAGTCTACCACCTGCTTTACACCCATGACTGAACCTACGTGATCCTTCCATTTCATATCCCTACAAAGTGTTACTCCCAGGTATTTATATGATTTGGCCGATTCCAACAATGACTCATGGATATTACTGTCATTGGATACTAAGCTTTTTCGTTTTGTGAAGTGTAAAATTTGACATTTCTGGACATTTAAAGCAAGTTTCTAATCACAGCACTACTTTGAAATCTTATCAAGATCTGGCTGAATATTTATGCATCTTCTTTCAGACAATACATCATAGAGATAACTGCTACACCTGCAAAAACTCTGAGGCTAATATTAGTATTGTCTGCAAGGTCATTTATATACAAAATGAACAGCAAGTGTCCCAGCACAATTCCCTGGGACCCACCTGAAGTTACTACTACATCTGACCATGACTCTCCATCCAAAGTAACATGCTCTTCACTACCAAAAAGTTCTCAGTCAAGTCACAAATTTCGCTTGACACTCCATATGATCGTACCTTTGACAATAAGCGAAGGTGTGGTCTGAGTCAAATGCTTCTCAAAAATCAAGAAATACTACATCTACCTGACTACCTTGATCCAAAGCTTTCAGTATGTCATGTAAGAAAAGTGAGAGTTGGGTTTCACATTACCAACGTTTTCGAAATCCATGCTGCTTGGCGCTGTGGAGGTTTGAGCTCAGGATACGTTCTAAGATTCTACAACACATCGATGTCAGGGATATTGGATGGTAGTTTTGTGGATCACTTCTATTACCGTTCTTGCAGACAGATTGACTTGTGCCTTTTCCCAAGAACTGGGCATGGTTTTTTGCTCGAGGGATCTACGATAGATTATAGTTAGAAGAGAGGCTAACTCAGCCGCAAATTCAGTATAGAATCTGACAGGGATTCTACCGGGCCCTGGAGCAAGGTTCAGTTTTAACGATTTCAGCAGTTTCTAAACACCTCTGACACTAATACTTATTTCATTCATCTTTTTGGTGGTACGAGGATTAAAGTGGGGCAGTTCTCCTGGGTTTTCCGTTGTAAAGGAACATTTGAAATCGGAATTCAGCGTTTCAGATTTTGCTTCGCTACCCTCAATTTCAGTGCTTGCCTCAGTCACTAGCGACTGGACACTAACTTTGGTGCCACTAACAGCCTTTACATTTGACCATAATTTCTTTCGGTTCTGTGAAAAGTCACCTGACAATATTCTGTATGGTAGTCACTGAAGGCATCGCGCATTGCTCTCTTGATAGCCAAATGCGTTTCATTCAGCATGTCTCTGTCTATAGCCCTACACTCTGTTTTTCAAAAGTTTCTTTGCATTGTCTGTCTATAGCCCTAAGCTGTGTTTCTTCAAAAGTTTCTTTATAGTGGCTATGGAACACTGAGGTACCCTCCCATTATGAACTGTTCTATTGGATAATTATCTATCCAGTGCATGGTCAACTAATCTTTTAAACCTGAGCCATAGTTCCTCTATATGCTCTTCTTACAAATTTACCTGTAATTAGAAACCATCAAAACAGCACGCAGAACAAAAGCAACAAGCAATAAATTCGGCTCCAAGTAAGAACTGAACCGATCAACAAAACAACTGAGATCAAGTAAGACCAACAACGCGCGTAGTTGGTCTTGACTAAGTATGGATGGACGATAATTGATAGCGCTGTCGACATATCGGTAATTAAAGTCTATCGATGGCCTTGTTGGATATCGACAGTGCATATCTCTTTTCCGTCGTATGTTAAAAATTAAAACATCTTTCAATTTCACTACATGCCAACTAGGTCACATATAATTTCATTTAGGTGATAGCGTCCAGACCCCTCCCCCTTTTTGCTTACGTCCTTGATAATCGTATTACCTCCTACCGCATGTGACTCGGGAAGTGAGAACCACAAGAAAGCCAGAGATTTTAGAGTTAATATGGCGGCTTATGGACAGCCGTTCTTCCCCCCATAGCATTCCCGAAAGGAACGGGGAAGGGGGAAAATAGTGTTGGTAGCAGAACTACTCTCCGCCACACATCGGGTTTCTTCAAAAGTTTCTTTGCATTGTCTGTCTATAGCCCTAAGCTGTGTTTCTTCAAAAGTTTCTTTACAGTAGCTATGTAACACTGAGGTACCCTCCCATTATGAACTGTTCTATTGGATACATATCTATCCAGTGCATGGTCAAGGCCTTGTGGTGGAGACGTAGATGTAATCTCAGCAGGTTCATTTTTTACGAGCGTGACATGCAGTCTAGTTCATCGCTATCAAAAGTGCTTAATTAGTGGTGGTGACTATGCTGAAAAATGACAGCACAGCATCTAATCAAAAGTATCCGGACGTCTACTCGTGGACAGCAGATAGGGGTATGGTGGAGACGTAGATGAAATCTTAGCAGGTTCATTTTTTACAAGCGTGACATGCAGTCTAGTTCGTTATCAAAAGTGCTTAATTGGTGGTGGTGACGGTGCTGAAAAATGACAGTACAGCATCTAATCAAAAGTACCCGGACGTCTACTAGTGGAAAGCAGTTTGTGGTGTGTCCACCCTTAGATCTTATGTTGAGCTGAACTCAGTTGAGGACAGTCTCAGTGACACGTCTGAATGTTTTTGCAGGAAAGGCAGACCATTACTCCTCAAGAGCCGAACCCAGAGAAGGAAGTGGTTTTGGACCATGCGGTTCTGAGTGAAGACGACAATCTATCTCACGTAGAAGGCGTTCCACTGGGTTCAGGTCGGCACTCTGGACAGACCAGTCCACTTCAGGAACGTTATTGACCAAAAACCATTGCTCCACGGATTCTGCTTTCTGACAGTGTTGTTTGTTATGCTGATACAGTCATCACCTCCGAACTGTTAAGTGCAGTAAGGGGCCCACATCCTAACCATTGAAATCTGTCCCTCTCGATCCCTCCCCCCTCCATGCCATAATACCACGTTCTCCATACTTCACGGTTGGTACTACACACAATGTCAGGTAATTCTTTGGACGTTTGCCAAACCCAACCCTTCCATCGATTTGCCACAAGGTGTGGCGTGATCGATCACTCTAAATCACTCGTTTCCAGTCGTCCAGTGCCCTGCGCCGTCGCTCTTTACACCACCTCAAACGTCGCTTACCACTGACTATACAAATCTGTGGCTTATGAGGAACTCCTCGACCACTGTACCCCATTCATTTTAACTCCCTAGTACAGTCATTGTGCTAACTGGACTGCTGGTGGGACTTTGAAACTGTCGAGTGATAGCTTCCCCGGTTTTCATGTGATTTTTTACAATCGCCTTCTACAATGCTCGACTATCCCTGCCAGCAAATGAGGTCTGTCTGGTCTTGGTTTAGCTCTGGTTGCTCCTTCGCGTTTCTGCTTCACAACAATTACATCAACAGTCGCCTTGGGCAGTTTTAGAAGGTTTGAAATACTTCTGGCGGATGTGTCACTCAGGTGACATCCAATGACTAGTTCACCTTTGAAGTAACTGAGCTCTCTGACCGACCCATTCTGCTGTTACTAGTTGGCTGCTGACAATTGTAACACCTACAGCGCCTCTCGGTGTTGCAAAAACAAAAATAGCTCCCAAATTATCTCCCATGTCCTTAAAATATCAATTGACAAAAGATCCAAGTCCCTCCACAAGTAGCAATTACGAAAAATAAATAAAAAACAAATAGAGGGAAATATCTAGTGTAGAAAGCAAAATAAAAGAAAAGGAAAATTTAATTATAAATTTTAGAAACATGGGAAGGAGGAAAAACAGTAGAAAATATTAAAATATTAGTTATTCCAATACGTAAGAAAATCAATATTATAGTCATAGAACGTGGGTCTGGGACACCAAAGATAGTGTTTATTACAGTACAAATAGCCATACTTTGTAATTACGATACTCCAGTCTCTAGTCTGTTCTAGTTCGGAAGTTCTTTAGGACGTAGGCCTACAGCTTTAGAGAACAACAATTGGGACTTTATTAAACGGGGATCAAGAATAGATCGTGACGAGATTGTTTTTGAGGATTGTCAATTCAAGACTTTAATTTGGACATTTATCAGATAAGATAAACGGGAAGGTGAAGAGTAATCTCCTTGGCTTTAATGTCAATTCGTGTGAATATTTAAACGCTTTACTGAATTGAGAATTTTAACCGGATTCGGACTTTGAATTGTGATAGTGGGAAATTTTAACTTCACGTGACTAGTGATGATAGTTAATGACAGTTTGCGGATATTAAATAGAAATAACTTATTTACTGAAAGTGGCAGTATATTATATAACATCTCTGATGCTAGCGGGAATCCTACTTAGACATCTAATTAAAGAACTTCTTTGAATGAGATCGTATGAGTGAACATATTTATTAATAATTCTTGTCAATAAACTGACGTTGTTAACTTGAAACATAATACAAGTCTTGAACATTAATTTAACTTAGATTAATAAACGTTAAGGTTACGTGATCTATGCCAAGAACAAACTAGCGATTCGTAACTAAAACAATTGAACGAAAGGTTAAAGTATCGTCGTCTGTAAACATTGGTAGTAAAGCTACTAAAGATTTTTTCTCTCAGAGTTGGGAAGATTATACGTGTAGTGACCCACGTTTAACATTGAGTTTTAAAAGTAATCAAACTGATTCTTAGCCGGGACAATATTAAATAAAAGCAAAACCCTTCAATGACAGTTAATGTTAGACGAAAAAGCGAAAACAGAAAAGGGGCTGCTACACAATACAGCAAACCCCCCCCTCCGCCCCCCCTCCTCCTTTTATTGTGGCGGGTCCGGCCCTCGACACATCTAGTAGTGAACTCCGTTTTACATACCGGTGTCCAGATACTTCTGATCCGGTGTTTTTGCTGTATATTGCTCTATTTAAGTGTGTTATTATGCTTTCTGAACGTGTTACAGATTCCAAGAAAATAAACGACCATCATATTCCCTCAGGGGAACACGTGTTCGGTCCAAATAATGCGACGATTTGGCAACACAATATGAAGCAAAAGCCGAAAGCAAAGTCAACAATCCCGCTTCAGTCGTATTAGCTCAGTGACGAGGCGAGAACTGTTGCTGACTCGGCGACGAAATTGGAATGTTTGCTACTATGAGGGTAATGGAACAGATGAGACGACGTCGTGGCATGAAATCCCTCTTCTATTCAGATTCCCAAGTGCCCTTGCTCCTATTGATCAGATGTACATCGCCGATCGGATGCAGCGAGAAGAGCTGAACGCTCTCATTCTCTTGCGAACACAGGAAATGGAAATAATTTTCTGCTGCGTTGGAGAGCACTTAGGGATCGGGGAAATGAACTCTCTGATGCTGCTGCCAAACCGGCTAGCTCCCTTCCAACCCCTGGTCGCTGTTCCGTCCCCCTGCAGGCTGCTGCCACATACATGACCCAGAAGAACATGGGTTAGTGGGAAGCTCAGTGGCTGAAAGTGAGGAATAATAAGATGCGTTAAGTGAAACCCTCAGAGAGACCGTCGCTTACATCCTCCCGACCACGAGGAGCTTGAAGAAATTGGTCTTTAGAGACTTATTCTTATCGTAACCGACAGCAAACAAACAGCGACAACGATAGTTCAGATATACACTCCTGGAAATGGAAAAAAGAACACATTGACACCGGTGTGTCAGACCCACCATACTTGCTCCGGACACTGCGAGAGGGTTGTACAAGCAATGATCACACGCACGGCACAACGGACACACCAGGAACCGCGGTGTTGGCCGTCGAATGGCGCTAGCTGCGCAGCATTTGTGCACCGCCGCCGTCAGTGTCAGCCAGTTTGCCGTGGCATACGGAGCTCCATCGCAGTCTTTAACACTTGTAGCATGCCGCGACAGCGTGGACGTGAACCGTATGTGCAGTTGACGGACTTTGAGCGAGGGCGTATAGTGGGCATGCGGGAGGCCGGGTGGACGTACCGCCGAATTGCTCAACACGTGGGGCGTGAGATCTCCACAGTACATCGATGTTGTCGCCAGTGGTCGGCGGAAGGTGCACGTGCCCGTCGACCTGGGACCGGACCGCAGCGACGCACGGATGCACGCCAAGACCGTAGGATCCTACGCAGTGCCGTAGGGGACCGCACCGCCACTTCCCAGCAAATTAGGGACACTGTTGCTCCTGGGGTATCGGCGAGGACCATTCGCAACCGTCTCCATGAAGCTGGGCTACGGTCCCGCACACCGTTAGGCCGTTAGTCGTGCAGCCCGCCTCCAGTGGTGTCGCGACAGGCGTGAATGGAGGGACGAATGGAGACGTGTCGTCTTCAGCGATGAGAGTCGCTTCTGCCTTGGTGCCAATGATGGTCGTATGCGTGTTTGGCGCCGTGCAGGTGAGCGCCACAATCAGGACTGCATACGACCGAGGCACACAGGGCCAACACCCGGCATCATGGTGTGGGGAGCGATCTCCTACACTGGCCGTACACCACTGGTGATCGTCGAGGGGACACTGAATAGTGCACGGTACATCCAAACCGTCATCGAACCCATCGTTCTACCATTCCTAGACCGGCAAGGGAACTTTCTGCTCCAACAGGACAATGCACGTCCGCATGTATCCCGTGCCACCCAACGTGCTCTAGAAGGTGTAAGTCAACTACCCTGGCCAGCAAGATCTCCGGATCTGTCCCCCATTGAGCATGTTTGGGACTGGATGAAGCGTCGTCTCACGCGGTCTGCACGTCCAGCACGAACGCTGGTCCAACTGAGGCGCCAGGTGGAAATGGCATGGCAAGCCGTTCCACAGGACTACATCCAGCATCTCTACGATCGTCTCCATGGGAGAATAGCAGCCTGCATTGCTGCGAAAGGTGGATATACACTGTACTAGTGCCGACATTGTGCATGCTCTGTTGCCTGTGTCTATGTGCCTGTGGTTCTGTCAGTGTGATCATGTGATGTATCTGACCCCAGGAATATGTCAATAAAGTTTCCCCTTCCTGGGACAATGAATTCACGGTGTTCTTATTTCAATTTCCAGGAGTGTACATGCCGACGTCGCAAGCTGAAGATGAACGGATAGAGAAAGTGTATGAGGATATTGAAAGGGTAATATAGTATGTAAAGGGGTATGAAAATCTGGTCGCTGTTCCGTCCCCCTGCAGGCTGCTGTCACATACATGACCCAGAAGAACATGGGTTGGTGGGAAGCTCAGTGGCTGAAAGTGAGGAATAATAAGATGCGTTAAGTGAAACCCTCAGAGCGACCGTCGCTTACATCCTCCCGACCACGAGGAGCTTGAAGAAATTGGTCTTTAGAGACTTATTCTTATCGGAACCGACAGCAAACAAACAGCGACAACGATAGTTCAGGTATACATGCCGACGTCGCAAGCTGAAGATGAACTGATAGAGAAAGTGTATGAGGATATTGAAAGGGTAATATAGTATGTAAAGGGGTATGAAAATCTAATAGTCATGGGGAACTGGAATGCAGATGTAGGGGAAAGAGTAAAAGAAAAGGTTACAGGAGAATATGGGCTTCGGACAAGGAATGAGAGAGGAGAAAGATTAATTGAGTTCAGTAACAAGTTTCAGCTAGTAATAGCGAATACCCTGTTTAAGAATCACAAAAGGAGAAGGTATAATTGGAAAAGGCCAGGTGATACGGGAAGATTTCAGTTAGACAGAGATTCCGAAATCAGATAGTGGATTTTAAGGCGTACCCAGGAGCAGATATAGACTCAGATCACAATAAAGTAGCGATGAAGAGTAGGTTGAAGTTTAAGACATTAGACAGAAAGAATCATTACGCAAAGAAATGGGATACGGAAGTACTAAGGAATGACGAGACAGGGTTGAAGTTCTCTAAGGCTATAGATACAGCGATAAGGAATAGCTCAGTAGGCAGTACAGTTGATGAGGAATGGACATCTGTAAAAAGGGCCATCACAGAAGCTGGGAAGGAAAACATAGGTACAAAGAATGTAACTACGAAGAAACCATGGGTAACAGAAGAAATACTTCAGTTGATAGATGAAAGGAGGAAGTACAAAAACGTCCGGGGAAAGTCAGGAATACAGAAATACAAGTCGCTGAGGAATGAAATAAATAGGAAGTGCGTGGAAGCTAAGATGAATGGCTGCGGGAAAAATGTGAAGACATCGAAAAAGAAGTGATTGTTGGAAGGACAGTTCAGCATACAGGAAAGTCAAAACAGCCTTCGGCGACATTAAAATCAAGGGCGATAAAATGAAGAGTGCAAAGGGAATTCCACTGTTAAATGCAGAGGAGAGAGCGGATAGGTGGAAAGAATACACTGAAAGTCTCTATAAGGGGGAAGATTTGTCTGATGCGACAGAAGAAGAAACACTAGTCGATTTAGAAGAGATAGGAGATCCAGTATTAGAATCAGAATTTCAAAGAGCTTTGCAGGACGTAAGGTCAAATAAGGCAGAAGGGATAGATAACATTCCATCAGAATTTCTAAAATCGTTGGGGGAAGTGGCAACAAAACGACTATTCACATTGGTGTGTAGAACGTATGAGTCTGGCGCCATACCATCTGATTTTCGGAAAAGCATCATCCACACAATTCCGAAGACGGCAAGAACTGACAAGTGGGAGAATTATAGCACAATCAACTTAACAGCTCATTCATCCAACTTGCTTACAAGAATGATATACCGAAGAATGGAAAAGAAAACTGACGATGCGCTAAGTGACGATGTGTTTGGTTTTAGGGAAAGTAAAGGCACGAGAGAGGCAATTCTGATGTTGCGATTAATAATGGAAGCAAGAGTAAAGAAAAATCAAGACACGTACATAGGATTTGTTGACTTGGAAAAAGCATTCAACAATGTAAAATGGTGCAAGATGTTCGTAATTCTGAGAAAAATATGGGTAACCTATAGGGAGAGACGGGTAATATACAATATGTACAAGAACCAAGAGCAAATAATAAGAGCGAAGTTCTCGGATTAAAAAGGGTGTAAGCCGGAGATGTAGTCTTTTGCCCCTAATGTTCAATATGTACATCGAAGAAGCAATGATGGAAATAAAAGAAAGGTTCAGGAGTGGAATTAAAATTCAAGGTGAAAGAATATCAGTGTTACGATTCACTGATGACGTTGGTAAACTGAGTGAAAATGGAGGAGAATTACATGATCTTCTGAATGGAATAAACAGTTTATTGAGTACAGAATTTGGACTGAGAGTAAAGCGAAGAAATACGGAAGTATTGAGAAGTAGTAGAAATGAGAACAGCGAAAAACTTAACATCAGAATTGATGGTCACGAAGCAGATGAAGTTAAGGAATTCTGCTACCTAGGCAGTAAAATAACCAACGATGGATGGAGTAAGGAGGACATTAAAAGCAGACTAGCTATGCTAAAAAGGGCATTCCTGGCCAAGAGAAGTCTACTAATATCAAAAATAGGCCTTAATTTGAGGAAGAAATGTCAGAGAATTACGCCTGGAATACAGCATTGTATGGTAGTGAAACATGGACTGTGGGAAAACCGGAATAAAAGAGAACCGAAGCATTTGAGTTTTGCTGTTACAAACGAATGTTGAAAATTGGGTGGACTGATAAGGTAAGGAATGAGGAGGTTCTACACAGAATCGGAGAGGTAAGGAATATGTGGAAAACACTGATAAGGAGAAGGGAATGGATGATAGGACATCTGTTAAGACGTGAGGGAATGACTTCCATGGTACTAGAGGGAGCTGTTGAAGGTAAAAACAGTAGAGGAAATAGAGATTGGAACACATCCAGCAAATAATTGAGGACGTATGTTGCAAGTGCAACTCTGAGATGAAGAGGTCAGCACAGAAGAGGAATTCGTGGCGGGCTGCATCAAACTAATCAGAAGACTGATGAAAAAAAAAGTGCGACATTACCAATTGAGACATGGCTTTCTCTTAAGTCGCTGGGAGCCTCCAGTGTGTCACAAATGTGCAACAAAGCTGTAGGTATAATATATTTTAGCTGGGCGTGTTGTGTATGATGACCCGATGGCAGATTTGGGTTTCCCACAGATCGTATCCACTGACCTTTGATAATGAGGCGAGTGTGGTTTGTGTTTTAAAATTTGTATGAAGTCAGCACTTCTTCCCTTTTTAATGTGTCACAGAGTGGCTTGGTCAGCCATTATTTCTAAGTAGTCACCTAGCCATAGTCATCTGTCCCTTTTTTGAATTTGTATGGTCTGATGTTTTATTACTGATTTTTGAAATGTGATAAAAGGACGTGGCGATCAGGGAGTGGTGGCCACTGAGCCAATAGATGCAAAAACATTTATCAATCTTTATACTTTTCACAACACCCAGTCTATACACGCAGGTAATAGGTGCGCCTGACAAACAAATACTTTACCGAATGAGCAAGAACAATTATTTTATAAGTTCAGATTTCTGGAACAGTCTTCTTTCTAATTTTAAAACAAAGCCTGTAATCACAATTCACGCGACTGGCCAGGTCAGAAAGTTCCAAAGAATTTTAAGACATTGTAATTTTAAGAAATTAAACATTAAAAACCCAAGAAAACTTAAGAAACAAACACAAAATCAACTGTAGCCTGTAATCAGAACTTATTTATAAGAAAATGGGCAAAATAAGGAACAAGTACAATCTTTAAAACTTTAAAAAATTTTAAGAAACAGAAGCAATCGCTCGTCTTTTATAGTTTCTTTTGAAGGCCTTCAGTGAATTACCAGAACATTATAATCTCAGAGAAATAGTTCAAAATCAGTAAGCAAGATGGACCAACTAAACAATACCAAAAAATATTTTTCTTAAAAAAAACCGACGCATACACGTACTGGTCCACAAGCGGACGCACACAAGCGGGCTGCAGGCGGCACCATGCTTTACGCTTCTACCGCGCGGCCCCTATCCATACAGCCAAACGTACCTCAGCACAAAAAAATGGTTCAAATGGCTCTGAGCACTATGGGACTTAACTTCTGTGGTCATCAGTCCCCTAGAACTTAGAACTACTTAAACCTAACCAACCTAAGGACATCACACACATCCACGCCCGAGGCAGGATTCGAACCTGCGACCGTAGCAGCCCCGCGGTTCCGGACTGCGTGCCTAGAACCACTAGACCACCGCGGCCGGCACCTCAGCACAGGTCGCGTAACAAGAGCAAATACCCTTTCTACATCACAGAAAGAATCATCAGTCTTGAGCTCGTGGTTTTGGTTGGTTGTTTTGGGGGGAGGAGACCAGACAGCGAGGTCATCGGTCTCATCGGATTAGGGAAGGATGGGGAAGGAAGTCGGCCGTGCCCTTTGAAAGGAACCGTCCCGGCATTTGCCTGAAGCGATTTAATGAAATCACGGAAAACCTAAATCAGGATGGCCGGACACGGGATTGAACCGTCGTCCTTCCGAATGCGAGCTCGTGGTATTATTTAAGAGTACTAGAGACCACCAAAAACACTTCATTAATTCATTTCCCTCTCAATAAAACAAGACTCACTGATTACAAGAAAATATTCTGACTGACACAGAGGTCTGGTGAGAAGTGTTACCCAACAAAGTTCATGAACGGCCACAAACATTAATCAACGGGCACCGTAACTGAAACATTCCTAAGGCCGGGAAAAACAAACCAGGCGTGGTGCTTACGTAACCCTTTCCGAAAACAAACTTGAATGTATGACGTATCAACGGTAATAGGCAACCTGATGTTACGATGTCGAAGAGACTTCAAACACAGGATGACACAAGAAGTCTCACCATTTTCAACAGACATCAGTATGAAAGGAACCAGGGAGTTAACGACCAATAACAGGCGGACAGGCAGTCTCATTAGCACGCTTGTTGGCACGGGACGCCCTTCGCGTGAACCTCTGTCCCCGTGTACAGAACTGCGACCGAGTCTTCAACACGTTCCTCTACACTCCGCCGCCGCGCGGGATTAGTCGAGTGGTCTGAGGCGCTGCAGTCATGGACTGTGCGGCTGGGCCCGGCGGAGGTTCGAGTCCTCCCTCGGGCATGGGTGTGTGTGTATGTCCTTAGGATAATTTAGGTTAAGTAGTGTGTAAGCTTAGGGACTGATGACCTTAGCAGTTAAGTCCCACAAGATTTCACACACATTTGAACAGTTTCTTGCACTCCGCCACCGCTCTCGTGACCGACTGCCCAGCTGTTTCCTTGTCCGTCCCAGCACGCTCCTCACGGGGCCTGCGCCGGCAAATAACGTCTCTCGAGGACCAAAGACGCCTTCTCATCCCGGAATTAGGAACTAACACGCCACTATGGACGTGGAATCGATATCGACGTATCAGTTTTATCTACTTACTAGCTGGCAAACCCGGCATTGTCCGGGTTCTCATTTTGCTAGTTTTGTATTATAAAAGGGAAAAAATGAAATTAATTTGTTGTGCAACAACGAGAATATTTCATTCCTATGCATTCGTGAAAACACTTTTGAAATTATGAAACGGCCACACAAAGAAACATGCATAGTGAACAAATGTGTAAGTACTGCTGCTTCGTGCGTCTACAACGCGATTTTGTAAGCGTCTCTACGACAGCTCCTCTTCATCGCTCTGTGGACGGCTATTTGCTACCGCCTACACCCGTTTGCGCTTCGCAGCTGAAAACTGTCAAAGGCGCACACAGGTGTTAGGGATGTAAGTTGAGTCGACTTATGGAAGTGTGTTACAAGTAAACCTATCCAAGGGATGCACTTCAATTTTGATCGGCTTTAGTTATGTTGTAGAGCAGAGCGAAGTATTTTTTTTATATGTGCCCATACAACCGTTAAGGGGGTGAAACACTCCCTTGGAAAAGACTGAGTTTAATATTTCTGAATCAGTACCGTCGAAACAGGAACACACATAAAGTAGAATGCGCGTCCAACACTCGAGGTGGCGGCACAGCAATCAGTGATGCGAACTAGGCGTCTCGGCACGCTTCCTTTCCCTCGCACCTCTTGTCCACAATTCGCTGCCCATGCATTTGGGTGAGGTTGGTCGGTCGAGGGAAGGAAAAGGGGAATCGTCCCTTCCTTCCCGCTCCTGTCATGAAATTGCAATTGGCCGATGCTTAGTGCCCAAAATCAGAGAGCATTCAGCTTTTTTTTTTTTTTTTACCTGAATAGTTCTGCACTTCCTCATTATTGTACAGGATTGCAGTTATCTTACAACTATAATGTACAAACAATTTTAAATTTAGCATAATTAAATCTCAAAGAGTAACAATTTGAAAAGAAAGTATATATACCAAACGTAAAAAGAAAACAGTAATACAAGACAAGATATTTTATATTTCATAAAAATGAAATGAGAAATATATATAGAACAATGGATGTCGAATACACATTTAGAACATGTTTATATGGGAGAGACTTATTAAACAACCCAACGTGACAATTGCTGTTAAAGAGGGCACATATGAGGCGCGCATACTCACAGATCATGTCTCACAGATGCGTCTTTGGAATACCACTTTAACATATATGATTAAATTTGGAATTAACGATGCTATACATTCTGTTCAAATGTTCAAATGTGTGTGAATTCCTAAGGGACCAAACTGCTGAGGTCATCGGTCCTTAGACTTACACACCATTTAATCTAACCTAACCTAACTTATGCTACGGACAACGCACACACCTATGCCCGAGAGAGGATTCTAACTTAAAACGGGAGGGGCCTCGCAATCCGTGACATGGCGCCTCAAACCACGCGGCCATATATATTCTGCTATTAGTCAAATATCGAAATGAAAATTAAAATAACGGGGAGACAGGATTTCGAAAAAAAGTGGCTATTTCGACAGATCTAGGCGCACCTTTGTAATGTAGATAAAAGCTATAGAACATTTATTTGCGGTTTTTTTTATATCTGTTACCGTTTCAACGGTATTCAGTCAGAAATATTAAACTCAATTCCTTCAACGGGGTGTTTTACCCCATTACAGTCTGTATGGGCTTGTAGAAAAAAAGTATCTCTTATTTTGCTCTACATTACAACATATTCAAACCCAATCAAAATTCAAGTGTATCACTTGGTTAGGTCCAGTTGTTAGTACCAAGGAAGAAACGTATTAAAACTGAATCTCAGTGTTTATGACATCATATCTCTTGAACACACATCTCTGCAGATGATGAAGAAATTGATGAAATGTATGATGAGATAAAAGAAATTATTCAGGTAGTCAAGGGAGATGAAAATTTAATAGTCATGGGTGACTGGAATTCGAGAGTAGGAAAAGGGAGAGAAGGAAACATGGTGGATGAATATGAATTGGGGGAGAGAAATGAAAGAGTTAGCCGTCTTGTAGAATTTTGCACAGAGCATAACTTAATTATACCTAACACTTGGTTCAAGAATCATAAAAGAAGGTTGTATACATGGAAAAATCCTGGAGAGACTAGAAGGTATCAGATAGATTATATATTAGCAACCAGGTTTTAAATTGTAAGACATTTCCAGGGTCAGATGTGGACTCTGACCACAATCTATTGGTTATGACCTGTAGATTAAAACTGAAGAAACTGCCAAAAGGTGGGAATTTAAGGAGATGGGACCTGGATAAACTGATTAAACCAGAGGTTGTACAGAGTTTCAGGGACAGCATAAGGGAACAATTGACAGGAATGGGGGAAAGAAATACAGTAGAAGAAGAATGGGTAGCTCTGAGGGATGAAGTAGTGAAGGCAGCAGATGATCAAGTAGGTAAAAAGACGAGGGCTAGTAGAAATCCTTGGGTAACAGAAGAAATATTGAATTTAATTGATGAAAGGAGAAAATATAAAAATTCAGTAAATGAAGCAGGCAAAAGGGAATACAAACGTCTCAAAAATGAGATCGACAGGAAGAGCAAAATGGCTAAGCAGGGGTGGCTAGAGGACAAATGTAAGGATGTAGAGGCTTATCTCACTAGGGGTAAGATAGATACTGCCTACAGAAAAATTAAAGAGACCTTTGGAGAAAAGAGAGCCACTTGTATGAATATCAAGAGCTCAGATGGAAACCTAGTTCTAAGCAAAGAAGGGAAAGCAGAAAGGTGGGAGGAGTATATAGAGGGTCTATACAAGGGCGATGTACTTGAGGACAATATTATGGAAATGGAGGAGGATATAGATGAAGACGAATTGGGAGATACGATACTGCGTGAAGAATTTGACAGAGCACTGAAAGACCTCAGTCGAAACAAGGCCCCGGGAGTAGACAACATTCCATTGGAACTACTGACGGCCTTGGGAGAGCCAGCCCTGACAAAACTCTACCATCTGGTGAGCAAGATGTATGAGACGGGCGAAATATCCTCAGACTTCAAGAAGAATATAATAATTCCAATCCCAAAGAAAGCCGGCGTTGACAGATCTGAAAATTACCGAACTATCACTTTAATAAGTCACGGCTGCAAAATGCTAACGCGTATTCTATAGAGACGAATAGAAAAACTGGTAGAAGCCGACCTCGGCGAAGATCAGTCTGGATTCCGTAGAAATGTTGGAACACGTGAGGCAATACTGACCCTACGGCTTATCTTAGAAAATAGATTAAGGAAAGGCAAACCTACACTTCTAGCATTTGTAGACTTAGAGAAAGCTTTTGACAATGTTGACTGGAATACTCTCTTTCAAATTCTGAAGGCGGCAGGGGTAAAATACAGGGAGCGGAAGGCTATTTACAATTTGTACAGAAACCAGACGGCAGTTATAAGAGTCGAGGGGCATGAAAGGGAAGCAGTGGTTGGGAAGGGAGTGAGACAGGGTTGTAGCCTCTCCCCGATGTTATTCAATCTGTATATTGAGCAAGCAGTGAAGGAAACAAAGGAAAAATTCGGAGTAGTTATTAAAGTCCACGGAGAAGAAATAAAAACTTTGAGGTTCGCCGATGACATTGTAATTCTGTCAGAGACAGCAAAGGACTTGGAAGAGCAGTTGAACGGAATGAATAGTGTCTTTAAAGGATGATATGAACATCAACAAAAGCAAAACGAGGATAATGGAATGTAGTCGAATTAAATCAGGTGATGCTGAGGGTATTAGATTAGGAAATGAGACGATTAAAGTAGTAAATGAGGTTTGCTATTTGGGGAGCAAAATAACTGATGATGGTCGAAGCAGAGAGGATATAAAATGTAGATTGGCAATGGCAAGGACAGCGTTTCTGATGAAGAGAAATTTGTTAACATCGAGTATAGATTTAAGTGTCAGGAAGTCGTTTCTGAAAGTATTTGTATGGAGTGTGGCCATGTATGGAAGTGAAACGTGGACGATAACTAGTTTGGACAAGAAGAGAATAGAAGCTTTCGGAATGGGGTGCTACAGAAAAATGCTGAAGATTAGATGGATAGATCACATAACTAATGAGGAGGTATTGAAGAGGATTGGGGAGAAGAGTTTGTGGCACAACTTGATTAGAAGAATGGATCGGTTGGTAGGGCATATTCTGAGGCATCAAGGGATCACCAATTTAGTATTGGAGGGCAGCGTGGAGGGTAAAAATCGGAGACCAAGAGATGAATACACTAAGCAGGTTCAGAAGGATGTAGGTTGTAGTACGTACTGGGAGATGACGAAGCTTCCACAGAATAGAGTAGCATGGAGAGCTGCATCAAACTAGTCTGTGAACTGAAGACCACAACAACAACAATATTGATGCTATCAAACAAAATTTAATCCTATGGAAAAATTGGCTTCAAGTTTATTACGTGGAACATTTCCCATAACTCAAGGCAGTCATCTATGGAATCATTTAATCATGAGTTGTCAAAGAGATTCCATGACAGTGCGTGAATGAAGACGATTTAGATTAATTTGCCACACCATTCTCACTTTCGGCTGCGAATGTCTCTCACTACTTCTAATTTCAGCTGATGTATGTACCCACCTCAATGTTGTGTTTGTCCAATCCGTTACTGACAAGACTTTCATTAAAAAAATTACCCAAAAAGCAATAACATCAACTGCACAAAGAAACTGATGAAGTTATTTCAGTATTTGGTTCAAAAAATGCGTGTAAATGTGTTTTTTTCTGATATGAAATTTACAAAGTCGCGCCAAAGTTCAAATTTAACAGATTTTCATCTGTGTGACTCCACGTGTTTGACAGCATCACAACCATATTGTCAAATATATGTCCGCCGGTAGCTGAATGGTCAGCGTGACGAATTGTCAAGCCTCTGGGCCTGGGTTCGATTCCCAGCTGGGGGGAATTTTCTCCGCCGTGGGACTGGGTTTTGCACTGTCCTCATCATCATTCTATCATCCTCATCGACTGCAAGTCGCCGAAGTGGCGTCAAATTCAAAGACCGGTACCCGGCGAACGGCCTCCCCGACGGGCGCCGTAGCCATACGATTAAATAAAATAAGTTAATTAATTAAATAAATAATAAATCAGATATATTACATCTTTAAAAATCGAAATGGGTACAAATATATAAATCTCACAACTTAATGATGAATGCATGTGTGTAAAGAAACCTCGTTGCTAAAGTTATTGCTTTGGAGAAAAATAAAAAGTTAAAAATAAACACACACGATAAAATCCAGTTTATAAAAGTAAGCTGTAATTGTCGCCTATTAGAAGTAGTTGCACTGTGTTACAAACACGTCTTCCTATAGTTGAATTCTTTTATCTTGGCGGCTCGCGCATGCCCGCCCAGACGCGGGAGATTGCTGCGTTGCCAGTTGCACACGACGCACGCGCCAAGAGAAACAGCGCCATAGTATAGTATAGCTCGCAAGCTTACGTTTAGGGGGGAGCACGCAGTTTATGAAGTAAAGCCACGACGGCCTCATTAACCCTTTCGCTGCTACAGAGACGTGCTCCCCGCATTCCGCGCCGTGCGCGATTTTGTCACTGCACTGCTCGCCTGTGCTGACACATGGTGTTTCCGACTGCTTTGACACACTTATCATTCGATTCCACAAAAACTATTTGGCCCAAAAATTAGATTTTTACACGTCTTCTTGACTGATACCTTCCCCCCACTTCCTTTGACCGACTGAAGTGCTTTAAAATAAAGCCAAACGCGCCCAGTGTAAATAAAACATTTATTACAGTCGCGAAAGACGGAATATTTTTCAATATTACATACGACACCTATGTGGTACTTAAATTAAATGAGATATTGTTATACAGTAAATTTTATATGAAATTTAGGTACCTTGTCCACATTTCATTCTCAACATTGTGGCAACTAAAATCGACCATACGGAAAGTATACCCTATGGACTTTTACCTCTGCAAACTCTTCAAAATTTCGTGCAATGGTTTACTACATTTAATGCTGCACAATAACTGGGTTGAACATCGAAACAAAATTAAGTCATTTATGGAGGGAAGGTATCAGTCAAAAAGATGTGTAAAAATCTAATTTTTAGGCCAAATAGTTTTTGTGAAATCGAATGATAAGTGTGTCAAAGCAGTGGGAACACCATGTGTCTGCACAGGCGAGCAGTGCAGTGATGACAAAATGCGGGGAGTACGTGACTGCAGCAGCGAAAGGGTTAATGAAGAGACAAAGCACTAGAAATTTCAAAAAAATTGCATTCAAACGAATAAAATTCGAAGTTAGACACTTCGATATTGTTTTAAAATAAAAAAAGTATTTAACATTGCACAAGGTTTGAACTCGTCACCTTTCAGTTACCAATCCAACGCCTTAACCATTCCGCTAGCGCAGCTCGTCGTGTAACATTTCTGCATAATGTGTTTAACAGGTCACGCAAAATTGTGACAGACACTGTTGGTATGCCTATGAATTACTTGCACTTGGTCGAAGTACAATAGGAAATAAACAATTACCGCTGTTCTTTATTGCGAAAAAGCGGTTCGTGAAATTGATATGAACACCTTTCCTTGCTATCGCCTGAATTAAGAGTCTTATTGCTTGTTTGGTTTAATTAATTAATAGAAAATGAAGCAATTGGTACAAAGAATGGTTTTTCCAAACTTTCAAAAAACAAAGTCTGCTATCAAGACATTGCTTTTGTTCTATTACTTTGTTTATGACTGAACGTTTCTAAAACTGAAGACACTCGTCCGTGCTCTGGTCTGCAGTCGAGATCTGGCAACGTCGTTCTCTGTTCATTGGCTGACTGTATTTTTTGACGTCAGATGCGCAGAACGAACCTAAACTCGGCCGCCAACATAAATGACGCGCACTTTAAGTTTCTCGTACGTGCAGCCTTTGGCGTATAGCCGTCTCACTCAACCACCTGCTCGAAGTAGCCGAGTGGTGGGAAACCTGGGGCGCTGAGCAGAATCGACTGCACTCGTGGAGCGAGACACAATCATATATTTTTATAATATGTCTAGATTCTGCTGTGCTTCGTCTGACTTATTGTTGGTCTTTCATGATTCTTACCATATCAGGGTTTTCTTTTCAAATTTTGTGTGTGGATGCCACTTCGTTTTCCGATTTTTTGTAATTTTTTAATACATATTCATCACACTCGTTTGTATTTAGTTCGAGCAAGGGCTCTGATGCCCTCACAGCTTAGTGTCCAAACCTACAAATTTTAATGATCAAGAAAGCGAGTGGCTGGCCTGCTGGTGAATACTGGGTGGCGCCACGGGACATACACTATTGGCCATTAAAATTGCTACACCAAGAAGAAATGCAGATGATAAACGGGCATTCTTTGGACGAATACATTATACTAGAACTGACATGTGATTACATTTTCACGCAATTTGGATCCTGAGAAATCAGTACCCAAAACAATCAACTGTGGCTGTAATAACAGCCTTGATACGCCTGGCCATTGAGTCAAACAGAGCTTGGATGGCGTGTACAGGTACAGGCCAGGGCAGCAGGCGAACATTTTCTGTATCCAGAAAGGCCCGTACAGGACCCGCAAGATGCGGTCGTGCATTATCCTGCTGAAATGTAGGGTTTCGCAGGGATCGAATGAAGGGTAGAGCCACGGGTCGCAACACATCTGAGATGTAACGTCCACTGTTCAAAGTGCGGTCAATGCGAACAAGAGGTGACCGAGACGTGTAACCAATGGCACCCCATACCATCACGCCGGGTGATACGCCAGCATGGCGATGACGAATACACGCTTCCAATGTGCGTTCACCGTGACGTCGCCAAACACGGATGAGACCATCATGATGCTGTAAACAGAACCTAGATTTATCCGAATAAATGACATTTTGCCATTCGTGCACCCAGGTTCGTCGTTGAGTACACCATCGGAGGCGCTCCTGTCTGTGATGCAGCGTCAAGGGTAACCGCAGCCACGGTCTCCGAGCTGATAGACCATGCTGCTGCAAACGTCGTCGAACTGTTCGTGCAGATGGTTGTTTTCTTGCAAACGACGCCATCTGTTGACTCAGGGATCGAGACGTGGCTGCACGATCCGTTACATCCATGCGGATAAGATGCCTGTCATCTCGACTGCTAGTGATACGAGGCCGTTGGGATCCAGCACGGCGTCCCGTATTACCCTCCTGAACCCACCAATTCCATATTCTGCTAAAAATCATTGGATCTCGACCAACGCGAGCAGCAATGACGCGATACGATAAACCGCAATCGCGATAGGCTACAATCCGGCCTTTATCAAAGTCGGAACCGTGATGGTACGCATTTCTACTCCTTACACGAGGCATCACAACAACGTTTCACCAGGCAACACCGGCCAACTGCTGTTTGTGTATGAGAAATCGGTTGGAAACTTTCCTCATGTCAGCACGTTGTTGGTGTCGCCGCCGGCGCCAACCTTGTGTGAATGCTCTGAAAAGCTAATCATTTGCATATCACAGCATCTTCTTCCTGTCGGTTAAATTTCGCGTCTGTAGCGCGTCATCTTCGTGGTGTAGCAATTTTAATGGCGAGTAGCGTAAGTGCCCGCCTGGCCGCCTGAGCAGCGTACCCTGTACGGCGGCCGTCGTCCACCGCCGCCTCCCGCGGGAAATTGTGCGGGAGGCTCGCGTGTCCTGGTCCGCCTCCCGCGGCCGCCGTGACGTCTTCCGCAGCCGCGCCCTGCTGCTTTCCCGGTCCCTCAAGCACCGTCATGTGCACTTCTTCAAAACCGCTGGTATCCCACCGTAGCTATACTGCTGACAAATACAATGTCGCATCCAGAAGGAGAGGAGGAAAAGAGGGTGTGCAATGTTATTTTATTAATTACAAAATAGAGTGAAACTTACAAAGAACTTGGCAGTAGTACGCGTACCGCCCCCCCCCCCCCCCCCCCGTCTGGCATGCATGCATGCATGCATAGATTCGTTTGTGAAAGCTGTCTTAAAGCCATAGTATCCTCCCCTGAGGCAAGCTTCCCACAACTGTGACTGGACCCAAATGTCCTGTATACAGAGCTGGTGTCACCCATGTTTCATCAGGGACAGGTCTGGAGATCTTGCTAGCCACAGGAATACCTCAACATCATCCGGAAAATGCTGTAGGCTGAAGCAGTTAATTAAAATTTGCACCGGTCCTGGGATCTGAACCTAGATCGCCTGCTTAAGAGGTAGATACGCTATCTGTTGAGCCACATTGGCACTACGGCTACTACAGCTGCACAGACTGCCCTAGTACGTCTCCCTCCCCAACTCAAACTCCAAATCGCACTTCGGACCAATGGTGCTCTCCTTCTAAACGCACGTCAGTATTGCTGAGGATCTCCAATACTGGAACAGCACCTTAGTAACGAGTGTAACTGGGTTAATCCTGCGTGTAGCTCAGGTGTATGTGATGTGTTAATCGTATACAGATGAATTTCATGAGAAATACTGAGTCTCACCTTTACATGCAATAAATGCAGGCTGAAGCAATGAACTAAAATTCGCATCAGCACTCAGATTTGAACGCTGGTCTCCTGCTTACCACACAGATGCATTATCTCCTTTTTTACCCCTTGTACACACTGGCACTCCATCTAAACCTAGCTTTCAAAAACTTGTTTACGATAGAGGACTGCAGCACCATTCCCCCTTTCAATTATCGAACAAACGAAAGAATCGCTGACATAGTGTTTAGTGCATCTGGGATTGTAAAACAGTTAAGGTTCTTAGACGCTAGAAAGGCATCTGGCCCAGACGGTATCCCCGTAAGATTTTATGTTGACTATGCTACAAATGTAGCACCATTCTTATCCGTCATCGATCAGAGATCATTGGAAAGGTGGAAAGTTCCATCAGTCAAGTATCTGGGTGTGAGTATTCGAAATGATCTCAGATGGAATGATCAGATTACACAAGTAACGGTTAAGGCGAACTCTAGATTGCGGTTTATTGGTCGAATACTGAAGCGATGCAGTCCTTCAACAAAGGAAATAGCTTACAATACGTTAGTTCGTCCAGTCTCTAGTTCGTCTGTATGAGACCCTTACCAGTTGGGTCTGATTCAAAAGATTCAAAAATATTCAAATGTGAGTGAAATCTTTTGGGACTTAACTGCTAAGGTCATCAGTCTCTAAGCTGGCACACTACTTAACCTAAATTATCCTAAGGACAAACACACACACCATGCCCGAGGGAGGACTAGAACCTCTGCCGGGACCAGCCGCACAGTCCATGACTGCAGCGCCTCAGACCCCTCGGCTAATCCCACGCGGCTTCAAGAGATTGAGAAGGTCCAAAGAAGAGCGGCAAGATTCGGGACTGGTACATTTAGCCATTGCGAGAGCGTTACAAATCTCATAGAAAGTTTAAAGAGGGACACACTTGCAGATAGACGACGCGCTAAACAGAAGAGGCTGCTCACTAAATTCCGAAATCCAATCTTCACCGAGGATATAGAGCATATACTATTACCACCAGCTTTCAAATCGCGTAATGATCATCATTCAAAGATAAGGGAAATAAGAGCTCGTACTGAGGCGTTCACACAGTAGTTTTTCCTTCGCGCGATCCGCGAGTGGAACAGAGGGGGGAAATATGATTCTGGCGCGAACTGTGCCCTCCGCCACACACCGCTTGGTGGCTAGCGGAGTATATACGTAGATGTAGCTGTAGATCCACTACAGCTGCATCGCCTGCCGCGGTTCGTCTCCCTCCTCGATACAAATCTCAATTCACGCCTCAGCCCATTGCTGTATATGATTAATATATCACCTATGCCGCAGGTACAGGCAGGATTAATTTCTCCATTTCGCTCATTGTTAAGGCGCTATTACAAAGTCGGTAAGCCTCGACAATACTGACGCGAGTTTGGAAGGGGGATAGGAATTGGAATTTGTTTTGGGGAGGGAGACACACTGGGGTAGTGCGTGCAGCTCTGGCAGCTGCGTGCCAGTGTTCCGCAATGGATAGCGTATCTGCCTAGTAAGCAGAAGGCCTAGGTTCGAATACCAGTGCTTGTACAAACTTTAATTCATTGCTTCAGCCTACATCAGTATCATAGATGATGGTGATACTCAATATGCCTCAGGACTATATTCTGTATATGATTTAACATATCACGCAGATAGTTCAGAGAGCCATGTATGGACGACCATTCTCCTATTCTAAAGTGGCACCGCGATGCTGTCGCATTACAGGTAATATACCAGAATGCAGGAGGTTCAAATGGCTCCAAGCACTACGGGACTTAACATCTGAGGTCATCAGTCCCCTTGACTTAGAACTACTTAAACCTAACGAACCTTAGGACACCACACAAATCCACGCCCGAGGCAGGATTCGAACCGGCGACCGTAGCAGCAGCGCGGTTCCGGAATGAACCTCTCGGCCATAGTGGCCGGCAATGCAGTAGGGCCGTGACGTACCATTGTGCCGTCAGAGTTCCCTTAGTGATTATCGACCATGACCTGAAGTCACAACCTGTGTCGTGCAAACATGCCGCCATTTGACCATCGGACAGACTCCCGTACGAACGACATAGTGATAAGCATCCGTGGCGTAGAGAGACTACTGACAGATTGGAAAGCAAATAAATCACCAGGTCCGGATGGAGTCCCAGTTCGGTTTTCAAACAGTATTCTACGGCACTGGCCTCTTACCTACCTTGAATTTATCGTGAATCTCGCCTAGCAAAAAGCCCCAAGCGACTGGAAAAAGGACAGGTGACTCCGGTATATGTTGTTGTTGTTGTTGTGGTCTTCAGTCCTGATACTGGTTTGATGCAGCTCTCCATGCTACTCTATCCTGTGCAAGCTTCTTCATCTCCCAGTACCTACTGCAACCTACATCCTTCTGAATCTGCTTAGTGTATTCATCTCTTGGTCTCCCTCTACGATTTTTACACTCCATGCTGCCCTCCAATGCTAAATTTGTGAGCCCTTGATGCCTCAAAACATGTCCTACCAACCGATCCCTTCTTCTAGTCAAACTGTGCCACAAACTTCTCTTCTCATCAATCCTATTCAATACCTCCTCATTAGTTACGTGATCTACCCACCTTATCTTCAGCATTCTTCTGTAGCACCACATCTCGAAAGCTTCTATTCTCTTCTTGTCCAAACTAGTTATCGTCCATGTTTCACTTCCATACATGGCTACACTCCATACAAATACTTTCAGAAACGACTTCCTGACACTTAAATCTATATTCGATGTTAACAAATTTCTCTTCTTCAGAAACGATTTCCTTGCCATTGCCAGTCTACATTTTATATCCTCTCTACTTCGACTATCATCAGTTATTTTACTCCCTAAGTAGCAAAACTCCTTTACTACTTTAAGTGTCTCATTTCCTAATCTAATTTCCTCAGCATCACCCGATTTAATTTGACTACATTCCATTAACCTCGTTTTGCTTTTGTTGATGTTCATCTTATATCCTCCTTTCAAGACACTGTCCATTCCGTTCAACTGCTGTTCCAAGTCCTTTGCTGTCTCTGACAGAATTACAATGTCATCGGCGAACCTCAAAGTTTTTACTTCTTCTCCATGAATTTTAATACCTACTCCGAATTTTTCTTTTGTTTCCATTACTGCTTGCTCAATATACAGATTGAATAACATCGGGGAGAAGCTACAACCCTGTCTCACGCCTTTCCCAACCACTGCTTCCTTTCCATGCCCCTCGACTCTTATAACTGCCATCTGATTTCTGTACAAATTGTAAATAGCCTTTCGTTCCCTGTATTTTATACCTGCCACCTTCAGAATTTGAAAGAGAGTATTCCAGTTAACATTGTCAAAAGCTTTCTCTAAGTCTACAAATGCTAGAAACGTAGGTTTGCCTTTTCTTAATCTTTCTTCTAAGATAAGTCGTAAGGTTAGTATTGCCTCACGTGTTCCAACATTTCTACGGAATCCAAACTGATCTTCCCCGAGGTCCATTTCTACCAGTTTTTCCATTCGTCTGTAAAGAATTCGCGTTAGTATTTTGCAGCTGTTGCTTATTAAACTGATTGTTCGGTAATTTTCACATCTGTCAACAACTGCTTTCTTTGGGATTGGAATTATCATATTCTTCTTGAAGTCTGAGGGTATTTCACCTGTCTCATACATCTTGCTCACCAGATGGTAGAGTTTTGTCATGACTGGCTCTCCCAAGGCCGTCAGTAGTTCTAATGGAATGTTGTCTACACCCGGGGCCTTGTTTCGACTCAGGTCTTTCAGTGCTCTGTCAAACTCTTATCTCCCATTTCGTCTTCATCTACATCCTCTTCCATTTCCATAATATTGTCCTCAAGTACATCGCCCTTGTATAAACCCCCTATATACTCCTTCCACCTTTCTGCCTTCCCTTCTTTGCTTAGAACTGGGTTGCCATCTGAGCTCTTGATATTCATACAAGTGGTTCTCTTCTCTCCAAAGGTCTCTTTAATTTTCCTGTAGGCAGTATCTATCTTACCCCTAGTGAGATAAGCCTCTACATCCTTACATTTGTCCTCTAGCCATCCCTGCTTAGCCATTTTGCACTTCCTGTTGATATCATTTTTGAGACGTTTGTATTCCTTTTTGCCTGCTTCATTTACTGCATTTTTATATTTTCTCCTTTCATCAATTAAATTCAGTATTTCTTCTGTTACCCAAGGATTTCTATTAGCCCTCGCCTTTTTACCTACTTGATCGTCTGCTGCCTTCACTACTTCATCTCTCAGAGCTACCCATTCTTCTTCTACTGTATTTCTTTGCCCCATTCCTGTCAATTGTTCCCTTATGCTCTCCCTGAAACTCTCTACAACCTCTGGTTCTTTCAGTTTATCCAGGTCCCATCTCCTTAGATTCCCACCTTTTTGCAGTTTCTTCAGTTTCAATCTGCAGTTCATAACCAATAGATTGTGGTCAGAATCCACATCTGCCCCTGGAAATGTCTTACAATTTAAAACCTGGTTCCTAAATCTCTGTCTTACCATTATATAATCTATCTGATACCTACTAGTATCTCCAGGATTCTTCCAGGTATACAACCTTCTTTTATGATTCTTGAACCAAGTGTTAGCTATGATTAAGTTATGCTCTGTGCAAAATTCTACAAGGCGGTTTCCTCTTTCATTTCTTCCCCCCAATCCATATTCACCTACTATGTTTCCTTCTCTCCCTTTTCCTACGCTTGAATTCCAGTCACCCATGACTATTAAATTTTCGTCTCCCTTCACTACCTGAATAATTTCCTTTATCTCGTCATACATTTCATCTATTTCTTCGTCATCTGCAGAGCTAGTTGGCATATAAACTTGTACTACTGTAGTAGGCGTGGGCTTCGTATCTATCTTGGCCACAATAATGCGTTCACTATGCTGTTTGTAGTAGCTTACCTGCATTCCTATTTTTTTATTCATTATTACACCTACTCCTGCATTACCCCTATTTGATTTTGTATTTATAACCCTGTAATCACCTGACTAAAAGTCTTGTTCCTCCTGCCACCGAACTTCACTAATTCCCACTATATCTAACTTTAACCTATCCATTTCCCTTTTTAAATTTTCTAACCTACCTGCCCGATTAAGGGATCTGACATTCCACGCTCCGATCCGTAGAACGCCACTTTTCTTTCTCCTGATAACGACGTCCTCTTGAGTAGTCCCCGCCCGGAGATCCGAATGGGGGATTATTTTACCTCCGGAATATTTTACCCAAGAGGACGCCATCATCATTTAATCATACAGTAAAGCTGCATGTCCTCGGGAAAAATTACGGCTGTAGTTTCCCGTTGCTTTCAGCCGTTCGCAGTACCAGCACAGCAAGGCCGTTTTGGTTAATGTTACAAGGCCAGATCAGTCAATCATCCAGACTGTTGCCCTGCAACTACTGAAAAGGCTGCTGCCCCTCTTCAGGAGCCACATGTTTGTCTGGCCTCTCAACAGATACCCCTCCGTTGTGGTTGCACCTACGGTACGGCCATCTGTATCGCTGAGGCACGCAAGCCTCCCCACCAACGGCAAGGTCCATGGTTCATGGTGGGCTCCGGTATATATGAAGGGTAAAAAAAGAACGGACGTGCAAAATTACAGACCAATATTCTTAACTTCGGTTGGCTGCAGAATCCTTGAACATATACTCAGTTCGAATATAATAAATTGTATTGAGACTAACAAGCTCACGTCCACGAATCAGCAAGGTTTTAGAAAGCATCGCTCGTGAGAAACTCGGTTTGTCCTTTTCTCACATGATATACTGCCAACTATGGATAAAGAGCAACAGGCAGATTCCATATTTCTGGAAAGCATTTGACACGGTGCCCGATTGAAGTTGTTAACAAGGTATATGGAATAAGTTCACAGATACTTGAGTTGCTCGAAGGCTTATTAAGTAATAGAACGCAGTATGTTGTCCTCGACGGTGAATGTCCTTCAGAGACAAGGTTATGGTCACGAGAGCCCAAAGAAAGGTGATAGGATCGCTCTTGTTCTCTGTATTCATAAATGATTTGGCGGACAGGGTGGGCAGCAATCTATGTTTGCTGATGATGCTGTGGTGTACGGTAATGTGCCGAAGTTGAGTGACTGTAGGACGATACAAGACAATATAGACAAAATTTCCAGTTGGTGTGCCGCATGGGGTAGCTGCGCGGTCTGAAGCGTATTGTCACAGTCCGCACGGCTTCCCCCGTAAAAGGTTCGAGCCCTCCCTCGGGCATGGATGTGTGTGTCGTCCTCAGCGTAAGTCAGTTTAAGTTATCTTAAGTAGTGTGTAAGCTTAGGGACCGATGACCTCAGCAGTTTGGTCCCATAAGACCATACCACAAATTTCCTATTTTTTCCAGTTGGTGTGATGAATGGCAGTTAGTGCTAAACGTGGAAAAATGTAAGTTAATGAGATTGAGTAGCAAGAACAAACCTGTGATGCTCAGTTACGTTATTACTAGTGTCCTGCTTGTTACATCGTTTAAATAGCTGGGCGTAACGCTGCAAAGCGACATCTACACCTACATCGACATCTACATCCATACCCCGCAAGCCACCTGACGGCGTGTGGCGGAGGGTACCCTGAGTACCTCTATCGGTTCTCCCTTCTATTCCAGTCTCGTATTGTTCGTGGAAAGAGGGACTGTCGGTATGCTTCTGTGTGGGCTCTAATCTCTCTTATTTTATCCGCATGGTCTCTTCGCGAGATATACGTAAGAGGGAGCAATATACTGCTTGACTCTTCGGTGAAGGTATGTTCTCGAAACTTTAACAAAAGCCCATACCGAGCTACTGAGCGTCTCTCCTGCAGAGTCTTCCACTGGAGTTCATCTATCATCTCCGTAACGCTTTCGCGATTACTAAATGATCCTGTAACGAAGCGCGCTGCTCTCCGTTGGATCTTCTCTATCTCTTCTATCAACCCTATATGCTACGGATCCCACACTGCTGAGCAGTATTCAAGCAGTGGGCGAACAAGCGTACTGTAACTTACTTCCTTTGTTTTCGGATTGCATTTCCTTAGGATTCTTCCAATGAATCTCAGTCTGGCATCTGCTTTACCGACGATCAACTTTATATGATCATTCCATTTTAAATCACTCCTAATGCGTACTCCCAGATAATTTATGGAATTAACTGCTTCCAGTTGCTGACCTGCTATTTTGCAGCTAAATGATATGGGATCTATCTTTCTATGTATTCGCAGCACATTACACTTATCTACATTGAGATTCAATTGCCATTCCCTGCACCATGCGTCAATTCGCTGCAGATCCTCCTGCATTTCAGTACAATTTTCCGTTGTTACAACCTCTCGATACACCACAGCATCATCTGCAAAAAGCCTCAGTGAACTTCCGATGTCATCCACCAGGTCATTCATGTATATTGTGAATAGCAACAGTCCTATGACACTCCCCTGCGGCACACCTGAAATCACTCTTATTTCGGAAGACTTTTCTCCATTGAGAATAACATGCTGCGTTCTGTTATCTAGGAACTCTTCAATCGAATCACACAATTGGTCTGATAGTCCATATTCTCTTACTTTGTTCATTAAACGACTGTGGGGAACTGTATTGAACGCCTTGCGGAAGTCAAGAAAGACGGCATCTACCTGTGAACCCGTGTCTATGGCCCTTTGAGTCTCGTGGACGAATAGCGCGAGCTGGGTTTCACACGACCGTCTTTTTCAAAACTCATGCTGATTCCTACAGAGTAGATTTCTAGTCTCCAGAAAAGTCATTATACTCGAACATAATACGTGTTCCAAAATTCTACAACTGATCGACATTAGAGATATAGGTCTATAGTTCTGCACATCTGTTCGACGTGCCTTCTTGAAAACGGGGATGACCTGTGCCCTTTTCCAATCCTTTGGAACGCTACGCTCTTCTAGAGACCTACGGTACACCGCTGCAAGAAGGGGGGGGGGGGGGGGGGGGGGGCAAGTTCCTTCGCGTACTCTGTGTAAAATCGAAATCAGGTCCAGCAGCCTTTCCTCTTTTGAGCGATTTTAATTGTTTCTCTATCCCTCTGTCGTCTATTTCGATATCTACCATTTGCAATGCATCGAGCGTGTGAGAACAGTGGTAGGGAAAGAGAATGGTCGCCTTCGGTTTATTGGAAGGATTTTAGGAAAGAGTGGTTCACCAGTAAACGAGACCGCATATAAAACGCTGGTGCGACTTGTTATTGAGCACTGCTCGAGTGTTTGGGATATGTACTAGGTAGATTTGAAGGAAGACACGGAAGCAATTCAGAGGCAGGCTGCTAGCTTTGTTAACAGTAGGTTCGAAGAACGCGTAAGTGTTACGGAGAAGCTTTAATGGCTCTGAGCACTATGGGACTCAACATCTTAGGTCATAAGTCCCCTAGAACTTAGAACTACTTAAACCTAACTAACCTAAGGACATCACACACACCCATGCCCGAGGCAGGATTCGAACCTGCGACCGTAGCAGTCCCGCGGTTCCGGACTGCAGCGCCAGAACCGCTAGACCACCGCGGCTGGCGGAGAAGCTTTGGGAACTCAAATGGTAAGTTATGGAGGGAATGCGACGTTCTTTTCGAGAAACGCTATTGAGAAAATTTTGAGAATTGGCTTTTGGAGCTGACTGTCAAACGATTCTGCTGCAACTAACAAACATTCAGCGTAAGGACCTCGAGGATGCGATTCGAGAAATTACAGCTCGTATGGAGGCATATACGAGGGTTGTACCAAAAGTAAGGTCCCATATTTTTTTACAAATAGAAAACATTGCTTATTGTTATTAATTTATACATCGCTGAAAAGCTTACACTTTTATCTATTTTTCAACATAGTCTCCATTTTTCGGCACACTTTTGAAGGCTGTGGTCCAGCTTTGTATTCCTAAGTCGAAGAAGTCTCCCGCCAACTCGTTGAGGAAGCATGTGACCTCTGCTCGGACTTCATCGTAGTTCTTGAAGAAGCGTTTGCCACCTAAGTATTCCTTTAGCTTAGGGAATAGGTGATAATCGTTGGGGGCTAAGTCCGGACTGTGCGAGGGATGAAGCGTAACAGTCCACCCAGATTTATTCAAAAGCTCCTGTGTTTGACGAGCGATGTGGGTCGAGCGTTGTCGTGAAAAAGCACTACTCCCTCCTTCAGTCCTCCTCTCCGGCGATTCTGGATTGATCGCCAGAGTTTGGTCAGTGCTTCACAATATCTGTCTGAGTTTATTGTCGTCCCAGGGTGCATTAAATCGATGAGGAGATTCCAAAACACAGTCGCCATAACCTTTCCTGCCGACAGCGTTTGTTTGAATTTCTTTGGTGGCAGTGCACCAGAGTGACGCTACTGACGAGTTTATTGTTCTGTTTCGGGGGTGTAATGAAACACTCACGTTTCATCTCCCATGACGATAGAGTCTGACAACTTCTCCTCGCTGCCTCCCCCCTCACATTGTTGAAGGAACTTGCGAGCACAGTCAAGGCGTTGCTCCTTGTGTCCGCCAGTCAGCATCTGGGGGACCCAGTGAGCTCAAACCTTGCAATAATCCAACGTTTCTGTTAAAGTTCTTTCAATTGTGCCGCGGGAAGCGTCAGGAATGCGTTCAACAATTTCACGGACAGTGACCCTCCGATCTTTGAGCAGCTCACTGTTGATCTTCTGGACAATCGCGTCGGAAACCGGCAGTCTTCCACTCCGTTCTTCATCGTGAACTCCCGCGCGACACTCAGCAAAAGCCCTGCACCATTTCTCGACGTGCTGCACGGACATGCACTCTTCACCATAACCCTCAGTCACTGCCGATGAATCTCCACGGGCGCTAACTTCCTTGCACGGAGAAACCGGATTACTGCTCTAACTTCGCATTTGGCGGGAGCGGAGATGTACACTTCCATCTCTGACGGCTGCGAAGCCAACACCGCGCGATGTAGCGAATCGCAGGGGAGAGCTCGAGAGTGGGGAAACCACCTCACACGGCACTATTGTCGGATTTAGCCTAGCACCTTCCCTCGAGGCTTTAGCCCATTGGGAACGTTACTTTTGGTACAACCCTCATAGATAGTCGTTTTCCCTCGCTCTATTTGCGAGTGGAACAGGAAAGGAAATGACTACTAGTGGTACAGGGTACTCCCCGCCAAACACTGTACGGTGGCTTGAGGAGTATTAATGAAGATGTCGACGTAATGTAGATGAAGATGTCTCCCCACACGAGTAGTACCACTCATGTGCCTCTCCATTGGAAGACTGCGACCTCTCATCAGGTCTCTGCCATAATCGCTCGGGATGGTCATCTGGAGTATTGCAGAACCGCAATTCGTCGCTGAACCCAATGCGATAATATTCACCAGCAGTCTATGTTTACCAGTTACGGCACCACTCCAAAGGCAGTCGTTAGTGTTGTGGTGTTAACGGCAGCCGACATATGGGGCGGTATTCCTTTGTCCGGCTGCTACTGGTCTCTGACCAGTGACGCGGGATGACAGAATTTAAGGGGCAGTCTATTACTTGTTTTCGGATGACAAGTGCAGATGTAAAGCGGTCACGATATGCACAACATGACGATCCTCCCTTCTGGTGATCTGACACGGTCCACCGGACCTGGAGGACGAGGATGCCTGTTCTCACGTCACCATGTTGTCACATCCGAATGTCCGTCAGATCTGGATTTTGCGCCATTCAACTACACATACACATCGAAAATCACAAGCAGCAAACATCGAAAATCACAAACAGCAAACATCGATGTGTATGTGTGGTTAATTGTTAGGTTTTATTCGAAACGATAGATGGTTTCGTTTTACTTTAACATTTTGGTTGTTTTCGTTAGCATGTATTTTACCGTTTACGTTACGCGAGATCTCGCGAATAACACTAGTGCCCTCTCTCGTTAGATATGTTCCATAGTGCAAGCTTCATCTGTTTGACACTAGGACACAGGTAAATTGGTTTCATATTTTCTATTTTACTTGGATGTTTTTAAATGGTTCTGATATGTTTTATTTATTAAGACAGAAGGTTTGAGTTAGTACAACTTTCAATAATTTTGATGCGCATGTGTATGTATCCATGGATTTTAATGTGCGCTAGTGTCTGGCACACACCACAAGTGCCTCCTCTCGGCGAAACCATCTGCCCTAGGGCTTTCACACTCTCTTCACGATAGTTCACAGGCGAAGTACTGATGCTAAACTGTGTTCACATTGACCCTGTGTCCATGATCATGTTGTATAAATGGAGATGTCTTAACTACTGACGACGCCTTTGGCACAACTGTTTTATTAATCTCCATTGCAGGATGTAATTTTAGTAAGTGACTAAAAGTTTTTGTGCCTGTAATACTCCGGTAATTTTGCGGTTAGGTTGGTTGGTTGGTTGTTTGGGGAAGGAGACCAGACAGCGTGGTCATCGGTCTCATCGGATTAGGGAAGGATGGGGAAGGAAGTCGGCCGTGCCCTTTCAGAGGAACCATCCCGGCATTTGCCTGGAGCGATTTAGGGAAATCACGGAAAACCTAAATCAGGATGGCCGGACGCGGGATTGAACCGTCGTCCTCCCGAATGCGAGTCCAGTGTCTAACCATTACCGTGAAGAATTTCAACAGTTGCTGTTTCAGCCATGTTTAAAATCCTGTCCATGTCCCTTACATGCCCTACCAGGCCTGGTAACAACACTACACATGGGAACAGTTACGCACTCCGCGTGGTCGTTCTACCTGTCACAAGAGAATCGTTTGCAGTCCTGCTGTTGGTGTGTACGTGTAAGAAGTTACATTGACATGCCGCCATGCCTTCTGGATGCTTCACTTTTTCCTGTCAGGCAGTGTGCATAATCGCGGTTTCAAGATGATTTCGTATTTCTAGATTTACAGAAGGCTGCTGATAACGTTCCTCAAAACTAGCTTCTAATCAGAGTGTCGTCTGAGTTGTGCGTTTGGATTCATGATTTCCTGTCAAAAAAGTCACAGTTCGTAGTAACTGACAAGAAGTCGTCTATTGAAGCAGAAATAATATTTGATTTCGCCAAAGAGGTGTTATAGGCTCTATGCTGTCTTAACAAATATAAACAATTTAGGAGACACTCTGAACTACTGTCTTATATGGTTTACAAATAATGTTGTGTTTTACAGTCTAGTAAAGCAACAGTAGATCAAAACAAATTGCAAAATGTTTTAGACAAGATATCTGTATGATGCAAAAAGTGACAACTGACCCTAAACAATAGAAAGTGTGAAGTTCTCCACACGAGTTCTAAAAAAGATCCGTTAAATTTCCGTTACACAACAAAAATACGTAATTTTAAAGGTTGTCGACTCAACTAAATACCTAATGATTGGAACTACCAACAACTTAAATCTGAAATGTCTCATAGGTAATGTTGTGCAGAAGGCGAACCTAAGACTACATTTTACTCGCAGAACACTCAGAAGATACAACAAATGTGCTAAAGACACTGCCCACAGTACGCTTATCTGCTCTCTTTGGTAGCAAATTGCCCGTCCTCTTCTGGCGTATCGCTGCGCGGTATGGGATCCTTACGAGACACAAATGACGGAAGAAATCTAAAAAGTTCAAAGAAGGGCGGCTCGTTCTCTGTCAACACGAAATAGCGAGGAAAAATCAAGGATACCGTATGTAGAAAGGAGAATCAATAATTAAAATTCGTTTTTCCAAGAAATTTCAATTACCGACTTACCTCCAAAATTGAAAATATTTCGCCGTCGCCCACCTACATAGGGGGTAGTGATGATCGTAACAAAAGAAATCAGAGCTCGAACGGAGAGATTTAGGTGTTCATTTTTTTCCACATGCCATTCGAGAGTGGAGCCCTTGAGAAATACTGTAGTATGAAGTCAGTTCTTTGAACGCTCGGGCAATCACTTCAGACTGAATATAGAGTAGTCCTATAGATTTAGATGTAGACGTAAGAAAAATGCACACACACCCTTTCGGGAAGAGTTCCTCACATCAGAAAAAAAATTATCGAAATATATGGTTCAAGCATACTGATGCCTCAAAACCCAAAACAGTCTATGACCGTCTCACCCAAGACTGTAAAAATCCTCCCACTTGATATCAGTGCAAAACAATGTCCGAATCTCAGTATCCACTCCTATGTAGCAACTGAAACCACTCCCAACCATATAACACGCCTCCTTCCATTAAACATAAAGTAACAGTCCCCATCCGCCCTAACAAAAGATCACTACACCGTAACGGTATGTCATAACAGACTGCCCTCAAAAACACGCAAGTTCATAGCATCTGAGTGGCAGCTAATTCCAGTTCAGTAACGCTGTTACACGCGAAATTTCAGTTAATAGTTTCTCCACGACGAGATGAAGCAGTTAGTTCCCAGCTCGTACTCAGTTATATCACTCGGTGTTTTTTTACGAGACCATTCGGGACACGAAAGCTCACTAAAAGCACCATCCAAGTCACACAGGCCTCACTCACAGAAAATATCTTTCCTGAGGCAGTAATAGTATAGGGTGCTGTAAAGGAATAATTAATCTTGGTCAGATCCTTTCTCTGCACGGGGACGTTTTTCGCTTTCGTTCTACTGGAATCTTTTGTATGTCGATTAGTATTCATAGGCTGTTTGTTTCGTGTTAATTATGCAATCGAAATCTAAATTAGGAATGAGTACGTTCGTCCGTATGTGGAATTCTTCCGTAGCTGCAAATACTTCGTCCATCGTTTCGAACTGCTGTTGAACTACTTGGAATTGTAACTACAAACCATAAACAAAATACACTTATAAAGAAAGTTTGCTGTAATTATTGATTTATTAGTGACATTACCTCGGTGAAAATGACTTTTTGAATATTTTTGCGAGACATGTACACTGAGGTGAAAAAGTCATGGGATAGTGATATGCACTTGCACAGATGGTGGTAGTATTGCATGCACAACATATTAAAGGGCGTTGCATGGCGGAGCTGTCATGTGTTCTCAGGTGATTCAAATGGTTCAAATGGCTCTGAGCACTACGGGACTTAACATCTGAGGTATCAGTCCCCTAGAACTTAGAACTACTTAAATCTAACCAACCTAAGGACACCACACACATCCATGCCCGAGGCAGGATTCGAACCTGCGACCGTAGCGGTCGCGCGGTTCCAGACTGAAGCGCCTCGCGTGATTCATGTGAAAAGATTTCCGACGTAATTATGCCCGCACGACCGGAAATACACTACTGGCCATTAAAATTGCTACACCACGAAGATGACGTGCTACAGACGCGAAATATAACCGACACAAGAACATGCTGTGATATGCAAATGATTAGCTTTTCAGAGCATTCACACAAGGCGTCGGTGGCGACACCTACAATATGCTGACATGAGGAAAGTTTCCAACCGATTTCTCATACACAAACAGCAGTTGACCAGCGTTGCCCGGTGAAACGTTGTGATGCCTCTTGTAAGGAGAAGAAATGCGTACCATCACGTTTCCGACGCCGCGCGGGATTAGCCGAGCGGTCTCAGGCGCTGCAGTCATGGACTGTGCGGCTGATCCCGGCGGAGGTTCGAGTCCACCCTTGAGCATGGGTGTGTGTGTTTGTCCTTAGGATAATTTAGGTTAAGTAGTGTGTAAGCTTAGGGACTGATGACCTTAGCAGTTAATTCTTATAAGATTTCACACACATTCGAACATTCATACGTTTCCGACTTTGATAAAGGTCGGATTGTAGCCTATCGCGATTGCGGTTTATCGTATCGCGACATTGCTGCTCGCGTTGATCGAGATCCAATGACTGTCAGCAGAATATGGAATCGGTGGGTTCAGGAGGGTAATACGAAACGCCGTGCTGGATCCCAACGGCCTCGTATCACTAGCAGTCGAGATGACAGGCATCTTATCCGCATGGCTGTAACGGATCGTGCAGCCACGTCTCGATCCCTGAGTCAACAGATGGGGACGTTTGCAAGACAACAACCATCTGCACGAACAGTTCGACGACGTTTGTAGCAGTATTGACTATCAGATCGGAGACCATGGCTGCGGTTACCCTTGACGCTGCATCACAGACGGGAGCGCCTGCGATAGTGTACTCAACGACGAACGTGGACGCACGAATGGCAAAACGTCATTTTTTCTTATGAATCCAGATTCTGTTTACAGCATCATGATGGTCGCATTCGTGTTTGGCGACATCGCGGTGAACGCACATTGGAAGCGAGTATTCGTCATCGCCATACTTGTGCATCACCCAGCGTGATGGTATGGGGCGCCATTGGTTACACGTCTCGGTCACCTCTTGTTCGCATTGACGGCACTTTGAACAGTGTACGCCAGTCACTACCCTTGATGAAAAGTGGTATCGTGTTGAAGCTGTATGGGCAGCTGTACCTGTACACGCCATCCAAGCTCTGCTGGACTCAATGCGCAGTCGTATCAAGGCCGTTATTACGGCCAGAGGTGGTTGTTCTGGGTACGATTTCTCAGGATCTATGAACCCAAATTGCGTGAAAATGTAATCACATGTCAGTTCTAGTATAATATATTTGTCCAATGAATACCTGTTTATCATCTGCATTTCTTCTTGGTGTAGCAATTTTAATGGCCAGTACTGTAACAGATTTTGAACGCAGAATGGTAGTTGGAGCTAGACGAATGGGACGTTCCATATCGAAATCGTTACGGAATTCAGTATTACGAGATCGACAGTTCAAGAGTGTGCCGAGAATACAAAATTTCAGGCATTAACTGTCACCGCGGGCAACGCAGTGATCGACGGCGTTCACTTAGCGACAAAGAACGGCGCTGTTTGCTATGATTTTTGAGTACTAACAGACAAGCAACACTGCGTGAAATAACCGCAGAAACCAATGTGGGAGGAACGTATATGTTATGTCAGCACGGCGAAATTTGGCGTTAATGGTCTAGGGCAGCAGACGACCGACACGAGTGCCTTCGCTAACAGCATGGCGTCGTCTACAGCGCCTCTCCTGGACTCGTGACCATATCGGTTGGACCCTAGACGACTGAAAATCTGTGGCCTGGTCATATGAGTCCCGGTCTCAGTTGGTAAGGCTGATGGTAGGGTACGAGTATGGTGCAGATCCCACGGAGCCATGGAACCAAGTTGTCAACAAAACACTGTGGAAGCTCGTGGAGTCTCCATATGGTGTGGGCGTTTATATGGAATGAGCTGGGTCCTCTGGGTCCTCTGGTCCGATCATGGACTGGAAATGGCTACCTTCTGCTACTTGTAGATCATCTGCAGCCATTCCTGGACTGCATATTCCCAAACAACGATGTCACGGAGCCACAATTGTTCGCAATTAGTCTGAAGAATATTCTAGACAGTTCAAGCCAATGACTTGGCCAGCCCGATCGCCAGGTATCAATGCCATTGTACATTTAAGAGATCTAATCGAGAGCTCAGTTCGTCCACAAAATCCTGCACCGGTAACATTTCCGCAATTTTGAGAATTCTATAGACAGCATGGCTAAATATTTCTGCAGGGGATTCCAGTTGTTGCGCTACGCCTGGCAAAACGAGGTCCGACACGGTATTAGGAGGAATCCCATGACATTTGTCACCTCCGTGTACTATCTAATCATACGATGTACAGTGAAATTGGAAAAAAGAAAACAGTGCGTGGGCAGGATTTGAAGCCGTACAGCCAGCGTGGTAGCCATAAACCGTAACCGCTGCATTACGCTCGTTAGGTCGAAACATGCACTATGTGATCAAAGGTATCCGAACATCTGGCTGAAAATGACTTAAAAGTTCATGGAGCCGTCCATCGGTAATGCTGGAATTCAGTGTGGTGTTGGCCCTCACTTAGCCTTGATGACAGCTTCCACTCTCGCAGGCATGCGTTCAATCAGGTGCTGGAAGGTTTCTTGGGGAATGGCAGCCTATTCTTCACACGAGTGCTGCACTGAGGAGAGGTATCGATGTCGGTCGGTGAGGCCTGGCAAGTCGGCGCTCCGAAACATCCCAAAGGTGTTCTATAGGATTCAGGTCAGGACTCTGTGCAGGCCAGCCCATTACAGGGCTGTTGTTGTCGTTTAACCACTCCGCCACAGCCCGTGCATTATGAACAGGTGCTCGATCGTGTTCAAAGATGCAATCGCCTTCCCCGAAATCCTCTTCAACAATGGGAAGGAAGAAGGTGCTGCTTAAAACATCAATTTATGCCTGTACTGTGATAGTGCCACGCAAAACAACATGGGGTGCAACCTTGAAAAACACGACCACACCAAGACACCACCGACCCCGAATTTTACTGTTGGCACTAGAGAAGCAGGCAGATGACATTCAACGGGCATTCGGTATACCCACACCGTGCCATCGGATCGCAACATTGTGTACCGTGATTCGCCAAACCACACAACGTTTTTCCACTGTTCAGTCGTCCAGTGTTTACGCTCCTTACACCAAGCGAGGTGTCATTTGCATTTACCGACGTGATGTGTGGCTTATGGGCAGCCGCTCGACCATGAAATCCAAGTTTTCTCGCCTCCCGCCTGTCACAGTACTTGCAATGGATCTTGATGCAGTTTGGAACTCCTGTGTGATGGTCTGGATAGATGTCTGCCTGTTACACATTACGACGCTCTTGAACTGTCGGCGGTCTCTATCAGTCAACAGACGAAGCCAGCGTGTACGCTTTTGTGCTGTACGTGTCCCTTCGCGTTTCCACTTCACTATCACATCGGAAACAGTGGACCTAGGGATGTTTAGGAGTGTGGGAATCTCGCGTGCAGACGTATGACACAAGTGACCCCCAATCACCTGACCACGTTCAAAGCCCGTGAGTTCCGCGAAGCGCCTCATTCTGCTCTCTCACGATGTCTAATGGCTATTGAGCTCACTGATATGGAGTACCTGGCAGTAGGTGGCAGCACAATGTACCTAATATGAAAAACGCATGTTTTTGGGAGTTTCCGGATACTTTTGATCACAAAGTGTAACTAACGTTATGGATATAGGTGGAACGCGTAAAACTTCAGTAACGATTTTCTCGGTTAAAAGGAACCGTCGCAAGAGAAACCGCCAGTCAGATATTCAGGGCAGTTCCCTCTACAAGACATCTTACACACATCAAAATCCTTGATTAACAAGTGTGATGGCCCCTTGTGAGACAATTGTCACTCACTCACTCGTGACACCAATTCCGGTGCTGTGTGCTTTGCCTGCAACCTTCAATAGTTTTCGTTTTACTTTAGATACCTCTATGGAGTCTGTCACCCCTTTTTTGTGAAAATGTCCCTTGAATAACTCTTGCTACTCGATTATCAGTCGCCCTGCAGTATCTGCCACCTCGTGGTCGGATGGCAATGCACCTGGTTGCACAGGCTGGCAAAAAGTCGGTTTTCGGGTTGCTGCGTCGACGTGTAAAACTGGCGCACAGTCTGTCGAATTCTGTTCGGCAGCAGCGGAATTCCACCGATCTCAGCAAGCTCTCTCGTGGCAAAGCGCCATGGAATGCTTTATTCTCCACATTTTGGCGTAGCGCAGTATGATTGTTAGCGGCCTTGCCTCGTACCACGGCTGCATATTCAAGTACTTATTCGATTTGTGCCACATAATTTTCTGCGGCGTCTGCATAGACGTGCCGTGATGCGGACGGCATGCGGAACACCTCCCCGTAGTTCAATGCTAACCCAGTTCATGCCTACAAAACGCATGTAACTTTCCCATTCGAGTCGTTGCAAAAACAATGTATTCTATTTGTGATACCTACTTCTCAGTTAAGGTGGATAAATACCATTTCTCAGCATCTATAAACATTGCTAAAATCAAATAAAATAAAAATTGGTACTGAATCACAGTTCTTCAACTCTAAAAGAACGTTTAAAAATACACTGTACCCTCATATGTTATAGATACAATTTTAAAATTTAATACAACTTTATTAATTGTAGTAGTGCTGAAATTTCTGCATTGTGTTCCTGTGGTTGATCTACCTTTTACAACAGAAATTCACATTTTCTCACTAGCTCGGAAATCAATGAAAATATTTGTGAATCGTCTTTAGAGACGACCTCAAACATACATCCTCTGTAAGTTTGTTGCTGTTCTTTACAGTAGCACTGAGCGAGTGAAGTATCTAGAAAAATACTTGATGAAATCAAATCAAAATCACTTTCAAAAAGATTTGCATTGGATTTTATAAAACACTATGATGTGTTATTGTCGGCCGGAGTGGCCGTGCGGTTCTAGGTGCTACAGTCTGGAACCGAGCGACCACTCCGGTCCCAGGTTCAAATCATGCCTCGGGCATGGATGTGTGTGATGTCCTTAGGTTAGTTAGGTTTAATTAGTTCTAAGTTCTAGGCGACTGATGACCTCAAATGTTAAGTCCCATAGTGCTCAGAGTCATTTTTGATGTGTTATTGCACAGTCTTTTCCAGCAACACATCGTGCTTTGTACTGGCTACTACACTCAGGAATTCGTATAGAAACCGTACTCCCTTCCCCACACACCTTGCAAAGTACCGTTTGTGAAACAAGTGCGCTGTGTCTCACACGAATAGTGTTTCCTGGATCCCCAATGTTTCCACGAAACAAAATTCTTGCTATTGAGCTAATATGAGATGCTCCCCAATATTTCATAAACGACTCGAGATTACGAAACAAGAATTTCGAGACATGATGGTAAGAACATGCACGACCTTTTTTTTCCTTTATGGTTAATAACTGTAACTTTTTAAGACAGTCGAGATGTTTTTAAAAGAGTACTTTAGTAAACAATCTTTAATGTTTGCAGAATAAGTTTCCTCTAAAAATGTATGGTAAATGTTCATCAGTTAATCACAATATACAAAAATGACGGTTAAAAATAACCGCCCAATATAACAGATCTCGAAAAATTATTGTGATAACTGGTAACCCAAATAAAAAGGTTACCCTACTCCAACCTCTCTGAACTGTAGCACTCAAGTTTCTGTTGTCAACAGTGCTCTTCACAAATGTCATGATGTATGCCATTAGTCTACATTAAGACTCACTGTTCCACACAATTTTGAAAATTGTATCAAGTCTTCTTTTATGTTTCATCATGCTGACGTATTTCGTGTTGTAATGAATGGAAAATTCTTTGAAAGTCTAAATACACCAAAATCACCGTTTTCCTTCTGTCTGTGGTTCTTGGGATTAAATAGCAACGAATGGTTCCTAGTGAACGCTGACTGCGTTTTTATAAGGTTTTGGCTCTGAAGCCGCAGCCAGAATGTACTCTAGTGCAGTGTCGCTTGGACCGGAGTAGTCCCTTCGAATGCTGTTGGCGGCAGAAGCTTTCATTATCAGCAGTTTACCACCAGAGAAGGAAAGAAGTGTGAATTAATTTCTTGATTACAAGATCTGGCAGTAGTGTGCTGCGATACACCCCAATAGCTTCTGGTGTAACACTGGAAGATGATCGGCGCGTCCGATGAGGACCTGTGTCTTACTGTCAGCACCACACTTGGGGCATCGGTTTCACACTCTCGCTTCCTTTCAGTCCGGGTTTTTTTCTTTTTCTTTTTTTACTTCGCCCCACAAGGGTGGGGGCTGGGATGTGCTCTTCAGCGTAGAGGTTGTACAAAATATGAATGAAGACATAACAAGTAATATATATGGACCCAATGTTTAAAAACAATGATTAAAAAAGGGTTTCTAAAATGTAAATTAAAGTAAAAGTCTGAAGGTAAAAAAAAAGATAGACATTAAAAAGCAATAAAAAGGTCGGCGACGTTCATTAGAAAAAAGCACTGCACTATCACTAAAATGTTGGACTTGTGTTGGGTAAAAAAAAAGTTGTGTGGAGAATAAATATTGGGGATCCCGTAGGCGGAATGGATGTGGGTGTAAATTTATAAGCCGTCGGGAGGTGTCTGTGAAAAGAGGATAAACGGTATGGTAGATATTGGTAGGACGGAAAGGAAGGATGAATTTGGTGGGTGGGCAAGGCTGTGATATCAGGAGAGAATGGGATGGTATGAAATGTAGTAGAGAAGAGAGGTGGGAGTCCTGATGTGGTATGGAATATGTGGAGACAGCAATAGCTGGTAGAAGGGATAAATATTGGAGCGGATTTCATTACCTGGGGGAGAAAACCAGTTGAAATTCCGCTGGGATATGATATGCAGTGTGTATAGGTGTACAAATGTTGGGATGTGTTGTGAGAGTGCAGCAACATACTAGGGTATCAGAGGCGAAGAAATGGAGTTTTTGGAATCTAGTTTTCGGTTAGTGTAGGAGACGCAGAGTTGTTCTATGTAGATGAGGAGCGGTGGGAACCTTACGAGATAGTAGAGGATTCATATGGGGGAAGGTAAACAGATGCAGACAGTGAGGCGAAGTGCATAGCGTTCAAGGATTTGGAGGGACTTATAGAACTTTAGTGGGGCAGATATCCATGAAACATTTGCGTTGGATAGGATGGGTCGGACCAAGGTTTCGCAGGTGCTGATGATAGTCGAGGGGTTGAGTCCCCAAATTCGCCCAGTCAGTAGTTTTATTCTATTGTGGATAGTCTGTTGGATGGTTGGTAGGTGAGGATTCGATGTTAATTGTCAGTCGAGGGCTAGTAAAAGATATTTTAGTGTGTTAATTTACTGTATAGGACGGTCGTAAATAGTAGGGTAAAAGTATTGAAACGGAAGGTGTGGATAATTCATGCTACAATTATTCCCTGGTTTTCGGATTGGTTGTCTCCATTGTTGTTGTCTCCAAGGTGACAGGGATGATAACAGCGACGTCCGCGGCGGTGAGATGACTATGACTGTAGTCCACAACGCGAGGTGCAGTGTAATGTAATTGTGGCTGGCAATCGATGGTAAACAGATGGGAGAATTCTGGACATGAACGAGTAAATATACACACGCACAAACGAATGAAGACACACAGAGGACTCATTTATATGACACATACTGGGATAATATATGTGAGGCGTAGGAGTGTTCTCCTGTCATCCACGCAAATTCTGGAGTGATGAGAGCGCAATCTATTGATCTAACACTAGGGTGTGCCGTAGTCAGTCTAGTCAAATAGCTGCAGGGAATGAGGGACTCCAGCCCTCAATTGTGCTTTCATTCCATACACATAAAATCCGTACATATTATAAATTAAGTGTCCACGCCCATGTATTCCTGTCTGCATGTTTGCCTAATCTCTGGGACCGCTGTAGGGATTTTGCTATGTTTTTCTGTAATAGATAGACTGATTGATGAGGAAGATTTGTATATATAATGTATTGTTTATAGTAACGATGGGTATGTGGTATATTATTGTTATCTGTCCCATATTTAATTGGCATTTGAAGTGATATCTTGTGGCAATGATGCTGGTCAGCTAGAAAGGAGGCAATATCTGGCAGGAAAACCAGTAAAATAACGGCATCCGCAAATCCAATGAGCAAAGAAGCCTGACCAGAATCTATGCATACAAATTAACCCCTCGCCCACTCCCAAACTTTTCTGTCTGTACGTAAAGCCTACCACAGGGAGTATCGTAGGAATTTTGATACAGTCTTCACTAGTTGATTCACGAGTAAAATCCGTGTATCTCTATACATATTTTAAATTAAAGTCTACTGTCCCGTTTTTTTGTCTGTATGTGAAGGATAATCTCAGGAATTACTGTAGGGGATGTTATACATTTTTCACTAATATACTGAATCACGAGGAAGGTTCGTCTGTATCACCACACATTATAAACAAGCCGTCTGACCGTTCATACTTAGTACTACCTATGCAGAGCCGAGATGGGTCGCTAGTAAGAATACAAATAAAACACTGAACTGCACAAGCATTTATAGCAGTCACTCACATGACAAAATGAAAACCACACGTCTTCGTCATGTCCCTAATATCAACTGCTAGTGGGTAGTGTTGCAATGTGAAACAACGTGTTTATAGGGCGTGGTGTAGAGGTGGGTCGTTTGCCAAGGAATGGATCTGTTAATTAAACTGAACAGAAGGAATGAGGAACAACCGTCTTCTTACACAACAGCAAATTTTAATTGGTGGTAATACTTTGACAAATAAGTGGACCATCTAAACTGATAAGACATTTTTGAATGAGATATTGTGATCCTCTGGTTTGGTAGGAACAAAGAGTGCTTACTTACTAATATACGTAGGGACTTCGGAAAGTAAGTTGCACATGTTGTCCGATGCTAAGACCATAACACAACAAGAGTGGCGCACTGTCAGAAGAGCACATGTTCCAGATATCTTGGAAAATTCTGCTGCGGTATGGGTAACATGTGGATCACGGTGTGAAAAGAAATCACTCGGCAGCTGGAAACGTACTCCAGAGTTGACATATCTTTGATACGTTGCATTTATTTAATTTTGCACAAAAATAATTAAGTACTGACTTAATGAAGTAAATCTTAAAGAACCCAGCAACAGCTGAACCATGAGTATCAATAATTAAGCAAAATGTTTAAGACATCACAAAAAAATGCTGTCCTAATAACACAAAATTATTTAAATGAAGATGAACCTAAACATTACGTAAATTAATTAAAAATAAGTATTTCTGGTGCTGTTTTGTTTCTAAGGCGAATATTACTGTAACATCCAGTCAAGATAGCTCCGAGTAAGTACAAAAGGATGTTTTTACGTGATTCAGAAGCCGAGATATCAAAGATTATGCAAACACGTGCCGTCTAGAATCAGTTTTCAGAGCGAGTGCACACCGGCTCCCCTCCACTCTGCCGCTTGCTCCAGCTGACTCACCCCGCTCTTGCACACTTCACTGTATTACTCAATTACTAATACCAAAAATCAATTAAAGATATCCCAGAATTTCTTTTGATAATATAAGTATTCAATATTAACCACCATCAAGCACATCGCTGTAAAATGTTAATTTCATCCACTAGATTAAAAAAAAAGGAAGTTATCTCGGTGTCAGAAGGTCGTAAAAAATTTTGTTTTGAATTCGTGAAAAAACTGGCAGCAATTCCTTCCTTTAAAAGTTACTTTCGTTAAAAAAAATTGAGACAGGTAGTTAAAAAAGCAGCCCCGCAAAAGTGAAAATTTTTCGAAATCATTTTTTGACCCTTACAGTTATTAAAATCTTATAAAGCATTTAATAGCACGGTAGCAGAACTCTTTGCGAAGAAAATAAGCCTAAAACCGTTACTGTAGGACCATCCGCGGACAAGAGCTAGCCAGTTATCCAGAATTAATATTTTTCAGTTTTTCAAACAAGCGCTTTTTCAATATACGTAATAAGAAGTATGGGAACGTGACTGTTAAAGAGTTATAGACAATCCTATTTTAACTGTTTTTCTGGTGGACTTCGAAGCATATGAAAGCAGTCGATAATTAAGAAAAGCAATCGATAGATCTTTCTCTAAGTCCTTTAACTTTCTCATTTAACATGTTTGGAACGGAGTACGAGTTTCTTACTTAAGAAAAACCGTTTCTTGGAACTTTGTGGATTTTTTTTTTTTTCTTTTGCCACATCCGCGGTCTTGGATTGACTTTCATGAAAGACAATCTATTCAAAATTTAATTTCCTATTCACTCATATCTTTTTGTCTTCATCTAATGATTTTTGAAAAGTTAACATTAGGCCGTCACAGGATGCTAGGACTAACGACGCTGTAGTCGGTGACAGGCGGCGACCGCTCGGAACGACGGCGAAACGGCTCGTGATCATGCAGCAGGTAGAGTCCTCGGAGGCTATAGTTGTGCTGACTTCTTAGCTGTTCATGGAGATAACTGGTGTCTAGGCAAGTAACTCGGCGAGAACACACACTGCGGGATCTCAGCGAGAAATGTGCTGGCTATGCGTCGGCTGTATGGTTTTACGCACGCCCGGCGCAAGAGCACATGATCAGTTTCCAGCCCGCACGTGACCGGTGTAGAAAAATAGTTCCGTGATTGTGATGCCGCTTGGAGTGCAAGAGGCGCCACTGTATTATGAGGAGCTTTCCGTAAGTCTGCCGATACATATGCTCGCTGTTATTGACAGTGGGTGTATTACTTGACAAAATGAAGAGGTAATCTCGTCACGTTGGCGGCACTGTCGTGTTTAACCCCAAGAAGTAGGTAGGAGAAAGTAATACTGTCGCATACCCCAGTATTCATAGTAATGGGCTGGTGGTTTACGGCGCCTGTCACCGCGTTTACACGTGGCAGTTTTCTGAAGACTAAAATCTCATTTCGAAATCCAAATGTCATGTTCGCTACGTGTTTACATATTGTTTGTTTCCGTAACCAGATCAGGTATCGGTTGCCGTGTGTCACTTGTCTAACAAGAATAGATTATGTAAATGTGCTGTTACGATTTACACTCCTGGAAATGGAAAAAAGAACACATTGACACCGGTGTGTCAGACCCACCATACTTGCTCCGGACACTGCGAGAGGGCTGTACAAGCAATGATCACACGCACGGCACAGCGGACACACCAGGAACCGCGGTGTTGGCCGTCGAATGGCGCTAGCTGCGCAGCATTTGTGCACCGCCGCCGTCAGTGTCAGCCAGTTTGCCGTGGCATACGGAGCTCCATCGCAGTCTTTAACACTGGTAGCATGCCGCGACAGCGTGGACGTGAACCGTATGTGCAGTTGACGGACTTTGAGCGAGGGCGTATAGTGGGCATGCGGGAGGCCGGGTGGACGTACCGCCGAATTGCTCAACACGTGGGGCGTGAGGTCTCCACAGTACATCGATGTTGTCGCCAGTGGTCGGCGGAAGGTGCACGTGCCCGTCGACCTGGGACTGGACCGCAGCGATGCACGGATGCACGCCAAGACCGTAGGATCCTACGCAGTGCCGTAGGGGACCGCACCGCCACTTCCCAGCAAATTAGGGACACTGTTGCTCCTGGGGTATCGGCGAGGACCATTCGCAACCGTCTCCATGAAGCTGGGCTACGGTCCCGCACACCGTTAGGCCGTCTTCCGCTCACGCCCCAACATCGTGCAGCCCGCCTCCAGTGGTGTCGCGACAGGCGTGAATGGAGGGACGAATGGAGACGTGTCGTCTTCAGCGATGAGAGTCGCTTCTGCCTTGGTGCCAATGATGGTCGTATGCGTGTTTGGCGCCGTGCAGATGAGCGCCACAATCAGGGCTGCATACGACCGAGGCACACAGGGCCAACACCCGGCATCATGGTCTGGGGAGCGATCTCCTACACTGGCCGTACACCACTGGTGATCGTCGAGGGGACACTGAATAGTGCACGGTACATCCAAACCGTCATCGAACCCATCGTTCTACCATTCCTAGACCGGCAAGGGAACTTGCTGTTCCAACAGGACAATGCACGTCCGCATGTATCCCGTGCCACCCAACGTGCTCTAGAAGGTGTAAGTCAACTACCCTGGCCAGCAAGATCTCCGGATCTGTCCCCCATTGAGCATGTTTGGGACTGGATGAAGCGTCGTCTCACGCGGTCTGCACGTCCAGCACGAACGCTGGTCCAACTGAGGTGCCAGGTGGAAATGGCATGGCAAGCCGTTCCACAGGACTACATCCAGCATCTCTACGATCGGAGAATAGCAGCCTGCATTGCTGCGAAAGGTGGATATACACTGTACTAGTGCCGACATTGTGCATGCTCTGTTGCCTGTGTCTATGTGCCTGTGGTTCTGTCAGTGTGATCATGTGATGTATCTGACCCCAGGAATGTGTCAATAAAGTTTCCCCTTCCTGGGACAATGAATTCACGGTGTTCTTATTTCAATTTCCAGGAGTGTAGTTTACTCTGTTAAGTAATCCTGTCAAAACCTTAGTAGTTTTTTTTATTTAATAGTTTTTCAAAAAGAGATGCTTAAAAATCTTATCCGTGAAAGAGTTTTCTTTTATTCCCGCCAGATCACGAGCAATATGGAAAATAACTGCGACGTGATCACCGGTTTGACATCATTGCAATGGAACATTTTGGTAACTTACAATGGCTATAAATGTACCGAATGATAAAGAAATTACGAGTAATCAACAAAAAGAATTTGCGTAATTCTATAGGCACAAGAGTGTGTCGCTTAAAACCAACAGTGTTGTCCTGAATAGTGGTATAAAGCAGAAGCGTAAAACAAATACCTAAACGTAAGAGGTTGTGGTTCGAATCGCTTCAGGTATGTTGAAATTTTTATTTACCAATATTCATCAAAATGACTCGATTCATTACGTAATTAATTGTATTTATTTCATTCCCATTTCTTTGTTGCGTCATTTACTCATCGTATTGACTCTTTTATTTGCCTAGCACTGTATACAGTGTTCGAAAAGCCGATCCCGAAAATCAGCCTGCTCAGAGGGATATTTTTGTCGCCGATTAGTTTTTTGTTAAATTAGAAAATATTTAAGCATTTGTATATCTTGTTTCATCAAAGAGAGATAAACGCGATTCTCTCCAAATAAATAAAGACAATATTTCATGGTCTCTTTCTGAAGAACAGTCCGACGTTTTGGTGTCTGAGTCATACATGAGAATTGAACACTTAATGATCAGCCCACGGCACCGCCTTCATGCACAGTAATTACGGACTAACCGGCACTTTCACTCTATAATATTTCTCGCACAATGTCACTTTGCCAAAATTTATTTACGGTCTATGAATCCATGTTTCATATAAGTAAACCACAGGCTGCTTTGATTTTGATGATTCATTCTTCCGTAATATATCCTCTTTGCAACAATGTCCTCTCGTTCGCACACAACACGTTAGTTTAGCGCCTTTTAAAACTAAATCCTGTAGACTGAACCATTTTTCTAGGAGATTCCATGCTAGATTTGGAGTTCATTTCTGTGCGACAAAAGCTGTGCAGTGTTCCCAAAGTTAATATTTCTTTATATTGTTCGTAATAGCGTTTTAGAACCAAAGAATCCAGTGATGATGGCGATATTTGTCGCTTAAACCAGTTTCGAAATAAATAAATGAATAACAAAAGTATTTTGCACAAAGGCGGACCCACTATTCCATATGGTTGCTTTTGTATGAAAAAACGGATCAGCGGAAGAGTCTCAAGAACCTCTCTTCCTCTCCCTCTTTGGTGAAGTAACTTGAATTCCACTCTATCCGGCTTCATGCCCCTCTTTCCGTAATTTGCAAACCATCTGTTTGCTGAACATTAACATTTTCGCTGCACGTTCCGTCGCCTTCTCCGCCGGCACGATAAATTCCTTCTCTTTCTCATCGCCAACAAATTTAGTCGCGTCATCCGGAAGCCGTCGCGCCAGCCAGAGAAGACACTGTACGCACTCAGTGTCCGCGCTTGCACAACACGATAAACTTTAATCGGAGAGTGGCTCTACCCAGTCTTGAGCACGCTAGTTTCTGTTACTGCCGCCTTACCTCTTCGCGTTGGCAGGTATTAGAGAGACAGTCAGTGGCAGACAATGTATTGCGGTACAGCCGAAGTTACAAGGAGTACCCCACCGGGACACCACAGACAACGCCCTACCTCACTTTGCACATGACACAGTCACACTTGTCGCATATTTAGGTTATACCCCATTTTACACCGCATATTGTCCTGACTTGATACCCTGTGACTTTTTCTTCTTTTTTTTTTGGTGAAGAAACAATTTGTGTCAGGGATTTTCAAGATGACGTGATTTTCTGGTTGGAACGTTTCCTGAACTAGTGATGGCACGACCGAATAGTTTTGATAACTGATTGGCTGGTCGAATATTTCCTCGTTCAGTCGGTTTTTTCAGTCGAACGGAACTAGTTTACGTGGCCATGTCGGGTATATGAATGTTTTCACCTACTCTGCGGGTCCGAGTGCTCCCTCTTAATGTAAGAGAACCGACTGACATATGTCTCTGACTGTTACGGCAATCATATGAGTGTTTTCACTCAATCTTCGGGTTTGAGTGATTTTATTTACATACTTTTTCGGTTTTCGGTTACACATGGATCATGACGAGGGTTGCCAACTTTTTTAGAAACAAGTGGCGTATCTCATTTAGAGGAGAGGAGAATAAAAAGTACACTGTATTTCCGAAAAGAAAATTTTCAAACTTTATGCTTTTTTTTTTACTTACATACGAATTTTCCGTACGCCTGTCATTAAATATGAACTTTTTGGTCGGTTTTGAAAGGACAGTAACTAGTGTTATATTATAAATTTATGTTTAAATAAATGAACAACTAAACAATTACTTTTTTATTTAAATTTGTTGAAACAAATGTAGGAAGCCGAATACTCTCCCAAGTCATCTATCGTTCGGAAAATATGCCGCATTGAAATGTAAATCTATAGAGAAGAACTAACAAAAACTTTCTTGGGCACACTATGTTTTTTTCGAGATGATCATGAAAGTTGTATGACCCCCTCTCGTATCTGATTTTTTCAGGTAACACTCAAACGTTGCTACATCAACCAAGACTCGGACAATACGGAGTCGGCTGTCCAACCTTGCAAAATGGTTCAAATGGCTCTGAGCACTATGGGACTTAACTTCTGAGGTCATCAGTCCCCTAGAAATTAGAACTACTTAAACCTAACTAACCTAAGAACATCACACACAACCATGCCCGAGGCACGACTCGAACCTGCGACCGTAGCGGTCCAACCTTGCAGATCGTGGTTTTTTCCGCTGTGGCCAGCGACAGCTACACGAGCTGCCGGCAGCACCAGTTAATGAATTACGCGCTTAAATGGCATTTCTTGATGCCTGCAAGTGGACTATTGCTTTGTTATGGCAAAATCCTAGCGAACGGAATATCAGACCAGTTGTTTGGACTGAAGTGTTTATAGCGAACAGAACATAGCACACTGTCATCAACAGGGAGAGATTTTCAGACGTAAAAGTAATTTCAGGCATAAAATACGTCACATTGATGTATTTGAGGCATAAACCAAGCAAGCGTAACTGGACCATTACTTTTCACAATTGGTATATACAGGGTGAGTCACTAACTAGTGCCAACTAGAATAACTCCGAAAGTATGATAGTAGCTGAAAAGTTTGTGGGACAAATGTTGCATGGAACAACGGGGGCCATAATATGACGTTGGTTTTTTGTTGGTAGGTAGGGTCGCGTCAGAGATATGAAGGTCAACTCTGTTTTTGAAACGGGATGCTATAGTTTGATATTTACTGATAGCGGCTATCGAGACGACAATGATGTGTAAGACTAAGATCTTTGAAGGTAAGCGAATGTCAAAAAGGTGACATGAACGTCCATTTACAGAAATGATGACCGTTGGTATCAGTGCAGTGCTGCAATCTTCTTATCATGGGTTGAGTGGCATTACTTATCACTTCGGCACTTATCGAAGCACATGCTCTGACAATTATGTGTCGTATATCGTGCAAATAGTAAATATTCGCCTAATACGGCGTGTCCATCTAACGTTCTATTCAACGCTTTCGCAATACAACACTAATAGGAACGGTAAGACTAGTATCGTCGAATCAAGCGAATACGAATGGTATACTCCTTCGAAGAACAAGCCGATATGCATCTCATTTACTAAGAATGCCGCCGTCCGGTGTAGCCGAGCGGTTCTAGGCGCTTCAGTCTGGAACCGCGCGACCGCTACGGTCGCATGTTCGAATCCTGCCTCGGGCATGGATGTGTGTGATGTCCTTAGGTTAGTTAGGTTTAAGTAGTTCTAAATTCTAGGAGACTGATGACCATAGATGTTAAGTACCATGGTGCTCAGAGCCTTCATCAGTCCCCTAGAACTTAAAACTACTTAAACCTAACTAACCTAAGGACATCACACACATCCCCTAGAACTTAGAACTACTTAAACCTAACTAACCTAAGGACATCACACAACACCCAGTCATCACGAGGCAGAGAAAATCCCCGACCCCGCCGGGAATCGAACCCGGGAACCCGGGCGTGGGAAGCCAGAACGCTACCGCACGACCACGAGCTGCGGACGGGACTGATGACCGTAGATGTTTAAGTCCCATAGTGCTAAGAGCCATTTGAACCATTTTTTTTTTTTTTTTTTTTTTTTTTTTTTTTTTTTTTTTTTTTTTTTGAGAATGCCAACGAAATTCAGTGAGGGCTAGAGACTTATACGCTGAAATATATCCTCAACCTACTCACTGTACATATCGTACATTTAAATATGAGTATGATAAACTGAGAACAACTGGATGTTTAACGCAACGTAAACATATCCGACAAAAGAAAGTTGCTAACGAGGAAACGGAAATTGGTACTCTTGCCATTATGGTTCGAGATACTTGTGTTAGTTCATGTAAAATCGCAAGGGAATCTGGCTTGAGCCAGAGTAGTGTTGTTCGTGTTCTGCATCGCCATAAATATCATCCTTACCATATCAGTCTCCACCAAGAATTAACTGGTACGGATTGTATGCTTCGGATTGAATTTTACCGATAGGGTCAACTTCAGATTCAGAGGAATGACAGTTATCAACTTGATTTTATTTACGGACAAGGTTACATTCAAGAACCATGGAAACGTTAATTTGCATAACAAAACATTATTGTAAAACTGAAAATCCATGTTGGCTGCGGCAAGTTGCACACAAAAAACCGTGGTCAGTGAATGTATGGTGTGGGATTCTGGAGGACAAAATGATAGACCCCTATTTCATCGAAGGAAATCTTAATAGTAGGAAGTACACCAGATACGTGCAAGAAACATTTGGTCTGTTATTGGAAGAAATACCTTTAGGAACTAGGAACAGAAAGTGGTATCAACACGATGGGTGTCCGGCACATTTCTTGCTGATGGCTAGAAATGAGTTGCAGAGACAATTCCCAAACAGTTGGATGGACGCGGAGGAGATGTGTCGTGGCCGGCTCGGTCACCAGACTTGACGCCTCTGGACCTTTTCTTGTGGAGATTCGTAAAAGGCATTGTGCATAAAGACGTTTCAACTATAGCTGAAGATATGCGAGAGGGAATCCGACCAAATGATTTTCTTCCCTTGTTCAATAGTCCAGGTTTAATGGCTTCGGCGCCGCATTCTCCCGTTAAGGGCATTTTTATCACTGATGAGTGGTTTTGGAATCCAGCTCGTCCTGCAGTTCCTTGCTTATGGAGCGTCCTTCATGTTATTTTGGTGCTGACAGGCTTCACGACTGTGACATTCAGTTCTGCAGTGGCTTATGGAATGGTTGTCCTCTTATTTTTCATCTCAATCCTATTCAATGACCGAGTGGCACGACGTTACAACACACCCATTCGTTCGCCTTATGACTTAGCTGATGATGTTCTTCCTCATTCCATATGCCGTTTAAATCGTCGATACGGCGCCTCTCGAAACACCAAACAATTCACTTACCTCGGTTACAGAAGCACCCCCCATACGAGCGCCATCATTTTTCCCACTTTAGAATTCACTTAGCCGCTGTGTAATGCTCTCACAACTAGTCAGAACACTGTTCTGTCCACAACTGACCCTCTCGGCGTATTGAGGACATTGCACAGGTGCCGTTCGTGGTCAAATACAACAGCGCAACCTGCATAATTGGCTATCTTCTGCGTATGTATTCAAGCATACATTCCTCGCGTGTTTTCATATTTTTGTTCAACCACTGTACGCCCGAGTTGGAGAGTAAAGAAACGGTAGAGCGTCCACTGTATCTGCGACGCCCAGCATAGTCCAAGACGGCAGCCACGCTTCGCACGCCGCTGCTTCCTGGAATCGCTGATTAATTGATCGACGGTGAGCTCGGATAACACCGCTCCATTAAGCGACGAGACCTCCCGTTCCTCTGCCAGACTCTACTGAGCAACTCCCCCACCTTGCCGCTTGTGAAAGACAAACAGCCTCTGGCAATGGAATAACATGTATCTCCAACAAAATTTAAAATGAAAGAATCCTTCTGTGGAATTTAGGAATAACTACGGGTTCTGCTAAATGGAATGAGCAGACTACTGAGCGTGAACTATGGACTGAGAGTAAACCAAAGAAAGGCGATAGTACTGGGCACAGCAGAAACGAGATTAGCGGCTAATTAAACATCAAAACTGGGTACCATGTCTCCACATACACATGAAAATTTCTTGATCGGTGGTGGTGATCTAGTCTCTGTGCATATTCGCTCTATGATTGTCGTAACTCTGCCAATGTTCTCCGAGTAACAAAAGCATATTCTTTAGAATAGCCGTTAGTGTACAAATCATATAAACACTTGAAAGACCAACACTCAAAAATTTGACAGTTTACTGCCAGAACACCTACAAGTAACAGCACTAACAGGAGTTTTTTCCTCTCACTTCGGCTGAGCTGGCGTGGCACTTTACCACGTACAGCTTTTTTATGATACCATCGAATCGGCCAAAATTTCATAAAAAGAGAGAAAGGTCAGCGTAAGCTCGGTTTGCGGGAGGATGTGGAACAAAATCGGTCGTACCCTTTTAAAGGCACCATCCCAACATTTGCCTCGTTTTAGGGAAATCATGGAAAATCTGAATCTAGATGACTGGGTAGGAATTTGAACCACTGTCATCCCGAATATGGTTCAAATGGCTCTGAGCACTATGGAACTTAACATTTGAGGTCATCAGTCCCCTAGAACTTAGAACTACTTAAACCTAACTAACTTAAGGACATTCACACACACATGCCCGAGGCAGGATTCGAACCTGCGACCGTTACGGTCGCGCGGTTCCAGACTGTAGCGCCTAGAACCGCTCGGCCACTCCGGCCGGCTCCCGAATATGCATCCAGTGTCTTGACAACTGTGCCACCTCGCTCGGTAGGTACTGAGAACACCGTTAGACGGTATAAATGTTACAATATTGCAGTACCTGTGTTGTTAAGAAGAACGCATGCGTGTCCGAAGGAATACTGCACCGTTCTTCTTAACAACACGGGCACTATAATATCGTATTTATCCGCCGATTCCAAGCAGCGACTTTCAATTAAAATATCCTCCCCTGTACGGGAATTGCATAATGAAATGACGAACACCTTTCAGCGGTCTAAATTTCCAAATTTTTATTTTATTGGGCTATCAGTTTCGGTTGTATATTACGCGGTCTTCAGGCCCTACGATCGACGTGTAGGAAGATTCCCACTTCTAGTCCAGTCAAAATAGGGGCCAGCATTCAATGATTGGTATCCGTAGATTTTTGAGACAGCGATCACTGCCGACTGATAGGTGAACAAACAAGGGGCCGGAAGATGGCGTAATACCTCATCGAAATGGTAGCCCAGTAAAATAACAATTTGGAAATTTAGACGGCTGAAAGGTGTTTGATTTGACACTCTGCACTAAACAGCCGAGCTCACGCAACCATTTGTGAAAAGGAGGAATTTGCATAAAGTGTTTACGAGTACAGGCCGGGGAACAACGATATACGAGGCCTGTTCAGAAAGTAAGCTCCGATTGATTGCCAAATTGAAACCACAGTGAACAGCAGAAATGTTTTACTTGTAACAATTAGCTACACCTTTCAGCTACTTCTCTACGTAGTCGCCGTTCTGACTTAGACTTTTGTCATAGCGTTGTACCAACTTTTCAATAGCCTCATCATAGAAGGCAGCCGCCAGTGCTTTCCGCCAATTCTCCACGCTGGCCTACACCTCGTTGTGTGTGTCAAAATGTTGTCTTCAAAGACAGCGGTTCATGTGACCAGAGATGAAACTCAGGGGGAGACAATTGCGGACTGTATTGTGGGTAATCTAACATTTCCATTTGAAAACGATGCAGGAGCATCTTCATTGCCCCTGCAGAATGCGGCTGAGAATTGTCGTGAAGACTAAACAGCACGACAGTTATGTAATGTTAGCTGCATAGCTTCAGGCGAAATTTCTCACCAGCCCCTCGTACTTGGCGGCAGACACTATTTTCTAGACATCTTTACGCACTCACTGCGAGCTCAGAAATGAGAAGAGCGACGTGATGCTAACTGGGGTTATACTAGAGACACTACCCAACACATCTGTGCAAAGCTTTATCGGATTTTCATAGTCGTTTCCATTTTGCGACCGATCGGAGCTTATTTTCTGAACGCCCCTCGTATGAAAGTCTGGATACGGTCGTAGATCGTGTACGGGTATCCAAAGCGGTTAAGGCGATCGTTCTCTTAAAGCAGGAAATCCGGTTTCGAGTTCCAGCCCGGCACAAATTTCCACTGCCGTCATTCTCTTATACTGCTGATGGTTGCTCGTATTCGCAACTGCGAACATATCTCATGCTCGCAGGTAGATTTAATTTAGAATCCCTCATTTTTTAAGCTTTCCGATGTGGAGTGGGTCTTTTAGCGTAGAGATAGCGAAGCTAGTGATGTAAGTTACCACTCATGCAACATACGGCGTGTGAAATGTTGAGGTATATAATTTTCCGTCACGATTACTATTTCGTCAAAACACAAACGAATAATAACTCACGAAACCGTAAGATATCAAACACTTTGCAAGTCTAAATCGACTGTGCAGTCTTGTGCCACATGAAAATAGAATTTCACGACTACCACGAGAAGGGAGAAGTACGTATATTGGTTGCGATGGAAGCAAGAAAAAACAGACTCAACTGATTAATCGATGCCACACAGTAATCAAATTATTTGAGGATTTAGAAAAGAAGAAACTGAAAATAATGTTCATTAACACAGAAACTAAACTGTAAATGTAGGCAATGTGCAAATTCTTCCCCTTCATTTGTTTTTAACCTTGAGATCTATAGCCGGCCGGAGTGGCCGAGCGGTTCTATGCGCTACAGTCTGGAACCGCGCGACCGCTACGATCGCAGGTTCGAATCCTGCCTCGGGCATGGGTGTGTGTGTTGTCCTTAGGTTAGTTAGGTTTAAGTAGTTCTAAGTTCTAGGGGACTGATGACCACAGCAGTTAAGTCCCATAGTGCTCCGAGCCATTTCAACCATTTTTTTGAGATCTATACATATATAATGCATGCTAACTAGTCTATTCATTGCTTTCGTGATGTTTTCTTCTTGTTTGGTCCCTAAATGGTAAAAAGAATCCATATCCATGTCACTGGTGGTTCCTTCTAATCTTTGTAGCGACTTTTTGTGTGTTTTGTCGCTCGGTACTCATAAAGCAGACCACTATGTCTGCTCCGACGAGGTACTGGATCGAGGTTGCCAGTGGCTTATGTATTGTATTCGAAATATAATATTACAAATGTAACACCCATTCGATTACCCAGAATTTCCATGTTGTGTAAATAGAAACAAGAAGGAACCCCAGTTTATCAGTTGGCATAATTCATTCGAGCAGCAGAAGGAAAAAATTATCATTTATTTTTCGCTCCTTTCGTTTAGTTTGTCTCCATTTAGCAGAACCACCTAGCATAACATCAGTGACGATTCTCTTGTACAACCACAAATGGAACGGAATTACGATTAACCAGGTATTGCGCCTCATTCCATCAGGAATCGTGGTGATGTGGACCTAGAAATAAGAGTCAGAACAGCTTCAATAAAAATAGTATTTCCTGCTTGGTGTATTACATGGCACCTATCCTTAATAGCTGATAAATGCAAGGTAATGTCCATTAATAAGAGCCAGATAATATCAAATTTCAGAACATGTGATAAACATCTAGATCCGCTCATATAATTTTATATATGCTACGGAGCAAAAGGAAATGTGGAGAAAACGTAAAATTCATAGCAGACAAGTCGAATTGAACTTACGTTCGTTAGAAGAATTCCATGAATGTGCAGTGCATTTGAATAGGAATACCGTACAAGTCGTTAGGGCGACCTATTATGGACTGTTGTTGCAGTGTTTGGTTTTCTTCTCAAGTGACCTGCCAGAAAATGTCGGAATACAGGACCATAAAAGGTTAACAAAAGTAGTGTGCTACGATCCATGTAAATAACATAAACGTAGTTGTGAATCACTTAATTTTGCACTCGATGCCCCAGATTAAACAGCGCTTTTACATAAGAATCAGAATAACTGTTTACGAAAAATCTTGTAGCAAATTCGTCTAAAATTCTTTTTTTATTTTTTTAGGCAGAATAGTGGCACAACAGATAATATATTTATCCAGTACAATTGAAATAAATGTTCCACAGTTCCTTTTATACTGCTATAGGAACCAGAGATAAGACAATACTGCCTTTCTGTGACTAACATAAATCTCTGAAAACAGCTTAATTATTTTCAAATTGTTTTCTTTAAGATCTTTTATCAGTATGGTCACTTTCCAGATAATTATGTGCAGTACTCTTTACTGACAGATAACTTAAAGCTCCTCTCCTTTCAGAAGCACCAAATAATTTGTTAAAAATTCATTCCGTCGTAATATTTCAAAACAAGTTTCAGTTTTACGTCGTATTTACTTTTTAGTTCTATTTCAGCTACACTGATGATTATACGCACACTAACAGTGGACAATTTTCAAAATAATTTCATGTAGGTATTTTCAAAATAAGTCATAATATAAACACATTTTTACCTCCAACACTGCAAATAAATTTATTGCCTGTAGCAAAATATGTTTCAGGACTGCTTAATAAAGCTCTGAGTTAATGAGCATTTATGTGAAAGCAGTAGTGGCTAAATCAGAACTGATACAAAAATAACGTTAATATTTTGGCCTCGTGAAAATTGTAATGACAACGAAATTCTTGACAAGGTTTCAGAATATTGCTGCGAGGAACGGCTGTCGAATCGGATAAAAATGCGATCAAGTCACTCGAAAACTTCCAACCGCACCCATTAGATCCACTTACTTCTGCCCAAGTCTCCGCATCGAGCAAGCAACGTATAGAAAGCACCAAAGACATTTTGTAGCTCTTAGCGAATAATAATTAATAAAACAAAATTCATTAACATGCGTAAAAATAGACTCTATAACAAATTTCACCCTGTATCATTAAGGTGGCAAAACTACGAGGAATATTTTCTTTTTTTTTTCCTTTACTTTCAAACTTCCGACCTATCGCAAATGAAAACTGCAATGAAAATCAAAAACGTTTTATTTGCAACATATAGCTACAGCTTCCAGCTACTTCTCTACATAGCCGCCATTCCGCTTAGACATTTGTAATAGCGTGGTACCAGCTTTCCAATACCCTCGTCATAGAAGACAGCCACCAGCTATTTCCGCCGATTTCCTACACTGGTCTGCAGCTCTTTGTGTCAAATTGCCGTCCTCCTAGCCAGCGATTCATGTTAGCGAAAAGTTGAAAATCAGAGGGAACCAAGTCTGGGCTGTATAGTGAGTGATCAAACATTTCCCAACGAAAACGCTTCAAAAGTGTTTTCATTACCCCTGCAGTATGTGGCCGAGCATTTTCACGAATAAGGAAACGCATGACTGTTAGTTTGTGTGGGTTGCATGAAATGAAACGGAACGCCTCAGCAGGATTTAACAATTGGCGGGAAAGACTATTTTCCAAGCGTCTTTACGTGCTCACTGTGCGCTCCGAACTGAAAAATGGTACGTGACGCAATACACGAGCATACCAGAGACACTGCATAAAACATCTACCCGAAGATTCACCAGATTTTTCACTACGATTTTAATTTCGGAACTGATCGGTGGCTGAAAAAAATAGCCCTCGTATATATAGCACACGACGAGGTGTAACGGAGTTGCCCAGTGAACCTAAATTGTAGTATGTGAAAGAAACACAATGCTGTTCCTGTGAAAACATGTTGTTTACATTCAGAAAATCGTTAACTTAGGGGATTATAAAAGAACATTGTTTCTTCCAACAGGTATCTCACACAGCAACCATGATGGTAAGAGAGATTGGGGTGGATGTGGAGACACAGGACATTTCTTTTTTACACAGATTGTTTCACCAAGAATAGGAAGGACTTCAGGAGGTGGAAGTATAGAGTCATTCGAAAAAAACATTCCATTTAATGTGTGTCTCTCCTGTTTACTAGTTGCAGAGACGCAATTATTAAAATGTAATTCAAATAATTATTCACAGAGGTTGTTAATCAAAGCCAAATGTTTTAATTCAAAATTGAATTTCATAAATTCCACCTCCGACTTCAATTTCCTTGGCACCTGTAGCTATTCTGTGGTCATTTTGCTGTTCTTGTACAACGGTAGCACCATTCAGTGTGCGATCTATTTGTCTTTTGCACTTAGTTTTTCTTTCTAGAGTTCGCCTTTCAACCATCCCTACAGACAAAATTCCAAAGAGGTCATGTCCGGGGATCTTGGTAACCATGATACGAGGCCACTTTTGTCGATCCATCTTCCAGGGAATATCATCTGATGACTAGAATATGATGGTGCCCCTTCAACACTCTCTTTGCGTTGGCAAGACGTGCACCAGCCTGTAGCTGTAACAGAGTGCTGTACTTGCGAGGTTGTCGTTAGATATGTGTAAACCCGTCACATTTCGCTATTTTTCTGAAATACACTAACTGTGCATCCATTCGCTGCGGTGGCAGTGCTCAGTCATGTGCTCGTACAGATGTGGCGGATGACGCACTGTAATGATGATAATTGCAGGAAATCCCTAACTACTTGGCTTGTAGGAAAGAGCACACAGTTTAAATTTTTAAGGGATGGCATTTATGATTTCTATGGTTTTAATCACCTGACAGTTCACTGTACACTTAATACGTAGCACAATATACTAACTATGTATACAATTCTGCGATTTTGGGCTGATGACTAATTACTTATAATGCACACACGCGAACACACTATTGAGTGGCCTGCGACTATGCATAAACACTCTTTTTGACGACAGTTCTCAGCAGATGATAAGAGCCACTAGCGATACGACTGCCTACTGTGGCTCTCGCTCCCAAACTGCTTTTCAACTGCAACAACTAACATAACTGGCGAGGGCTACCAGAGGTACGACTGTACACCGTGTCCCCCGACTGACTATACCAACCCTGAACTTTGAGTTAGTGGCATCTTACTTAGCCAATAGCACGCTTCTGACGTGGTTGGCGCCCTGTTACCAGAGCACGTTGCGCTGTAAATTCCACGTCATTCCGACGCTATATTGACCTTTTACGCTGGCAGTAGCCTTTTCACACTGCTACACAATCTTATGGATTCTTAGATACTTGTTATATCAGATAAATGTTATACCCCATCATGCTGGAAGAACATATTTGTTCTTCTAGGCAAAGGAACTCCCCCAACAGTACTGGAAGCTTCTTTCCAAGAAATTCTAGATAATGTGACCCCGTGAAATGATGCGTTAACACAACAGCCACAGAAAACTTACAAAGAAGCGTTCTTGAAAACGTATCTCTTTCACAAAGACACGTTAGTTTCCGTCGGACCACCGATAGGGGTTACGAGTTTTATTGACACCGTCACAAGAGAAAGTGACTTCACCAGTAAACAGTATTATTAATTATTTTCAGATGACATGTGGCTGATGGACGCTGCGCTAATCTCGTGTATTTTAATGAAAACATGGGTAGAAACTCTTTAGTCTGGTTAGGTTATCGTCTATGGTACGCTCTGCAAGCAGCAACAGCAGAGTTTCCATTACAAAACCCGTACGTAAATACCATGAAGAGATAGTCAGCATCTGAAAATACGTGCTGCGTATTTAACGAAATAGTGGAGTTGACGAACAAATCAGAATCACAATGGAATCGATGTTATCGATAGGGGATCTCAATTTGATTCCATATTTCTAGATGGCTTCTGACACACTTCCTCACAAGCGACTTCTAATCAAATTATGTAAACTGATGGTGGCGGGAGTGGAGAGAAAGGAAACGAAAGAGATTACTAATTTCAGCTGCATTGGGACTTTATGCGGAATCATCGGCGACGAGTAGAAATGTGGGATGGCCGGTGTTCGAACCCAGGATCTCCTGCTTACTTTTTTTATCTCATTTTTGTTCGTTTTCGTTCGTTGCATCTGCTCGGGGCGGACGTCGTAAGACACCCATTTTTAAGCCTGTCTTTGATCCATTAACTCATTTCTTTTATTACAGAGGGCAGCCAACCCACTGACCGAATACGCTGAGCTATCGTGCCAGTGAATACTAGGCCATTAACCACTGCGCCACAGGGACACAGTATTCATCGTAACTGTGCGGCCATCTTGCCACACCTCACGACCCACATCGCCACAAAGCACCACTTAGCTGCAGTCCCTGTCCGTGTCTGCATCCGCGTCTTCCATGTTCGCTACTTTGAGATTACTGGACAAGGTCGAACGTAACTGTGCAACCGCACTGAAGGAGTTTTTTTTCCTTCTTTATTGTGATTTCATTCCCATGACCCATGTGGGCAGGGGAGGGCTGTCAGCGGCACAATCCACCGCTCTTCAGCCGAGTGACACGACAACTAAAACAAGAGTAAAATGATACATACATAAGGCGCTAAAAAAGGGAAACATAAAACAGAGTAAGGGGAGAAAATGGAGGTAAAAATACACTGACGTGGTGGAGACGTTCATGGGGGACAGTTAAAAAAAGTCACCAGAAAGTTAAAAAACACAGTTGGCGATTCTTAAAACACATAGAAGACACTGAATGCACATGCACAGGTTTAAAGTCGGCCACAGTATTAAAAACACTCCAGAACAACACACTTAAAACCCGCTTGGAGCAGTCTGAAGAAGTTTCTTTCTTCTTTTTTCTTTTTTTTTTCCTTTATTGTATTTCGATGTCCCCCGAAGGGGGCGGGCTGGCAGCAGCTTATTACGCTGCTCTGCAGCCTACTGACTTTTTAAAACGTAAGAAATAAGATAATAAACAATAAAAGCAGGCGATAAAACGGTGATTGAAATTGTAAAACGGCGGAAAATTGTGGAAAGTTAAAACATAAAGCAAAGGGTTGGCAAAGCTAATAAAATACACAGGAAGCATACAGGGAACATAGTAGACAGACAATTAAAAAACATGGAGACAGTCTGGTTTCTGTTCGCAAGAGGTATAAACATCGCACCCAGCGACAGTACGATGTCTGTTCACAACACTTCGGGGAAGACACGCAACACTGAACACTCACTGCAAACACTGTACTAAAATGTCGGCACAAAGATAACACACCATAGCCAAGGGCAGATTGGGGGGGGGCAGGGCAGATTGGAGGGGGGGAACAAGGAGGGAGGAGAGGAAAAACGAAAGGGGGAACCAAAGGAGGAAGAGGACTCATAAGAGGGGAGGGGCAGGGCAGACGCAAGAGGGAATGGGGAAAGGCAGAGGAGGGAAATGCAAAAGGACTCGGGGCAGAGAAGGGGGGCAGAGAGAGGGTAGGTGGGGGAAAAAAAGAGGTTGGAAGGGGGGGAGAGGGAGCCCAGGAAAAGGACGGAGGAAAGGAGTGGGGGTGAGGATCAGAGTTGATAGGAGGGATAAATGGAGGGAGAGAGGGCATCATCCGGGAGGGGGAGTTGATGGAAGCCACCTTGGGAAAGGAGATGATTGGTGTAGAGATGGAGGGTAGGGGGGACACAATAGTGAAGATGTGGCAGGGGGCGGGGATGGGAGAGGAGAGGAGCAACCAGGGGGTGAGGGGGATCAAGGCAGCGGGAGGTGTAGAGTATGCGGATATGTTTGAGGAACAGGAGCAGACGGGGGAAAGGAATGAGGTCATAGAGGATCCGCGTGGGGGACGGGAGGCGTATATGGAAGGCGAGGCAGAGTGCATGATACTCAAGGATCTGGAGGGACTTATAGAATTTGGGGAGGGGGAGGCAGATACCCAGGCGGGACTGGCATAACAGAGGATGGGACGGATTAAGGATTTGTAGGTGTGGAGGATGGTAGAGGGGTGCAACCCCCACGTCCGGCAAGAGAGGTTGTGGGCTTTGGATTGGATGGAGCGGAAATGAGGGATCCAGGTGAGGTGACGGTCAATGGTGTGGCCAAGGTAGGTGAGTTGAGGGTGAGGCAGACAGGACAGGCACAGACAGTAAGGGAAAAATCCAGGAGCCGGAAGGAGCGAGTGGTACGACCTACGATGATTGCCTGGGTCTTGGAAGGATTGATTTTCAGGAGCCACTGGTTACACCATGCGGCAAAAAGGTCAAGGTGATTCTGGAGAAGGTGTTGGGACCGTTGGAGGGTAGGAGCGAGGGCGAGGAATGCAAGGAATGCAGTGTCATTGGCATATTTCAAGAGGTGTACTGGAGGGGGGTGTTGGGGCATATCTGCCGTGTACAGGAGGTAGAAGAGAGGGGAGAGGACCGAGCCCTGGGGCACACCTGCAGAGGGGTAGAAGGTATGGGAATTGGCATTATGGATGGTAACATAGGAGGGGCGGCGGGAGAGGAAGGAGGCCATCACACGGATGTAGTTGACAGGAAGGGCGTAGGTTTGGAGTTTAAACAGGAGACTGGGATGCCAGACATGGTTGTAGGCCTTTTCGAGGTCAAGGGAGACAAAAATGGCGGAGCGACGGGAGTTAAGCTGGAGGGAGAGGAGATGAGTGAGGCGGAGGAGTTGGTCATCAGCAGAGAAGGAAGGTCGAAAGCCACATTGGGTGTCAGTGAGGAGGTGGTTTTGGTGGAGGTGGTTCTGAAGGAGGTGGAGGCGAATCATTTATGAATGTATGGTGTCTGTTCTTTCGGGTATGTGCGAACATGCTGCGGATTCCGCGTGGTGTGTGTTCTTTCGAACATGTCAGCTGCGTGTCCTCTGCTGTTCCTAACCTATACAGGGTGGTCCATTGATATTGACCTGACCAAATATCTCACGGAATAAACATCAAACGAAAAAATTACAAAGACGAAACTCGTCTAGCTTGAAGGGGGAAACCAGATGGCGCTATGGTTGGCCTGCTAGATGGCGCTGCCATAGGTCACATTAATATCAACTGCGTTTTTTAAAATATGAACCCCCCATTTTTATTACATATTCGTGTAGTACGTAAAGAAATATGAATGTTTTAGTTGGACCACTTTTTTCGCTTTGTGATAGATGGCGCTGTAATAGTCACAAATGTATAAGTACGCCGGCCGAAGTGGCCGTGCGGTTAAAGGCGCTGCAGTCTGGAACCACAAGACCGCTACGGTCGCAGGTTCGAATCCTGCCTCGGGCATGGATATTTGTGATGTCCTTAGGTTAGTTAGGTTTAACTAGTTCTAAGTTTTAGGGGACTAATGACCTCAGCAGTTGAGTCCCATAGTGCTCAGAGCCATTTGAACCATTTTTGTGTAAGTACGTGGTAGATGTAGATGTAGATGTGAGTGCAGGTAAATAATCAAGAAATGTGATCCATCTCCCAGGGAGTATGAGGTGACATTCCAGACGACTAGAAAGTGCAGCCTAGTTGAAATGACGTACACACCGTTGCAGCGAAAGGAATCTCATCCAATAATGCTGGAGGCTCGTTTTCTTGGTAAGACCCTGTGCGACGATGTGGTAACATAACCAGCCCCTCAGTGGATTGTCTCACGCCGGCCGGGGTGGCCGAGCGGTTCTAGGCGCTACAGTCTGAAACCGCGCGACCGTTACGATCGCAGGTTAGAATCCTGCCTCGGGAAATGGTGTGTGTGATGTCCTTAGGTTCGTTAGGTTTAAGTAGTTCTAAGTTCTAGGGGACTGATGACCTCAGAAGTTAAGTCTCATAGTGCTCAGAGCCATTTGAACCATTTTTGATTGTCTCACACGCCATACCACAGGTCAACACGAAAGCGTTCTTGAAAATATCTCTCCTCCACAAAGGCAATTGTGTTTCCGTCGGACGACGGATGTGAGACAAAGTGCTACTGACGCCACATGAGTGAAAGCGGCTTCATCAGTAACCAGTATCAATGGAATTATCCGGCGATTTGCAATTAACCAACTGCTAAATTCCAGTCGTATACCTCCATCTCCTTCTCGAAGGTGTTCAAGCCACTGTAAATGATAAAACAGAAGTCGCGAATATATGATGTCCACCATATTCTTATATATGCAACAACGATACATGTAGAAATTATGCGATTGAAGGCCTACTTTCTGTCGGCTGAATAATGTTCTCTACTTCATCCACACTTTGCTCGTTTGCACGTTCAGACGAAATATTGTTGCTGGGCACTGCATCAGTCTGACTCAATTCAGTGAAAACACTGTTAAATGCTCTCCAATATGGTACTCTGCGGTTATGTCATCAGCTACCGTATTTTCTACAGGAAGCAGCAGAGTTTCCATTACAAAACCCGTACACAAATATCATATCGGCATACTAAGCGTTTATAAATGCGTGTGGTACGCTTAAACTGTTGTGACCAGAGTAAACTGTTGTTGTTTCGCAAAAACAGTGGGATCTTTGATTTCTTTGGGTAAAGGCTCATCAAACTAGAACACGTGAAATATTAGCTCACTTTATTACACAAATGAATAAAAGATTTGCTTAACTTTGACGCAGTTCTTTTCTACAGACTTGCATGACAATTTACGTCTGTCACTGACTATGAAAGCATCATCTAAAACACAGACTAAAAAACTGTTCTCTTACATTAAATACTGCAACATTTCATCAGAAACTTTAAATCACTCGTTAGTCCTACTGGACGATTTTGTCTGCTTCTGATGAGGTCACAAACTGGGGCAGAGCACTTTCGTGCTCCGGCCTATATTGACGTCCTATGTGCTGAAAGTGGTGTTCGGAACGCCACGCATTCGTCGTTGCGGATCGCCACGAGACCTCGCTAACGTCTGCGGTACCGATGTGTATTGCCGACCTTGGAGTGGCACTGCGATCTCTGTATGATAGATAACACATAAACGATACTGCAGAATTACGCAACAAATCACAACCACATTTCCAAAATTCAACTACTTGAACTTAAATAGAACTTCACAATTTGACCTACTAAACAAATATGACAATCGATAAATAAACCCATAGCAGCTGGACTACAAACACACTAAACGAAAACTTATCTCTGTAACCACCTGTATCCTATTAACCAATAAAAATGGGCACACCTTAAGTGGAATGTTTTATTTGAATTAGGAGATACTATCACTTCCTAAAATATTTACTGATCCTCCTGAAACATAGCAAGTGATTGCAACAGAAAGTACTCTCACGTGTGTGTTGCAGGGAGTTCGCATTCACCCGTTTGTCAAATACATCTTATGCTTCTCTCAGTTGTCTTCGTAAGTTCTCCGTTTCTTACGAGTCTAAAAATGTTCATAATAGCGTAGTAGATTCTACTGGCAGCATGAAAGGTGTCTTGCGTCACGAGGGAAGAACAGACTGAACTGTCTCCTGCTATAGTCGTATTACTTACAATAGTAGGTGAACTTACAACTTGGAATTTAAAGTGACTTAGTTAAATGCTTGTGAATGGTAACGTCCATCCTCTTCCCACCACATAAAAAATTAATGTATTGCACGTAACTACATCCAGAGTGTAAAACAAATACCGTTGAAACGACGTATACCGAGGCGTGAAAAAGATTCTTACTTATAGTTATGCCGGAATAGAATTCGAACCCTAATTATTTAGTTTTGCGAGCAGTTGTTTTACCGACTGAGCTATCTCCCACATCTCTTCCACACACTCAGGAGCTACGCAGTCTGTCAGTATATTTGTCTTACTTTTCCCTCCAAGTACCTTACCAATTACCTTGTTCGACTGGCACATCCAGCAATAAGGATAATTGAATGAAAGCGTTTGGCTGTCAAAACAGCAACGCTTGAAGACTTCAGTCACTACCGTAGGAAAATAATGTCCTTTTATCTTTCACAAAACTGAAAGAAATTCTGGTCGTATATAAAGTTAGTGCCAATCACTCACAGACGAGACAGGAACTGACATTGTAGATAGCAGAACAAAAACAGAAATCTTCAACGCCTACACGATATTAGACAGGTGGTGTACAAGTTTCTTTGGCTCTGCAGTGTATATAATGTATCTGCAACTCATAAATAGATAATTAAAGTGAAGAGCCGCACCACTTCACTCTGAATGACGGTAGAATCGGAAAGATTGTACACTAAGGCACACATTTTGCTGCGAACTATTTTCATATTTCTGAGATGAAGAACGTGTTTGAATTGAAATATCACCATAACTATGACCAGTAACGAAATGATGGACACTTCTCCATGAAGCTGATATCATGTGGAAATCAATTTTTTTACTAAATATATTGTGTAAAATCGTTTGAGAAATACTGTAGGACGTGTGCCTCGATTCTGTCAGCGCAGTACCTGACTAATCCCGGCCCTCTCTGCGAGACATCACACCGAGCACGCTGCGGCTTTCTGTTTAGTTGGTGGTGATGGGACCCGTCCACATAGGACTGGCAGGAGCTGCTGAACGTGCACAAAAAAGAGCAGCACGAATGGTGACAGGTTTATTTGACTTGCGGGAAAGTCTCACAGGGATACTGAAACAACCGAACTGGCAGACTCTTGAACACAGATGTAAACTATCCCGTGAAGCCTACTCACTAACTTTCAGGATCTGACTTTGAATGGTGACTCTAGGAATACACAATAACTCCCTACGTATCGCTTCCTAAGGGAGCGGGAGGGAAAGATAAGAATAATTACAGCATGCACATGGGCATTTAAATAATCATTCTCCTTCACTTCATGCATGAATGGAACGGGGAAACGCCCTAATACATGGTACAATGGGACTTTCCCTTTGCCACGCACAGTAGGGTGTAGATGTCGATGTTTTTCCACAGCCTAGCGATCGTCCCCAGAATAAGTATTCCTGTCTGCAGTAACACGGAGCGTTCAAGTCACGGATGCGCCCAAAAAATGCAGGTTGCAGGTAAGCGTTCGGGTTCAATTCCTTGTCCAATTGAAAGCTTGGAACAAGATAAAGAGAAAGCTCCAACAGAAAATGTTCTTGTGTTAATCTAAGCTCCAGCACAGAACACGGAGCCTTGAAAACCACAATGAAATCAGGAAATCAGACCATTGTGTCTAGTCTTCTATTTTGGGCATACAGTTCATAAATTTAATACAATTCCCTGATGCTACCTTTATTGTCTCAATAAAGCCACTGCAACAAGCTAAAGTAGTTAATTCGTTGCTTGTTCCAAGGATCCACGATAATTCGTTATGACGGCTGACGTGTCAGTATGTTACAAATAGTACATCTTTGAAATGCATGTTTGGCTACACAGACGCCTATCTAGCCTGTGATTTCGATGAATGAAACTAAATTTAACATTTTTAACTGCAGAACGATACTTTACTTACTATTAACTCATTTTACGATCAGAAAAAGAAAAACATCTTGGTTGACACATAAACTGCGTAAGAATTGTCTGCAACAAAAATTCATAGGAGAGGAAATGAGAGAAAGAGAATTAGAGTGATGTACGACATTAGAAACGGACGGATATACAAACAGACGAAGGAAGATGCTCAAAATAGGACACTTTGGAGCGCCTCCAGCTAAGCCCAGTCATAAGACAGATATACTAAAGAAGAGGAAGGGCGTTGTTTACAACTTCACAATGCTTACACTGTGTCCTGTAATTGTAAAATTTGTCAGTTTATACCACATTTTCTTTTAGTGACTGACAACAAATAGCACGTAATGTTCTTTTATCGGCCACGTCCGCAATGGTTTCAGTTGTCATTCCGAGTACAAAGAATTGCTCCAAAAGCACGAAAATAACCAGCCACAACCCATTTCATAAGCGGCATTTTTGACATTCAATTGACATTCTACTTTAATATTTATGGACTGTAAACGAATAGCTTGATTTTGTCCTTGATTGGAACTGATATACGAAGAAAATTAATTCACTAATTAATAGCTCTGTTTTGAAATGCGGTCACTGAGGAATGCTAAAGCCATTTATTAAAACAGGGGAAAATAATTATTGTTTTATTGTTCAGCCATGTAGTGTTTGATGCCCTATAATATCCATGCTGATAACTGAAAGGTGCGTTCGCACAAGACTGATTTACAAATGAATGGCTCCTCCAGAGAATATGTCTCTCTCTCTCTCTCTCTCTCTCTCTCTCTCTCTCTCTCTTATACACACGCACACAAAAAAGGCAAATAATATTTATTTATACTTCTATAATTTCGGCCATGTGGCCATTATCAACTGGTGTACAACTGTTGTATCATAAGACATATACATACTCAGTGTCCTCAATGTTTATGATTTGCAGTATAACGCTTTATAATAGCCACAACGCCAAAACTACAATAGTTGAAATACACAACATTTACAATTGGGGCGAATATTATGTCATTTACGCAAGCAAACAAATGTTCACGAGCATTCTCGTTTGGAATATCTCATTCCACAGAAAATTTAAGTTTACGGCATCATGAACGGATGCACATGGCAATAGTTTTTGACAAAACCATTGCTGTACAAAACAAAAGGAGGTAGCTACTATACGTTTGACCGATACTGACATCGGTCAAGTTTCTGACGAATTTAGAAGCAATTCTCATCGAAAATTGCAATTTACATTGAAACTTAGATCAGCAATAGTGCCCATGTGTGTTTTCCTATGTTATAGAACCAGTTTTTATGTATTTAGATTAATTTAATAGATGGTATAAAATTCGAACTACATTCATCGACTAAACTACAATTTATAAATATAAAGTGCAACAATCAGTCGTCCATTTTTAGATTTTATTACGCAAATCCAGATTTCGACTAGTAGCTAGCCGTTCTCAATGCACTATTTTCTATTCTCAGTACTTGTAAGTCCCTGTTGTGACTGACTCCCGAACAACAGGGACTTACATGCATTGAGAATATAAAAAAGGACGACTGATTGCTGCACACTATAATTTAGAAGTCACATAACATTCGCTGAGTGAACCGACTTTCCGAATGGAAGGTAACCTGATAAACTACAATTTATTTCAACAGTGCCAATAAGCAAGCCTTGTCTCTTTTAAAAAGTTATACTCACAATTTAGATACGGAAAAATTTAACTTGAAAGTCCATTGTGCTTGGAAAATGTGACACAACAACCAACATTCGGTTGTTAACAATCGCTGCTTAACATAAAAGTTTTACCAGCAATAGCAACATGTAAACCACGTGTAATATTTAAAGGCTGTACAGTAATTAAATTATGACAGTAGTGCCACGTGTGTTTTTTGTTCGAAGTCTTCTATGTTTTCAGAAATAATATGATTTCATTTTGCTGTAAGGTTTGAATTTTCATTTGTGATTAGAGATCTGTAATTACAATTGTATATTACGATAGGCAACATAAATTTGTGTGTGTGTGTGTGTGTGTGTGTGTGTGTGTGTGTGTGTGTTTGGTCAGACAAGACGTACAGTTTTAGTTCCGTTTGGTAAATATTGTAGCCTTCCTCGATAGTCCATTTCGTATTTAACCTCCATTACGCCTAGTTCAAATGCAGATTAAAGCAATATTAGCCTGTTAATATCATCAGCTGTATTTTCTGATTTAACTCATGATGCATTATCTTCGTTCCCCCTAAAATGGTGCTTAATTAGGTGAAGCATTACTGAAAAACTTGTAAAAGCAATAGATGACGAAAGTTTCAACAATAACTTATCCTCTGTTGAAAAGTCAACACCTTTTACGCATTTTAGACGTGTAAATACCACAGTAACACTTGACAAGCACCACAGAAAAATTTGTATGTAGAAATAATTAATTTCAAGGTACATTGTGCCTTACATCAACTACAGGCCAAAAACTTATCTTTTTAAGGTGTTATTTTTAACCACATGTGTTTTATAACTAATTACGTATGAAAATAATATTGCAGCAGCAGCAGCAGCAGCGGGGGAGGTGGGTAAGGGGATGTGGTATGTCCTGTTACGTGGTGGTGATGATAATGACATCACTGATAATGTTGTTGATGTCCTGAGATCAAGGTCAAAGTTCACTGATAACGTCATCACCACCTGACATGAAGGCAACCCAAAACTCAAAGGCCATTTTAATACAGAATCGGCACAACGTTCCTGCTATAATAGACTGTCTCAAAATTTTCCTGTCCACGAGGCTTTGCTTGAATACTGTTTTATGGCACCAACACATCAATGGAAATGGAAGTGCAGAGGAATAGATATAGATACATACACTGTATACGCTGCAATTTGCGGACAATAAAGTCGTGATTGCAAACTAAAAAGATGGTCTAGGACATATAATACAATAACTACAAGAAGATTATAAACAATGGAGATTAGAACATAACGCCCAGGATACATCTTCCAGTGGGAGAATACAAATTCAGCAACCATCTCGGTACAAAGGAAATTGCAGTTTGTAGTAGTCACACATATGTAGGGATAGAATCTGATACCACAGGTAAAGATTACAGGATAGAAGAGTGACCTCTTGTTTAGACGAAATCCTTTGGAGTAGCATAATCGGGAAGGTATGGCAGTACATTACCATGAAACTAATTATAAGTTCCTTGTTGCATGGAGCAGAGACATAGAACGCTACAGAGAGTAAGAAGAGTTAATGGGAGGCCACCAATATTATTGTGCTCTGACGATCATTGGGAATATCCAGAAGAGAGAAAATACGTAACGAAGATGTTCAGTAGCGAATGAGGTATAAGGGTCATTAACAGCTGATATCGAACGGAAACAATTAATACGATATGATCATGTCCAACAGATGAATAAATCAAAGTTACCCAAGAAGAGTGCGCTATGGATACCACCGAACCGCAGAAAACGCGAAGGCTGAGGGAAACTTGAAGAGATTGAATTATGAAAGCAAAGACACGAAGAAATTTAAGAAAATATCGAAGGGACGACAGAGAATCATTGGAATTGAGCATATGACAAAGCCGATATTAGTATTTCCCGAAGAAATTGAAATTTATTCTCACAATTGAGGCTCTCCGGATGACATTCTAAATGACCAGAGTTACCTAACAAAGTGTTTCTAAGAAACTTCCATGATGTACTTATACAAACACACTCCACGTAGTCCTGAGAAAAAACATAATACTAATAATAAAAAAAAAATAACATATTTCTGTTGTTGTATTCATCATGAACCCATCCATTGTATAGTGTAAGTCTGCTTCATGTAAATCAGTTGTTCTATCTTTATTCACTTTCTTCTTTTTAAATTTCACTCCAATAGATCAGATTTATTAACTGTGGGTGAAATACGTAATATTGATCCTTTTAAATAAATTATATTGTATTATTTTTGTATATTGAAGACAATTTGGTTAACAAGTAATTACTGCATTTAGTAAATAACTACGCATAGTACTCACTACATTCCATGATAAACATTTTCAATTTTTAGTCACACAGAAGCTTAAACTAAAAATATTTAATGTATACACCCAATTGACTTCAGCAGTACTGCAGATCCTGTTGGCAATATGTAACTTTGACCGTAAACATAATTTTCCGATGTAAACAAACATGTCAGTTGGCAGCAGCATGGGGGATATTGCGCTGTTTTCGTGCACCACGCTAAAAAAAGTGTTTGTGCCACTGTTATAAATACAGTAAAAAAAGGAGCAAAGACAAGCAGAATAGAAAAGTAAATGCGAGTATACTTTGTAGTGTAAGTGTTCAACTTGTGAAATATGCTCGTAGTAGATAAATTAAATTGTTATTTTGCACAGGGTATCTGCAGAATCCAGACTGCAGTCGATGTTTTTAACGACACGCTAACTTAAGACTTAAACATCTAATATACTACTTGATGATGGGTGAAACCCCGAAACGAGTATTGGCATAAATAAAAATACAAAAAAGTGGCTGGTTGCTGTATTTACTACAGTAATATAATTCACTACCACGAAGCTCAGCAACCAGTAAAATGGATAAATTAATGATAACTGGATCTGGTGCTGGTTGCCACTTAAGTGAACTCAATACATTTCGATATTTGTAGTAGACTTAGTGGTGCTGACTTCAGGCCAGCTACCTTCCTTAGAGTTATACTCAGCAACATTTACGTTGTAAACTCCATGCTCGCTACGGTATTATCATAGGCATGTTTTGCGTATTAAATACCAGAACGTTTCTTGTAATGTTTTGAAAAACCATCAGTCTTTAAAATCTAACCTGAGTACTCTGTGAGAGCTGAAAATCTCCCAAAGGCATTTCCCTACTCAGCTTGGGGAAATCCACTGCTCCTCAGCGTATGCTAAGAATAGGTATTCTTACCACTGGGAACGACTCCATGTCATGCCTTTTCACAGAAAAGGCAATGAATTGCTCGCCGCCGCTCAGTCACTAAGAAATTATGACCACGCTAGGCGCCATACTTAAGGCACGTAAGATGACTTCCCAGCTGAAACTATGAGGCCAACAATTTAACTTCCTCATGGTCCTACAAAAGAATGCTTAAGATTATTTTATATTGGCAGACTGAATAACTAATTAAGAGGTGTTTTATCGAATTGGGGAGAAATGAGAGGAAAAGAAGGAATAAGTTGCCTGCTTTAGCAGATGCCCAAGGCACATACTTTTGTGAACCCAAAACATAACTGTAATTGATTAGATTACATGTACTTTTCGTTCCATAGATAAATAATGAAGAGATCCTTAATAATGTGGAACATCTCAAAAAAAATGGTTCAAATGGCTCTGAGCACTATGGGACTTAACATCTGTGGTCATCAGTCCCCTAGAACTTAGAACTACTTTAACCTACCTAACCTAAGGACATCACACACATCCATGCCCGAGGCAGGATTCGAACCTGCGACCGTAGCAGTCGCGCGGTTCCGGACTGAGCGCCTAGAACCACTAGACCACCGCGGCCGGCCGGAACATCTCAGAAAACAAGAATCCATAATATTTAAAAAGCTCAAATACCTGCTAATGTGCCTTACAAACACTGCAAGTGAAATGTTCTTAATGGATGTGGAATAAGTCAAAAGGTATTAATTATACACAGGTGTGCAAATCTTAAGAACGAAAGTAGCTCTTGCATGATGTAACATAACTCGATAAAACTTGGACCATACACAGAAAGAACTGCTACAGTATAGTACAGAAGGTAATTGGAAGAATACGCGATAGGATGAACAGAAATTACACTTTTACTCAGAGACGATAATTACACTGAAGTCACCGCCTTTCATGAAGGCATTACAAAAGTTACCTTCTGTACTATACTGCAGCAGATCTTTCCATTTATGGTTTACGTTTCATGGAGCTACGTCACTTTGCGGTGACACATTGTGCGGACGTAACGCTCGTCTTAAGTTTTGCATACGAATGTATATTTATTTAAAAGGCAATAACGGACTTGTCACAAACGTGTAAATGTACAATACACTGAGGTGCATAGGACAATTCTTGGGCCATTGTAGCCACACATTATCAAAGAGAAAAATCAGTTTAAAGACTCACTTACTTTGATCACATTAGTCCTCTGCACTGAAGATGTACGGAAGCCAGATTACACGTAATACTCGCAAGATTCCAATATATACTTATCAGTCGGTTCTACTAAGAAATTCGACAATAGAGAAGGAGGAGCTGGTCACCAATAAGTACTTTAGGCAGGTTTTGAATTAGACTGCATTAGTAGTAAACTTTTTATGGCTATTGGTAAGTTATTGAAAATTACTAAATACGATTTTCCTGAGTGAAAAGTTGCCATAAAATATTCCTCCAAAGCATAATAGATAATTGAAACACGCAAAATATGTTGAGAGTCCGATTTCCATGTCATATTCGCAATAATGCATCTGAAAGTAGTAGCTGACTCTGAAAGTTTCAGTAATTTTCTCGACATTTTATCTAGTTCACATTATCTCTGTTCACACCAAACCGTTGTGAAAAATACTTATTTGCGAAAGCTAATAGCGAAAGGAGTGGCTGTGTACAACGACATAATAAATATAGCTCAGTGGAAAGGGTGCGGGGCAGGGGGAAGAGGAGAGCAGGCTATAACACTTGAAGAGGCTTCTCATAGTGAACGACTGTAAATGCAGGAACAACAATGAACTTGTTTCAGCGGGAGAGACGGACTCGAAAATTTTCACCGCCGGTAACAAAAACGTTATTTTGTGTCTGACAAAGAGCCAGATAACTCTCCTCGAGCATTCTTATGTTATGACACCTTCCGTCTTCTCGTTATTTCTTAGCCGCGGGTGTATTTCAAAAATTTCTACGTTCTTCTCGTCTTTTACACTGCTTCCGCAAGCTGAAATTTTAATGTTCCACAATTACATTTAGTTAGGAGAAAGTGGTCTGCCTTAACGCCTTAATTAACTTCACATTTACCTGCGGTTGGTAAAAAAGTAAAGAATACAGAAATAAAAGAGTAGTAACAAGACGGAGAGCTAGCGCGCACAAGACTCCAGAACGAACTACCACAACGCCTGGTTGCTAGTAGCTATTAGGCAATTCACTTCTTTCTTCACATCTGCAAGAAGCGATTGTGGTTCGGATTCTGCTCTAACAGACAGTTTTAAGTTGTCCCGAAGGATCGTAGCATTGAGCTATTTTTAATTGCAGTTACAGAATACATACAACTCTTAATCAGAACTGTTCCTAATAACCCATTATACTCGAAAGTGATTCACAATTACAAATCTAGGAGGTTTAAAACACCGACATTGATCTACCCTGACAATGGCTTTACTTCCAAATATGTGATGTATACTGGCGTAGAATTTCTGATAGTTATCGAAGAAATCAATAATAACAAAGTCATAATCTTCCACGGTGGCTACATTGCCTATTCCATGGGCAATTTTGTATTCAAACCATGTAGCCATCACAGAACAGAAAAGTGAAACACTTACTGCTACTGTTACAGTCTTCAATCCGGACTGATTTGATGCAGCTATCTGTATTAGTCTATCCTGTGCAAGTATCTTCGTTCCTACACAACTGCTGCAACCTACTTCCATTTGAACCCGATCATTGTAATCAATTCTCAGTCTCGACTCTACTACAATTACCCCCTAAGGCCTTCACTTCCTTTATTCCTTGACGCCTCAGAATGTGTCCTTTCAACCAGTTCCCTTCTTTTTCTGAAGTTGTTCCATTTTTTCCCGTCCCAATTCAGTAGAAAGTGAAGTGTGCGGACAGGACTTGCAGTCACGAGGACTACAATCCAAATCTGCGACTGCCATCCAGATTTAGGTTTTCTGTGATTCCTCTAAATCGTTCCAGGCATATTCCGAGATGGTTTCTTTCAAAGGGCTCGGCCAGTTTGCTCTGATTCTAATCAACTTGATATCTGCAGAACGTTAAACCCAAACCTTCCTTTCTTTGATTCAGTACATCCTTTTTGGTTAGGAAAAGGGGGGGGGGGGGTAGATTCTGGCACAGGTTGCATGGTTGCCAGATTTCTTGTATTCTACGTTTAGAATTATATCTCTAAGTCTAAAATGGTGGAAAATTCAAAAACCCACTTGTCCTAATTTTAAAACTCTGGCAGCTTGCATGTTTAAACAATTTCCCCCACCCTAGCTACCCATAGTGTGCTGTTTAAGCATTTACAGTAGGATTGGATGGAAACACTTGCGGCTTTATTTAATCAAAGTACAATAGACCCCTTCCACAGTCGGCTCACAAGGTCTCCAGATGCCTTGCTGGCACTGCAATGTGCCACACTACCTGAGGGGAGTTCCTGAACTGGAGCCTCCTTGCTTCAGCCACCCTCACACTGCCGTAGACGCCTCAGCTGCCTTCACAAAGCGACAGACCACAGACTTCTAGTCTCGCGTTCAGAATCCAAGAGCCCGCAATTTAAAAATTGCGAAAAATTCAAAATACTAGAGGGAGAACCTAGTGCAATTATCCTTCTCCTCAAACCCATCCCCTGCACTTCCTCCACTGCCTCTACAGAACTTGGACATGAGTCTCTAGTTTATAACTCAAGAGTCCGCTCGCCCACAATAAAAAATATCGGGAAATTCAAAACTGTTCTAAGTTTCAAATAGTGTTAGTTGCGCAATGGTCCTTAGATATGTACTACACCATTATGTTACTACAACATCCATGGACGGAGACACAAAATCATACACACTTTGTTGGAAACCCCTGGTTTCCAAAATTCACCACAGTAATTAATGTGTGGGAAAGATGGCAGCTATTAAAACAATCAATAAGTAACCTGATTCGTTAATAGCCAAGTCCTAGTTCTGTTAAACATGTACCAGTCTTATATGCATGCACCACATTTGAGAGCAAAACACATTTATACAAAGTGACAAAGCAAATCGCAACCACCAAAAATGTGGCAAACGCGTGTGATGAAAAGAACGACACGTTACGAGAGTAAGCTTCTGCAATACATTTGGTCCAGCATTTCGAGGCGGAAAATATCAGCAGCAGAAGATGTATGACCCCCAGAACGTCCTGGTCTATGGAAGCTGAATGCTGTAGCCGCAAGCCGGTGAATGGAACTCGCGTGAGAGTGCACCACCCACCTAGTGGTGGTATGCATCACGTGTCCACTCAAGCCGCAGTTGCCACCACATCGAGGCCCTGACACAGATAATGGGCCATCTACAAGCCTGGTGCTCACCAATAGCAACAGTATTGCAGCAGAATTTGTATTCGTCGTTGGAGTCTGGTTAACGTATTGTAATACAACAGTCTGTAGTTTTTTTGCAATGAAAGTTCATGGAAAAGGGATGGAGAGTAAAGAATACGTGACATTCAAGACGGTAGTTTTTGCATTTACTGCCATTATGTAATATTTACTGCCTCAACTTTCTAGGTCAACAAAGGTAGCTGTTTCTGTATCTTTTAGCGAAATATTTCCTATGAATAGTGGGTTATAAACCGATCACATGCATCAAGTGAACTAGCAAGGTAATTACATTCAAAATCTACAGGACGCTACAGGCAGACCTATTGTACCATAATCAGGTATCTTAGTGGGCAGTTGTGGAATTTAAAGGCTTGGCTGATATGCGAAAGGTTTTCGTTGTCATGATCGATCAGTGTTGGAGTGGGACTTCTGTTTGCCAGCAAGGTATGTTTTTGGCGAGCTTACATGAGAAACACATATGTAAAACTTCCTCGATAGCCAATGACATTGATACATCTCGAATTTGTCCCAAAATGTAGAATCCACCTTCTAAGGCACCGTATTTTCCAATAAGAGTTGTGCTTTCTAATGTCAAAGACCGATTCCTTGGTGCTTATAACCGACACACAGTGTTCGGAAAATGCATGGTAAACATGGTGAAAAGCGAGGGTAGAAGGTACGCAAGCATCAGGATGGAGATCAAATGAAACCATTAAAAAGCTATCCAAAACAACATTAGATGAATTAAGTGTACAGAACACAGTGAACACATAGAGAAAATCAATTTTGTGTCGAAATCAGTGAATTTTTTGTCAAAATCTATTTCCAACACAGAAGCTCTCGGGCTGAACTCGTCTGCGCGATACGCATCTGTAAGTGCAGTACAGCCATCAAATGTTTCCACAGCATTTCTAAATTATTCTGACATATATTAGTGTGATTCCTTCAACGAGGTCGCTGTCAAGAAACGTGTACTTCATGGAAACACCAGAGCGACAAGTGATCCGTCGTGTCGAAGGGTAAAGTCTCTTTCCAAGTGAGTGACAGGGGTTGATAGAGACGCTGTCTCTCTCTGGAAGGATGTGACCACTCATTAACAGCTAATTATCCACATACGCCACCATTATAGCAATGAGAATGCTTGCCTACATGTCTGTAGAAGGCTAAAAAAATCATATGACATGGGATGAAACATCCAAATACTATTACACGTATTTTTTGTGCATAGTGTATGGAATGAGTTTGAGTCATCCTAAAACCATCTATTGGAAACGTTTTCAGTCTTTAATGAAACGATATTTATGCAGAAAATCTGTAACAAACTGCGCTTGTTAAGCGAAATTGGACAAATTGCCCATGTTATAGCAAAACTGCCAGTTTTCGATCGAAATCAGCGATTTTTGTGTAGAATATGTAAATTCTATGCCGAAATCAGTAATTTTATGCCAAAATCGGTTTATATAGTGCTTATGTTGGAGTCTGTATTATCTATTTCCATATAGTTTACCACTTTTGGCATATGAATGATTGTTAAATGTAGTTATTTCATCAGTTATAAACATTGAAACTCAAAAAATGGTGGGAAATTCGAAAATCGAACCATGTTATGTGAGACTAAGTAGGATATAATTGTCATAAAGCTACTACAGAAATTCATCTAGCCTTCCAATAACGTATATGAAGGAAACCTCATTTGCTAGATGTAATATAGAATAAACAACTAAACTCAGGACATTGTTAAAGAAGAATGACACCAATACACGCCACGGGCTTAACAGACATTTAGTGAATGGTGTCAGCGAATACAGTGGGGCAGGAACTGTAAAAAGCATACACTGTGAAGTAGTGATGCTAGTGCCATACCTTTTATAAACCAGGTCAATACAAAAAGCATGTTTCTGCAGTGCAAGAACCACAAATGTCTGAAATTGTTTTGATGATTGTGACGTTAAAACATTATGTCTTCTTAGGCTGAGGTATAATCAAGGGAGATTTCGTGCTGGACTGAGTCCACAGCCATGAATGCTTAATACTGCTCAATATGTCACAACGTTACAGTAAAATTGTAAGAAATTACCCCATGTTAAGCTAAATCGTAACAAAATACCTCCTATTACAGTAAAATTGTAACAACTTATGACACATATTGTCATGTTAGAGCAAAAATTGTAACAAATTACCCCATTCACCAACATCTAATAGCAAAAATTACAACAACATTGCCAATGTTACTGTGAAATGGTTACAAACTGGGCACCATGATACAGTAAAGGGCCTGTGTTGCTATAAATTGCAACAAGTTGCCTTATGTTACGGTAAAATTGCAGAAAATTACCTGATGTTGCACCAAAACTGTAAAAAAGTGCCGCTGTTACAGAGAAACTGTAACACCACGTTACAACAAAAATTTTAACACAATACTCCATGCTACAGTAAAATTGTACCAAAATATCACTGCTACAATAACACTGCAGCAAATTGCCCCATCTTTCAACAAAATTATAACCGAATTCTCCATGTTACAGCGAAGTTGTAACAAATTACCGCATACATCATTATATTCCAGCAACAATTATAAGAAATGATCCAATAGATCATTACCTTACAGAAAGATGCGTTAAACATCTCCAAGCGGTAGAGTTCCTTAGGACCTCTAGGGAAAACCACAGGCCCAACACAACAGGTCAGTACACGTTCAGCGTCACTTACATACCAGTCATACTGACATGCAGCTGTTAAAGGGTGCAACGTCATAGCTTTTAACAAGTGCTTGGTACCGTTACCAAAGATCTCTTAGTTCCAACACAGTCATATCCTACTGGGCTTTACCCTAACATCACCCAACGTAGTCATTGTAGCATCTATTTATAGCTCACAAACGTTCCATAGTTGGTGGAGCCTGCAAAGTTTTTAGATTTTCACTTGTTCTTTTGAGTTTTCCGTGACATCACAGTGGAAGTAGGTCATATGTGCTAAGTATAGAATCCAGGATGGCCTCTTGCAAAATCAATCCAAGATAGTCACTTACACAGAGTATAAAATCGAAGATGACCACTTGTCCTACTGGGTTTTTCCCATGATGTCGTGTGGTATGGAAGCTACAGTGTTTATATTTTATCTACTTCTCCTATGCAACACTGGTAGCCCAAAATAGTCGTTCCAGTTTCTATGGCACTGCAGTTACCTACCCCTATCACCCATCCAGTGAACAGTACAGATGTGTTCTGTACAACCTAGTGAGGGATTGATAATCATGAAGCATCTTCAGATATCCTCAGCCTCCCATTGATCTCTTGTATGATTCACCCATACAAACTTCAGTTTTCAAACTGACAGATTCTTTCAGTGAGTGCAGACAGTTTCTTGCTTCTTAACTGAGCGGTGATGAGTGCATACAAAACTCAAAGCTGCCAAGTGTGTGATAATCGCTTTCCTCTTAGAAGACTAAGAGAAGAGAAAACACGCTCATATAGGGTCATAAAGATGTGTGTGAGTCGTAAATCAACCAGTAAGAGGGGCAAAAGATAGGTGAACCTCTATTACAATACTCTCCACCAATGGTAGTTGATTCAAATAGACTCATATTAAAAATAGATTATCATTCTCCAACTGGCTGGGCTGTTATGACTAGACACACTTTGTTTCTTCTAATAATTAAATCTTGATTCTGAAAATGCATAAAATGCTAAGTCTCTTTTACATAATAATAACTGAAAATGTATGAAACTGTAAAGTCTCATTCTCTCTGACTTATGCTCTTACACCTATTATGCAGTAGTCACAGATTCTTTTGAAGTTTGTTTTTTAGTGACTGTATTCCATGGATGGCCCCCACATAAAGAATTGTTTTACTATGTTCAAATGTATCCTGTGTATGTTCAACTATTTGTTTAAACTTGAATTATAATTCTTTTACATGGCCCTATCCACATGTAAGTGTCTTCAGTTACTCTCTGAGATATGACATGAGTGTCTATTTGTTTAGGTTACTGTACGTATAACTCATTCTAGTTGCCCCATGTAATTTAGTAATCATAAATCCATATTTTATTCAACATGTTGGGGGTTTGGTTCAATGAAACATGGTTTAAAGAGATGGACATTCATTAATTCATTTTATTTTGCTTTAATAGAAAATAGTTCAAATATACACGTAATTCTGTACCAGCATTTGGCACTAATGCTGATGCATCATAAATAAAACTGAATGGTGATGCACGAGAGACATCGAAATCTGTAGAAAAGACTTGTTTTCTGATGGGCGAACTCCATAAGGACACTACATAATATGCTCATCCACAATTCTCACCCATCAAAAGTTTAATGTCTCTGCAAGCATACATCAAGTTTCTGAATGTGGGTTCCAGAAGGTGATGGAATTGCATGGTATTTTCATTGATCTATATTTTCACTGTTCTTGGGTAGTCCACTAGACATATTGTATGGCACACCAGTAACACTGTCAGCATTCGAGAGTTGAACGTTACAGTTGCACCAAATCCTGACATAAATGGTAACTGATAGCACTACTCTAATTTCACTAAATCATGGATTTTCAAAAATTACGATTACACTGAACTGTCGCCTTAATGACAATCCTATAATAACACATTTACTGTGTTTGCAGAGAACAATACCTCATTCACCGGTGCACTACGAAATGTTAGTAGCTCAAGGAATGTTTCAGAGATTCGAATTAGAGGAAACTCTAAGTTTGGAAACAATTTCCAATGCTTGTGTCAGGTGCTGCGTCAGGGAGTCTGTCTACCTGCTGAGTTGATCTCTATTGCAATGCATCAGGAAACTTTGTGATTAGTGAGAAAAAAAGTGAGAACTGTGAAAACACTTACATACAACTAAAAGCGATAACAATAATAATAATGATAATAATAATAATAATAATAATAATAGAAATCAACACTGTGAACAGTTAATACATACACTGAAATCCAATCATGTTTTTATTCAACTTTAGGGCTGTGGAGATCTGACATAGCTTCATGATGATCAACCTTTCATTATGGTGTACTGAACACTATGCTGGGTTTGCCAGATGTGTGAACATTGTGGAGAAGAGGTGGGGGTAGATGACTGTGGCACTACAGAAATTGAAATAACTATTTTGAGCTGGCAGTATTGTATAGTAAAAGTAGGTCAAATGTAAATAGCTCCCACACTGCATGATGTTATGGGTAAAACACAGTAGGACAAGTGGTAACCTTCGAGTTTACAAATAGTGATCTTGCATTCTATAATTAGCACAAATGACATACTTCCTTGTGACAGTATGGAAAAACCTATATGATAAATAAAATCCAACAACCATGCAGACTGCACCAGCTACAGAACGTCTGAGAGCTACAAAAACAACTCACAACCAATATTTTGCATGATTTCAAAGAAAAAAACAGTAGAATATAACTTTGTTGGAGCTGAGAGGTCATTGGTAACAGCAACAAACACTTCTAAAAGCTATTAATAGTTACATATCAGCATGATCAGTATGAGAGTGACGCTGGGCTTGCACTGGCCTGTCAGGCCTGTGGTCTACCCTGCAGCTCCCGTGGAACTCTACAGCTTGCAGGAGTACAGCGAATTTTACTGTAGCATATTGATGTATTGGGTAAATTGTTATGATGATGACTTATGGGGTAATTTGTTCAATTTTGCTGTAACATATAGGATTTTATTGTAATATTCCTGTAAGATGGCGCAATTTGTTATAATGTCACTGTAATATCAGCATTTTGTTACTATTTTTGCTGTATTATGGTGTAATTTGTTATATTTTTTGTTTTAACATTTAATTTTTTACAGTTTCACTATGCTAATTGTTTACAGTTTTACTCTATTTTGTTACAGTTTGGTGTAGCATGTCATGAGCTGCTGCAATTTTTCTGTAACATGGCAATTTCTTATATCTTTGTTGTAACATGGGCACTTCATAACTTGTAGATGAAAGCATTTCCGTGTCAAGTGAAGAAAATTTTGCTATAACATGGGGTAATTTGTTTCAATTTCACTGAAACATTGATAATTTTGTTACAGTTTCTGCACTAACATGATGATATATAAGATAGTTTGTTGAAATTTATTATAACATGGGGTAATTTTTTACGTTTGATAAAACATGAAGTAATTTGTTACAGCTTTGCTGCAACATGGTGATGCATGATACAGTTTGAGAAATTTATGGCTGTGGTCTCAGTCCAGTATGTCATCACTTGGTGATGTAGTATTTCAAGCCTGGGAAGATTATGATCATCAAGCCAACCGCAGACATTCATTCTTCTAACATTGCAGAAACATTATCATTGTATTCACCTGGTCTATAAGAGCAACAGCATCACTACCTCACAGTGTATGCTGTCACAGTTCCTGCCCCATAACAACGTTTAATGGTCGTTCATCTGCTAAACTGGTAAACTATATTGAAATCGATAACATAGACTCCAACATAAGTATCATACGAACTGATTCTGACGTAAAATTCACTGATTTCGACATAAAATTCACTGGTCCTAAAACAATATTCACAGATTTCGACTGAAAACAGGCCGTTTGCTATAATTTTACTAAAACATGAGCAATTTGTCCAATATCACTGTAACCGTTTCTTACAGATTTACTGCATTAATACTTTTGACTAAAGACTTAAAATGTTTCAAATGTGATACAAGGAACAATAATGTTTGGGTGTTTCTGGCCATGTCATAATATTTTTTCAACCTTATGTAGGTTCTACTGACAGTCATGAAACGTACTCCCATGTCTTTATTGGTAGCACGTGAGGACAGTTAGCTGTTAATGCATGATTACATCCTTCAGAAGACAGATGATGTCTTGCGACATCATGCGTGACTGGTCGCTCTGGTATCACAGGCTTGTGGTGTAGGCTGTGATACTGAGACAAGAATGATTCAGTACGCGAGTGGCTGAGTCTTATACGCTCCAGACTATGTTCGTTTAGGGCTTAAGGCATGTATTCTAAACATTTCTGTGGTGGCAAGTGAAGAAAGGCTTCCGTCCTTGCGCTAGCACGTCGCAGCGTCAGCAGTTGCTATATCATAACTACCTGGCTCCGCTTCGCAACGCCAGTCGGCTGTATTTTGCTTTGCAACGCGCAACACTTTGCCTCCTACCTACAGGTGGCTCTGTTTCAACTCACTTCTGCTCTGGTGTAATTTTTTGATCGAGTACGGTCGATACACTACATTGCCTTCCTTTTTATCAAGACCCAGTCCCTCAGGTCGACCATACAAGATTATTCTTTACGATAGATTTCCTGGCGACTGGCCCTTCTGGCCCTGTTCCGCCTGTTAAGAATTATTCTGACAATTGGTTCTCTTAACCCTATCACTTAATCTTACACATTGCCACAGGGTCCCTTGTCCTGCTCCTTAACTCAAACAGCATCGAACTTGCTTCATTAATAGGCTCCTTGCTCAATCATTTCTGACTCTCTTTTCCCAATTTAAAAGCTAAAATGGGTCACTTATTCTTAATACTACCCCCATGTGCGTTCAGCTTCATTTTGATGCTCTTATACTTGGGAAATCCAATCCACTGGAATCTGAACGATGGCTGAATCCGAACTCAGTCACGTGCTTTGTCTTCTAGGAACCAAAACAAGGACTCCGCTCAGCGGAACAAGTGCCACTCTGGTGACTAGCGACTGGTGTGACAATAGTCAATGTCTCATTTTAGTACTGATATTCCCGGTATGAATTTACATACTGCAATAATGTATCCGGAGAGACTCGTCCCTCCTGCTCGTTCAGAAGCATGTTTACAGACTGCATTAGCTCCACCCCTAGAGTTTGATTTCAGCTGGTTAGATTTGCAGCAGGTAACACTTCCATGGGCTTCTCTGGCTGCGAAATATTCAGAAATGTTACCCTGAAATTATGGCGGGCAGACAGAAAGTAGGCTCCATTGTCTCGCACGCTGTTACATTTAATGAAAAACTACTCCCGTTTAATTCTAGCTTGTTTGCTGTCATAAGCTTCTCCTGCTGGAAACAGGTAGCTACTATTTTCATCTTGTCAAAGGTGAGTACAACCAGTGCGTCTCGACATGCTGAAAGTTCAATTCCGGCTTGACCTCTCCTTTATTGCATTCTCTTTTCTTCTTTTGTCCCATTAGCAACTTCACTGCGCAAGAATCCTGCCCCTTTCTTATCACCATATCCGCCCTTTGTGGCGTTTTTGTAACTTTGCTTCTTCCATTTCTATATATCTTTCCTTGTCTTTTGCAATTAAAAGCAGTCCCTGCGTTTTTACTCTTACAGATTTCTTCAGTATACCCCATTTGACAGGATACGCATGAACATGTAGCACTCGTAATGTATTTGTTTCTCTGTTACTGGTATAGGAACGGAAATTTAAACCTTCTCTCCATCAGTTCTCACCGATACGGTGGCTACCTTGAAATAAAAAAGTAAGTTTTTGTGTTCGGGTTATAAAATCAGCCTCAACTCTGGTGGCAATTCCTTCTGTACTTTCCTTACCCTCTCTAAATACTGTTCTGGCGAACAGCACTCCCCTTTCCAGGTGCTGGTTCTGTAAAGTTTCCACACCGACAAAAATCAGTAGTCCCGCTATGAACCGCATGATCTCGCCTTCTCTGCACCTCGCCTACGTGTATGAATACCTATTATTTTCCTCCCCCTTCAATTCATTACTGCTCCTCAGCTGCTTGTACTAATTATACTAAATCTACACCAGACCTAAAAAAAATATTAAATGACTCTCTCCTAGGTCTTAATCCATACGGTTCTTCATTACCGTTTCGTTCACAACCTCTTGTTTCTCTTCCGATACCTTTGTCCTCACTCTCCTTTTCTGGTCAGCATCTCCTACCCCTGGAATAACATCCGCACTCCCTTGAAAAGGTTTCAACAGCCCTACAACGCACAATTATCGTTCTCGGCGCCAACTGAATCTTGACATTTACTGGCAACGTAGTCTCTACCACTTGGTATACCTCCTAATACTTGCAAAAAAAACTTCTTTGTCTTTCTCTTTGGCGTATAAAAGCTGATAACATCACCCCCTGACCAATTTTATATTGTGGCATTCTTGCCATACTGCCCGCTTCTTCTTACTGTTTCTCTAGTGCTCGTGTATTTACCCTCTGTATTCTATTCCAAATTTCCCTAATAACTCTGGCAAATTCATTAACAGATTCTCCAGTCTTCCCTTCCTTCGCTTTCAGTATGTCGAACAGTGCTGGCACTTTATGACCATATACTACATCATATGGCGACTATCCTGTGTTCGTATACTGCTTCAGGTTGTAGTCAGAGACGACGTACTTCAAACAGACAACATAGTATCCGACCATCAGGAAGTCAAAATTCCAACAGGATAACGCATCACACCACGGTTATCTCTACTAAACAAAGAAAATCGCGGGAAGCTAGCCAACTTGGGCTACCTCCACTAACCTAAGTCACCCGACCACCACTTCCTCCTGTGAACTGGCACCAAGTTAAAATTTTGGTGGTAAACGAAGGTCACTTGGGTTTTCGTTACCAACCTAAGAAAATTGTAGGAAAGAAAGCACATTTGCACTAATCTCAGTCACTCGACCACTACCTCCCCCAGGAAAATGGCAGGAAGTTCAAATTCCAGCAGGATAATGCATCATACCTTGGATATCTCTACTAAGCTAAGAAAATTGTGGGAACATAGTTCACTTGGCCTACCTCCTCTAACCTAAGTCAACCAGCTGCCACTTCTTCCTATGAACTGGCACCAACTTTGAATTTTGGCCCTAAACAAAGGTCAATTCACATATCTCTACTAAGCTAAGAAAATGATGTAAAAGAAAGGACACTTGTACTAACCTCAGTCACCCGACCACTACCTCTTCCTAAGGATTCATGGGGAAAGTACTGGGACATAAGTCTTTATTTAATCATTTTCATGCAGTATGGCCATCCAGCGTGTTCACCACGAGTTCCACACTTCAACTCCTTAGTACACAGCGCCACCACCAGAGGGCAATCTCATCTGTGACATAATCCAAGATGGCAGCATACACTGTGTTCAACAAGAGCTCCAGACTCCAACTGACTTAGTATGCAGTACCGGCACCAGAGGGCACTGTCTTCCGTGACGTCACCTGATGACACAACTACCATGATTCAAGATGGTGGCATACATTGTGTTCACCTCGAGGCCTAGCACATATTGACACCGCCAGAGAGCACTACTGTGACTTGGAATGAATTTTCACGAATGCCACGTCCACCTGGACTTGGAAGGAAATAGTTAAATTCTACCTACAATCCTCATCTGACTGCCATGTCCCCTTACCAACCTACGTTGTCGGGCTAACATACACTAACATGCACTAACCTGTACTCATGTGTACATAAGTGTACTAACGAGCAGTAACACGCACTAACGTGCACAGTGCATGACATCATCCAAGATGGTGGGGGGAAATGGTGAGTAAACGACTCTGCCTATGATGGACATAATTTTTTTATTTTGCAGACAGTGACTCCACCACGAGATCTAGACTCCAACTAACTGAGTACACATTACTGCCACCAGAGGACACTGTCGTCCCTCCTGTGACCTAATCCCAGATGGTGGTCTGTAGGGGGGAAAATGGCGTGAAAATGACTCAGGCTTCACTGGGCTGCTGGGGAGAGTAAGAGGGGGGTTCACTTTATTCATTTTGGAACGTTTATTTAGGGATGGAGTATATTTATCACACTTACACAAAATACTCGCCCTTATGTGCTTGGGGTCACAATACAAAGTCTGCGGACATGCAAACAACTCCTAATATTCCGAAATAATTTCAGTACAGACCCGTAAACTACTAAATACGAGGTGCATTCAAGTTCTAAGGCCTCCAATTTTTTTTTCTAATTAACTACTCACCCGAAATCGATGAAACTGACATTACTTCTCGACGTAATCGCCCTGCAGACGTACACATTTTTCACAACGCTGACGCCATGATTCTATGGCAGCGGCAAAGGCTTCTTTGGGAGTCTGTTTTGACCACTGGAAAATCGCTGAGGCAATCGCAGCACGGCTGGTGAATGAGCGGCCACGGAGAGTGTCTTTCATTGTTGTAAAAAGCCAAAAGTCACTAGGAGCCAGGTCAGGTGAGTAGGGAGCATGAGGAATCACTTCAAAGTTGTTATCACGAAGAAACTGTCGCGCAACATTAGCTCGATGTGCTGGTGCATTGTCTTGGTGAAACAGCACACGCGCAGCCCTTCCCGGACGTTTTCGTTGCAGTGCAGGAAGGAATTTGTTCTTCAAAACATTTTCGTAGGATGCCCCTGTTACCGTAGTGCCCTTTGGAACGCAATGGGTAAGGATTACGCCCTCGCTGTCCCAGAACATGGACACCATCATTTTTTCAGCACTGGCGGTTATCCGAAATTTTTTTAGTGGTGGTGAATCTGTGTGCTTCCATTGAGCTGACTGGCGCTTTGTTTCTGGATTGAAAAATGGCATCCACGTCTCATCCATTGTCACAACCGATGAAAAGAAAGTCCCATTCATGCTGTCATTGCGCATCAACATTGCTTGGCAACATGCCACACGGGCAGCCATGTGGTCGTCCGTCAGCATTCGTGGCACTCACCTGGATGACACTTTTCGCATTTTCAGGTCGTCATACGGGATTGTGTGCACAGAACCCACAGAAATGCCAACTCTGGAGGCGATCTGTTCAACAGTCATTCGGCGATCCCCCAAAACAATTTCCTCCACTTTCTTGATCATGTCGTCAGACCGGCTTGTGCGAGCCCGAGGTTGTTTTGGTTTGTTGTCAAATGATGTTCTGCCTTCATTAAACTGTCGCACCCACAAACGCACTTTCGACACATCCATAACTCCATCACCACATGTCTCCTTCAACTGTTGATGAATTTCAATTGGTTTCATACCATGCAAATTCAGAAAACGAATGATTGCACGCTGTTCAAGTAAGGAAAACGTCGCCATTTTAAGTATTTAAAACAGTTCTCATTCTCGCCGCTGGCGGTAAAATTCCATCTGCCATACGGTGCTGCCATCTCTGGGACGTATTGACAATGAACGCGGCCTCATTTTAAAACAATGTGCATGTTTCTATCTCTTTCCAGTCCGGAGAAAAAAAATCGGAGGCCTTAGAACTTGAATGCACCTCATAATGCAGCACAATGATGTGTAGACACGCTCAGTGCTTGTAAACTGTCCAAATAGCGCATTGCACAGCCTACAGGCCCACTCACAAAATAATGCACACAACGCTTGCAAGCACTGCCCCCCCACCCTATCCATTGGACCGTGAAATGACGTGGTCGTCAGCTGTCAAACCATGCACAGATGCCCGAATGCATGAGGCACGGACATCCCTTTCATACTTGATTTCTGAGAAATTCCTATCCAAATACGTGTTCACCTACACACAGGCGCAGATGTGACCTAGCGGGAGTGCAGCTGCAAACCGCCGCCGAAGGCAGGTGAAAGTTGCATCTATTTTCAGGTATACAGCCACTGTTATACTGACATCACAGAACTCCAAGGCGCAGCCCCCCCATATGCGAGACACCTCCGGACAGCAGTTGTCTTTACCGTTGATGACAGAGTAGCTACAAACCTTCATAAACCCGTCTAAGAATGTTCTCAATCTTATACTCATGTCACGTGACTACGTAAAAAACAAGAACTGAGTCATCCTCACGGAAATTGTATAGTGTCACAGAAATAGTTAACGCTCGCTTTCTTTATGTCTCACATTGTACGCACGAAAATTCCTATCCTAACTGAACCTGTTTACGAAAATAACGCAGAATAACGTCAAATGCATTATTCCTCGCAGAACTCAAGTGGTACCCACTCCATCACGTGCTACCCTTCCTGCTCTCAACATACGCAAGTGTTCTCACTGCTATGTAAAGGCTCCTATATCCAGCACAAAGGATGTGAATGAATCGAGCGTTATGACTGACTCTTGTCGAATTTACCCACAGAATTACTGTTGTCGTCGGTATCTAAGCACCATCCACCTTTTTTTTGGGGACTTTCAGCTGTTTAAGTCACACAGATCGCTAAATTGCTTAGACAGTGGAACCCGCAAAGTTGTTTACAGATCATCAAATACATACGAAACTCACAAGGATATTGGAAGCCAAGAACTTATTTACCAGTGTAACTACAATTAAATATTATGATTGCTGCTATAGTCTGACACTGATCCATGTACAGGTAATGTCTCCTCTTAACGGCTGTGCTTGTGGAATGAATCTCAATATCTACAGCACACATAATTTTCCATGTAAAAAATCTCTCACCATTATCAATGTGCTGAATCTATATGTCCCTCACGATAGGACATACAGTCATCCTCTCTAGTCATGCCACAACATAAACCACAGTAACTTTAATATGCAATAAATACACATTTTGCACAACATAAGTCACAGTAACTTTACAATGCAGTATATACACATTTTATACAAACAGTCCAATTATCCTTTATATCTGTACAGCACCTGAAAAAAATTATTGAATGCCTACACTCACACCGACTATATGTCACGATGCTCCTCAGTCCTAGGGAAGCACCGTCTGCCTTTTCTTTCTTTCAACAGATGTGACATTCAGCAGCAAAAAATCTATTTTACACTAATCGCCATATTGCACCAACAACTAAACCTTGCAAAGTGCCATACATATCATCAAATGCGGAAAGACACCTACTCAGTTATACTGTCCTCCCACTGGTGCCAGGAGCTTGAATACTAGTGCATGAAACCGATCTCCAACTCAGCAATATATGACCATGTACCTTGTCGATGTAGTAAATGTACAATTGATATCCTCCACCATACAAAATCATCCCTTTTACATCAGAAAGCCTCCTGTGGATCGAAGTCATTCTCAGAAGTATTGTGCAAAGACTGGCCTGTTTCCCTAGACACAGACACGTTACTGTTTCTGGTCTGGACGTGCTTCCCTGCTTTATTTTTTCTGCACCCGTCTCCAGACTCTGCAATTACAAGAACAAATATATTTTCGTATAGTTTGCACACACAGCGAATCTGTTAAATCACCGAGATCGGTATTCAGGGGTGGAAATATCATTTTTCATCTTTTTGTTCCTAGTTACTCAGCGGTCTAGAGCATGCTCCACGTAGGTAAAGTTTCAGGTTTGTTTAGAAATAATTCCCAGTCCGCATTTTCGGAATTATGTTGCATGAGCGATCGGTAGGATACCACTGTGAGTTAGGTCTAAGTCGCTCATACCCATCCATTCCCAGCTGCCCGTCTAACTCACTCGTTCAGCCCAACTCACTGCCATTATCTCTGTGTGTCTCTTGTCATTGCCCCTGTGTCACAGCCACATTCCCCTTTGTACTGACCTCCTACTACAGTCTCCCTCCTGTTCTCTCTTACTTCTGGCATCTCATGCCTTCCTTGCTACTACTGCTGTCTGTTCTTATTTCCAGACGGAGTGGCTGCACTGTTAGAGGCACCATGTCATGGATTGCGCGGCCCCTCCTGCCGGAGGTTCAAATCCTCCCTCGGGCATGGGTGTGTGTGTTGTTCTTTGCATAAGTTAGTTTACGTAATGTGTAAGTCTAGGGATCGATGACCTCAGCAGTTTGGTCCCCTAGGAATTCACACACATTTGAACACTTTTTTTTTTCTTCCCATTTTCAATATCTCTCTCTCTTCCTCTTCCTCATTGTCATTGTCGAATCGTCTGTCTCACACCATTACCACTGTCTATCACCTACTTTCACTTTCTCTTTATTCCTCCCCCCCCCCCCCCCCCCCCCCTCCGGCACTGTTTCCTTCATTCTTTTCCTAGCACTATTCCGTCACTGTCAACTATGCTCCCATGCTACTGTGCCCCTCTCTTTCTCTCACACTGCCACTGTCTCCTTTGCTCTTTCTATAAGAAAACCACTGTCTGCTACCTTCAAGTAATTATTACTTTTCTGTCTCTTTGCCACTGCAACTGTCTTCTTCTCTTCCAGCATAAAAATGTGCAAATACGTTTGCAAGCCAAAATCTTTGGGAAAATTTTGAAAAGTGCCCAACCCTTGTAGTCAGGCTGCCCAGTGGGAAACAGTCAGATGGTATCCCACCACTGCCAGTACAGTCTCCAGATATGTCTTCGCTGGTTATCAGGGCTCGACTGGAAGCGGGACTCTACACTGAAGAAAACTGTTCTTCACTTAGTGAGACGCCAGGCTGAAGACGTGTCTGGAGACACCCTGGACAGAGGTAGGATACTAACCTGACAATCGCCTGCCATGTGGCCCAACAACCAGGAGTGGTAGTATGGGATGCCATTTCTTTTCATAGCAGGGTGCGTTTGGTTATAATCTGTAGCATCCTTACAACACAAGGATACATCGACAATATTTTACATCCCATTTTGTTGCCCTTAATGGGAAGCCATCCTGGGCTTACATTTCAGAAACATAATCCCTGCCAGCACACGGCCACGGTTTCTACTGCATGTTTTCGTGCTTGTCAAACCCTACCTTGAGCAGCAAGGTCACCAGATCTCTCAACAACTGAGAACGTTTTGAGCATTATGAACAGGGCTCTCCAACCACTTCAGGATCCTGATGATCTAACGCTCCAATTGGACATAATTTGGCATGATATCCCTCAGTAGGACATTCAGCAACTCTATTCATCAATGCCAAACCGAGTAAGTGTTTTCATACGGGCAAGAGATGGATCAACGTCTTATTGATTTGCTGAGTTTGTGAAGTTCTTCCTCTTGAATAAATCATCCATTTTTTCTTAAACTGTACTCATTTGTTGGCCTGTACATCTACATCTCATCTACTGATTTCCGTCACATTTGGATAATTCCTTCGTGGTATGTAGTTTTCTTCCTTTCCGTTAGGATGTATTTGAAGCTCTTTCAGCATGAATGGATGCGTGCAGTTAATTCACTAAATAAAACCACAAAATACTGTTCTCTTCCTTCTCAGATGAAGTAATGACATGAAATCTTGTTGTAAATTCTGAGTCTATGTATTCTTTGAAATAATTAGGTCAGTCTCATTTTCTTATCTCTTTCCATTCTGATGAATGATGCCGCAAAATACAACAATTCCTGTCTGATTCTATAACCATTTCTAACAACTCCTCAGACTCATTCTCCAGATGATCTCTCTAATTGACGAGGGGAGGTCACGTAGTTCGGATCACAGATTTGCTTCAGATTTTGTACACTTTTAGTAGTCCATTAGGACAACATAATGAGCAAATAGTAAGGTGTACTTCTTAGGTGACTTCAAGGGAATCACAAGAGAAGCTCTCTACATCAATGATGTACCAGTGCATTGCGACCATGAGCACAAGATGGAGGCAGACATGTGGTTAGCTCCGAAATCGGTGGATAGAGTCCCGCTTATGGTTTTTTAAAATTGTATTTTTTTCCAACACTAGTCATATCATTTCATACATATTACATTTGAAAGGTAATGTGATGCAAAGACATGTGTACATGCTTGAATGTTTACTGAATTGCAATGTTATTTGGTTGTTTAATAATTTTTATTTTTCACAGCAAATATAGGGTGTATCAAAAAGAATCATCTGATTCAAACAAAACCATAACTATTATGTTATTTGAGATATGTGCTTGAACAACGTACTGTTGGAAAGAGCAAAAAAAATTTGAAAATTTGTGGTAAGTTCTATGGGACCAAACTGCTGAGGTCATCAGTCCCTAGCCTTACACACTACCTACTCTAACATATACTAAGGACAACACACACATCCATGCCCGAGGGAGGACTCGAACATCCAATGGAGGGAGCTGTGCAAATCGTAGCAAGACACCTAGACCACGCTGCTGAAAAGAGCAAACTCTTGAGATTTACATGATTCCCGCTTGGTACAGCAGTGTGTGCCCAGTTCAGTTCTATTAAAAATAGTGTCGAGACAATCAAAAGTGTTTTGTATTCTATGTTTTGAACAGTGCGGGTCAGTAATAACTGTTCAGCATGATTTTTTTGGCTCTTCCTACAGCACAGAGCATTAGGCCATGGAAAAACAATTCCGAGAAACAGGTTGTCTGTGTAAAGGTAAATCGCTGCGGGTGACAATTTTCTTCCACGTGACAAGGCAACATTCCATTTAAATGGAAGGGTGAACTGTCATAATGTGAGAATATGGGGTACGTAACAACCACATGAGAGAGACTCTCCAAAATTTAATGTGTTTTGTGCAGTTTCACGGGAAAATTTGAATACTGCATTGACATATGCCATACATCTCAAGGGGGGCATATTAAGCACATATGAAAAGGTATAAAAAAAAACAAAATTCATTGTATATGTTTATTAGTTTCAGAAATATAGTCGTGCAAAATCCAATGATTATTTTTGACTCACCCTGTATTACAACTGTCGACAAGTAAACAACCAAACACATAAAGTATTCCTGAAAATGTATGTTTGTCTTAATTTCAGAAATCTATTATACCTGTAATTGGGTAAGGAACTGAGAACAGCATTGCATCTGGACACTTCAATCTGTAGACACACATTTCAAGGACGAGGGACAGGTTTGGGAAGCCCAAGTCAAACACCAATAAACACTGATAATAAAGTAATTCACAATATGTCAGATTAATTGCCGGATGTGCTTTCAACATTACAAGTTCAGAATGACATTTTTCGTACAGACACAGAACTCATGAATTAAAATGGCATCTACTGCATCAAAAGAATGGAATTTTTCTGACTGTACAAGGAATCTTCAGCGCTTCAAAGTAAAAATGAAGTTCGTTGATATTTTGAAGTACTTCTCTTCATTCCTACGAGTTGGATGCAAACAATTCGTAATGCAACATTTTCGTAAATATCGGTGCAGAATATTGTGATGTACAATTGAATGTTGTATAATAGCGTCTTCACGAGAAGCAATTTCCTGTTCATTGTTAATCAAATTGTCTGAAGGCGCTTGATAAAGATTTATCTTGCCTATAGAAGTAAAAGTCGCATAATATTTGTTGTAATAATAAAAAAATTAGTGAACAACTAAAACATTGGAAATTCAATGAAAGTTCATTCAGACACACGTATTGGCTGGTGTGGGGCAAAAAAGGCCCATCAGTCCCTTTTCCCTCATGCAAACAAGGCTCAAGTTAAAACAATTCCCAAAAGGAGTCGGGGAAAGGAAAAGGACAGAAAACTAATGCCGAACTACATGGAAAGAGAAAACAAAAGAAGCTAACTAAAAGGGGAAAGCGTACACTAAAAGGAAAAGTAGCAGAAGGTATTAAAAAATGGCTGAGGCTGGCTGATCTCAAGAATGAAAGAGGATGAGCCAGTCACTCTGCAACACACCAAAATCTCCAGCCTAAAAGAGAAGGCGAGATGAACACACATAGGGACAAGAACAACACCAAGGCAAAGAAATACCAAAGAAAGATTGAAGAAGAGTTAAAATGGAGGGGGAGTGAAGGCCTGGGAGAGAATGCCAGATGCCCAACCTTAGATTGTGTGATAAAAACCCCCCTTATGAATAAAACAAAAAAACACCAGCTATTAAGGCACTGTAGCCCAACACCGGAGGTAGGGTGCTGGGAAAGTTAAAAGGCCACCGCAGAGTCGGTATAATTGGACAGTCCAACAAGACACAGGTGACAGTCATGTGGGAGCCACAGTGACACTGAGGTGGGTCCTCGCGTGGGGGAGATGACCGTGCGTTAGCCAAATGTGGCCGATGCAGAGTTAGCAAAGAACAATGGAGTACCTGTGAGTGGCTAGCATGGATGACCACCACACATTTGTGTCTCCTTGATAACACGTAGTTTAATTGGTGTGCTGGATGTGTGCTATTCAGTATTCCAGATCGCGAAAACTTTGTGGCAAAGATCAGTCTCCAGCAGGCCAGTCTCCAGAATTGGTTTACTTTTAGCCTGTCTGGACAGACAGTAAGCAAGATCATTGCCCGGGCTACCAACATGTCCTCAGGCCCAAATGAAGGTCACTGAACGTCCACTGTTGCAAAGGGCATAAAGAGACTCCTGGATAATCAGTACCAAAGGATGGTGAGGGAAGTGCTGATTCTGTACGGTAAATTAAGTAACTGGTTCTTCCTCAACTTGAAATGTTTGTGAAGGAAAATGGGAGAGCTTTTAGGCTGCTTAAGGAGTCACTACAGATAACAAAGGACTGCCTGGCGCAGGAGTGGATATGCTCAAGAGTGCAATAGATGGCTACTATCTCTGCAGTGAAAACACTGCAGGCAGCCGGCAAGGAGAGCTGTTCAGTATGTCCAAAGTGAGCATAAGTGAAACTAATAAGATCGTCGGCCATTGATCCATCAGAGTAGACTATTTCTGAGTCCTGAAACTCGCCAAGAATAGAGAAAAATTGCCAGCAGAGGGCCTCAGTTGAAACTGAGCCTTTTGGGTCTTGTGATAGGTCCAGATGATGCTGTGGCTGAGGCATGAACCATGGTGGTGTACATAAGTGGATCTACAGGAAAGGTGGTAGAGGGAAAGTGTCGAGTTCAGTAAGAAGTGACCGGAAATGGACTGCAAGGGAATGCCCTGTTCTGGGCTGCCATTTTGGAAGATGGATCGCTGTGTTGGGAAAAAGGAGACAGTAATTGGGCTGGTGGAGGCACACTATGGATGTGGGTGGTATAATTTGCAAGCACTAGCTTCTGCCGGAGCCACAATGGAGGGACACCAGCTTCCAAAAAGAGGCTGTTCAATGGGCTTGTTCAGAAAGCTCCCGTCGCAAGCCAGACACTACATTGGTGGATAGGGTCTAGTAGCTGCAATGCTAAGGGCGATGCTGAACCATACATCAGGCTCCCATAATCAATACGGGACTGCACGAGGGCTTTTTACAGTTTCAGCGGTGTAGGGCAGTCAGCACCCCAGCTGGTGTGGATCAGTCATTGGATAATATTAAGATGTCACCAGCACTTTTACTGAAGTTGGGAAGATGGGGAAGCCAAGTTATCACCCATCTCCCAAATCATTTATGTATATTCAAAGCAACAATAGTCCTATTACACTTCTCTGGGGCACTCCTGACAATACCCTTGTCTCTGATGAACGCTCATCATTGAGAACAACATACTGGGTTCTATTACTTAAGAAATCTTTGAGCCACTCATGAATCTGCGAAGTTATTCCATATGTTTGTATCTTCATTAACAGCCTGCAGTGAGGCACCATGTCAAATTCTTCCTGGAAATCTAGAAATTTGGTATCCACCTGTTGTCCTTCATCCATAGTTCACAATATATCATGTGAGAAAGGGGCAAGCCGAGTTTCCCACAAATGATGCTTTCTAAAGCCAGGCTGATTTGTCGACATAAACTTCTTAGTCTCAAGAAAGTTTATTACATTCAAGCTGAGAATATGTTCAAGAATTCTGCAGAAAACTGAAGTTAGGGATATTGGTCCATAATTCTGTGGGTCTGTTCTTTTACCCTTCTTATACATAGCAGTCACTTGCACTTTTTTCCAGTCGCTTGGGACTTGGTGCTGGGCAAGAGATTCATGATAAATGTAGTCTAGGTAATCTAAGTAAGGGGCCAATGGTGTAAAGCACTCTTTTTAAAAACAAATTAGGATTCCATCTGGATCTAGTGACTTGTTTGCTTTCAAAACTTTCAGTTGTTTCTCTACACCAGGGATGCTTATTACTATGTTGTCCATACAGGAGACTATCCAATGGTTAGGTCACAAAATGTTTGTACGATTCTTCTGTGTGAATTATTTCTTGAACATGGAATGTAAAATTTAAACACATCCACAAATCATTAAGTCTCAGCAGAAAGTGCTGTGTATTGTGCAGTCCTATGGTACAATATCTTGCATTATATATTGAGATAGCATCTGTATTTTTACACCTCTGCAGTCTCCTTCAATACACTGCACAAACTGTCATTACTACTCTCAGGTGCTCAATATTATTGCAAAATGTTTAGTGCTGTGCAAGAAATATTAAGTGTGAGAGGGCCCCTTTACAGTGTTACAATGTTGGGATCATTGAGGGTGGCATCAATCTGAAACTGAGAACATTCGACACAAATGTTCTGAACAGTACCAACTTTTAATGATGAGTATTGGGAACTGGCGACCAATTAGTCCATTAGTAGGGGTGCACAACATATTAAATTATATAAGTTACCAATTAATAAGAAGATCAGTAGATATGTGGCCCCACATTGTCAGTATTGGGTTCTTGAGTAAAAAAGTTTGCCAGCCACTGGTTCAGATCATCGAGCATAATAGTGCGACTGGAGACAGTGGTCCATCAAAACTAATCTAGCCAGAAATTTCTACAAGAGTTCTTGAAGTCATTGTCACATGTGTGACAGCACACTTGTCCATTTCTAATACAGTAAAACTCACTCAAAATGGAATCCCATGGACCTAAAATAATTTTCCAAATTTGACAAGTTTCCAGATTACACAAAACTCATTAGACTACATAAAATTTGTCAGGTATCATGCACAAAAATATAAATTTATGAACGTTTTTATGTAGTATGTGCACTCCTGAACAATAGATGTTCGTTTACCATGTATTGTACAATAGGACACTAGACTATTATAGTAACTGATAAATAATGCAGCATTTCTCTATTTTTACACCAACTTTAAATTCATTTATTGTTGTATCTAACACACATTATTCCTATTAATGATATCAATATAATAGAAGGAAACATTCCACGTGGGAAAAATTATATATAAAAACAAAGATGAGGTGACTTACCGAACAAAAGCGCTGGCAGGTCGATAGACACACAAACAAACACAAACATACACACAAAATTCAAGCTTTCGCAACAAACTGTTGCCTCATCAGGAAAGACGGAAGGAGAGGGGAAGACGAAAGGAAATGGGTTTTAAGGGAGAGGGTAAGGAGTCATTCCAATCTTGGGAGCGGAAAGACTTACCTTAGGGGGAAAAAGGACAGGTATACACTCGCACACACGCACATATCCATACACACATACAGACACAAGCAGACATATATAAAGACAAAGAGTTTGGGCAGAGATGTCAGTCGAGGCAGAAGTGTAGAGGCAAAGAAGTTGTTGAAAGACAGGTGAGGTATGAGTGGCGGCAACTTGAAATTAGCGGAGATTGAGGCCTGGCGGATGACGAGAAGAGAGGATATACTGAAGGGCAAGTTCCCATCTCCGGAGTTCGGATAGGTTGGTGTTGGTGGGAAGTATCCAGATAACCCAGACGATGTAACACTGTGCCAAGATGTGCTGGCTGTGCAGCAAGGCATGTTTAGCCACAGGGTGATCCTCATTACCAACAAACACTGTCTGCCTGTGTCCATTCATGCGAATTGACAGTTTGTTGCTGGTCATTCCCACATAGAATGCATCACAGTGTAGGTAGGTCAGTTGGTAAATCACGTGGGTGCTTTCACACGTGGCTCTACCTTTGATCGTGTACACCTTCCGGGTTACAGGACTGGAGTAGGTGGTGGTGGGAGGGAGCATGGGACAGGTTTTGCATCGGGGGCGGTTACAAGGATAGGAGCCAGAGGGTAGGGAAGGTGTTTTGGGGTTTCATAGGGATGAACTAGCAGGTTACGAAGGTTAGGTGGACGGCGGAAAGACACTCTTGGTGGAGTGGGGAGGATTTCATGAAGGATGGATCTCATTTCAGGGCAGGATTTGAGGAAGTCGTATCCCTGCTGGAGAGCCACATTCAGATTCTGGTCCAGTCCCGGAAAGTATCCTGTCACAAGTGGGGCACTTTTGTGGTTCTTCTGTGGGGGATTCTGGGTTTGAGGGGACGAGGAAGTGGCTCTGGTTATTTGCTTCTGTACCAGGTCGGGAGGGTAGTTGCGGGATGCGAAAGCTGTTTTCAGGTTGTTGGTGTAATGCTTCAGGGATTCCGGACTGGAGCAGATTCGTTTGCCACGAAGACCTAGGCTGTAGGGAAGGGACCGTTTGATGTGGAATGGGTGGCAGCTGTCATAATGGAGGTACTGTTGCTTGTTGGTGGGTTTGATGTGGACGGACGTGTGAAGTTGGCCATTGGACAGGTGGAGGTCAACGTCAAGGAAAGTGGCATGGGATTTGGAGTAGGAGCAGGTGAATCTGATGGAACCAAAGGAGTTGAGGTTGGAGAGGAAATTCTGGAGTTCTTCTTCCCTGTGAGTCCAGATCGTGAAGATGTCATCAATAAATCTGTACCAAACTTTGGGTTGGCAGACTTGGGTAACCAAGAAGGCTTCCTCTAAGCGACCCATGAATAGGTTGGCGTACGAGGGGGCCATCCTGGTACCCATGGCTGTTCCCTTTAATTGTTGGTATGTCTGGCCTTCAAAAGTGAAGAAGTTTTGGGTCAGGATGAAGCTGGCTAAGGTAATGAGGAAAGAGGTTTTAGGTAGGGTGGCAGGTGATTGGCGTGAAAGGAAATGCTCCATCGCAGCGAGGCCCTGGACGTGCGGAATATTTGTGTATAAGGACGTGGCATCAATGGTTACAAGGATGGTTTCCGGGGGTAACAGATTGGGTAAGGATTCCAGGCGTTCAAGGAAGTGGTTGGTGTCTTTGATGAAGGATGGGAGACTGCATGTAATGGGTTGAAGGTGTTGATCTACGTAGGCAGAGATACGTTCTGTGGGGGCTTGGTAACTAGCTACAATGGGGTGGCCGGGATGATTGGGTTTGTGGATTTTAGGAAGAAGGTAGAAGGTAGGGGTGCGGGTTGTCGGTGGGGTCAGGAGGTTGATGGAGTCAGGTGAAAGGTTTTGCAGGGTGCCTAAGGTTCTGAGGATTCCTTGAAGCTCCGCCTGGACATCGGGAATGGGGTTACCTTGGCAAACTTTGTATGTGGTGTTGTCTGAAAGCTGACGCAGTCCCTCAGCCACATACTCCCGACGATCAAGTACCACGGTCGTGGAACCCTTGTCCGCCGGAAGAATGACGATGGATCGGTCAGCCTTCAGATCACGGATAGCCTGGGCTTCAGCAGTGGTGATGTTGGGTGTAGGATTAAGGTTTTTAAGAAGGATTGGGATGCAAGGCTGGAAGTCAGAAATTCCTGGAAGGTTTGGAGAGGGTGATTTTGAGGAAGAGGAGGTGGGTCCCGCTGTGACGAAGGACGGAACTGTTCCAGGCAGGGTTCAATTTGGATGGTGTCTTGAGGAGTCAGATCATTAGGAGTAGGATTAGGATCATTTTTCTTCGTGGCAAAGTGATACTTCCAGCAGAGAGTACGAGTGTAGGACAGTAAATCTTTGACGAGGGCTGTTTGGTTGAATCTGGGAGTGGGGCTGAAGGTGAGGCCTTTGGATAGGACAGAGGTTTCGGATTGGAAGAGAGGTTTGGAGGAAAGGTTAACTACTGAATTAGGGTGTTGTGGTTCCAGATTGTGTTGATCGGAATTTTGAGGTTTTGGAGGGAGTGGAGCTGGAAGCGGGAGATTGAGTAGATGGGAGAGACTGGGTTTGTGTGCAATGAGAGGAGGTTGAGGTTTGCTGGAAAGGTTGTGAAGGGTGAGTGAGTTGCCTTTCCGGAGGTGGGAAACCAGGAGATTGGATAGTTTTTTGAGGTGGATGGTGGCATGCTGTTCTAATTTACGGTTGGCCTGTAGGAGGATGCTCTGAACAGCCGGTGTGGATGTGGGAGAGGAAAGATTAAGGACTTTTATTAAGGACAGGAGTTGACGGGTGTGTTCATTGGCTGAGTTGATGTGTAGGTGAAGGATTAGGTGGGTGAGGGCAATGGATTGTTCAGTTTGGAACTGGTATAGGGACTGATGGAAGGAAGGGTTGCAGCCAGAGATGGGACCCCTTAAAACCCATTTCCTTTCGTCTTCCCCTCTCCTTCCCTCTTTCCTGATGAGGCAACAGTTTGTTGCGAAAGCTTGAATTTTGTGTGTATGTTTGTGTTTGTTTGTGTGTCTATCAACCTGCCAACACATTATTCCTACATTTATTTGCTTTACATTTCACTTTTTTGCTACATATCACGGAGGTAAATCTGTATTAATTTCCTTTACAAAATTGTTTTTGCTATGCAGTGTTTTGCACTGTACTATGGTTCCAAGAGAATGGGAGAATTTGTGTGTACTTTAAATTGCATAAGATCAAATACACATACAATAGCTTCTTTGGGAAATTAATTTTTCTAGGGTCATAATTTTGCTCCTTTTCTTCATCCTGACCATCTTCTGTGTTGCGGATTCCTGTTAAATTTGTTGCTCACATAAAAGTGGAGAGAGTTGACAAAAAGTTATAATTTTGAATGTTGTCATCTGCACTACATGAAATGTTTCGCATTTTAATTCATTAAGCAATTTCTGCTGCATTTCCTTGAGCTTCAATGGCCCCAAATGTGTCTTATTCTTGAGCTCCAAACCCCGCTTTGCTGAAGCACTTGGTAACACTTTTGGACTTCATTTCCCTTCCTGCCAAGCCAGTTTACTGCACCCAGGACGGAAACAGACTGTGCAAGAGCAAATGCACTTTCTGCTTCTTCAACACAAAGAATACGAGATTGCATTTACAATCACACATAATGGGATTTGAATGTGTAAATAACCACTTGGCCCATTGATTGTGTTGGGAACCAAACAAGTTTCACAGTTGATAACTTGACTTTCAGGTGGCAGGTTGCTTTGTCTGTGAAAAGGAAAACTTGGCAATTTTCTGTTTTCATTTTGGCATTCAAGATCAGAGCCATTCTTCCATAAGACCATATGCCATCCATGCCTTTTTATCGCTTCACCATTTGACTAAAAGATTACTGAGGTCTATGTTTTCCAAACAATGCGGTTTTGTCATCTTTCCAATCACCACTGGCTTCCCCTTTTCTTGTAATGTTTCCAACAGCAGTACAGTGAGCCTTTCATTGGACATTTTTCTGCCGGTCCACTTTTCACCTCAAATTGCTAGAGATTTTGAAGGCAGTTCACAATGAAACAGACACATTTTATTGGCTCTGAACACGTTTTTCAGGTCCCAGTCCAAAATTAGGACATACAGTATTGTCTTCTGTTCTGTTGTTAGACTTTCCTGTACATCCTTACGTTACCCGCATAGTTCATTCCACATAATGTTGTGCCTAGCTCTGAAATTGTCCAGCCTTCCTGTGTATGCCAAAACCCCGCATTTTCAAGCTCTTTGGCGCACTATGCAGCATGGGTCCAGACAGAGGTAAGTTACTTCCCCATGCACTTACAAACCATTCCCACATTATTTCATTAATTTCTTCATTTCCTGTCTTCTTTGCCTTTCTTTTCATTTGCCCATTCCTAATCATCCATTCATCTAGTATCTTATTCTTGTTTCTTAAAGTATCATAAATTTGTGTTTTACCACATTTGAAATGCAAGATTATTTCGTGGAGAGTTGGCCTTTCTCACTCGCCTCGATTACCTTAATGTTTTCATTAAGTGTAAGTGTTAGTGACACATAATTTTTGTTTGGCATCATTTTATCACTTAAAGTGCTACTAGTCAACTGAAGTGGACAGAAAATAATGCAGTTAGTGCATTTCTTTTGAGTGCTTGACCTTGCCAGGTAAAACCATTGTTTATCGGAAAAATACTCACCTCTTTCAGTGCGCACATTGCAGCAGTGTCCACAGTTGGACTACAGTGATCCAGTGTGCAGCCCCCTGCATCAGTAATAACGGAAAACCAGAAACCCCAACAAACATAGTGCTCACAAATGAACCATTTCCTTTGATGTGCTGACACTATGCATTAACTTGTTTGTTGTTGTACAGAGCGGTGCAGTTTGATGTCCACAACCACAACACATATCCTCTTTTCTTGGTTTGGCACCACTTAACAGCATTGTCAGGGATATATAGTCTTTGAGTTAAAAGAAATGTTCTTTTAGAGTTGTGAATAACTTTCTGCATTACACAATGTATTATTAATAAATTGCATTTCATTTCCACTTTATACACATTTCGCTTTATAAACAAAATTGCATGTAAAAGTGTATTGAATGTGTCGGGACTGAAAAACTTCTACGGTTTGGGCAGACTGCTGAATTATACATGTTCCACATTGATCAAGTTTTACTATATCTTCCTTGTGACAGAATTGTCATCAGTTGGCAGAAGGAACTGAAGGGGGGGAGGGAATTAGAAATCCTCACATCACCAGTACAGAATGCTCTCCAAGAGAAACAGAAGGATAAGGAGAACAAGGAAAACTGAACAGAAGACAGAAAAAATGAACTTCTAGAACAGAAAAAAGTCCTCATTCTACAGAAGGTAAATTGCTCACAGCTTCTCAGTAGGAAAAAAAAACTTTGTCCAAGGGGTGAAAGTGATTGTGGTGATGACTGGAACCCAAAGAATTTTTTATGGTCAACTACATTTTCATCTAATTCTTACAGCTGGGTTTATCATCTGTTTTTCTTCTGTTGTTTATGAAGAATAATGCTTTAATTTTCTCATTATTGAGCACCACCCTATTGATTTCATTCAAGTGAATCACAGCTAAAATTCTTAGTTTTTAGTTCAATTGTTTATAATTGTGTAATTTGCATGAAGTATCATTTCACCTTCATTGTTTAAAGATATCTGTAAATCTTTCACAAGTACCAGGAAAAGCAGAAACCCTAGTAACCTGCCCTGTCATAACTTAAGCCATAGAATTCTGATAGATACTGCCTCTGTTTGCATCATCTTTTCATTCCTTCTTTTCTTCTTAGTGATCTACATCTATACACACACTCTGCAAGGGTAATTTGTACTTTTACTAGTTATTGATTCTTCTGTTCCACCCACAAATGGAGTGAGGGAAAAACTACTATTTACATGCTTCTCTACAAGTCTGCTTCTCTCACCTTTTTTACATGGTCCTTACATGAGATCTACATTAGTGATTGTAACATTGTTCTGCAGTTCATCACAAATGCACTGCCCTACACTTTATTGATGGTTAAAAATGTCCTCATCCCTCCAGGGATGCCATTTGAGTTCCCAGAGCACCCGTGTAGGACACATTGACTGAACCTACCAATAACTAGCTGCCCTTACTGCTTCAGGAGTTCAAGAGTTCAGCCACCAGACACTCCACATGCAACTGGAGGTGGCTTGTTTGTCGCTGTTAGTAGTAGTTTATCCTGTAGTGAAGTAGAAGTGGATAGTTCCTGTGAATTATTATGGGTGGAGGTTACACTCAACAACCGAGCTAGGTTAATAATTGGCTCCTTTTACTGACCTCATGACTCAGCAGCATTAGTGACAGAACAACTGAGAGAAAATCTGGAATACATTTTACATAAATTTCCTCAGCATGTTATAGTCTTAGGTGGAGATTTCAATTTACCAGATATAGACTGGGACACTCAGATGTTTAGGACGGGTGGTAGGGACAGAGCATCGAGTGACATTATACTGAGTGCACTATCCGAAAATTCCCTTGAGCAATTAAACAGAGAACCGACTCATGGAGATAACATCTTGGACCTACTGATAACAAACAGAGCCGAACTTTTCGACTCTGTAAGTGCAGAACAGGGAATCAGTGATCATAAGGCCATTGCAGCATCCATGAATATGGAAGTAAATAGGAATAAAAAAAGGAAGGAAGGTTTATCTGTCTAGCATCGTGTGAGGCCCAACTCGCTTTATTTGTTCATGAGACCCAGAAAATATTAGATACAGGCTCCCAGGTAGATGCCATTTTCCTTGACTTCCGGAAGGCGTTCGATACAGTTCCGCACTGTCGCCTGATAAACAAAGAGCCTACAGAATATCAGATGAGCTGTGTGGCTGGATTGAAGAGTTTTTAGCAAACAGAACACAGCACGTTGTTCTCAATGGAGAGACATCTACAGATGTTAAAGTAACCTCTGGTGTGCCACAGGGAAGTGTTATGGGACCATTGCTTTACACAATATAGTGTCGGAAGTTCCATGTGGCTTTTCGCGGATGATTCTGTAGTATACAGAGAAGTTGCAGCATTAGAAAATTGCAGCAAAATGCAGGAAGATCTGCAGCGGATAGGCACTTGGTGCAGGGAGTGGCAACTGACCCTTAACATTGACAAATGTAATGTATTGCGAATATATAGAAAGAAGGATCCTGTATTGTATGATTATATGATAGTGGAACAAACACTGGTAGCAGTTACTTCTGTAAAATATCTGGGAGAGTGCATGTGTAACAATTTGAAGTCGAATGATCATATAAAATTAATTGTTGGTAAGGCGGGTACCAGGTTGAGATTCATTGGGAGAGTCCTTAGAAAATGTAGTCCATCAACAAAGGAGGTTGCTTACAAAACACTCATTCGACCTATACTTGAGTTTTGCTCATCAGTGTGGGATCTATACCAGGTCAGATTGACGGAGGAGATAGAGAAGATCCAAAGAAGAGCAGTGCATTTCATCACAGGGTTATTTGGTAAGCGTGATAGCGTTACAGAGATGTTTAGCAAATTCAAGTGGCAGACTCTGCGAGAGAGGCACTCTGCATTGCAGTGTAGCTTGCTGTCCAGGTTTCGAGATGGTGCATTTCTGGATGAGATATTGAATATATTACTTCCCCCTACTTATACCTCCTGAGGAGATCACAAATGTAAAATTAGAGAGATTCAAGTGTGCATGGAGGCCTTCCGGCAGTCGTTCTTCCCGCGAACCATACGCGACTGGAACAGGAAAGTGAGGTAATGACAGTGGCACGTAAAGTGCCCTCCGCCACACAAAGTTGGGTGTCTTGCAGAGTATAAATGTAGATGTAGATGTAGAACAAGACACAGAACAACTGATGTGGGCACTACAACGATATGAACATAGAGAGAGTCAGTCAGCACTGCTCCACGCATGTATAAGCATGAGTTGCCAATAGACAGCAGGGCAGAGATCGTGCCACATGCAGGCATCCCACAGGTGGCCTCCATCGGCCAGTTCATGCTGATACAGTTGGTGGCCGATTCAAGCTCACACATGAGGTGATACCACACTCAGTGCATTTACACTCACATGCATTAGTAGAAGGATACAGCACACCTCCCCTTCATGTGAAGCAGGTGCCCAGGTGATGGAGGAGACACCCAACGATAGATAAATCCATCTGATCCGGAGTGGTGGCAGCTTGTGCTGACACAGGGGGTGTGACAAGGTGCCGGGCAGGCACCAGAGCATAGGGCCAGAATGCATGGGGATGCAGGCATGCCCGAAGGCAATGAGTCCATTGGAGCCCAATGGCAGCATCAGAAAGGAGGGTGCTATCACCATTTTTGTTTGTCAGCAGGCAGGTCCCAGTGCAGAGGAGACAGGGCTGGACCCACTGGCAACAATAGCTGAGGTGATGATGGTAAGGGGCCCAGTGTAAGTGACCTGACAAGAACAGCAGGCATTGCCAATAGACCCAAGGATGGAGATGGACAGGCGCCCACCGGGAAGCTGGAATCCCAAGGTGCCACACATGAAGGAGGCAGCCAATGGGACAGAGGCGGCTCCACAGCAGGCAAAGTTAGGCTCAAGGCAGAGGGCAGTGGGGTGGGCCGCAGTGGCAGGGTCACACCTGTGAGCCAGTAGCTTCTGGTGGCAAATGGGAGTACAACTGGTAAAAGTTGTACGCCACCAGCCTGTTAGTGGTATGGACATCACAATGATGGTGTCTCCAGAGGTGGACAAGAGTGGCCAGTATCCACTTGCACCAGCAACCAAACCCTTGTGCCTACACTAGTGATTACAGTGTGAAGAGCCAGATGGACCAAACCACGGCAGGTGTGGCACAGGCTGCAGAAGGTGGAGGAACATGTGTGGCTGCCAGCAATCAAACAACTCAGCTTGGCTCTGCTCTCCCATAAGCATGAAGCAATAGATGCTCAGTAAATGAAGAAGGGTATTGTCCAGTGAAAAATCCACAACAACTTTTTCATTTGGGACTTGAACATATGCACTAGTCCTTCTGCCTTGGCATTTGATAGAGGATGGAATGGCAGAGCTGTAACATGACAAATGCCGTAACAGGTACATACAATCGGAAGTCATGAGAAACTAACGGGACCCATTATCTGAAACTAAGGTAGAAGGCAACCAGTCAATAGAATAAACCACAAAGACATCCAAATTGTGACTGCAGCTGGCATCCAAGCAAACTGAAGAATGTAAGGGAACTAGGAAAAGGCATCCACAACCAGGAGCCAATAGGAATTTAAGAAGGGATATATGGATGCCGGGGAACAGGGCAGGGAGACAGGGACATCATGGGAGCTGCCTGTTGTCAGGCACACTGCTCACAAGCTGCGACAAAACATACAGTTTTGCCATCAATCCCTGGCTAAAAAACATGTCTCCTAGCTAACAGTTCAGTGTGCAGAACTCCCCAATGGCCCTGTTGGAGAAGGAGTAGAACCTCACGCCGTGGCATGGTGGGAATGACTACTCTGGGAGAGAGGTCTTCCACTGACAACAGTAAAACACTGTGAGAAACAGAGAGGTGACACCATAGGGAAAAATAGGTGTGCAGAGGGTCCAAAGGCCATCCCAGAAGTTTATCTGGCTAGCCCTTTTGAACAAACCAAACCACCTGCCACAGAATGGGTCAGTGGCAACAGCAGGTCATAAATGCGAAACCCTCAACCATGTCCTGTGTTTAAATATCAAGACAGAAGCAAAGAAATTCTGCACAATCAAAGTCAGGATCAGGACACCACAGGAAGATGAGACAAGATGTCTGCATTGGCATGTTTAGACATAGGTCGAAAATGGGTTTCATAATTGTAGTGAGGTGAGAACAGCACCCATTCTCAGGCAGGCAAGGAAGTGTGAGTTAAACAAGGAAACCATGGGTTTATGGTCAGTAATAAGGTGGAAGTTGAAGCTACACAAAAAACATGAAATTTCTGGAGAGCATACATGGTAAGAGACTCTTTTTCCATCTAAGAATAATGCTGCTGCGCCAAAGTGGGAGATTTACAAGTGAAAGCAACAGGGCTTTCAGAGCCATTGGTATGGAGGTGCACTTTGAATGCATTGAGGCCATAGTGTGAAGCATCAATTGCCAAAACTATGTGCTGGTCCAGAGAGTATGTAGCTAAACAAGGGGCTGAGAGTAGTTGGGATTTCAACACTTGAAGAGCACCTTCAGAATTCAGGCTCCAGCAAAACAGTACATTCTTGTGCAATAAGTCATGCAACATGTGGGCCAATGTGGCTACCCTACCTAGGAAGGCCTGAAGCTCCTTCATGCATAAATGTAACAGTGGAGATGTGGTCTGGCAGATGCCGCAAACCCTGAATAAACAATAGAAGACAGAAGGTAGAAAAAATTGAGATTTTGTGAGGTTGCACTGAAAGCCTGCCAACTGTAAGACATAAAACAAAGTGCACAAATTTTTCAAGTGATCAGCCATGGAGGAGCCAATGACAACAATGTCATCCAAATAATTAATGCAACCAGGTACATGCATAGCTAGTTGCTCTAAAAATCATTAGAAAATAGCAGAAGCTCTAGCCACACCAAAAGGAAGGCACAAATCTTGATAGAGACCAATAGGATTATTCAAAACCAGTACCTGCTGAGACTAAGCATCCACATGAACCTGCAGATACACCTCAGACTGCCACCTGATATTTTCGCCAACAGCTCTTCCTGGTGTGGGAGAGTATATGTATTGACTGCACGTTGACAGTAGTACCGAAGTCACCACAGAGGTGAACTTTCCCCAACGGCCTCCAAATTACAACCAATGGAGATGACCATTCACAAGCCATAACAGGTAGCACCACCCCTAGAGATTGAAGTCTGTACAATTCTGTTTTCACTTGACCTTTCTGGGTGACAGGAATTGGACAAAAATGAGGCTGAGCCTTTGATTTCAAAGAAATATGAGCAGAAAAATTCATACCACACCCTATACATTCCAAATATTCCTCACACAGTGTTTCCAATTGAGAATACAGTACCTGATCGAACAAGAGGTGAATGGCGTCAGTGACAAAAAAATCCAAATGTTTGAAATGCAACCATCCTGAACAAGATCTCAAAACTGGCATCAGCAACCATCAAAAATGTAATGGAGTGAACCACTGACTTGTAAGAGGCAGATGCTGTAAATTTGTCCCAACAGTATGATGTTCTGTTAGTCATAACTGACCAGCTTCTGCCTGCCCAGTGTCAATGGCAGTGGGCCTAAACTCACATAGGTTTGAGTATTCAGTAACACCACTGCAGCACCTATGTCAACCTGTAGCCAGAGCACTTGGAGAAAAACACTTAACTCGATAAACAACTTGGGAGAAGTCACAAACATTGGAGTCACACAATTTACACCCATGCTCATATCCCGAGCAACCTTCAGCAAATGACACACGGAGAAGATATGACCTTTCATCTGGCAAGCATTACGAGTAGCCCAGTGCTTAGGGCACACTGAACGTTTGTGTGGGACAAAACATAAACGACAAGACAGAAACAGAGAATGCTGTCGCTGGCATGGTCACAGCTGCTTGGGCTAGCCTACTGCTGCTTGTTGGTCTGGCCTTGGTCTGCTTGACGTAGGGCCCACATGTTTACGGCTGTTGCTGCCACTTCCTCATGTAAGCCATCTGTCATCATAATGTGCACATCCTGTGACACTACCACCACATCACCCCACACTTCAATTTGATCACTGGCTGCCTGAGAAACTTCAAAAGATTGGGCTATTTGCAAACGTTCTGCCAACAGGGAGTTCTTACAGAACAAAGGCTTCTGGTGCTCTTCCTTGTCCAGAGCTAAACAGATAATTGTGTTGTGTACCACAGAGTGTGCATAAGAGTCATTATGGGCATCAGTAATGAACTGACATTTTGGCTAAGCTCGTGAAGTTTGGCTATCCAGGCCCAATATGACTGGTACGGTTTCTTGTGGCGTTGGTAGACTTCAACTCATGTTGCAATGTCATGCTTTTGTTTGTAATGATAGTTGGACAATAAACTGCACATACAATCAAAAGTAACAGCTGTTGGTTCTTGTAAAGGGGCAAGCTGACTCTGTAATTCATACATTTTAGGTGGAACCCACAAGAGGAAGACAGCTTTGCACTAATTCCAGTCTGCCACACCAAAAGCCAATAAATGCTCTCTGAGTATTTTTTTGTGAGTATCCCGAATGGTAATGGGTTTGTCCTCTTGCCGGATGCTCTGGACAACGCATGAATGTGAATGCTTTACCTGCCGGTGATCACAATGTATCCAAGGCAACCCACAAGCTTGGTGGTAGCACGCCAGCCTTCCACTTTGGGGGCGAACCCGCCGGGGTCCTGACACAGCCATTGTAGTTTCATGATAAGACATACTGGGAACAACCTGTCAACAGCTGTTATTTCACACACAGAAAGTCTTTTACAAATTGTGTCAGCCCTGAAAAGGGCCTTTTTTGTAGCGAGGACATTGTTCACTCAAAGAAGGTGCTCAAACTGGCGACCCTCTGATGCGACAGATGCTCGGGTCCATGTCCTACAAGCACCTCTGCCAATTACCCAGCCATCTAAGAGTTCATTTAAATATCCGCACACAGCACGACTGTTATGTGCAGGTACCCCGTCATGCTGCAAACACATGTGTAGCAATATGTCCAGTGGAACATCTTCCAGCAGGTTGGGTAGAGTTTCTTGCAAAAATTGAAGGTAATTTGCTGCAGTTAGTTGAGGAGGTAGACAAACTGGCTCAATCAGATGGTCATCCACGATGCCTGCCCAAATGTTGAGTAAAAATTGTTCCTTGTGTCTGTGGACGTATGTGACGTAAGGATTTCCCCTTGCTCAGTAATGGAAGTTTTGAGTGTTGTAAAAGCCACCCCAATGGAAGGTGTACTTGTTGGTAAAAAACGCAATGGTGGGGAAGTCAGGATCTCATGCAAAAGCCACAGAAACCACCGGCAAAAACCTAGCCTGTGTTCATAGTTCGCCAAAGGATTTAGGTCTTGGATAGGGTGGAAACCAAATGAATGCTGGCCACCAACCCTAAAAACCTCCCAAACTAACCAATGAGTGATCCCCATGTCATGTCCAGACACTGAAATACTTGCCGTAGGTGCTTCCATGAAGCACTCGATAACAGTCTCTTCAAAAGCAGCATCACCATGATATCTCGCTAATGAGCCTGTTTTGCCAAGTTGCTGGTGAATTGCTGTAATTGTTTGTGGGTGTGGGTGGCGTCTTGCTGTGTACCATTCCTCATACAACTGTCGAGTTTCATGCACGTTACTGTTGGTTAGTCCACAAACAAAAACCTTATTTCATTGTTCTTCAAACAAATACTGTGCTGCCATGCTTACTGTATTACTAAATCACAGGTGACATGTGTATGCTCCAAAGTGAAGCTTACATGTGAATGCCTCTGATGTGAGGTAGAGACAAACAGCAAGACCTATTCAACATGTGTGCGTATCACGTTGGGGCAGTGACAGGGTGAGGGATGTTTGTATGTGTGAATTGACAACCATAATGCTGCCCTTAAATGCAGGGAAATCCTTTGGCCAGTCGGAGTGCATATGGCGCAAAGTTTCTGTAGTTTAAAAATGATGCAATGTCGACCTACACAACATTAGTAATTTTGGTTCCTACTGGCATCAACTACCCAGAATAAAAATTTTTGCCAATTTTTCTCCACCCTGTATATATATGTGCATTCACATTCATAAATACTAGGAGCAAGAGACAGCAGTTCACATAAAACACACTAACCTTAATCTTTCAAAGATTCATTCCAAACAAAATAAGATTCCATAAATAGAGATATATGGGCATAGCTGTGTTATTTATTCCTAAGGGAAGAAATAGTTGCATTTGTGAAGTCTTCTACTTCTCAGAGATGCACCGTCACCATGTAACAAACTCAACTATTGCAGCTACCAAACACTTCACAAATCCAGACACTTACACCCAGGTTGCTAATGATCTGTCTTTTATCCAGCAGTAATAAATCTTTTCACTTTTCCATCAGACACTACTAATTCCTACTGGCTGATCCATTTATCAACTAACAAAGTACTGTGGTCTACCTGATGACTAGTGTAGCTGGTTACATTTGCTTTGGTATGTGCCATAATTAATTAATCACCCATTGCATATGCATATAACACTTTATCTAAAGCGAATGAATGATAACTTGAACATCAGAGCTGAAGAAACAATTGTTTGCTTTGAAGCAGTGATTTCTTTAATTTCCTTTGGATTGAAATTAAAATGAGATATTTGCTTACTATCATAGGTAAGCACTAATATACAGTGGCAGCAGTGATTGAATGTAATAGCAGAAGCATAATAATTGGTATTAATGCCTACTTATAGTCCCTGCAGTACAGATAGTATTTGGACAGATGGTTTTTTTAAACAGCATGCATATTCACATCACATATACAGTATTATGATGATTTTCTGTCAGTACATTATAATGATGTTCTGTCTGAAATTGTTTAGTTTCTTTCATTTTCTTCCCTCTGATCTTTCATCTTAAGCTTACATCATGTTCCATTTTTATGTTATTTGTACAAGACATTGTTTTCACCAATTTTTGTGTTAGGCTTACATTTGCAACATATTCTTTTATTTACAGCAAGTGACCAGTAATTATTAATGTGTGTTGTTATACTATAAATGTAACTGTCTTTGGTTTTACATGTCATTTGTATGTCAGTGTGGAAAATAATTATGTTATTTATACAAAATCAAAGATGACTTGTCAAATAAGCAAAGTGCTGTTGAAAATTATGCAGAAGCTAAATGAAGCATATAACTTTTATGTTATGTCAACTCTGTGTATGAGTAACTGTATTGCTATAGTTCACATTTTTTAGACAAAAAGAATGCTAATCGATGTGCGTAATCAAAGGAATTATTATTGGAATTTGCAGTCTTTACCTATTTTTCAATTTTGTATTATTGGAAACTGAGTTCAAACACTGTAATACTTACATATTGTATGCTCTAGAAAATATGATTTGTTATTTTCCAACTCCTCACATTCACTGCCACTCACACTGTTTTGCATTTACAGTGGGTCGGAAACTGGCCAACAGCTGTGGCTGCAAGTTCATTGAGACATCAAGCGGCCTGGATCATAATGTTGATGAGCTGCTCGTGGGTATCTTGGCCCAGGTTCAGTTGAACCCACATCGTGACCGCCACAAGCTACGCAAGGACAAGAAGCTGCGTTCCAGTGGCCGTCGCTTGCTCAGACACCTGCTGGGCATTCGTCGGCAAGCCAGATCATGTGAAAATCTTCTGGTACTATAGTTCCAATGACAATGATGCTCACATCTGTGGTGTCATATAGCCAATTGCAAATTTCATGAAGTCTTGTTTTGATTTTGTAGCAATTTCATAACGCAATGTTGGGCAACATACACCAGGAAACATGTGAACACCACCAAAAACAAAATGGCACCATTGAGGATATGTGGTTCTCTCACATATGAAACTGATAAAGAATGAAAGCATATTACTTAATGACAAATATATTATTAACATCAATAGAGTTCACAAATGAATAGTTTAGCCAGCATTATCAGATGTCTCATCATTTCAGTGTCTGTTAATTCACAGGACCTATATGTAAAATAATTCTTATTATTTTCCATCTGTCATGTAAAGAATGTGTACAAATTGGCCCACCTTACATTGAAATAAGATTACACAATAACATATACGATCTTTCGACAATAGTATTGGATGATACACTTTACACAGCAGGTCCTAGAATTTTCTTCTGTGACCTGCTTCAGATTTTAATGGCATTCAGTAATCTGTACAATGGATATAAGAAGTATATGAGACATAGATCTGTAATGAAATGTGGTCCGTCCACAATACGGGTCCATTATATTACAGTAGCATGACGTACATGACAAAAAGGAACGCACACACAAAACTATTTTAATAGGAAACCTGGCTTAAATTCAATACAGAAATAAGCTATTTGATAAGCCACTTATTTCTTACATAAAACATGTTAAAAATATTTCATGCAAATAGAAATAGAAAAAGATTTTACTTACTAGGAAATAAGATATCAACAAAAACTAAAGATTAAACAAACATAATCTTGCTGTATTAAGGACTCCTTCATACCACAGAAGGTAGAAAAGAATCAGATGAGATGACACTAAAAGTGCGTATAAGGAACCATCCAGGCCCAGAGTATACAGCACAACATAATGAGAGAGACTCTATAGTGAAATATTAGCAACCAGTGAGGTGTTCAAGTCTCATGAGATATTGCAGAAAGGATCAGAAGCCTGAGAGGGTAGTGAAGAACAGACTGAAAATAGAAGCATTGGCAGAAAGCATGTGCAGGGACAGGGGGAAAGGGGAGAAGGGGGAAGTGGGAGAGGGGGCATAAAACTTAAAACTTAACAGCAACACAGGAAAAGAGAAGGAATCAGAGCAAAAGACACATCTAGAGAAATAAAAGATAGCAAAAGATAACAAATGAGATAAATAAAAACCCAAAGAAATGTAAATTCATTTCAAAAGTTTATTGCACAAAAGAATAGTCTGTTATTACATGTTGGGATCTTTGCCTATAAACAAAAGTTTTTTTATGCTATTTGTCACATCACCACAGAGAAATTTTATACATACCATAAAAATGACGTCATTTCCATTTGTCTTTCTTTTACTAAAAAATTCGAAATTTTTGTTCTTTTTTAATCTTATTTTGTCACTCAAGGCCTTCCTTTTCTTTAGAGATAATGGTTTTGAATCTGTAACAGCAATGAACATGCTACTCTGCCACATAAACTTTGTAATGAAATCCACTTAACCAATAGATTTCAATGCTGAACTTGTCTTCATACAACTATAAAAAAATGTTAGCAAAAAGCTATAATTCGTCTAACAACTGGAGCAAAGTTTACAGACGAAAATACCATAGGGCTCAGAAACAGAAGTGTTTATCTCATATTAAATCTCTGCATGTTAAATCTCCAGTTATCAGAGAAACTAAGATATTTATATAATGGAAGGAAACATTCCACGTGGGAAAAATTATATATAAAAAAACAAAGATGAGGTGACTTACCGAACAAAAGCGCTGGCAGGTCGATAGACACACAAACAAACACAAACATACACAAAAAATTCAAGCTTTTGCAACAAACTGTTGCCTCATCAGGAAAGAGGGAAGGAGAGGGGAAGACGAAAGGAAGTGGGTTTTAAGGGAGAGGGTAAGGAGTCATTCCATTCCCGGGAGCGGAAAGACTTACCTTAGGGGGAAAAAAGGACAGGTATACACTCGCACACACGCACATATCCATCCACACATACAGACACAAGCAGACATATTTAAAGACAAAGAGTTTGGGCAGAGATGTCAGTCGAGGCAGAAGTGTAGAGGCAAAGAAGTTGTTGAAAGACAGGTGAGGTATGAGTGGCGGCAACTTGAAATTAGCGGAGATTGAGGCCTGGCGGATGACGAGAAGAGAGGATATACTGAAGGGCAAGTTCCCATCTCCAGAGTTCGGATAGGTTGGTGTTGGTGGGAAGTATCCAGATAACCCGGACAGTGTAACACTGTGCCAAGATGTGCTGGCTGTGCACCAAGGCATGTTTAGCCACAGGGTGATCCTCATTACCAACAAACACTGTCTGCCTGTGTCCATTCATGCGAATGGACAGTTTGTTGCTGGTCATTCCCACATAGAATGCATCACAGTGTAGGCAGGTCAGTTGGTAAATCACGTGGGTGCTTTCACACGTGGCTCTGCCTCTGATCGTGTACACCTTCCGGGTTACAGGACTGGAGTAGGTGGTGGTGGGAGGGTGCATGGGACAGGTTTTGCATCGGGGGCGGTTACAAGGATAGGAGCCAGAGGGTAGGGAAGGTGGTTTGGGGATTTCATAGGGATGAACTAACAGGTAACGAAGGTTAGGTGGACGGCGGAAAGACACTCTTGGCGGAGTGGGGAGGATTTCATGAAGGATGGATCTTATTTCAGGGCAGGATTTGAGGAAGTCGTATCCCTGCTGGAGAGCCACATTCAGAGTCTGGTCCAGTCCCGGAAAGTATCCTGTCACAAGTGGGGCACTTTTGTGGTTCTTCTGTGGGGGATTCTGGGTTTGAGGGGACGAGGAAGTGGCTCTGGTTATTTGCTTCTGTACCAGGTCGGGAGGGTAGTTGCGGGATGCGAAAGCTGTTTTCAGGTTGTTGGTGTAATGCTTCAGGGATTCCGGACTGGAGCAGATTCGTTTGCCACGAAGACCTAGGCTGTAGGGAAGGGACCGTTTGATGTGGAATGGGTGGCAGCTGTCATAATGGAGGTACTGTTGCCTGTTGGTGGGTTTGATGTGGACAGACGTGTGAAGTTGGCCATTGGACAGGTGGAGGTCAACGTCAAGGAAAGTGGCATGGGATTTGGAGTAGGACCAGGTGAAACTGATGGAACCAAAGGAGTTGAGGTTGGAGAGGAGAAGAACTCCAGAATTTCCTCTCCAACCTCAACTCCTTTGGTTCCATCAGTTTCACCTGGTCCTACTCCAAATCCCATGCCACTTTCCTTGACGTTGACCTCCACCTGTCCAATGGCCAACTTCACACGTCCGTCCACATCAAACCCACCAACAAGCAACAGTACCTCCATTATGACAGCTGCCACCCATTCCACATCAAACGGTCCCTTCCCTACAGCCTAGGTCTTCGTGGCAAACGAATCTGCTCCAGTCCGGAATCCCTGAACCATTACACCAACAACCTGAAAACAGCTTTCGCATCCCGCAACTACCCTCCCGACCTGGTACAGAAGCAAATAACCAGAGCCACTTCCTCGTCCCCTCAAACCCAGAATCCCCCACAGAAGAACCACAAAAGTGCCCCACTTGTGATAGGATACTTTCCGGGACTGGACCAGACTCTGAATGTGGCTCTCCAGCAGGGATACGACTTCCTCAAATCCTGCCCTGAAATGAGATCCATCCTTCATGAAATCCTCCCCACTCCGCCAAGAGTGTCTTTCCGCCGTCCACCGAACCTTCGTTACCTGTTAGTTCATCCCTATGAAATCCCCAAACCACCTTCCCTACCCTCTGGCTCCTATCCTTGTAACCGCCCCCGATGCAAAACCTGTCCCATGCACCCTCCCACCACCACCTACTCCAGTCCTGCAACCCGGAAGGTGTACACAATCAGAGGCAGAGCCACGTGTGAAAGCACCCACGTGATTTACCAACTGACCTGCCTACACTGTGATGCATTCTATGTGGGAATGACCAGCAACAAACTGTCCATTTGCATGAATGGACACAGGCAGACAGTGTTTGTTGGTAATGAGGATCACCCTGTGGCTAAACATGCCTTGGTGCACAGCCAGCACATCTTGGCACAGTGTTACACTGTCCGGGTTATCTGGATACTTCCCACCAACACCAACCTATCCGAACTCTGGAGATGGGAACTTGCCCTTCAGTATATCCTCTCTTCTCGTCATCCGCCAGGCCTCAATCTCCGCTAATTTCAAGTTGCCGCCACTCATACCTCACCTGTCTTTCAACAACTTCTTTGCCTCTACACTTCTGCCTCGACTGACATCTCTGCCCAAACTCTTTGTCTTTAAATATGTCTGCTTGTGTCTGTATGTGTGGATGGATATGTGCGTGCGTGCGAGTGTATACCTGTCCTTTTTTCCCCCTAAGGTAAGTCTTTCCGCTCCCGGGAATGGAATGACTCCTTACCCTCTCCCTTAAAACCCACTTCCTTTCGTCTTCCCCTCTCCTTCCCTCTTTCCTGATGAGGCAACAGTTTGTTGTGAAAGCTTGAATTTTGTGTGTATGTTTGTGTTTGTTTGTGTGTCTATCGACCTGCCAGCGCTTTTGTTCGGTAAGTCACCTCATCTTTGTTTTTTTATATATAAACTAAGATATTTTATATTTGAGTACCTGTATAAAATTCGACTGTTGTTTACATTTGCTTAAACAGTTGCTGTAATAAAGATAGTATTATGGTGATGTTATTATTTAGACATCTGACCCAAGTGATTGACAGCATACTAACCAATCAGTTGTGATGCCTCGTTTGAAGGCCAGAATTAATGACGAAGGGACCAGATGAGCTGATCAACAGCTCCTACTTTAAATGTTGTATTGCAAGTCAGAGATGGACCACAGACTTTGCTTGTTTCTTGACTTTCTAATTCTTCTTTGAAAGAAATACTACGAGTAAGCCCCACCTTAAATGAAAGTTTAACACAGTTGCCTCATACAATCATTCATTAATGGACAGTTCCCAAGATTCATGATAAAAATATTTTCGATAACATTTCTTGATGAGAATTTATCTGAATTTCTATATTCATGGGGAATAATTACTGGAGCGTATTCAATAGCCTATCACAATATTTTACATACATTCTGAAATATTTATGTTTCATCATGACTTTCACTTGTCACATAAAAACACTTTCACATTTTTCAATACCTTACTTATTGATTAAGGGACCATTAAAAAAACCACTATAAACAACATATAGTCACACAACTCAGTGCAGCTTTAATATACAAAATTACCCCTTCAAGTGTCATTGGTGAGAATTTTTTTTATGACAGAGCAGAAATCGTAAATCTGCCATGCATCTGATCTGAGAATTATGTGCTAAGTTGACCCAAATATCCTACAATACTAACTGTGTGGTAAAGGTGCCCTCAAAAGTTTTGTTGCAGCAGTGCCTATATGGGAACGGGATCATCAAATATAGTAAGCCTCCTGACTTTTTTCTACTTCATAAGCCATTGCTCAGCATTCATAGTGTTGGTCTAAATAAAAATAGCTAGATCATTGAAGGAACAACTTGAATTTCTTTGTTCTTTTCATAAGTGGAAATAACATAAAAATGCCATTTAAAGAACAAAATATATAAATATATTCTATGTTATGATAAAAAGTATACACTAATATAAAAACTGACAACTTAAATGAAAATTATGCCTTTGGAAATTAAAAAAAAAATGTCAAACAGATACTGGCCATTTCTGAATCAAATTTTTGCATTGAAGAACACACCTTCACGTTGAGTATCATCAGTATAAGGTAATATTTCACACCTGTATTTATGATGGAAACAACTGTAGATTGCCTGGTCAATTAATTCACAGTTTCATCAACAAGAAAATGATTGTAATAATGTTTGCTATTTCCATTACCAGAAACAGAACTGTCAAAATTTCATTAGTTTCATTAACGCAAAAACTGAAGCAGTAAGACACAATATATAATTTCCAATTTTATAGCACGAAGACAATGACTCTCACATTTTCCAAAATTATGTAAATGACTATACTTGTTACATTCATTATGGTTATGTTGATAATTTCCAAGAATATCATTCAGAAAATGTGCATCACTGCAATTTATTTTGAGTCTCAAATCTTTACTATTAATTATTTTTGTTCAAGAAATAATAGAAAATTCTCAGAGTTTATGGCATACTGGATACGTCAGTTATAAAAATATTTTATTTATTTTCATGGGACATTGACACCCAACACCATGACCATATATGAAAAACCTCAGTAATTAGTATTTCCACTGTATGTTTGATATGATATGTCATTTCCTGCTGAAGGTGGGAGGATTTGTTACAAAACACTGTCTCTACCTCAAATATTAAACTGATTGTAACAGTATATTACATGTTACCCTATAATTAAGTATATAATCACTCTAGTGTAGTAACACAGTATCTATAGTTTAACTGATATTACTTTGTCAATCTCTACCAAACATTAAAAATCAAATCAGTATGTACATAAATTATTAATGTAACTAATTTTAAAGAAAGAAAATCCACAGTTATTTAATGAACATTTGCAATGGCTTCTCCTAACACTGTTGAATTTTTTTTTCTAATTTCTAGAATGCCACACAAGTTTAATACTTGTGTATTCCCTTTCATCTCAAGCTGCACTCTATAATTGACAACTAAAGTCCAATACGGAAAATGTTGCATCATAAAAATCTTCACAGACAGAAAATACCATTGTTGTTGTTGTTGTGGTCTTCAGTCCTGAGACTGGTTTGATGCAGCTCTCCATGCTACTCTATCCTGTGCAAGCTTCTTCATCTCCCAGTACCTACTGCAACCTACATCCTTCTGAATCTGCTTAGTGTATTCATCTCTATTTATATCCTGATAATGACGTTCTCTTGAGTAGTCCCCAGCCAGAGATCTGAATGGGGGACTATTTTACCTCCGAAATATTTTACCCAAGAGGACGCCATCATCATTTAATCATACAGTAAAGCTGCATGTCCTCGGGAAAAATTACGGCTGTAGTTTCCCCTTGCTTTCAGCCGTTCGCAGTACCAGCACAGCAAGGCCGTTTTGGTTAATGTTACAAGGCCAGATCAGTCAATCATCCAGACTGTTGCCCCTGCAACTACTGAAAAGGCTGCTGCCCCTCTTCGGGAACCACATGTTTGTCTGGCCTCTCAACAGATACCCCTCCATTGTGGTTGCACCTACGGTACGGCCATCTGCATCGCTGAGGCACGCAAGCCTCCCCACCAACGGCAAGGTCCATGGTTCATGGACCATTATATACAACATAAATATTAGAGTACCATCCTCATACCCTGCTGCTACAAATATCTAAAGTCAGAAAATGTGGCAGTGATTAAACAAATGTGTGCAACAATAAAACATGTTAAAAACATAAACAGATGCACAACATTAAAACACCTTGTAATAAACTCTTTTAATAACTGTTCAGTATAAAGTACACAAAAAAAGGAGAATGATAATGTGCATATACTCAGTCAGAGCTGAAAAACTGGCATTCACATTCTAACACATATGTATCAATGTGAGAGGCAGTGGAAGAAAAAGAGAGATGGAGAAAAATATTTTCCATCATTTTTGGAAAATCTTAACTCTGAAATATGCTGAAAATAATTTGTAACTTGATGCAAAGCAGTCGTTCATTTTTATCTGGAATCAGAAATCTAACAATGAAATATAAAGATCTAATGTATTTTGTGTATTGATTACAGCAATTATTGCTAAAAGTGCTTAACAACAGCATGTACTACAGTAGTAGAAGATTACAGCAAATTTTAAATGCTTGTATAATTGTTTAAATTCTCATTTCACTAAGTACTACTGTGGTGGTTTCATTGTATTTACATCTCATTCAATGTAAGTTTTTACTTTTCATTTAGTATACACCAGTTAAAATAATAAATGAATAATGTGCTTGTTGACAGAATTCTTCATGTTGCATTCCACATTCTTTTCTGTAAGCTTCTATACCTAATTATTTAGTAATGAATGTAAATTTCTGAGTAATTATTCAGTATGGTTTTTCAGATATCAATGTCTGAAATGTGTCATTCACATTAGTAATGTCACAAGACATTTTTTTGATATGTATATGTCACTTCAATGTCATGCTGCTGTGTTTTCTCCTTGCTCACTGATCTGAATGACCCACAAACACCTTCTTTTGTAATTTATACATGGACATTGTTAACAATGTACATTGTATTTGGGACAGCTTGTTCCACTGGAACTTCACTTGATGCTGATAGGCTGTGTGTATATTATTACTGAATATATGACCAAATGTAAACAATAATTGTTATACTTGATATGAGAAAAAGAAAAACAGATAATACTTACTATAAACATTATTTACATGCAATCTATTGTCTTGCTATGTATTACACATCAAAATGAAATATGTTTAATGTTACTCATAATATTATAATTCTATTTACTGTTACATGATGTGTAAGTACAGTCATAATTTTGGTGACATAGTTGGGGACATTACTGTATGAAGTATGTATGTAGATGCATATATTTACAAAATGTAACTGATTATTTGACATATATTTAATGGCAAATAATGAGAAACGTTATCATGGACGATTCAGATTACAAATGAAATTTCCATTAAATGGAATGCAGTTTACTCCTCTTCACAAGTAACACTAATAATATTAAAGTTATGAAGAGGTAAGAAATCTAATACATAAATTTAAGTCAATATTGATAGTTTTAAAAAAAAAGACTGTGTTTAACATATGAAGATTTGTCTTCTTGATAGTTAGATTTCATACAACCAATATTTTTTATTTTGACTTTACTGTGGAAGTGTGTAACAGATTCCTTCCTAGTGTAAATGTACTTGTCTATACGAAACATATTTACATTGTGAACATTTCAGTTCTGAAAACTCTTGAGGCCAGTGTAAACACTTTTCTTTCATTAAAACACAAGCTTTAAAAATGAGATGGAAGATTTATATGTGTGTGTATTACAGAGTTTTAATATAAGTGTATACAGTGAATTTGACAGTTGTTTCTCTTTCTTTTAAATTTTGCTAAATATTTTTATTTAATATTAACAACTGTCATTTATTTATACATTCACAGTTGGGGAAGCTATAAAGTGTAACTGCCTACAGAACTGCATCGATGCCAAAATGCTGTGGGAACATGCAGTTATTTTATGCAGATAGTAATTACCTTCTGATACATCATTTACAATACAGTTATGCAGCCTATTATATCACTGCTGCCCATGGGCTACAAATCTATTTACAGTCTGGGAAAAAAAATTCACAAGAAAGCTCTCTTGTCTGTAATGAGTCTTACATAGACACTTTACAAATTCTGAAGGGGAGCTCTGCACGTCAGGTATCTGCATTGTGTGAAAACATATTATTTAAATTCTGATAAGCTGTCAGCACAGAAGATTCTAATAACACACTGACCAGTGTCCCACCATCCTCTACATATCTAGCAACTGAAGAACACAGTTACAAAATTACAGAGTGTACAGTACGTGTACATGAAGCTATTTTATCTGTTGTTAGATTTATAGTTATTTCTTTGTTGCTCCCCTGAAACATTTTTGTATACAGTAAAGATATTACGATGTACAAAATAGACACAAAATTATACAGGAAAAGAACAATCTGATGTAAATGTTGATGGCATGGCATGCTATGATGACAATTTACATATTCATCAGGTTAAAAAGTTTCGATATACAGTAAGTAGTCAAAATTCAACAATCAAACATCATGAGTGACAACGGGATAGATATAGTTTGTATTTCAGCATAAGACAATATTGAGTGGCTTCTAAATGAAGATATAGATAGAGACCACAAATTTGTAATTCAAGATATTGTTGAGAAAAGGCTTCCCAAAATCAATAACAAAGTAATCCCAAAATTAAAAACTGGGCATCTGATTGAACAACATAAGAAAAATTATGGTGAGGATCCAGTTGCTGTTATCAAAATAAGAACTAAAATCAATATATAAAGGATGAAACACCTGAAAACAGGTGTAATAAATTCAGCAGATAAAGTATGTGGGTGATAGAGCAATATACAAAAACCAAAAGAAACTGTTTGATGGAATACGAATTTTAAAAATGCTGTCGAGAACAGGAGCTCTGTCAAAACAGCTACATATTAAACAACAATACATAGGGGACTCAAGTAACTAAAGACTAAGTGTATGTTTACAGGTAGAAAAAAAATACATGCCTTACAGTTGAGTGCAGCGGCAAGGCAGAAATGTAGAAAAAAGCTCACTACATAAATAACTGAAGATAGATATACAAAATTTTTACACAATATAATAAGTGAGTAATCTCAATTGGTAGAACCTCCCAAACTAATATTACAAGTTTCAAAGACACATTGACACACTGTGGAAGTGTACAGATGATGAGACCCTTTCCATTGATGGACTACATATTTCTTTAGTGTATATACAGATTGTTTCACATGCTTTGAAATGGTGATAACCCTTAACCCATGAGGTGACTTTCCTCTAATGTATACTACAAGGTGTGGTCTCTGAGGTCCCTATATTTAATGAAGATTTAAGGCAAAAATCATTTGAAAATTTTAATTTAAGTTTTATAAAATTTGATTTTACAAACCCTCAGTTCACGTGAAGTTGGATATTTTGAATTCGTCTCTTCTTGTGAGGTGTAACTAGCTGCTATGCAAATTTCTTCATAAAGTTCAGCTGCCTTACAAGTTTATTATTGGGATGGCTATTGTACAACACATATGAACTGCCACAACTAACATGTACAATTCTACAACATATTGCCATGGGTCACCAACAGGTTTTCCTTCCTGAACTATAGGTAAACACTTTTCATCAAGGCAGTCTGCCTTCTATTATAAAACTGAATAACCTCTGGCTTCTATGTTTTCTCATTTGTGTCTAGCACATGATGCATAATGGATAGCTGCACATCAGCTCTGTTTATCTCTGGAATGTGTGAAAGTAATGTCATTCTTGGGAAGCCAAATTAATTTGAGTCTACAGGAAACCTTCTGTTAGGCTGTAATTCCTTAGACATTTCTCTTTTGATTTTCCTCATTGTACCAGCCAGCATCAATCCATTTTTTCCATTGCTTGGGCAAGTTCCACAGAAGAATACAAATTGTAGGTCATCCCATTCTGATGTGTTCTTTTGATTGGTGTAAGAAGTCAGATGTATGATTGAGTAGGAAGTGAACAGTTCTTATCATCTGCTCTGAGAACCCACCCATAAGAAAACTTGCATGTGTAAATATAGCCCTTCAAAAAATAGTATGTTTTGGAGTCAACTAGGCTCTGAATTATTATTTCACATCTGCAATATTTCTCAGGCATGTAGATCGCGAACATACGCCTCCCTCTGAATGGCACAGCATTTCATTGGTAGTAACACATGGACCAGTAGTGCAAGCTGTCTGGCAATTTTCTTCAAATTTTGCAAAAATGTCAGCTATAGCTGTTGCTGGTTCAGCTGTCATTCATTCAAATCTGTCTCGACAGTCATCATAGCAAAGGTTCTAAAGGACATAAATTCTCTTGTGGCTCATGACACAGTGGAAAAAGCTGTCTTTACACAAAATAATTATTTTCTTTTTCATTTACTACTACATATCTAAAAATTCATCTGTTGAGTAGAAGAAGTTGTCATTCAGAGATTCTTTTAATTTGTTTTTAAATTATGGCTGGCTCTCTGCCAGACTTTTAATGCTATTTGGCAAATGACCAAAGATTTTTGTGGTAGCAGAATTCACCCCCTTCCGGTGCCAAAGTCAGATTTAGCCCAGAATAGTGAAGATCATCATTTCTTCTGGTGTTGTAGCTATGCACTTCACTGTTATTTTTGAATTGGGATGGATTATTAATAACAAATTTCATAAGTGAAAATATGTATTGTGAAGGTACTGTGAATGTCCTGAGTTCCTTAAATAAATGTCTGCAAGGTCATCTTGGGTGGGCTCCAGCTATTATTCTGATTTCACACTTTTATGCAATGAATACTTTTTCTCTTAATGATGATTTATCCCAAAATATGATGCCATATGAAAGCAGTGAATGAAAATAGGCATAGTAGGCTAATTTACTGATACGTTTATCACCAAAATTTGCAGTAACCCTAATAGCATAAGTAGCTGAACCTAACCGTTTCAGCACATCATTGATGTGTTTTTTCCGGTTTAATTTTCTCACCAATGTACACACCCAGAAATTTTGAATATTCTGTCTTAGCAACAGACTTCTGTTCATAATTTATATTTATCAATGGTGTTATGCTATTTACTGTACAGAATTGTATATACTGTGGTTTCTCAAAATTTAATGAGAGTCCATTTGCAGAAAACCACTTAATAAGTTTCTGAAATACATTATTTACAATTTCCTCGGCTAATTCTTGTTTCTTGGGTATGATTACTACACTTGCATCATCAGCAAAAAGAATTACGAGGTGTGTTTTTTAAGTAAGGTCCGTTTTGTTGTAGACACTAGTAGTTCGCACGCATACCGCAATGAGTGCATACGTTGTGTACCGGCATGCGTCAGGAACAACTGTGCTCAGTTTCAGCTCTGTAGCTAACCTGTCTTGTTCTGTTCTGTGCTTTCAAAATGTTTAAGACTATCAACTCACCCGCCAAGTGTGAGGTTCACTCAGTGGTACAGTTTTTGTCACCAAGGAACCTGTCTGCTGCAGAAATTCATTGACAGATTTGCGAAGTGTACGATGATACTGTTATGAGTGAAAGCAAAGTGCGTAAGTGGGTACGAGAATTCAAAGATGGCCATGATAATGTCCATGATGAGGACCGATCTGCTCACCCTTCTCTGATTTCAGACGATTTGGTGGCTAAAGCTGAAGCAAGGATTTGTGAGAACAGGCACTTCACAATAACAGGTCTCTCAAATGAATTTCCTGACGTGTCGAGATCAGTGCTTTACCACATTGTTTCTGAACACCTAAAGTTTAGGAAATTGTGCTCCCATCGGGTCCCAAAACTCCTAACAGAGGACCACAAAAACAAAATATTTGAGTGTGCAATGAAGTTCTTGACTCATTATCATGCAGAAGGTGATGGCTTCTTGAGTCAGATCATAACTGAAGACAAAACATGGGTTTCGCACATCACACCCGAATTGAAGCAACAGAGCATGGAATGGAGACATACACACTTTCCTGCAAAGGTGAAGGCCAAACAGACTCTGTCCCAATGTAAAATCATGGTGTCGGTGTTTTGGGACAGGCATGGTGTTTTGTGGGTTGACTTCATGCAACAAGGAACCACTATCAATGCAGAAGCATACTGTCAAACCCTGAAAAAGCTACGCAGAGTGCTTCAAAACAAAAGATGCGGCATGCTGACAAAGGGAATTGTCCTTCTCCATGACAATGCAAGACCTCACACCGCACATCAGACCCGCGATTTATTGGACAGTTTTGGCTGGGAAGTTTTAGACCACCCACGCTACAGTCCTGATCTTGCACCGAGTGATTACCATCTGTTCCTTCACCTCAAGCAACACCTCAGTCGCAACTGTTACAATGACGACGACGATGTGAAAACGGCAGTGCACTCTTGACTATCGGTGCAGGCAGCAAGGTTTTATGAAGAGGGTATTTTAAAATTGTTTGAGAGGTATGATACATGTTTGAACAAACTTGGCAGCTATGTCAAAAATAGAGTGACGTATGTACTTTCTGAAAAAATTTTACTTTTTTGAAATACCTTTCATTGTGTACTTTCGTTGTGTACCCATGTTCAAACAGACCTTACTTAAAAAATGCACCTCGTAGCTTTGCATCTTCATGAATATAGGGTGGCAAGTCATTAATATATATTAAGAAGAATAAGGGACTCAGAACTGGACCCTGTGGGATACATTTCTTGATACCTCCCCGTTTAGAGGACTCTGCTGATTTTTGCAGACTATCTGTACAATTAATTTCAGCTTTCTGCATTCTTCCAGTTAAATATGAATTAAATCACTAGTGCACTGTCCCACTTATACCACAATACTTAAGCTTATGGAGAAGAATATCATGATTCACAAAATCAAAAGCCTTTGAGAGATCACAAAATATCCCACTGTGTGATGTTCAGTTATTCAATGCATTTAATATTTGATCAGTGAAAGCACATATAGCATTTTCTGTTGAAAACGTGAGAGTTCCATGTTAGACTGTTGTCAAGTACAATACCTAAAAACTTTGCCTTTTGTTTTTCTATTTGTGTAGTCTTTGATAGACTGAACGACAAATTCTGGGATTTTTCCTCATTTAATAGCAGACCATTGGCATTTAACCATGATGTTGCATTTTCTTTTGCCAATTTCATATCACTTACAAGGTTGTCAACTACATGGTTTACAGATAGAAAAGTTGTGTCATCTGCATACATATATGTTTTTACATCTATATTTCCTGGTAAGTCATTTATGCGTACAAGGAAAAGAAGTGGAACGAATTTAGATCCCTGTGGCACTCCGTATTGAACCTCGAGTATGTTTGACAGATGACTTCCTGAGCTCACCACCTGTTTCCTTTTATTGAGGTGCCATTTGATGAGTTTTAAACTTTTATCACATATTCCATAGTACTCAAGTTTAGAGAGCAAAAGTGAGTGGTCAACACAGTCAAAAGCTTTGCTCAGATCACATAAGGTTACTTGTGTGTGCGCATGGTCCTCAAATGCTGCTAGAATGTTTCTGACTAAGAGTTCTATGGCATTTGAGAGAGGATCAACGAATTACCTTAAGATCACTTTCTGAAATACTGAACATTTAATTTGGTGCCACCCACATGTTGGTGACAGAAAAAATACATATGACAAATGTTTGTGTGTGATAGTTTCCAAGACTGTTGATTCCCAAACAAAAGGACATTCACATGCAGGTCTGCACGGAGTTAAAGTTGATGTTAGAGGAAGATCCAGACTTTCTTTCAAATGTGATCACTGCTGATGAAACTTGGCTACATCATTTTGATCCTGAGAGCAAACAGCAGAGCTCAGTGTGGAAATCTCCTTCATCACCAACCTTCAAAAAAGCAAAAAGTGGTTGCTTCTGCTGGGAAAGTTAAGGTCACCTCGTTCTTTGATATTCATGGAATAGTTTATCAGCATGTTGCACCTACACAATCAGTAACTGGATAATACTACAGGGATGTCCTGAAAACATTGCAAGTCTACATCAGGCACAAAAGACCACATTTATGTGAAGCAGGATGGAAGCTGCACCACGATGATGTGCAGCCGCATATTGCCAATGTTGTTGCTAAATATCTTGCAAAAATCAACATGAAGTGCATCCCTCACCTTCCCTATAGTACAGATTTAGCCCCATGCAACTTTTTTCTATTTCCTAACATGAAGGAACGCCTTCATAGGAGGCATTATCAATCATCAGAAGCAGTGGTGAAGGTTGCGGAAGTGATTTTGAAGGGCCACTCAAAAAATGGTTTCCAGTACATATTTGAAGACTGGCAGAAGTGCTGGGACAATTGCATCACATTCATGGGAGACTACTTTGAGAGGATGAGTATAGTTATGTTGCCAAAAAAAAAAGATCTTTCTTTATTTAACAGCCCTTGAATATGGAACTCCTCCTCTCTATAGTGTCTCTACCTGCATGTGCTGAAAGCTTATATACACCTACATTTACCATTTCCATACCTACGACTATATGATGTTCAGACAGACATAGTACATCTATTCCTCCCTCAGTTTCTCAATCTTCTAATCAAACAAGAAGCTCATCTACTTAGTTTTTTAATTCCCTGATATTCTGTTGCGGTATACTAACATGAATTTTCACTGTGCTTTTATGAGAATCTTGTGACATACTAACATTATTTTTCACTGTACCACTGTGAGAATTTTGTGATATTTTAACAACTCTAGTGCCTGTGTGTCTGAGCTTCTCATTAAGCTTAATTTCAATCAATGTTGGATGATTGGACACTAATCTTAGCCTAAAAAAGACATGAGTTTCAGTGCTCCCCTCCCCCCCCCCCCCCAAGATTTTACTATCCTCATAGATCAATTTAAAAATAAATGTATAGATGAGGAGGTCAAAGAATGGTTTGAGTCCAAACCTCTCAAACAGAGGTTTGCACTTTTCCACTGTATTTCTTCACACTCAAGTCTGAGCTTTGTGAATCTCCAACTTCTGTGCAACACTGTGTTATCACTTTTAAAAATTCTGGATTTCTTCAGGTCTGTATGATGCCCAAGTGGTCTGGCTACAAAATGAAGACCATGACACAGCAAAACAATGTTGTGTCTTAATGTCCTTGAAAATCGACTTCAGCAAGCCTCCATTGACCACCTAAAACCATTCTTGCCACAGTAATATTCCTTTTGAACAGCTGATCCTGCCTCATCTAAGTTAGAAGAAACAGAAAGGTCCCCATCACCATTGCCTTAAAGTTGTTCCTCTGAAACAAACTACTGTTCAGAAGCAGAATTGTGATCACCGGCAATTGCAAAATTGTCATCTGTTTTTTGATGTATATCACTGGTGTCATCTTCCATCCTTTGAATAACAATTTTATCAAACTTATGATTAGTAAAACTGACATATTCCTGTGAACACATTCTGTACTAAGCTGAAGAAAACAGGTATGTAGTTCACAAGGTGTGTCAACAACAAATAAAGAAGTCAATAATGCAACTGACAATAAATCATTGTTGGGTTTATGAAAAGGAGAGAGGAAACATTGAGTTGCAGACAGGCATAAAAAAGACTGCTATACATTTGAGCTTTCAACCAAAAGCCTTCTTATAAAGTAGAAAACACACACACATTCATACAAGGACAACTCACACACCTGATCGTTGTCTCTGGCTGCCAAGGCCAGACTACACACAGCAACTACACCTGGCGGCGAATGCGAACTGTGGATGGTGGGAGTAAGGAGAAGGCCAGAGCAGGGAGGGGAAGGATAGCAAGGTATGGGAGGAGTGCTGCTTGTGTGAACATGCAGAGACATTGTGGGGACAAGGTAGGGCTGTTAGATGCAATCACGAGGTTTGTGGGCGGGAGGGGATGAGGAGAGAGGAAAAGGGATAATGTAGAAGAGGGGAAAAAGACTAGTGTGTACATTGGTGGAACAGAAAGCTTTGTAGTGCTGGAGTGGCACCAGGGAAGGGGAAAGACAGGTAAAGGTGAGGCCAGAAATGGGTTATGGGAATATGGGATGTATTGCAAGGAGAGTTCCCACCTGCACAATTCAGGAAAGCTGATATCGTTAGGAAGATTCCAGATGGTGCAAACTGCAAAGCAGTCCATTCAAGTGAAGAACACTATGTTGGCCAGCATGTTCAGTAACTAGGTGGTCCAGCGCTCTCCTGGACACAGTTTGTTGGTTGCCATTCATGCGGAAGACACCCTGTTGTTTGTCATACTCACGTAAAGAGCAGGATAGTGTTTGCAGCTTAATTTGTAGATCAGATAGCTGCTTTCACAGGTAGACATGCCTTTGATGGGATAGGTGATACCTGTGACCTGACTGGAGTAGGTGGTGGTGGGAGGCTGTATGCAACAGGTCTTGCAATTAGGTCTATTGCAGGGATATAAAGCAAGGGGTTTGGAACAGGGGTGGAGTAGAGATTGACAGAGGTATTGCCTATTTTTGATGGGCATTGGAATACCATTGCAGGAGGGATGGAATGGATATTGGGTACGATATTCCTCATTTCAGGGCACAGAGAATGTGATTCAGTTGCTCCAGTCTTGGATGATACTGAGTCAAGAAGAGAGTACTCCTTTGTGGTTGGACAGTGGGAATGAGAGAGATGGTAGGTGACTGAAGAGACAGCATACGAGATCTATTTGTGTACAAGGTGGGAGGGCAAGTTCAGTATATTTGGAGAGGGACTGCTTGTCACTACAGATGTGACAGCCACAGCCAGCGTGGTAGCGACTTCTTTGTATGGAAGTGGTGGCAGCTGTCAAAGTGGAGGTATTACTGGTGGTTGGTAGGTTTGATGTGGACGGAGGTACTTATATAGCCATCTTTGTGGTGGAGATCAACATAGAGGAAGGTAGCTTGTTGGGTTAAGGATGACCAGGTAAAGTGAATGGAGGAGAGAATGTTGAGGTTCTGGAGGAATATGGAAAGGATATCCTGACCCTCACTCCAGATTACAAAGGTGTCATCAATGAATATGAGCAAGGTGAGTGGTTTGGGATTCTGGACGGTTAGCATGGAGGACGAATGTGTTGGCACACGATGGAGCTGAAGGGAGGGGGGGAAGCACCCGTAATTGTAGGGGTAGCATCTTTGACCACTAATCAAAATGTCCCGAGTCCCACGTTTGAACCTCACCATCACCATTGCTTAAATATTAAAATAAACTTGGCAAACCTGCTGCTGCTCACTGGTTGGAAAATAAAACACAGTCTAATAAAATGTAGTGCACAGTAATCTGTATGCCACAAGCACCACAAATTGGAGGGTCCACTCACCAGAACAAGAAGCCACGCATCAGAGGGCTGTGGCCTATGTGCAGACAAGTAAGAAGGACCTCATCCTGTCAAATGGTTGGACGAAGGTAACCCATGGCCGCATTGTGGGCTTTACTAGACAGAGCTTGTTGTCTGTCCCTTCCAGACACTCATCCTCCCATCAACACAAGACTCCATATCTCAACAGTGAGGCGATAGCATCCAGGGGGATGGCACACTGTACTAACTGAGCATCGTGACACACCTCCTTGGCTGCAATCCAATATGTGAATGCAGAGTGGGAAGTGGTCACTAGAATGAAGGTTATCAATGACTTCCCACAGAACAAAGTCTATGAGGGCTGGAGAGCAGACAGTGAGGTCAATGGCTGAGAATGACCCAGTGGCGGCACAGAAATGGGTGGGAGTACCTGGGTTGAGGATGCACAGCTCATGAGATGTCATGTGGCTGTCCAAAACCTGACCCTGAAGGCAAGTACAGGCTGATCCCCACAAACATGATGAGCTTTAAAGTCTCCCAGTAGGAGAAATGGTCTGGGGTGTTGTTCCACAAGATCTGTGAGAGCCACAGAGTCTATTGCATCAGACAGAGGTAAATAAAGTGAGCAAACAGAGATCATCCTCTGACACACATGAATTTCAGCTTCAACTGCCTGCAGGTCAGTAGCCAGGGGGAGAGCTGAGCAGTGGTATATGTTATTGGTAAACACAGTGACACCTCCCTTGGCCTTTCCCCAGTCAAGTCATCCATGTGATAGAGCATGTAGCCTCATAGGAAAGGGACACCAGATGCTTAAAAATGTATTTCCTGCAAGGACATGCACATGGAGCATTCCTGTGCAAGGAGTTTCAGTTCCTCCACATGTATCCTGCAGCCATTAATGTTCCACCATTGGATGGGAGCTGTCTATCACAGGGGTAGCACTTTTATACTGACTTTCTGCTGGGGAAGGGAGCCTGCACTGGATGGAGGCTCAGTCTTGGGGCAAGATGATCACCTCAACTGAACATCAAAATCCATCACCTCTGAAAAAGATTCGAGAGAGGCTTCTGTGTACTTTCCTCTACCCCCTCCCCCCCCCCCCCCCCCCCCTTCCCCAAGTGGGTAATTCTTCGCCTTCGACTTTAATTTTTGGTCTGAGGTGGCTTTGGAGCCACAACCACAGAAGTGGTAGTGGCATTGCTGGACAATAGACCAGATTGCTGGACAGTGGACCAGACTTAAATCTTTGGAGAGGCAGGGAGTTCCACAATGTCAGCAACCATGGCCTCTTCTGAAGTTCCTGGGAGAAGGACAGGCTTCAAAATGACTGCAGCTGCACAAGAGCACTGACAAACGCAGGTACTAGTGCTGACTCTAGCAACCTCCATTTGTGTGGCACCATTGGCTATCTGTACCTGTTGTTTAAGAACTGAAGCAAAGGAGGTTTGCAGCACGGCTTTATTACGTCTTTTTGGTCTCACCATATGCGATGTGCTTCATAATCTTAAGCTCTTGTATCTTCCGTTTTTCAAGATAAATCCTGCATCTCAGATATACTTGGAGAAGGCTGGGAGATAACAGCACAATTCCAGTTGGATTACATCATGTCAGGCAGAGATTCCAAAATCAGATATTGGATTAAAGGTGTACCCAATGTTCCATTTTTCAAGATAAATCCTGCATCTCAGATATACTTGGAGAAGGCTGGGAGATAACAGCACAATTCCAGTTGGATTACATCACGTCAGGCAGAGATTCCAAAATCAGATATTGGATTAAAGGTGTACCCAGCAACAAGTACAAACTTGGATCACTATTTAGTATGATGAAGAGTCGGCTGAAGTTGAAGAGACTAGTTAGGAAAATTAATGTGCAAAGAAGTGAGGTATGGCAGTACTAAGGAATGAAGAAGTATGCTTGAAGTTCTATTAGGCTATAGACACATTGATAATGATAAGTTCAGTACGCAGTTCAGTTGGACAAGAATGGAATCTCTAAAAAGGACAATCACGTAGGCTGGAAAGAATAACATATGTACAAGGAAAGTAAATGTGAAGAACATGGGTAGCAGAAGGAATACCTCAGTTGATCAACAAAAGAAAGAAGTGCAAACATTTACAGGGGAATTCAAGAATATAGAAATACAAGCCACTTAGGAATGAAATAAACAGGAAGTGCATAGAAGTTAAGGCGAAAACTCTTCATGAAAAATATTGTTAAAAGGACTGATGCAGCATACAGAAAAGTCAAAACAAATTAAAAGCAAGGGTGGTAACATTAAGAGAGCAATGGAAATTCCACTGTTAAATCCAGAGGAGAGAGCAAATAGGTGGAAAGAGTACACTGAAGCCCTCAAGGTCAAATAAGGCAGAAGTCACAGATAACATTCCATCATAATTTCTAAAATCACTGGGGAAGTGGCAAGAAAATGAATATTCATGCTGGTGTGTAGAAGGTATGAGACTGGTGAAATACCATCAGATATTTGGAAAACATCATCCACACAATTCCGAAGATAGCAAGGAATGACAAGTGCAAAAATTATACATGATCAGCTTATCAGCTCATGACTCCAACCTGCTGACAAGAACAATACACAGAAGAACAGAAAAGAAAATTGAGGAACTGTTAGATTATGATCAGATTGGCTTTACAACAGGTAAAGGCACCAGAGAGGTAGTTCTGATATTGCAGTTGATAACGAAGGCAAGAGTGAAGAAAAATCAACACACATTCATACGATTTGGTGGGAAAAAGCATTCAACAATGTAAAATTTTCCAAGATGTTTGAAATTCTGAGAAAAATAGTGGTAAACTATAGGAAAAGATGGATAATATACAATATATACAACTAAGGGGGAACAACAAGACTGGAAGACCAAAACAAAGTGCTCGGATTAAAAAAGGTGTGGGACAGGGTACGTAGTCTTTTGCCCTTGTCTTTCACCTCTATTGTTCAATCTACACATCAAAGAAGCAATGACGGAAATAAAATAAGGTTCAAGAATGTAGTTAAAATTCCACATGGTAGTGGCATTGCTGGACAGTGGACCAGATTGCTGGACAGTGGATCAGACCTAATCTTTGGAGAGGCAGGGAGTTCCACAATGCCAGCAATGTGATAACATTTGTTGATGGCATTACTATCCTGAGTGAAATTGAAGAAGAATTACAAGATCTATTGAATAGAATGAACAGTCTAACAAGTAAAGAGTATGAATTGAGAGTACATTGAGGAATTACAAAAGTTATGAGAAGTAGCAGAAACGAGATCAATGAGAAACATAATATCGAAACAGGGGATCACCAAGCAGCCAAGTTTAACGCGTAGACACATTCAGAGTACCAGGTAGAAGGACTGGTAGCACACATAAACATGTTCGAGCACACAGGGACAGGTACAAAGGTGCACACGTTAACACGTCCAGAGTAGACACGTTCAGAGTACCAGGTAGAAGGACTGGTGGGGCACATAAACACGTTCAGAGCACACAGGGACAGGTACAAAGGCACGCATGTTAACATGTCCAGAGAAGTTAAAGGGTTAAGGAACTCTGGGCAGCACAACAACCCATGATGGATGAAACAAGGAGGACATAAAAAAGCACTAGTAAATAGGGCTTTCCTGGCCAAGAGAAGTCTACTAGTATCAAACATAGGTCTTAATGTGAGGAAGGAATTTCTAAGAATGTACATTTAGTGCACTGTGATGAAACATGGACTAAGGAAAAACTGGACCAGAAGATAATTGAAGCAACTGAGATGTTGTGCCATAGAAGAATGTAAAAGTTAGGTGGACTGATAAGATACGGAATGATTATGTTCTCTGCAGAATCAGCATGGAAAGGATTACCACACAGGACCCAAGCAACTGAATCACATTCACTGCCAGGGTTTCAACTATCTCTCACCATACCATGAAGTGAGGAATATTCTATCCATTATCCTTCCCATCCCTCCCATTGGGATATTCTGCCACCCACCAAACCCACAATATTCATGTCTATCCCTACTCCACACCCCCTCCCAACCCCTTGCCTCATATCAATGCAATAGACCTGGTTACAAGACCTGTCCCATACAACCTCCCACCACCACACGCACCTACTCCAGTCAGGTCACAGGCATCATTTATCCCATCAAAGGTAGGACTACCTGTGAAAGAAGTCATCTGATCTACATACTCAGCTGCAACCACCATGCTGCTTTTTACGTGGACATGACAACCAACAACCTGTCAGTTCACATGAATGGCCACCGACAAACTGTGACAAAGAGATAGCTAGACCACCCAGTTGTTGAACGTGCTGCCCAATACAATGTTCTCCACTTCAAAGACTGCTTCAGAGCCTGTCCCATTTGGATCCTTCCTATCAATACTAGCTTTTATGAATTGTATAGGTGGGTACTTTCCCTGTGATATATCCTATGTTCCCATAACCCCTTTGCTAGTCCCTCTCTTACACCTATGGATCCCCTTACGAGTTGCCACTCCAGCACTACATAGCCTTCTACTTCACCAACATGCCCACTGGTCTTTTCCCCCTCCTCTACTATTTCCTTTCTCCACTCCCCTTCCTTCCCCCCCCCCCCCCCTTTAATCTACCGACTGTGCCTAGCAGCCTTACCCTGTCCCCACCATATCCTACCACAAGCAGCAATACATCTCCCCCATCCCTACCCTGCTATCCTTCCCCATCCCCATCCCAGCCCCTACCTTACCCCCACCCCCCACAGATTGCTTCTACCATGAGGTACAGTCACTGCATGCAGTCCAGCCTCAGTGGCCAGAGACAGTGGTCATCTGTGTGTGAGTTGTGCTAGTGAGAATGTGTGTTTTCTACTTTAGAAGAAAGCCTTTTGACCAAAAGCTCAAATGTAGAGCAGTCTTTTTGTTGTGCCTATCTACACCTCAGCGTTTCCTCTGCATGGTGAGTAGCAATCTATCCTTTTCATAATACTGTCATTATTCCATCCTGGGTTTTCCATTGTTTGCCACTGTTGGGTTTGCAATTTAAAGGGGAGAGGGGGGGGGGGGGGGGGGGAGTTGCAGAAGCATCTTGCCAGAATTGACCTTGGAGAGTGGGTTCAAAAGTTGTCACATGGTTTGAGAGACCACACCTCAAGATCAGAAAAATCAGTGTCAATATATTCAAAGCATTCAAAGGGGCTGGTCAGCAACTGCTATACAGAGTGTTCAAGTATGTAAAGAAAATCTACAAGGGCATGCTGAAAAGTAATACTTCTGAATTTTTATGGGAAAACTTTTAAATTATTTTAATTAAAACAAATGTTATTAACAATCTACATCTTTATTCTTCATGTCTATATATTTGCAGCCCTCTGCTGTTAGAGTGCTGTGAATTGTAGTGTGTAACGTAACTATGTCGGTGAAGGAGAAACAGCATGCTATAATTTAGTTTTGAATTTGAAGAGTTCGTCCACACATGAAGCACACTCCCCTTCAGCATGACAATGCCAGGCCACATGAGTGCTGCCACATCTATAATAAACTGACACCTCGGTTTCACTGTCATCGATCGTCCTCCACAATATCCTGACTTGGCCCCTTCTGATTTTCACCTATTTTCAAAGCATAAAGAACACCTTTGAGGACTTTACTTTCATAGTTATAAAGCAGTGTAGGTAGAGTTGAGGTTGTAGCTCCATCAACAAAAACAAACTTTCTATAGTGATAGTACAGACAAACTGGTCTGTCGTAGGGAGAAACAGGTTCATCACCAGGGTGATTATGTTGAGAAATACATATGTAGACATGAAGAACAAGGATGCAGTATGTGAATAACATTTGTTTTATTTAAAAGGCTTTCAGAGTTTTCACATAAAAAACTCAGAGGCATTGCTTTTCAGCATGCCCTCTTAATAATCACTGATTGGAAACAGACAGTCATCATACCACAATGACAGGGAGAAATTTATCAATTACAGAGGTGTAACCACAGTGAATCTTCCACTCTGCAAACTTCAGAGCTTTTTCTCATACTTTGCAAGACTAGTACTCCTTTAAGAAAGCGTATCACAGCAGAGTGTAAGATAAATTCTGGAAACAATCCCACAAACTGTTTCTACATCATTTCTCCTTGCTTTCCTTTCTCTCAAGAGGCCTGGTCACATAAAGTATGCCTGTGAACTTCTTTGAAGTTTGGAAAGTAGAAGAGAGGTATGGCACAATTATAGCTATGAGAACTGGTCATGAGCACTGCATGGATAGCTCAATCAATAATAGCTTTTCCCATCAAAGGCTAGGGTTTTCTTTTTTTCAAAACCTGGTATGGAATAGTTTTATTCTGCTAGAGTTTAAATACTTTTCTTTCTCATGCCCTAAACATCTATAAATTAATATTTTAAGATAGAATAATAAAATCTGTTGAAGCTGTATTTGAGGAAGAACAAAGCTCAACAACTGACTTTTTTCCACAACAATGCTCTGGGAGAGGTACTGGGAGGAAAACTAACTAGTTACAGCTGTCTTTCTGAACACCACAAAAGCTTATGCCACGTAAGTATACACGAGGATGTTTAAGGCATAAGAAATCACCTGAGAGCATCACTATAGAGTAAAACGCTTATGGGATGATACCAAGAGCTATGTAAAGAGCTAAAAGAGAAAGTTAGATTGGTTCAAAATTAAGAGCCGAGTCCAGCAAGGAAGTTGGCAGTCTGCATTCACACTTATCATCATAATGGATGAAGGTTTAAAAGCAGCCAAAAGACAAGAAACAAAGCACAATGCCTTCAACTTCACTAACGACTTAATGGGATGATGTGTGATTTTGACTGAAACATTGCTGGGAAAAGATCACGAGGGAGGACTCATTGTTTTCAAGGATCTCAAAAGTAGAGATGCCAACTGATGTAAAAAATATGGAATGGAGAAAGCATAAGAGAGTATTGTAGTGATTCGAGAATTTCTGTGTAAATTCTAGAACCACTCAGCCTTCTACCATCTTGAACACATGATATTCTGGATATAAGTGTGGAATGGTAGAATCCTACCTACTGTGCATCACATGTTTGTGTGTGCAGGTTTAAAATCAGTCGTGGGGAGAAAGTAGACGCGGCTGTCGGACAGCACCGCCAAGTACCTGACGGGCAATCCATAGATGTTTTAGTGAGTGTGTAAGGAAGAACCATGGAGTTAATATTCAGTTCTATGCATATTGTGTCATTGACTATCATTATTCAACAGAGAAGAAGTCAAGAGGGTTTTGAGCAGCTGCCTATTCAGTAAAGAAGAGTGGGTGCAAATTCCAAGTAAGTCATCTTGTAAAGAAGTGGAAGGTGGTTTGGGGGAATAAGCCGACATGACCAAGATCCACACTCACACTTTAAGTCATCAGAACGTTACAGTCTGCTGACAAAAAATTGCACCTAGTGCTCTGGAGCAGAAAAATTATGATAACAAAGATGATGTGCTATTTATTCAAACTTACATTTAATACTATCTACATCTACATCTACATCTACATTTATACTCCGCAAGCCACCCAACGGTGTGTGGCGGAGGGCACTTTACGTGCCACTGTCATTACCTCCCTTTTCTGTTCCAGTCGCGTATGGTTCGCGGGAAGAACGACTGTCTGAAAGCCTCTGTGCGCGCTCTAATCTCTCTAATTTTACATTCGTGATCTCCTCGGGAGGTATAAGCAGGGGGAAGCAATATATTCGATACCTCATCCAGAAACTCACCCTCTTGAAACCTGGACAGCAAGCTACATTGCAATGCAGAGCACCTCTCTTGCAGAGTCTGCCACTTGAGTTTGCTAAACATCTCCGTAACGTTATTGCGGTTACCAAGTAACCCTATGACAAAACGCGCAGCTCTTTTTTGGATCTTCTCTATCTCCTCCGTCAGACCGATCTGGTACAGATCCCACACTGATGAGCAATACTCAAGTATAGGTCAAACGAGTGTTTAGTAAGCCACCTCCTTTGTTGATGGACTACATTTTCTAAGGACTCTCCCAATAAATCTCAACCTGGTACCCGCCTTACCAACAATTAATTTTATATGATGATTCCACTTCAAATCATTTCGCACGCATACTCCCAGATATTTTACAGAAGTAACTGCTACCAGTGTTTGCTCCGCTATCATATAATCATACAATAAAGGATCCTTCTTTCTATGTATTCGCAATACATTACATTTGTCTATGTTAAGGGTCAGTTGCCACCCCCTGCACCAAGTGCCTATCCACTGCAGATCTTCCTGCATTTCACTACAATTTTCTAATGCTGCAACTTCTCTGTATACTACAGCATCATCCGCGAAAAGCCGCATGGAACTTCCGACACTATCTACTAGGTCATTTATATATTGTGAAAAGCAATGGTCCCATAACACTCCCCTGTGGCATGCCAGAGGCTACTTTAATGTCTGCAGTCATCTCTCCATTGATAACAACATGCTGTGTTCTGTTTGCTAAAAACTCTTCAATCCAGCCACACAGCTGGTCTGATATTCCGTAGGCTCTTACTTTGTTTATCAGGCGACAGTGCGGAACTGTATCGAACGCCTTCCGGAAGTCAAGGAAAATAGCATCTACCTGGGAGCCTGTATCTAATATTTTCTGGGTTTCATGAACAAATAAGGCGAGTTGGGTCTCACACGATCGCTGTTTCCGGAATCCATGTTGATTCCTACAGAGTAGATTCTGGGTTTCCAAAAACGACATGATACTCGAAAAAAAACATGTTCTAAAATTCTACAACACATCAATATCAGAGATATAGGTCTATAGTTTTGCGCATCTGCTCGACGACCCTTCTTGAAGACTGGGAATACCTGTGCTCTTTTCCAATCATTTGGAACCTTCCGTTATTCTAGAGACTTGCAGTACACGGCTGTTAGAAGGGGGGCAAGTTCTTTCGCGTACTCTGTGTAGAATCGAATAGGTATCCCGTCAGGTCCAGTGGACTTTCCTCTGTTGAGTGATTCCAGTTGCTTTTCTATTCCTTGGACACTTATTTCGATGTCAGCCATTTTTTCGTTTGTGCGAGGATTTAGAGAAGGAACTGCAGTGTGGTCTTCGTCTGTGAAACAGCATTGAAAAAAGGTGTTTAGTATTTCAGCTTTACGCGTGTCAGCCTCTGTTTCAATGCCATCATCATCCTGGAGTGTCTGGATATGCTGTTTCGAGCCACTTACTGATTTAACGTAAGACCAGAACTTCCTAGCATTTTCTGTCAAGTCGGTACATAGAATTTTACTTTCGAATTCACTGAACACTTCACGCATAGCACTCGTTACACTAACTTTGACATCGTTTAGCTTCTGTTTGTCTGAGAGGTTTTGGCTGTGTTTATACTTGCAGTGAAGCTCTCTTTGCTTTTGCAGTAGTTTCCTAACTTTGTCGTTGAACCACGGTGGGTTTTTCCCGTCCCTCGCGGTTTTACTCGACACGTACCTGTCTAAAACGCATTCTACGATTGCCTTGAACTTTTTCCATAAACACTCAACGTTGTCAGTGTCGGAACAGAAATTTTTGTTTTGATCTGTTAAGTAGTCTGAAATCTGCCTTCTATTACTCTTGCTAAACAGATAAACCTTCCTCCCTTTTTTTATATTCCTATTAACTTCCATATTCAGGGATGCTGCAATGGCCTTATGATCGTTGATGCCCTGTTCTGCACTTACAGGGTCAAAAAGTTCGGGTCTGTTTGTTATCAGTAGGTCCAAGATGTTATCTCCACGAGTCGGTTCTCTGTTTAATTGCTCGAGGTAATTTTAGGATAGTGCACTCAGTATAATGTCACTCGATGCTCTGTCCCTACCACCCATCCTAAACACCTGAGTGTCCCAGTCTATATCTGGTAAATTGAAATCTCCACCTAAGATTATAAACATGCTGAGGAAATTTATGTGAAATGTATTCCAAATTTTCTCTCAGTTGTTCTGCCACTAATGCTGCTGAGTCGGGAGGTTGGTAAAAGGAGCCAATTATTAACCTAGCTTGGTTGTTGAGTGTAACCTCCACCCATAATAATTCACAGGAACTATCCACTTCTACTTCACTACAGGATAAACTACTACTAACAGCGACAAACACGCCACCACCGGTTGCATGCAATCTATCCTTTCTAAACACCATCTGTGCCTTTGTAAAAATTTCGGCAGAATTTATCTCTGGCTTCAGCCAGCTTTCTGTACCTACAACGATTTTAGCTTCGGTGCTTTCTATCAGCGCTTGAAGTTCCGGTACTTTACCAAAGCAGCTTCGACAGTTTACAATTACAATACCGATTGCTGCTTGGTCCCTGCATGTCCTGACTTTCTCTTAATATCAATGTAAAAGATTCCCACTAAATACTGACAGTGATTTGGTTGTGGCTTACCTCAGAACCTTGGCGGAAAGAGGAAATTTTAAAGGCAGAGTTTTATGTTGTTTGGATAAGTAGCCTGAAATTCTTTTCTGTACAGTGATTACAGGTATTTTGAAACATTAGTAGATGACATTCAGCTATGTTACTTTTAACAAAATTAGTCATCTCAATTAACATAATGACAACGGCCAGTCAAGATGTAAAATGAGTTACTTACAAAAGATAGTTCAGCAGATATCTGTTTGTTCTATCTTCCTCTAACAGCTCTTTTTGTTTCAAATGGAAATCTCAAAATGTGATTCTTTTGGTGTTCATTATTAGTTTATTTCTGCAATCTCAATTGCCTAATTGATATTTTCCTTCATTTGAAGTGGAGTGACTGATCTGTTAAGGAGAGCATTTTTACTTTTGCTAATACCACACACACTGGTATCAGCATTAATGTAAAATAGCAGCTGTCTTGTACTGACCAATGGGAACTGACTGTGAGAAATAAAACCTGAGAATACAAGCAGCAATTAACAAGTGATTATACATATTAGTGGTGTCTGTTCTGTCAGACATGCCTGACAGACCAGATACTACTTACATATGTAATTTCTCGGACATGATGGCTGTTTGATGAAAAATCTTCAGTGCAGATGTGCAACCACATCCAAACTCCTACAGAAATTAGAAATCTGCAAGTTGAGGGTTAATGGCAATGGGTTGTTTGGGTGTGGCGAGAGAGAAGTTTGGAATTTAGGTCTGATGGAAAGTAGGTCCAAATGGCCTTGGCAGTTAAGCCAACCATTCTAGAGAAGCAGAGCATCCTGATTCACGTTCCAGTCTGACACAAATTTTCAACTTTCGCTATTGCATTGCCACAATGCCCTGTGAGGCTGAAAGTCATTATTTCCTTCCTATCTCTTTCCTGTCCCTTTTCCTTTCCATTCCTTTCACCCCAATTATTAATGAACATAAGCCTGAAAAGGCATAGTTCCCAAGCTGAAGGCATTTGTTTACACCCTGCAGCAACCTTTACTGACCGACACAGAAGTGGCCTATTAGGCTCCAGAGCATCGTGATAAAGGAGCCACAGCACCCATTGCAGCACCAGAGGCAATATTCACAGCAGTGGAGGTAGCATGTCCAGCTAGAAGTGAAGATATATCTTATCTGTCTTCACAAAAGAAGAAAGAGCAGATATGATCTAATAAACAGCACCCCCGCCTTTGTGGGGACCAGTATTACAGTGGTAGGAATGACGGTGTGTCAGTGGAAAGTTCAGCATAGTTTGTTGTAGCCCTGAAAACCTTCAAGCCAAAGTTATGATTGTGACAAGACTCAAAGAAACATGCCCCACTTGGCATATCCCGGAAGTGATGATTGGGTGATGTTATAAAACACACACAACGGCATGAGGTTGAAGATAACTACATGGAACTAACAGAGTCAGATTGTGAGATTGGATTGTGATCTTCAAGAGTGATAAAACCCAATAAAAAAGTAAGATTAATGATATCACTCTGTTTAGAGGCACCATTTACTAAAAGAAAGTATTAAAAATCAATAGACTCAGGCGTATCTTTTCAATGGTTAAAAGGGCCTATCTCACCTGTTTTTCCAGTCCACTTACAGTTTTCAGCATTTTGAATACTGTAGATATTCCACAAGGGATATATTCTAACTCAGCATTGCATCAAGAACATAAATACATCATACAATGAACATCCAGACTGATACACCTCTATAGTTACATTATTTATATGCTGCTGCTATTGTGATGGCGGCGCCGGTCTTTAGCCATGACTGATTTAATGTGGCTTTCTCCATGCTAGTTAATCCTGTGTAAGCCTCTTCAACTCTGAATAACTACATCAACCTAAATCCATTTGGATCTGGTTACTGTAGTCATGTCTTGGTCATGCTCAATTATTTGTAACTCTCCCTCCCCACTTACATTCACCAACAAACTAACAATTTCTTGTGCTTCAGGATGTGACCTACTAATCCCTTCTTTTAGTCGAGTTGTACCAAAAATTTGTTTCTCCCAATCTGAATCAAGTACCTCAACATTATAGTTATCTAATCTTCGATATTCTTCTGTAGCAACACATTTCAAAAGCTTCAATTCTCCTCTTGTTTGAACTATTTATCACCCATGTTTCACTTCAGAAAAGGCTTCCAAACACATAAATTTATATTGAGTGCTAACACATCTCTCTTTTTCAGAAATGCTTTTCTTGCTATTACCAGTCTGCATTTTATATTCTCCCTACTTTGCCCATCATCAGTAATTTTGCTGCTCAAATAGCAACATTTATCTAACAGACTATGTCCATGACTGTTAAGTTATTATGGACAAATAAAACATTTATTTATTTAAACCATTTATTTATTATTTACTAACTTTAGTGTCTCATTCTCTACTTTAATTTAGTCAGCACTGTCTGATTTAGTTCAACTACATTCCATTATTTTTGTTCTACTTTCACTAATATTCACCTTATGACTCTTTGCAAGACACTACACATTCCATTCAGCTGATCTTCGAATTCCTTTTCTATCTCTCACAGAATTAAAGTGTCATATGTAACATCAAGGTTCATATTTCTTCTCCCTGAACTTTAATTCCCCTCATGAATTTGTCCTCGGTTTCCCTTACCGCTTGCTCAATTTGCAGATTCAATGTCATCAGAAATAGACTTAACCCTGTCTCATTTCCCTCTTGACTACTGCTTCCTTCAGTTCTTGTAACTGTGGAGTGGTTTATGCAGCAGTTGTGGATAAGCTTTTGTTACCTGGATATTTTGCCTGTTACTTTTAGAATTTCAAAGAGTGTGTTCCAGTCAACAGTATCAAAAATGTTCTCTAAATCTGCAAATGTTATAAACATACATTTCCCTTTCTTTAGTGTATCTTCTATGATGAGTCACGGAGTGAGTATTGCCTCGCATGTTCCTGCATTTCTCAAAACTCAAACTGATTTTCCCTGATATTGGTTTCTACAAGTTGTTGCATTCTTCTGTAAATAATTCATGCCAGTATTCTGCAACTAACATTCACTCCTGTCAGCAACTGCCTTTTTCAAAATTTGACTTATTACATTGTTTTTGAAGTCTGAGAGTATTTTGCCTGTATCATACACACCAGGTGGAGCAGTTCTGTCATGGCTGGCTCTCCCACATATCTCAATAATCCTGGGGGAAAGTTGTCTACTCCAGATGCCTTGCATAATGCTGCTGCTTTGTATATATTTACAAAAATATTACAGAAAAATGATATTAATCCTAAATTGCAGTTCTCCCAATCAATTACATGAGTTTCCTAGCAATATCTTATGAGAAGCAGAAAACACAATGCGAGTTCTTACGTGCTTAGCATGAACAGATTGATGCTACCAATGATTGTTGATTGTGACAGTATTTCACTCTGTTTCACATCAAGAGTCCTAGATTTTCCATTTTTAAATTATATACATGATCTGGAACATTTTTTATATTTTTTGACATAAATTTCAATATTGATGTTACACAAATTCTCCTTTTATTGATAGTTTTCACTTCCAACAACTGTCCACTTACAACTCACTACTGCACTCCATAACAACTACTGACATTCCATTGAATTCTCTCTGCTTTGGCTTAATACTGGCCCTTATGTACTTTCACAACAATAGTAAGTCTTTTTATATTTTTACAATTGTGATGTTTCAGACTTTACAATAGAAACAATTTGTTCAAATCAATTAAAATGTGACAACATATTCAGCAGGAATGAATCCTAAATTTTAAGTAAAATCAAACAATGGAAACTCCACTTTGTAATATCAATCATGTACGGAAAAGATAGACGGCGGCTTACCACAAAGATGACATGTTAAGTTGCAGACAGGCACAGTTAAAAGTCACTTACACATAAGCTTTTGGCCACAGCCTTCATCAGAAAAAGAAAGGGAAACACACACATGTTCATTCACACAAGTAAGCACACCTCATGCACACCTGATCACCATCTCCGGCAGCTCGGGCCAGAATGCAACTATCATGTGGAATGGAAGCAGTAATCTGTAGGCGGCAGGGAAGGGGAAGGGATATCAGTGTGTGGGCATGGGGAAAGAAGTGCACTTTGTGGTGGATTGTGCAGGGATTAGAATGTCAACAGGCACAGCATCGGGAGGCTGGGAGTTGGGCAGTGGGGCATGCTGGGGGAGTGAGGGGGGGAGGGGGGGGGGAGGAAGGAGTGGACACCTTCAGTAACATATTGTCCCCACACCCTCCATCCAACAGTTTCCACCCCATCTGTCCTATCACCTCCTCCCTAGTCTCATCTCCCACCTTCTTTGTGTGCTGCCCTCTATCAATGCACCTGTCCAATTTCCCTGCTCTGCTCCTTTTTTGCTCCATTCTCCCTCACTCTCCCTCCCTATCTCCCTGCTCCACAGCCTCCCAACACTGTGCTTTTGGCAGTCTAGTCCCTGCACATTCCACTAGGCAGCGCTCTTCTCCCCCACCCCCTGCCCCCCATAATCCACTTACTTTCTAAAATAAGGCACTTTAACTGTTATATAAAAACATGTAAATTTTCATTAATAATAAATTACCATTCTGATTACTTATGATACTGTTAACTTCAATCTTTTATTGTTATATACAAATATAGTTGCTCCAATGTGTCTTGAAATTTAGTTGTGTTTTTCTGTATGTTAATCATATTGTTCCCTCATCTTACGAAATTCTATTAACATATTTTGTTCTGTAGGTCAATTATCATTCCCAGTTCCTCTATACAATGATTAGTATATGCTAAAAACCATGAAATTATAACAAATACATGTTCATGGGACCAAGTTACAGTATATCAGGATGTGTACTAAACAGTCGTATTGTGTACTTCAATCCACGAGTTTTGGTCTGGTACTTTACACTTGCTTCACCTTAGGTCTCTTAACTCTCTGTCTAATTTTTCATGTGATGTACATCTTCCATCTCAACTTCATCTACTTCCTCTTTCCTTTCTATAATATTGTCATCAAATACACTTCCTTTGTGTCGTCCTTCTACATATTCAACTTTCAGTTATTCCTTTTCTGCTTGGTACTGGTTTGCCACCTGAGATCTACATATTAATACTACAGGTTTTCTTGTCTACAAATGTCATTTTAATTTTCCTATTGGTGGCATTATCTTTCCCACAGTCATGCACTCTTCTACAGCCTTGCATTTCTCATTTAGCCATTCCCACTTTGCCACTTTGCACTTACTGTAAATCCCATACTTAAATACCTGAATTCCCTTCTGCCTGCTTCATTTGATGCATTTTTATATTTTCTTCTTTCATCAACTGAATTTCATACCTCATTTGTCATCAGTGGATTTCTATTTGTCCTCATCCTTTTTTCCCTTTCACCCTTTGCTGCCTTCTTATTTCATTTCTAAAAGCTACACTGTATTTCCCACTGCGAGATGCTTGATAAGATGTAATAAGTCACAGGCAAACAGGAACAAGGGTTTATTGTGATGACAGCAGTGAGATTTAATAACACAAAAAAATTCTTCTCACTAAAAAAGTAATATAACTTCTCAGACAATAACAGGCACATGCCTGGAACACACAGTGAATAAACATAGTGGGATGTGAAGACTAAGTCACTGATAACCCCTAATGTTGGAGGTTGAGTGTTCAGCATAGTTGGCTGACATCTTGGGATGTCACTGGAAAGTTGTAGGTCTTGCTGTGGTGGCTTCCAACTAGGTTCTGACTTATGGGCTGCTAAGAGCTGGAGCATGGCTTCCAACTAGGCTCTGACTGATGGGGTGCTAAGAGCTGGAGCATGTTTTGGCCCAGAGTTCAAGAAAAATGAACTACCAACATGTTGACTTACACTGCCCTATATAGCTGGGGTATGAAGGAATTCATGCTGATCCATTTCTGCACACGACATGGTGGAGGAAATAAGTCCCTGGCATGGAGGACCACTGTTGCCATTTGTCCTGCCATCTGTCATCATTGTTGTGATTGACATAGTCTGGGAAGGCAATGCCTTGTACATACACGATCCCTTGATGCTTTAATGTCTGAGGGTTTGCCAATCCCTTAAGATGAATGGTGGGTACATGGCAAGCTAACTACTTGTCTTCTATTGTATTCCTGTCCTGTGTTTCAGTCAATATTTATCTAACATTCCCTAGTCTTTTAACCTATGCACATCCAGTTTACTTAACTTCCTATCCTTCTGCAATTTCTTCAGTTTTAATCCAGAGTGCTTAACCAAAAAATTATGGTCCAAGTCCACATCTGCCCCTGGAAATCTTTTGCAGTTTAAAACCTGGTTTTGAAATCTCTGCCTTGCTGTTATACGACATATCTAAAACCTTCTCTTGTACATGTACAAGCACCACTTTCACAAATAAAACTCTTCAGATTATCCACTTTTTTCAAAACTGACTTTCAAACAACCAATGCGAGGAAAGCACTAACAAGGACAACGAGAATAACTAACAAGGGTTCATAGAAAAGTGGTAGGAATAGTAGGAGAGAGGTGAGGAACTCAGACAGAAGAGACCCAGCTGCAGGTCACTTGCAAGGCTTGGAATACAGAGGCTGAGACAGCAACATGTGACTGAGAATGAAGAAAGTGAAAAAGAACACAAGAAAGAGGAGCAACCAAGGCAAATAGCAAACAGTGTTTTCCAGCTCATTGTTTGACTGTGGCTCCAAAATGATGCACTAGATTGAGGAAATCATTAGGATCAAAACTGTAAGGTATTTGTTTCTGCTTAATTTAATAATGACTGATGTTACTTGAGAAATGCATTTTCAAGTTATGAATGAACAATCCGAAAAACTTCTTTTTAAATTTATCAGGAAAATGTTGAGGTGGAATAGTTGAATTTTGTAACAAGTATTCCAAAAAAATACAAAGGAGCAAATTTTCTATACTTCTACAGAACTTTACACTCAGGTCCCTTTTGATCACGGTATGGGTGGACTACACAGACAATTTTCACATTGTTCAGCAAGTGGGCTACACTCTCACATATGACCTTCTGGCAATGCTAAAGAATGAACACTATCCTGCTGTTACAGTCCATGACATTCCAAGGGCTAAATAGGAAGTTAAAGTGTTTTGGGGGATTACAAAATTAGGAGTGCCTTAAGTTTCAGTATTGAGTCTGCTGCTGCTTCCTATTCACACGAATAACTTTCCATTGAGATTAAGACAGTGATCAAAAACTGTAATTTTTGTCAATGACCCAAGCATACCAGAGCCCAAATACAATCATAGTACAATCTGATCAGATAGCATCTCAGTAGACCTACAACTAGTTCGAAGCAAACAGCATAAGTCTTGATCTCACAAAGATTTATGTTATAAAACTACAAGGAAAAAGGAAGGTTGGAAAGTACTGACTCTCAAGAGGTGACATTCAAAGTACTGCCAACTGACCCATAAAAAAGAAAACATCCTAGCTTCTTGAACTGTTCTTTCCTTTCTTGGGGAGGAAAGAAGAACAGGCTGGTGAATGTTAGAATGGAGTGTCAGTCATTCAGATCCCAGGCTGATAGGGGCCAATCTGTTGTGAGATTAGAGGACACATCTAGCAAAAGAGTCTTCAAAGATGTTGAAATTGTTACACACGCTTCCCCAATAGATATACTAATTGCTGCTATTCATTGCTAACAATAAAAATCAGATTCACCTAAACTAAGTTACATAACCACAATAAAAGACAGTTGGTATGCCCTTACGATGAGAGCAAAATGAAGGGGTGCTCCATCCATTTGGAACACAACAGTGTCAACAATACTTTCTTGCTGAAGCTGTGGCTTCAGGAATTACTCCAGCATACCAAGGTGAATGTTTCCTATGATTGCCTTTTCTGCAAAACTGAAGGGTCCATAAACTGTAGTCTTCATGAAGACATTCACCTGTGGTGTATCTTTTTGCAATTAAATGGTACTATGAGGTGGCTCTTTATCCCTGTGGGCTTGTTTTGTTTGTTAACATTTTCACAGATGGGAATGTGGCCTCATCTGTAAACAAAATGTTATGTATGAGGTGTCCATTGTGGCAAGGTATGTAATCTCTATGGTCTAATTTGTGAAGCAACTGACTGTTGTACACTTTTTTCCTTAGCATAATGTGTAAAACTATCAAAAGCATTGATTTTGACACAACTAACACCTTGCTTAAATGACAAGTTGGTGCATTTGGACTTACTTCAGTTGCTTCTCTAATTCACTGTAGTCTGTTATTGTGCAGGAGATATTCCAGAATATGATTCATCAGCATTGTTTCCAGTTCTTTGGAAGTTACTGAGAAATAAGTGGGTGTCTGGATACTGGTGCTGACCTGTGAAATTTCTGAGTGAACTCTTGTTGCAACTCCAGAGAAGGTAAACTGCACAAACATGTAGTAACAATAGCCACATGTTCTTGTTATAAACATTCCTCTCAATTATTTGTAGGGAAAATATAGGTCCATATTATCACAGAAATGGATTATAATTATGCAATACATAAATGTTTCCATTATTTATGAAAATGGATTGAGACTTTGTGAGTATCCTGTACATTCATTCAATAATGCCATTGTCTAATTTTGTTGTATTTTTATTTGCTAAATAACTGTTGTGAAGACCAGAGTTCAGGTTCTAATCTGTGAGACATAAAGTTTTATTACATCATACACATTCATGCGGTAATCAGGCTAACAAGGGAGAACTTTCATTTTACAATAACTACTGTCAGGTTCAAGTATTTTTGTGCTTCTTGACAAATTCAGCCATACTACTGTCAATCTAGGCACAATGAGCAAAGAAACTGACCACAACAATTAATATTGATATTTGGCAGGAATGGCTGCTAACATATTTTTTTTTTCAAATTTTCCTTTAATTTGTAGGGTTTATCAGTTTCTTACTTTGTACCTGGAGGGAGTTTCCTGAAAATCTATGAACCAGAATACAAATCCCATTCTGACTATGATAACAAAGCAAAGATTCACTGACAGATGAACAGGCAGAGTTTCAGCAAGACTGTCACCTTCACATTCACCTGATTTGACATCCTTGGATACCTTCACTTGAGGGTACAAACAGTCATGGGTGTACAAACCAAAGGTAAAAGATCTCCAGGATCTAAGAGTTTGAATCAGGAAGCAGTGTCTGTTATTTCACAAGACATGCTTCAGAAAGTATTTATGTCTGCTCTTCAATGATTGAAGTATTACTTCAAAATTGACTGAGGCCAAGATGATGTGCAATGAAAATGTGTAAATAGATTGACAATATACATAGATGTGTATTGACCAAAATACATTCAGTGTTTCATAGAATGGATTGAGATGTTATGACCACCCTACAAATGTTGATGCCACTCTATAAATATTATTAAAGTTAAGGAAGGAAAAATTCTGCACACGTGGCAAGATGATGACATTACGATTCAATCATTCTGAACAGTGTGGAGTGAGTAGTGGGGTCAAAGTGCCCACTGGAAAACTGTTGACAGTTAGGAATGACTTCTGACTTTTAATACATGATGTAGTGAGGCAACCATCCCTCTCTCTATTGTCCCTGGCCAGTGCTGACGTATGGGTGGTGGCTTCTGCCCTGGCCACTGAACCGGCTCTGGCACCTCACACTGCTGATGACAGGCCCGTGAAATGCCAGCAACTTTTAGAGACCTTGACCATTGACATCAACAGCGCGCTACTTCCCTCAACATCTTGGAAGGCCGAAGGTCCCTCACCCATTCACGTCAACGTGACAGCGCGTAGAGATGGCTGTGCATGTGGTGCGACACACTTCAAAATGGCTCTGAGCACTATGGGACTTAACATCTTAGGTCATCAGTCCCCTAGAACTTAGAACTACTTAAACCTAACTAACCTAAGGACATCACACAACACCCAGCCATCACGAGGCAGAGAAAATCCCTGAACCCGCCGGGAATCGAACCCGGGAACGACACACTTCCTCTGGCATGAGTCACACAGCAGATTGGCAGGCTGCAGCACCAAGTCCCATGACGGAATTAGTGCTGGCAGCAGTCACAACCTGGTCTCAAACCAATGGCTGCTGCTGGCAATGCCCAGTCATCTCGTTGTCTGGTATAGCTCTGGCATCATGGTAGTGCTGCTGGTTTTTGGTAATGGGGAGTGATCCCTGCTTCACAATCCAGACTTATTTATATCCCTCTTGTGCACATTTGTTTCACTAAAATCCAGCACCTAGAGACATCAATCATAACAAGAGACCTGCCCTGGTGTGGTAATACAGCCCCACTCACTACATGGGTACCACTGTGCTGCTGTGCTTGGTTATCCTGCCTTCGCAATCCATTTGCATGTCTGTGTATTGTGACCCATATGTTGCCACACTGGTGGTTACCAGCTTGCAGCCATTAACGCAACATACATTTGTTTGCAGATGGCAGGTGGGGATATTCAGCCGCCAAATAATTGTTAAAATCCGCAATGAAACCTTCAGTTGTCATTTATTTTGCACAATTTGCTACTAGTTTCGGTCAACTACCATTATCAAGCATGTTGTTGTTGTGGTCTTCAGTCCTGAGACTGGTTTGATGCAGCTCTCCATGCTACTCTATCCTGTGCAAGCTTCTTCATCTCCCAGTACCTACTGCAACCTACATCCTTCTGAATCTGCTTAGTGTATTCATCTCTTGGTCTCCCTCTACGATTTTTACCCTCCACGCTGCCCTCCAAAGCTAAATTTGTGATCCCTTGATGCCTCAAAAGCATAGCTGGCATAAAAGGCATGAAAGTTGTACCATAATTTGAACAAAAGTAATTTTCTCTTTTAAGCCCACCGTAGTACATAACAAATTTCTCACAATAATAACCATTTATGATCATTTTCGTTAAGAAGCAAGTCTACCTTGACAGCTAGTAACACAGTTATTATTGTGAGAAATTTTTTACATACTATTGTGGTCTTAAAACAGCAAATTACTTTTGTTCAAATTATGGTATAACTTTCCTGCCATTTATGCCACCTAAGCATGATAAGGGCCACTGACTGGAACTAGTAATGAACTGTGTAAAATCAATAACAGCTAAAGGTTTCACCATGAATTTTAACGGTTAACAGTGCACAATAGTTTCCGCACTACTTTCTTTTTCTGAAGACTTACAATTTTTACTCAAAGACTAGGTAGCAGCACTCCAGTGTCCCCATCCATGAATGAGACCCGGTCCCCCAGCCCAGTTCTCTATTCCAATTACTTCTACCCCTTAATATACAAAACAAATACATTATACTAAATCAGTTACTCTTAACTACTATGCAAATTACTATATTAATCTCTAACTCCACAAATCTACCTGTCATCCCTCACTTGGAGGATCCAGTCTACAGGAACTTGAATTACCCTTGGGTCCAGCTCTCATGCAACTCGTCATTTCAAATACATAAGAGCTAGGTAGAGCAAAATCAGAGTCACCACGATGCTAGGAACTGCAACACTCAAGGTCACAGTCACCTGACTTCCCTCATTCTCATAGTGCTCCACGTTACAACAATTGTTCTAGGCTGATCCACTTTTCCAGTGCTGCTATCATACAACTTAACAAATAGTCCAGGCACAGTTCCCAAGTGTCGTTAAGGAAGATAAAGTTTTGTTTGAACAATATCTCTAGAGATTCATCTGGCCACTGTGGCTGTGTAACATTCAACAGAGCAACTCCCATCATAGTATCTGGTAAATGAAAAGTGGCTCCCTTAATTTTACACATAGTCCCATTGATTAATAGTCTAATACGTCACAACCCACTCGCTGAAAGTATAGTTCCAGTTTGATTATCTCCAACTGGCAAGGTCATCCATCCATTTTACCCCTGAAGAGTTGTGTGATGCATGCACTCCCACTCGTCACATCTCACGAGTTAGCAGTATGGAGACTCCCTGCTCTAAAATCACTGGAACTCATCCTCGGTCTTCACCATGTGTCAGTCCTGGGATGTGCTAATGGTAGCATCCTTTCCCCTCTCACTTGCATAAATCTCCCAACTGTTGTGAACTTCACTGGATAAGTGTGTAACACCTAAACACCACATGCTTGTCAGGTTATGGTACCTTCACTCATACATACAATGTGCACTATCAGTCACTACGCTCGCCATAGCACCATGGTACTGGAATGGCAAGTTCTGGCTGTTTGGCTCCACTACATTTCTGGAGATAATTCTCCTTGCAGCTTCCTTAACACATTCAGATACTGCTCAGGCAACAGCAATATGGAACTTTACTGTCAATGTAGCACTTGTTGGACAGCTTCCTGAGTATTTGTTAATTCCACTTGTGTCCCAAATACTATCCCCTTGTGATTGCAATAGCCTTGTCATCATCAGTCTTGAATCTAGTACTTGCATCTGTCTTTGTACAACGTCTGAATCCCAGTTCAGATTGCTAACTAAAGCCCTGCCATAAACCATGACTTCCTTAGTCAGCTGTCAAAGCATGCATGTGTTGTTTAACATGCCACTCTCAAAGTTCAAAATCTGTATGACATGTCACACTATAGTTACTTCTTTGTCTCCACTAACCCTCTTGTTCTGCCATTTTGTTCAATTAGCTTGTGTTACTTGTGTCTGCTGTCCTGAATATGTTTCCAGTATTCTGCCCCAGCCTCTGTCCACCTCCTCTTCACTCTCCTTGATTCATATGGCACCACTCCGATAACCTCCTGCATCTCCTCCTTTAGTTGTGCGTATGACCTGAGCAATTTCCTGTGCTCCTCTCAGACCTCTCTCAGTTTCCAACTACTAACTATTAACTGTTGTATCAATGAAGACAACTCTTTCAGTCTCCTAATTTCACTCCACAACTTGTAATTGGATAACAAGACATGTGGTTGCCTGTAAAACAAAACTCCACCATCCAAGCAATGACCTTACAGTGCCCCAGCTCCGACCCACATCACAGAGATCAGCATTGCCAAAACTAACATGCTCCTTTTCCAAACTCCTGGCATGTAGAAACTTGAGGACAGGGATCAATATCACCTTCCCTCCCCTCCCCTCAGAAATCCACTGTCACTCAACAGTACATCTTAACACAGAAATAATAAAATCCTGGCTTCTGGTGCCAGCCCACGAAGATAAAGCTAGCAGAATATTCGAAGTGTAGCATGCTGGTGGCCTGGTGCCATGATGCTTATCCACGTATTGCGTACAGAATTACAGCAATCCTCCCCCTTGTGGAAAGGGCACTCTACTGGTGCCAACATTGTGGCGACTGTCAAAACATTAATGTACTCTGCTATGGGTGCTGCAGCTGAGGATGGCAGTGGCAGAAGGAAATACTGGGCTGGAACTGTTGAGTAGGGGTGAAAATGGCATGACCATGGACGCATGTGGCAGACGCTTCCCATTTACAAGGGCACAGATAGCATCTCGACATCCAGTCCCTTAACATGGCACAACTGTGCCAGTGGTGAAGGCAAAAGCCGCACGTTCAGGCTTGCCAGAGGAGTCAGTTTTGAAGGTGCCGGCCCAGACAGTGGCAGAATTGCCAGTGGCAATGAAGAATAGTGGGAAGGCCTAGTATCAGGCACCAGGAAGTTGAACCCTGCAGGAGAGGAAAGAGGCAGTGGCATCCACAAGGAGGGTGGGTCTGCCCCTGCAGCAGGGACCCCCTGCAAGGCTGGGACAGGTACTGTGGGGGGAGGCAGAGGTGGAAACAGAAGTAGTGGTGGTGGTGGTGGTGCTGCTGGTGCTGGTGGCTCTGCAGCCCTCGCTGTCGCTTGAGGATTCAGCTGGTTGTCATGGTGTCCCACCAATCCATCACTGGTGCACACCATGCAGAAGCAGCAGCCTCGCCATATGTGGGCCATGGCTGGAATCCATTTCAGTCAGCAGCCGAATCCCAGAGCCCAGATCACAGAACCAGGAGCAAACTGTGACGAGGGCTGTATCGATGGGCATTAGTGGGGCAGCATGAGCAGGTGCAGGAGGGTGCATAGCTGGCAACCATGGACCATCTTTGTCAGACTCTGATCCCCTCACCAGTGTAAACCTGTAGGAGCTCAAGAAGTGCATCAAAATGTTGTCTGTGGAAGAGTCCACAACATACTTCTTCATTTGTATCTTGAATGTGTGGATGACACATTGGGTATGAAAGGATGAGAACTCACGTGGTGAATGCCTTGATTGGTACACTAATCATACAAAAGCCTGGGACACAAACTGTGCACCATTATATGTCACAAGAGTATAAGGTAATCCTTCAATAGAAAAAATTTTGGAGAGGCCCTGAACCAGGACTGCAGCTGATGAAGGACCAGCACATACTGTATGGAAACTCAGACAAAGATTTGACAACCAAAAACCAGTACAAATTTAGGAAGGGCCCTGCAAAATCAACATGGATGCTGCAGTGTGGGCCATGGACAGAGTGTCACCCGCTATGCCACCTGCTGGGTAGCACATTGAGGGTAGGCCACAACCAGTTGTGCAATGTCACCATCCATGGTGGGTCAAAACATGTGCTGATGGGCCAATAATTCCTTATGTGAGGCCCCCCAATGTCCCTGATGCAGGAGCCAAAGCACATCTTGTCATAGGGTGGTTGCAATCACAACCGTAGTCAACAGTTCAGCAGTAGCTAAGAGAACAATACTATTAAATACCAAAAGGCAGTGATGGAGAGAAAATAGTTGCACAAAGGATCAGAAGCCATGCCAGGGGGCCTGTCCAGCCAACAATGCAGAATGAGGTGAACAATTTCCTGCACAACCAGAGTGGCAGGAACAGCCACAGCTATCTGGGAGCCCACATTAGGAAATCTTTACACTGTATGTTGCACCTCAACATCTAAGTGGAAACACATGTTCATCCTGATCAAAATTAGGATCCAGCCCTATCAGAAGCCAGGACAGCACATCGGCATTGGCATGCTGCTCGGTAGGTCTAAAATTTTTTTCATAGTTGTGGCTAGACATAAAGAAGGCCCAAGAATTAAACAACATAACCAAGGGTTTGTGGTCAGTAATGAGGCAGAATGCAGACCCATTTAAAAACGCATGAAATTTTTTTAGGGTCCAGACAATAGCGAGTGCTTCTGTTTCAATTGTAGAATAGCACTGCTGAATGGAGTTGAGTGTTTTTTATGCATAAGTTATTGGAGAGGTTCGAACCTACCCTCATAATGATGTGTGAGAATGGCCCTGAGTTCATCTGAGAGGCTTCCATATCCTGAACCGAGTGGTGGCTAGGATGGAAAGTAGCCAAACAAGGAGCAGAATGTAATTTAGATTTCAAAAGCATGAACACCTCTCACAGGCTACCATGTACTAAAGAGGAATGTTCTTGTGGAGCAATTCGTGGAGGGGATGGGCCAATGCAGCAGCACCCACAGTAAATTTGTGATGTTAAGCAATTTTGCCCAAAAATGATTGGAGTTCTTTGACATTTTTAGTGTAAGGCAAAGGTGTGATCACACTGACATGATGGCTTAAATGGCTTAACACCACTGCAGAAATTTCAAACACCAAATACACAATGGATAGCATAAAAAAGTGTGAGTTACCCAAGACACATTTCAATCCTGCTGTATGTAAGACAGCGAACAAAGTGGATAAGTTATGTAAATGCTCTTCCCTGGATGCACTCATCAAGATGATGTCACTGAGATAGTTGATGCATCCCAGAACAGATATCGTCAATGGCATTGACCACACCGAATGGGAGCTGTTTAGAATCCTTGTTCAACAGAACCTGTAAATAAGCTACAGATAACTCAGTTTTGTATAAAAACTGGCTTCTGGTGAGTTTAGTGAATAACTCATCCAGGCAGGGCATTGCAGATGTCAGCATTAAATGAATCTTTAAAGTCACTGCAGAGGCAAAGCTGAACACTCAGTTTTTTAACAATCAAGATAGGGGCAGACCACTCACTCAATGTACCCCGCTAGATGACCCCTAACAATGTCAGCCTGTCCGATTCTGATTTCACTTGATCACATGAAGCCTCTGGAACAGAGCATGCACGGAAAAAGTGCAGCCATGCTGTAGGTTTCTGGGTAATGTGGGTCTCAAAATTAGTGACACAACTTAACCCATCCAAGAAAGACATGAGAACTCAAACACAGAGAATCTAACTGCTAGTAGCAAATCTGGTCAGAATTGAGATGCACCATATCCAAAATTGAAAAACAAAAAGTATCCAAAACACCCACACCGAACAAATTTGCAGTGCCAGAATAAGAAACTACCAAAAAAGTCAACGAACAAACCACAGGTTTATTCACAGTGGGATCCACATATTACCTCAAAATTGGAATATACTGCTTTTTGTAACTCACCAAATGTCAAGTAACTGGAGACAATGCTGGAGATTGCAAATCCTCATAAGTTTGTGAGTTCAGTAAAGTCATGGCCACAAGTTACCTTGTAGTCTGAGGATTTTGTCCATTACTCATACTTCAATAAACAGTGTGTTAAGACTTGTGAGCACTGGAGACACGCAATTAACATCAATGCCTACTTCTGCAGAAGGAAGTTGAGAAGAGCAGACAGACAATATATGACCTTTTTTCCTAGGATTGTAGCAAGTCGTCCAGCATAGAGGGCTCACAGCCCTGTCATGTTGCACAAAACAGTATTGGCAAGATGGGAGAACAGAGCACTGTCACTGCTGTAGTTGTTATTTGGCACATTGCTGTCCAGTGCAGTGTGAAAGCCATCTTTGTACAGCTACAACATTGTCCTTCCCCCAAGAACTGACTGACACCTGACAACCATGAACAAGAACCACCATGGTGGTGTCACATTAACCCTCAATCTGATCACCAGCAGTAGAAATATCTCGAAAGATTGAGCAGCATTTAATACCTCAGCCAAAGATGAATTCTTGCACTACAGTGTGCACTGATGCACCTCCTTCTCAGAAGCTAACAAACAGATGATATCACAGACCATAGAATCGGCACAAGAATCATGATGAGCATCAGTAACAAACTGACTGAGGTTGTGGAGTTCAGCCACCCAAGCCCAGTAGTACTGGTGGGACTGTTAATGTCAACAACAGCACTCTACACATGCTGCAACAACATGCATGCACTTCAGGTGATAATTTGACAACAGCTTACACATTTTGGCAAATGAAAGCAATGCAAGTTCCTTGAGCAGGGCTAACAGGGGCAACAACTGATAAATCAGAGGAGAAATCCAAAAAAGGAACATGGCCTTACACATGTTTGCATCAGTGACACCAAAAGTAAGGAAGTGTTAATGAAGCCATTTCTCATAACCCTCCCAGTCTTCAGCCAAATCATCATAAGGAGGAAAGGGTGGCAGATACACTTATGGCATAGAAACCTCCATAGTCAATGTAGCCAACAAGTTTATGATAGCAACCATAAGAGCCTGCTGCTGCTCAAGGAGAGACTGGAGCACTGTCTCCATGGACAGAAAAACTGAAGGAACAATCAAAAAGACTGAGCACATAAAAATGAAGACCACTTTCATTGACAAATGTATCACACTGTAAGACACAAACAACATCACGGCCACAATGAATCAAACTTTTTTCTTCTTCCACATTTAAGCAAAGAACAGTTGAGAACATAGCCATAAACACAGAAACAATCCATGTATTGTTGCAAGCAGCTGCTAACAATAATAATTTGAGAGCGAGTGCCAGCTGCCTATGCATATAAAGAGAAGGGCCGTGGAAAATGGCTTGGCAGATACCACGCTATGTGCACAAGTCATGTGGACTATCGCACACAGCCTCTGGTAGCTAGCCCACATGTAAGCCGTTGGCGGCCTGGTGCCATGGTGGACATCCAAGTATCACGTACAGGGTTATAGCAGATATCAGATTTTGGAGATGAAAATATAAAAATTATATCTTACTTTTCCTATTTTTCTTCAGTAATGACATTATGGCATCATACTTCAACGTAACTCGACACTGGCTAAGAAAATACTTTTTGCACAGAAGCATGTAGGTACTATGGATAATTTGTGTTGTCCACACCAAAACTGCTAGTAGAAAGTTTTATAAACAATTCACAGTACATTTACTCTCCTATGAAGTTTGTTGTCAGCTATCAATCAATCACATCTCGCTCCTCCTTAATGTGGCTCAGATGAAATACTCATTTCATCATTTTTTTTTCCTCCTGAGTTTGCAATACTAAAAAGGAACAAACGTTGTTTTTATGTTACCCGGTATGTGTGAATCCTTGAAATGACCTTGCTCATGTATCTGCACAAACTCACTAGGTGGCTGAGCTGTGCTTCGCAACACACAGTTCTTGGCACATTAGTTACAGTGACACAACAGACGCTGATTGTGAGCGAAGACTGAACATTAAGTTCTGCGTTAAGCTTGGAAAAACCCCTAGTGAACCATGGACAATGATGAAGCAAGCACATGTAGGCGAGGCACTTTCAAGAAGTCATGTTTTTGAGTGACACAAAAGGCTTTGTGAAGGCGGAGATTCGATGCAAAACAATCCGAGAGCAGGTCACCCATGTACATCACATACTGATGCAAACATCGAGCATGTAAGGCATGTAACTGTGCGTGCAGTCTCAGAAGAACTTAATTTGAATCATGATGTGTGTCACAAAATTTTACGCGAAGATTTAGGGAAATAGAAACTTAATGCAAAACTCATCCCCCACACACTAACAGATGAACAGAAAGAGGAAAGACAAAGAAATTCTACTGAATTACTGGACAGAGCCAGACATGGTCCCACATTTCTGTCAAAAATTATTGCTGTGAATGAAAACTGGTGCTACCAGTGTGACCCTCACACTAAGCATCAAAGTGCTGAACAGCAGAGACCTGGATCACTGGCCTCGAAAAAAGTCAAATGACAACTTTCAAGAACAAAGACCACATTCTTTGATAGTAAATGATTAGTTCACCTTGAATATGTTCCTCCAGATCATACAGTGAAACAAACTCTTTACATCAAAGTCTTGAAATGTTTGCGAGAAGCAATTCATTTTCGTCGCCATAATATGTGGCATTCTCAGGGATGGTTCTTACTGCATAACAGTGCAAGATCCCATTTTGCTTTTTCTGTTACTGAATATCTGGTCAGTCATTTCGTTATTGCCATCCCACATTCGCCATATTCACCCAACCTCTAGCCTTGTGATTTTTTCTTGTTTCCACGAGTGAAAAGGTGACTGAAAGGAAAGCTACATCAAGATATCACAGACATCCAACAGGCCATGACAAATGAGCTTATAAGCAACACAGTTGAAAATTTCCCTGATTGCTTCCAATACCTCCAGAAACATTGGCAACTGTGTATAGATGGCCAAAAGGACTACTTCGATAGGAGCTAGAATCATTACTTGGTAAAAAACCTGTCCTGGAACTCTTCTGACGAAGGTAGTATTCAGCCATAAAAACCTTTGATCAATTACACAGTGGTCTAGAGAACTTAATTGACAATAAATTTAACTTCAAATCCAAACTGAAATCATATCTGCTTTACTACTCCACTGGAGAATTTCTGAATGTGTAATAAGGAGAAACTTTTTCAGGTGGTTTTCAAACTTATCTTCGTTGTCTGCCAGACATTTCATAACACAGGATAAGTGATCAAACATTTTGGTGGCAGCACTGTGCACCTCTTTTTGTGCTAAAGACAACCTCAGGGTGGAACAATGAATGTTATTTTTTCTTCTGGTATTGTAATTATGTACTCCAATTATCCTTTCGAACTTCAGTGTATTACGAGGTGTGGCTATAAAGTAATGTGTTTGTATATGTGTGGATGGATATGTGTGTGTGTGCGAGTGTATACCCACTCTTTTTTCCCCCCATGGTAAGTCTTTCCGCTCGTGGGATTGGAATAACTCCTTACCCTCTCCCTTAAAACCCACATCCTTTCCTCTTTCCCTCTCCTTCCCTCTTTCCTGATGAGGCAACAGTTTGTTGCAAAAGCTTGAATTTTGTGTGTATGTTTGTGTTTGTTTGTGTGTCTGTCGACCTGCCAGCACTTTCATTTGGTAAGTCACTACATCTTTGTTTTTAGATATATTTTTCCTACGTGGAATGTTTCCCTCTATTATAATAAACTATGCTGTCAACATGTGCCATACAGTTACTGTTATGTCCTAGCCAGTAATGCCACCCGAGCCCGCTGCCAAAAGGTTGGCAGCATCAAAGTCAGGACACCGTCCGCATAAGCAGCGCCAGCGAGACAGCAAATCGCCACAAGTCTGCGCGCGCCACCGCTGGCTTCTTGCTTCTTAAGCGCTGGAGTCGCGAGCGCTAGGACAGTTCTGTATTCGCCGCTCAGTAGTATACTCGCCTCCGAATTGTGTACTTGGTAGTCAGTTGTGTGTTCATCGCAGCAGAGTTGTTGTATGTCGTCAGCCGACGCTGACCTAGCCGCTCCGACTCGAACTAGACAGATCTCTGTAGACACCGAGTTCACTACTGTGTTACTGTATCTTCATTAATAAAAGATAAGTACCGACTTTTATTTAATCAGAGTGTTTGGGGTTTCATCTTTCTGTTTACTGTTCCAGCGGACCGGTCGGCCCACTATTAAAAGTGTGGCGGTGACTTCGTTAGCCATTTCTACAGCCAAGTGTTTGTCGCTACGAATACCACCACAAAAGTTACCTTTGCAGAATGAAGTGGATGAAGCGGAACAGGTTGATGTGCAAGCAGATTTTCTGTTGCCCATATTCTGTAGTTCTATGTATTGACATGTCCTTGGAGATGGAGATGGAAATGGGCTTTGTCTGTCCACAGAATGTTCCAGGGTCATTCATTGTCCACCTCCATATGATCAAGAAATTCTACAGCAAACAATGGTCTTACTGGCACGTCAGTATGAAGCAACTCTTGAACACAGGTAATGTTGTATGGATAACAGAGCAGGATGTTTTGTAGCATTTTATGCATCATGCTCACAGATAAATCTAGAGTTCAGTCAATTCCCCTGCACTGCATGTTTGGACGTCATTGGTCTACACTGCCTGCAATGCTGTGATCATATCTACTAATGCCAAATCAATTGTTTTCCTCCCACGGCCACATTGTACTTCAAAAGAAGCTATCCTGTTGGATTTCACAGTCATTTTCTCCAGACCCCTAGCAGACATTGGACCAATGCCTTTTTTTATGCCATTTAGTGTCCGGAACTTCTACAGAGCTCAATTTACCAGCAGCATGCAATCCTGCATTGAAACAGTCATACCGAGCATCTCAGACACAAACTCAGGAACAACCGTGTTCCCCTAGGCTTCCATTTTCCATATTGTGCCGCTTACACCACCATCTAGTGGTAAAATTTTCATTTTTACATCTTTTTCCTCCATAACATTTCCCCCTTCTTCAATAATGCATAGTATTCTGAGTCTATAGCCCCAGGGTTATAGGGTGCTCAGATAGGCACAAAATGCCTATCTTTTCAGAGGTCTCTTCTACTTTATTAACCAGTCGTGTAATATTCAACATTCACACTTGGCGACATTGCGACATAGTTTAAACACTAAAAATTAAAAGGAAGTTGTGTATCAGACATTACACTACATGAATTGCCATTATTTATGAGCAACAAAAGTTAGGCATGTAGGTCACTGTTTCAGATGTAAGATGTTACATAAAAAGTTAATTATTTCTGCTTAAAACAAGAATTTGTGAGTGTCGTGTTTGACAAGACAAACTGTAAAACAATACTAATTGCCTTCTCTGAGAATTGCTTAGAACAGATGATTTGCAAGCCCATTCAGAAATATATTGAATCTAACAGCAACAAACAGATCAGACTTCTTTGAGGGTGCCCATACTGAAACTGCTATCAGTAACCATGAGGCAGTTGCAGCAACAATAATTATCAAAGTGCAAATGGTGACTGATACAATTAGAGAGATTTAAATGTTCAGTAACGTAGAAAAGAAGAGACATTAACGTCATATCTCAAGGAGGAACTTGAAACATTTAGCTCTAGCAACAACAATGTTGAGAATGTTATCATATTTTTTACTGAAAAAGAGTACTGTAATTGTAGAATTGACATGTTCCACATTGTAGCACAAGATCTCGATTATGATCCATAGAACATGCAAAAAAAGCAACTAAAGGAAATGATAAAGAGAAGCACAGGGAGAGAGATTTAGAATAATGAAAAAAACCACAGCTGAAATTTGATTTTTTCACTAACATAGGAGAATATGTTGTTAAACACAAAAAAGCATTATAGAACTGAACTGCAACTTTTAGTTTGTATTCCACAGTGTTATGGTTACGAAACATCAATACCACACAGCAGGAAAATGTATTCAGGAATTACTTATTGATGCAATAATGTACTGCAGTCTGATTGCCAGCGTTCCAACCAAATGGCATTCATTAGTCCTACCTTCCCTCCCTCTCTCTCTTAAAAGAAAAAGTATAGGGTATCTTGTAGACACACTCTCTCTTGCCACAATTCCTACTAAAAGCACAAATTTTCCCATATTACATTGTCGTCACCCATTACACAGTAGCATAAATTCTTGTTTATGCTATGGATACTCGTTTTTCATATTTTACAGTATTGTAAGACAGAAAAACACACACACAGACAGAGAGAGAGGGGGGGGGGGGGACATAGAGGAGGAGGGAGGGAGGGAGGGAGTGAGGGGAGAGAGAAAGAGGGGGGGGGGGGTTGTTTGTACTAATGATACAATAGAGTCAATATTAACTGTATTTAAACTAAGGTCATCTTCTTACTAAACACAAAAAGGAATACAAATATACTAAGTTACATTCTTTACAAAAATAAATGTGGGCATCCTTCCTTAAATATTATACAACTAATACTGAAATACAGATATTAAATACACATATTTTCTGCATCACACATCAGACATTGTCTATTCAGATAAGAAACCTATCATCTATCAATGTTTTCCTTGTTAAATTCCTTCTTCCTCCAGTAGTTCTGATTATAATTACTACCTGTAAGAAAAGAAGAAGAGTGAGACAAATGCTGTGCTCAAATGAAATGCTAGAAGCAAATTCAATTATTATTTCTTAAGAGCTAATTACAACAATACTCCAACCTGGAGTTTCCATTGTTTGAATAGCTAATTACCTGTGAAATACAAATAGTAATAACTGCAGACAGCAGGAAATCTTGGCACAATAAATCCATGGAGGAGAATATTATGAGTTCAAAACCAGCCAATGTGAATTCATACCCACTGAATAACAGTCTGTCAAATGAGTGTCCATTATCTGAAATAAGAGAGACTTTTTCACACACTTACACTGAGCTTGACCTCCCTTAAAAATTAATTAGACTAATAAAATAACAATTCATTTGCAGCTAGCTAATAAAGATTACAGATACACATGCAAAAGCTCATAAAATCGCAGTAGCTTCCAAAAGTTACCATAAATCTCTGAGTTGTTACATGTACTTACATCTATGTGCATTTCATAAGCCAGCTGTATGTGAGTGGTTACCATTTCTCACTTTTTCCATCCAGGAATTTACATCATAATAATATTAAGTAAGAGAGAGAAAATATTATGATAATATAAATTCCAAGATGGAAAGAGAAATGAAGAATTAAAGCATACAGGAACTGTCTCAGTTGGATGTGAACAGTGGTTTGTGAATATGCACACTTTAGCAGTCAGAAAATTACACTAACATACAACTTTTTTCTAGCATTAGAACAAAGATTTGCTTTCTTGCACATATGCAAGACACCCATATGAACATCTGTACAACAAAAGTAGTACCACAGTGTGCAGCTCAATGGTGGTTTTTTATGTTTGCATCTTTCGCATTTCATTTTGTGTGTGTATGTGTGTGTGTGTGTGTGTGTGTGTGTGTGTGTGTGTGTGTGTGTGTGTGTGTGAGAGAGAGAGAGAGAGAGAGAGAGAGAGAGAGAGAGAGAGAGAGAGAGAGAGAGAGAGAGAGAGAGAAAGAGGAGGGGGAGGGGGGGGGGGGAAGGGAGAGAGAAAGAGAGAGAGGGGGGGCAATGTGGGGGGGGGGGGGGGTGAGTGTATGAGGTACTACTATTACTACTAAAACAGAGCAAAAGCTCAGCAGCTGGAGTGTATCTAATCTTTTAAGTGTTTCTAAGTGTAACCCATTAATTGTCTGTAGATTTAGAAAAAAAGGAACGTAGAGCGCTTCTGCATGAAGATGGAATCAACAACTCAGCTGGACATCAAACAGCTCATCAGTCAATAGTGCCAAAAGTATCTAATCAAAGACTGTTTCTTAAAAATAACTCAGTCTCTGAATAAACATAAAATCTCTTTAGAAGTCTTGGTAAAAGAAATTCTACAGCAACTGATTACACACATTGCCACTTCTTTTGTAATTCAGAGACCAAAGAAATACTTCTTCAGTTTCCAAAGGTATATCATTGTCTTTTGAGACAAACAGTGAGATTTGACATCGAATTTAGTGAAGAAGAGAGAAGCTGGCTGTCATACATTCTAAATGAGCTGGAAAAGGATCTTGGAACAGAATAGATACTGAAAAAACAGAACCAACTCTCAACATAGTAACATGTTTCTATTAAAGAGATGGATAATTTCTCTCTTTTATTTGCCATCAGAGCGGAAGGGTTAACATACTGTGTAAAGCTAAATTTGCTATATCCTGCTTTTGGCTGACTGAGTTCAGGCACAGCAATATTTAAAATGATATCTCTAGACAAATTTTTTCTAAGTGTCAGCACAGGCTCATAAACAGCTGAGTTGAAAGAAATTCTTAGTTATTGAGACAATAAAAAGAACATTAAGCAAATTCCACAAATGCCTAGCCTCAACTGTCAAGTAGACCCCCACTGTTTAAAACAATGTACTGGTACAAAATGGGATACACTGCAACAAAACCAATTTTCAGTGTATTAGGATTGGTATTGCAAAATATTGCAGGCCAAAAGGTTCTCTTCAAAGCCAACAGTGTCACAATTTGGAGAATGGTCCTCAACACTATTATATCAATACAAAGTGCCTTATACACGGCAGAAATGATTCAGCAAATACTTGTACAAAGAATCAGAAAATGTACGTTGAAATGACAAAAATCATGGGGTACCTCCTAATATCATGTCAGAGCTCCTTTTACCAGGTGCACTGCAGCAACTCAACACTGCATGGAGTCAACAAGTGGTTGGAAGTCTCCTGCAGAAATATTGAGTCACACTATCTCTATAGCCATTCATAATTGTGAAAGTCTTACCAGTGCATGATTCTGTGCACCGAATGACCTCTCGATTACGTCTCATAAATGTCTGATGGGATGCATGTCAGGTAATCTGTATGGCTAAATAATTCATTCAAATTGTCCAAAATGTTCTTCAAACCAATCATGAACAATTATGGCCTGGTCACATGGTGCATTGTCATCCATAAAAATTCCATTGTTGTTTGGGAACATGACATGCATGAATGGCTGCAAATGGTCTCCAAGTAGCTAGGACCCAGTCCATTCCATGCAAACAAATCACACACCATTATGAAGCCACCACCAGCTTGCCTAGTGCCCTGTTGACAACTTGGGTCCATGGCTTCATGGGGTCTATGACACACTCTAACCCTACCATCAGCTCAAAACTAAAATCAGGACTCTTCTGAACAGGCCATAGTTTTCCACTCATCTACAGTCCAACTGATAGGGTTGTATACCCAGGAGAGTTGTTTAAAACAATGTACTGGTACAAAATGGGATACACTACAACAAAAACAATTTTCAGTTTATTAGGATTACTAATGCAAAATATTGCAGGCCAAAAGGTTCTCTTGTTGTTAGCAAAGCCACTCATGTTGGTTGTTTGCTGCCATATCCCATAAACCTTGCATTTCACCACACTGTCCTAACGGATACATTCATTGTACATCCCACATTGATTTCTGTGGTTATTTCACGCAGTGTTACTTCTCTGATAGCGTTGACAACCCAAAATAAACATTGCTGTTCTCTCATTAAGTGAAGGCTGTCAGCCACTGCAATGTCCATGGTGAGAGACAATACCTGAAGTGTGGTATTCTCAGCACACTCTTGATACTTTGGACCACGGAATATTTAATTTCCTAACAGTTTCCAAAACAGAATGTCCCATGTGTCTAACTCCAACTACCATACCACGTTCAAAGTCTGTTAATTACCACTGTGTGGCATAATCACATCAGAAACCTTTTCACTTGAATCACCTGAGTACAAATGACAGCTACATCAATGTAGTGCCCTTTTATAACTAGTGCACATGATACTAGCCCTATCTGTATATACCACTATGACTTTTCATCTCACTGTGTGTAATTTGTATTTATATCTGGAGGATCCTTTTCCAAAATACTAGAAGCTCTTAAGGAATAGAGAGGAAGAAACACAGAGTTCTGGTGAGCTTCCCAATGAATTTTACCAATGTTTTTGGCACATCATCAGAGCATCACTACTGGGGTTGGCAAATGACATATAGCTTGTTGACCAAATACTCAAGAAACAGAAAGAGGGGATTATAATTGTATGTTAAAAAAATAGAGCAAACAAAGCCTATTACACTGCTCAAGGCTGACTTCAAAATGGTAATATAAGTGGTCAAACTGAGGATAGAATCCATTTTTGGCAAAAGTATTGGGGTGCAACAGCACTCTGCCATACTTAGGTGAAGCATTATAACTGCAGCATGTACTCTCTGAGGTGTCATCAGCATAGTTGCAGAAAGTAAAATCAAAGGTGGTTTACTATTCACTGATTCTGAAAAAGCTTTCGATCATGTCAGCCATTAATTCCCACATCAGATACTCCAAATAATGGATCATGAAGATCATTTGATGAACTTGTCATCAATGCTAGCTCCAAGATCTTACTTGGTGGACACTTGAGTAAAAGTCTATCTATTGGTCAATCTATGAGGTGAGAACATCTGGTGTCAGTGGTGGTATATGCTATTGCTGTTGAAATTTTATTAGTTAATACAATGTCACAGATACAAGATCTAATGCTCCACAACATCAAGAGTTTTGCAGAATGCAGATGACATCTGTGAAGCTGTCTCATTGCCTGGATACCTCACAATGTTGGTGTTTATTCTCAGAGACTTCACAACAATGACAGACCCCTAGGAAATACAAAGATGATGACCCACAACTGGAAAGAAGAACTAAATAAATTAAGTGCTCTTTTGAAAACTCATTATGACTGGGAACTAAACTTATTTCAGAAAGTTAAGATGATAGACATATCAATGGCAAATAAACTTTGGTACATGGGGCAGATATAACCTATCACAGATCTGCAGGCCAACAGCATCCAATAAGTCTTTTGCTGGTTTTTTATTGAGAGTCAAAGAAACTTCTTGGCAGATTAAAACTGTGTGCTGGACTGAGACTCGAACTCGGGACCTTTGCCTTTCGCGGGGAAGTGCTCTACCAACTGAGCTACCCAAGCACGACTCACGCCCCGTCCTCACAGCTTTACTTCTGCCAGTATCTCGTCTCCTACCTTCCAAACTTTACAGAAGCTCTCCTGCGAACCTTGCAGAACTAGCACTCCTGAAAGAAAGGATATTGCGGAGACATGGCTTAGCCACAGCCTAGAGGATGTTTCCAGAATGAGATTTTCACTCTGCAGCGGAGTGTGCTGATATGAAACTTCCTGGCAGATTAAAACTGTGTGCCGGGCCGAGACTCGAACTCGGGACCTTTGCCTTTTGCGGGCAAGTGCTCTACCAACTGAGCTACCCAAGCACGACTCATGCCCCATCCTAACAGCTTTACTTCTGCCAGTATCTCGTCTCCTACCTTCCAAACTTTACAGAAGCTCTCCTGCGAACCTTGCAGAACTAGCACTCCTGAAAGAAAGGATATTACGGAGACATGGCTTAGCCACAGCCTAGAGGATGTTTCCAGAATGAGATTTTCACTCTGCAGCGGAGTGTGCTGATATGAAACTTCCTGGCAGATTAAAACTGTGTGCCGGACCAAGACTCGAACTCGGGACCTTTGCCTTTCGCGGGCAAGTGCTCTACCAACTGAGCTACCCAAGCACGACTCATGCCCCGTCCTCACAGCTTTACTTCTGCCAGTATCTCGTCTCCTACCTTCCAAACTTTACAGAAGCTCTCCTGCGAACCTTGCAGAACTAGCACTCCTGAAAGAAAGGATATTACGGAGACATGGCTTAGCCACAGCCTAGAGGATGTTTCCAGAATGAGATTTTCACTCTGCAGCGGAGTGTGCTGATATGAAACTTCCTGGCAGATTAAAACTGTGTGCCGGACCGAGACTCGAACTCGGGACCTTTGCCTTTCGCGGGCAAGTGCTCTACCAACTGAGCTACCCAAGCACGACTCACGCCCCGTCCTCACAGCTTTACTTCTGCCAGTATCTCGTCTCCTACCTTCCAAACTTTACAGAAGCTCTCCTGCGAACCTTGCAGAACTAGCACTCCTGAAAGAAATGATATCGCAGAGACATGGCTGTGAGGACGGAGCGTGAGTTGTGCTTATGTAAAACAATGTATAGCCTATGTCTGCCCAAATTGAGGAATCATTTAGAAATTTGAACTAAATCAGCCAAGAACTTTTAGAGATTTTTGAAAACAACCCTACCGCTTTATGTATTACATACACATATGCTAAGGAAAAAAAGCTCAAACTTCTTAGTGTGTCAAATAATGAAACCATTTTTTGTGTTCTACTTTATGCAAATATGTCTCCATTATGTTAATAAATTGTGAAGTTACTATTAATAAATTACTTCCGAAAAAAGAGAAAAAGAAAACAGAATCTACAAATGCAGTGCCATCACAGCTAAAGCTTAAGCCAATAGTTTCAACTGACTGATTACTCTAGCCCCTAAATCCCTGGATTTCAAGACTAGAGTAGTTTTCACATAAAACCCTATAAGCCATAGCCCAATCAATAATAACCATGGTGGCAGAATTGCATGTCTGTATGTGTAAATCATGTTTAAAACATTCAAAAATACTATAGTTATTCTCAGATAATGTTACAAAAGTTTCAAAAATATTAACAGTCTCCAATAAAGAATCTAGGCCACTGCCTCACAAATGCTCAAAATAGATTATCAGTGAGCAAAATTTCAAGTTGGAATTTAAGACAGATTCTCAAATCTGTAACAACATATTGCTGATATAGCACGTATAAGTGAAATACTAGTACATGTAAGTACAAAGAACTTCATTATGTTTATTTTGAACATGAGTCCTACATGCATCTACAATTGCTGTGGTCTTCAGTCCGTAGACTGGTTTCATCCAGCTCTCCATGCTAGTCCATCCTGTGCAAGCCTCTTCATCTCCGAAAAACTACTGCAACCTACATCATTCTGAATATGCTTACTGTAGTTAAGCTTCGGGCTCCCTCTACGATTTGCACCACCTACACTTCTGCCCACTATCAAAGTGACAATTATTTGATGCCTCAGGATGTGTCCTAGTGACCATTTCTTATTTTAAATCAGGATGAGCCATAAATTTCTTTTTTCCCCACTTAGGTTCAGTACTCTTCCATTAGTTATCTAGTCTACCCATTGAATTTTTAGCATTGTTTTGTAGCACCATATTTCAAAACCCTCTGTTTTCTATAATATGCCCATTTCTTCAGTTATATCACATGAAACATTCATCAGGTATGCCAATTAAACCGTTTTATTTGCAATACAAAAAATAAACTCAGAGATATGGGATGAACACAATAACTAATTTCTGAAGAATAAAAATAAAAACTTTCTTGACTGAGTGAATATCCAGTAATCAGAGGTCCAAAAAGTAATACAGGTTGAATCCCTTTAGAGCATGTAGGAATAAATTCTGTAATACTGGCACTAAGTTCAGCACTTCCCAAACTTAGCAGAAGTAACAAAATAGAATACCAAGTTCTCTCCATTTGTCAGTCTTCTGTTGGGTCAGTCCCACTCTACAGTGACATCTAACAGTAAAAGAGTCGATTGCGGCATCGCATCATCCAGGTGAAGTCTCCCAAATGTAGCTGGTTGCACTGAAACTGCTGGTTTCCATCATAGTGCAGGCCTAAATATTATAGAATGTTTTGATTATAGAAAGGTGGATCAGATCATTCAAACAGGAAGTAAATCAGCACATCCTGCTGCACTCTGTACCACACCATCATGTCTGCCAGTTCCACAATGCAGCCCAACACCCACAGCATGTGACAACCTCACAGCTGACTACATTTGTACACCTGAAGATGAGAATATAATTTTCCTGAAACCGGTCATGGGAATAATAAAACAGACTCTCAACTGAAGTGGATATTTTCAGTCTCAACATGAAGCTCAATTGCAGATGTTTTGTAAACAAAATCCTATGCACTCACTGGAGCTTTCAAAGGTGTACTACCAAGCACTGGAAATAACATAAAAAATTTAATTATTGATGAACTACATAAATAGTGAAAGCATATTCCAGCTAGAACATGAAGGTATGGGGCGAAATGAATAATTATCAGCAATTTTAAGAACTAGTAAAACACTTGCCATAGCAAAAATCAATTCAAATATAAACATTATTACTGAATTAACATAGTTACCATAAGAGAGAGGGAATATTAAAGAAACTAGTAAAAATGAAATGCCCCAAAATTTGGTACATAAAGCAGCAAAATAGATTTTATTACCTGCCCTTGCATGACACTTCTTATGAACTGTATAGGAAAGGCTGTCTAATACACAAACTAGAAGTGTTTGAAAAGTTTTTGACCAGATAGATTGACTGAACGAAGACTAGAAGAGATGGTCACAGAGGAAACACAAACAAGAGATGTGGATGAGGCATAGAAGTGGGAACTCTGAGGAAGATCTACAGTATGAAGAATGCCATTTCAAAAATAGAAGATGATAGCCTACATAAGTAAATGCAGTCAAGCACAGAGCCAGACAGTGGACTGCTAGGTTTTGATATGAAGAAGAGTGAGTGACAGGACAGAGAGAAACAATTCCAATTGCTGTCCACTCTGGAAGATAAGCAACAAGACTACATTAAATATGACCAATAGAGAAGAAGAAATAAGATGAGAAACAGAAAAATTGAGAAAGAAGAAGGAGTAACATCTGGACAGTTTCTTATAAAAATCAAAGGCATACTTCACAAACCATGGTGAGAGGCAGAACAGAAGAAGCATAGTGAAAAAGCAACCAATAGCCTGGGAGAGAGTAGGGGGCGGGGGTAGGGGGGCTGGAGATAAACTGAACTGAGAAGTGCATGAAAGGCTGCAACATGTGACTCAGCAGGTTTATGTTAGACTGAAATATTGCTCAATGAGGTTGAGAGTGACGTATTGTTGGTTGGTGATGGCAGTAACACAGAAGAGAAAATTAAAAACATCCAGTTGGGGGCACTATCTATCTCTGTGAACATTGGGGCCCAATAGTGCCAGCTGAGATACTTGACATGGGCCATGAGCTTCATTTCATTGTCTACGCAGACAACGAAAAAATATTCCCAAATTTTTCCCGGATTTCCCGGTTAAAAATAAATTTCCTCCTGGGTGAAAATACACTTTTTCAGTGTTAAGTGGCAGTATACTTTCCCTCAGAACTGTAAAAGTTCTAAATCCTTTGAATGGCTATGGTTTTATACACTGGCGTAGAATTTCTCAGCGCTATAGAAAACAAAACTCAGGAAGGAGGAAAAAACACGTTTTGGAAAGACCTTTGATGTGTACCCACAAGTACACTGCATATTTTCATATTACAAAAGTATAAATGCGAATTCCACCAAACACCGCATGTTACTTTCCGAAGCATTGAAATCGAGATTGCGATGCGCTTTTGTAAGCCAGTCACAGCTCATGTCACATGATCTCGCCACCCGATGACAGTGGATATTCAGAGCATAGGACACATTATGTAGTCAGCCAACAGAAACATCTCTGTTAAGTGGCGCGAACACACAAATAGGAAAAGTTAATAATATACACAGTGTTGCTACAAGAAAAGCAAAGTTTTCATGTATAATATTGGTCTCTAAGATTTGTGGGGACGTAGAACCACTGGCTCACCCGGCAATAATATCGCTACCCTATGGCAGCGAAAACAACTGTATCTTTTCCAGATCAGTTCTCTGTTGTACATGCTCTATGCTACAGGCATTGTGTATAGGCTGCGAGAATAAAAGTACTCATAGTAAGTGACAGGAGAGCGAGTTATTATCTATCATCGTAATTACCATGCCCGCTCTCCATTGCCTATAGATTAAGAAGCTCTAAGAGAAGCTAAGCTTTCACATGTAATGTTGATCTCTTTTGCACATGTTACACTTTAAGATACATCACACAAATGAAATCTTCTGCACTCGAAATTCTTCTAAATAGCTTGTCCTCAAAGAACTGATTTTTAAATGAGAGTCAAATGCTCTGTGATTTACGAAATCAGTTTCAGCAGTTGTCAGAGAGTGCCTATAAAAGGTGTTGCCGTTCTTGCGCAGTTATGATGACGTAGGAAGCCTGTATGTTTGTACGTGTAAGACATTTAAAGATCTTACATTGTGTCATAAAAGAAACAGGACATCGGAGAATACTCCAAGAGCATCGTGAACCATATTACAATGCATAATTTGGCTTCTACTGCACATTCGCATGTCCAGATTCCCAATGAAGTAGGCCTTGACCTGACATTAAGCTTTTCAGTGTAAGTTTTCTAGGACTACCAGTACTGTCTTATCTCATGTTTGGTTTTTTATTATGGTATAATGCCATATGCAGTTGAAACTAGCCAGTAGTGTAGGATTAAACACTTCGTCTCAAATAAATTGACTGCGGAAAAGATTAATAAAAGCCAAATCTCTTAAGCAAACAGACAAAACTAACTTCATTGTTCTGCAACACGTTTAATGCTTGACTGTCAGAAATGTGGAAATACAATAAGATCCGAAACAAATAACATTTTAGCCCTCCGTAATTAATGCGAATGTATTTTAATTCACTTGATAGCTCCCAGCCACAGAAATCCGTTTAGTTTTCATATGATGTGAGAGCAGTAAACAAAGAGGAAATGGCAAAATCACTAAACGTAAACACAGCACACGTGCAGACTACCCACCTCCCCACTACAACTCGGACTGCTCCGCGCCACAAGTGTTTGAGATAGAATGACAAAAATTTTAAAAATTGACTTTTCAAAAAATGTTCATATTGTAACACACATCTTTCTGACCAGTCTGATACATAAAACACACATGTTTGAGGAAATGTAAGACATGATATTTGGTCTTCGGCATGCCAAAGTGCAGTGCCACGCCTCTTCACACAGCATTCTTCTATTACGCATCACTGTATTTCACTCTGTGGAATTCAAACGTGTAGATTTTGTAATGGATGTCATCAAACTATATTCACGGCAGTAGGAATTAAAATGTCCTGTGGCGTTTCTCCTGCTCCCAGTTGGCCAGACCCTCTTACAAATAGTACACAAGACTGGTGTGATTTCTCGATCTGATTACGTCTATTTTGTCACTGTCTGCTAGATGAAACGAAATAGGCCTGTCTAATATTGCAGCAGTTGTAACACACACCAAATAAACGAGACTGTTTTGGCACAAATGGTCATTTTTTCAGCATGACAGAACGTAATTCACGAAGTACCAATATCAGATGCCTATTAGACCTACTAATAGCAAAAAGCTTTATGTTAGGAAATAGTTTCACATTTCATTCATACTGTAATGGCGACTTCTGCCACCGGATGTATCAGGATGACCAAATGTAGTGGGAAGACACCAAATGTAGTGGGTGGGTTCCAGGAGTTGCCGTATTAAAACTCAGCGAGAACTTTCCAAACGATTTATTTGTTTCCACTACAGCGCCCCATTCACCTCGGTCTGCATCACAGGGTCCTGCAATGCTGAGGACACCGCCCCAGCGACCCAGTGCAATGCACTGTGTCAAGCCGGCCCTGTACACCGGCTGCAGAGTCCCAGTTACATCAGGATGGCTGCGCCAGCACCTGACTCATTGGCCACCATCCTCGTTGTCTCCGCGTTGCTCTGCCGGGAGCTGTAGGCTGGCCCCGCTGCTACTTCTTCCTCCCTGGCATAGCTGAGAATGTGGTGGCAACAATCACCCATGATCCAGCGCCCGAATCTGCGACTGCCAGCAGTAGCGAGCCAAAGAGTGGCCCGTTCTGGCTGGCTGCAGACCCCGCATTGGCCTCAGAGAGTCGAACCAAGGACCCGCCGTGGACTGGGACGCTGGCACCCCATCTGTTGCTGTGTGTAGCCTGGCAGTGTGTCATACCCTGCCGCCCAGGAGAGCTGCCACACTTGAATGAATCTTGTTAGAAAATGGCACCTATTTACAATCGGCTGTGCACCTCTGTTTCGCTAACGCTCCGCTTTGCGTCACGTACGCGCCACACCCCAATTGCACCAGTGGGCCCCTTCTTACTGTAACCTGTGACATGCAAATCACTGCGTTTACTATTTTCAGCGGTTCGACGGCACTGCGGCCTCCATTCCACTTCACAACCACTGGTCAGCGTAGCTTACTGCAATCTGGCCCACACCTGGCTGTAACTTGTGCACTCAGAAATGTTGTACTGAATCTAACTTTCCTACCTTAAACTGTGGTGCCACTACAATATGCTCCAGCTTCTCAAGCATGAGATCGAAAAGTAGTAGTATGATCAACTTTTGTGCAAATTTGGAATCGTCACATTCTACCATAATTTGCGCGATGTTCCCGTTTATTCTCCTTCCTCGTTCCAATTAACAATCTTGTCATCACTAATTCTGTAACTATTCATGCCATTGTTAAGACTCATTCTCTAGTTAGCTTCACTAACCCTGCCACAATCACCCGTTTTGTTATCCCACGTTTATTCTCTGGTTAGGCGTTATTACATGTCAGTACAACGTGTTTTCCGCACTACTCCCAGAGTTGAACTTAATCGGCTGCTAGCTGGGGACTGTACACTAGTAAGTGTAGCAATCTGGCCAAAACTTTTCTGTCAAAATTTCATTTTCTTGGATACACTGAGTAGATAATATGTAATCTTTCTTAACTGTTATTCCTGTTTGTCGTTTATTTGCACTCTAGTAGTCTAAATCTACGGATTTTGCTAGTAATTATAACAAAGCTGATCATTCGCAAACCCTGTCAACCACATAACAAACAGCGATTGGCATTCACCTGTTTGGCTTTATTCCACTCTGCTCGTATAGCCCTGCCCCCTTTTGTCTGCAGTATAGTTTATTTCTAGATGAGACCGAGATTTCTCTGGCAGAGAAATCACATACACTATGCATGCATTCAAAAACCAACTTATGATTCATTCATAAATCAACTTGGAATATGTTCAAAAATGTTAAGAAATCAACAGCAATGCGTTTCAAAATCATATGAATAATTCATAGACCAACATGTGCTGGATGCTAGATGCTTTGTGAAACAAGGTTTTTTCCCCTCAAGAATATGAATTTGCCCCCCCCCCCCCCCCCACCCTCCCCTGAAATTTCCATCCGGGGCACACATCCCGGTTTGCCCCTCCACTCCCCACCATGGCCCCTAGATCCGGGCTTGGTGCGTGTGCGAGAATGTGGCAGCTTGGGTGTGCCAGTAAAATTTTTTACGGGTAGCATCTGGCTGCTTGCTGCTACTGCTTATACAGCTAACATCCACACTTCAGTAGCCAGAAGCGGGTGAAGGTACCACTCATATGCGACTCAACTGCGCTTGCACATAAGCCTGCCCGCAACTGCTCAAACGAATGTAATATAAACAGTTGTGACGTCACACTCATCAGAGTCAATCTGTTGTTATGAAGCATTGCATAGTCTTCCTAAAGCCTTTGACACATTTTGTTGGTGGCAGACGCTTGTATGAGCACTGTGTTTTGTTTTACAGGGCACATTCCCTTTGCAACTGAAGTTTTATTTTCATAATTTCTCTCGTTCATGTTTTATTGCTGCAGTATTATTCTGTAGTAACGGGATACAGTAATATCCTTTGTTAGAATATCAGTTCTTACGAGCCAAAATTACAAAAATTTAACTGAAAACTAAAATAATGAAAAATTCCCGGAATCTAAAAAATTCATGGGTTGTTTCCGGTTTTCTCCAGGATGAAAAAATTCCCGTTTTTTCTCGGATCTCCCAGTTGTCCCGGGTTGTATACACCTTGTCTATGTAAGAAATAGAGCAAAGACAGTGTGGTATCGGCCTATATTCAGTCAGTTGCAGTTTCAAATATGTGCGCTGTCAGTTACACTGTCGCATTTCCTACAGCTGCCACCGTGGCATGAAGGTGGCGTCAACGATGACACTACTGCCTATGAGATACAAGCATCCCCTCTCCAGTGGTAGCTGTACTGCAGTTCAAACATTCATGCACTGTCCCCATTTTGTATGTTTGCCAGTTGAATAATATTTACAGACTTTCATAGTGACCAGGGCTAGATGTCTTCTGAATAGACATTTTATTGAAGAGTGATAGATTCATAAATCTTTTATATCTGCACACATTTGTACATGCAAATCTACCGTTAGCAACTGATGACAGAAATACAACAACAAAGATACGTACTATTTTTACTATTTGATATTAGATGAGGAATAAATTAATATCTCAATTCTCTGTTCATGAACCGCATCTCTTCCTCACTCCTGTTCCTTCTAAAGAACCATGCAGCGTGCAAGGAAGGCATAACAGACAGAACTGGAGCATCACACAACACAGGAAAAATTAGAACTAGCAATGAACTGCCTTTCTTCCAATGAACTCCTATGTAATCCTGATAAGACAAGGGAACTAATTCTGGGTTTGGCTACAGCTGTAGAAAGTAAATCAGTAAAACTGTTATGCATTCACACTGATTCAAAATTAAACTGGGGGAACATATTAGCCAGAGAATAACAAGAGTAAGCTGTCTTATGTCAATGCTGACAGGTGCATTCCCTGGTGAGTACCTGAAAGTTGCATATTTTGCCTGTTTCAACCACACATTTCCTACAGCATGCTGCTATGTCAGTGAAATTCTGGAATTTAAAAATAAAGTAATCAGAATAATCAGCAAAGTTACACACAAGGAACACTGCTGTCCCCTCTTTATCAAGTTCCAGATATCAACTATTGTTTCCGAGCAAGGTGGCACAGAGTTTGGCACACTGGACTCGCATTCTCGAGGACGATGGTTCAAACCCACCTCCAACCATTCTGATTTAGGTTTTCTGTGATTTCCCTAAAATCTCTTCAGGCAAATGCTGGGATGTTTCCTTTGAAAGTGCACAGCCAATTTCGTCCCCTATCCTTCCCTAATCCGAGCTTGTGCTCCATTTCTAATGACCTCGTTGAGGGGACATTAAACACTAATCTCCTCCTCCTCCTCCTCAATTGTTGTTAATCTATACATATACATAGCACTGCTTTATGTCAAAAGCAATATAAATGAGTTTGACACTAGAGGGACTATACACCCTTACAATACCAGAGCCAAACTGAACCTTGATATACCAAGACACATACTCACAAAGACTGCAAACTCACACAAAATAATATCCTTAAAAATTTTTTAATACACTTGCAATATCCACACGGACACTGCTCTATAATATTTTCAAAGTTAAGTTGTATGACTGGTTACCCGAACACCCATTTTACAAGACAGCCAAACTACTTGAAATAAACATGCTTGACATTAGTACTTAAGGATATTTTTATGAGATATGGAACTAAATTGTAAAAACTTCAGTGCAAAAATTATTCTTCATAGTATATTTAATGTACAAACCTATTCCACTGAAAGTGGTCAATGGTGGATAAACTGAACAAACGCTCTTCCCTGTAGCACACCTGAAGTTACTTCTATACCTGCCAATGACTCTCCATTCAAGATATTGTGAACTGTGAGTTGTGGTTAATTCATCTCACGATATACATTTGCAATCCATTTGGTTTGCGTACAGGAGACATGTCAAAAATTTATAATACAGTTACAATGATTTTTTACACTAATAAGTAATAGCACTAAAATAAGGAATAACACTATAAGGATATTTCTTGGAATATATAACACATTGTATCCAGCTCAAATTTACAGTGCCTCATATAGCTTTCTTTTAAGTGGACCTAAATTCATCTGTATTAACTTGTTGCCTTTTAATTTATTACACATTTTCATTCCCATGTATTGAGGTCTCTGGGCATAAAGTTTAAGGTGGTGGGTAGAGAGCATAATATTTTGTTTCTAGTATCATGTGAATGAACAAAGTGGTTTCCCTCAAATAATTCATGCCTGGTGTACAAAAAGAGAATAATATTTGCATTGCAAATGCAAAGCTGCTCAGTTTGTTTGCTAGATATTCAATGTGTGCCTGCCAGCTCAAATTTTTATCTACATTTAAACCTAAGAATTTGACTGAGTCAACTTCTTCTCTATCCTGGTTGTTGTGAACAATTTTAATCTGCTCACATTCTGACAGTTTGGTTTTGAATTGCATCACATGAGTCTTAAATATGTTTAGATTCAACCCATTCAGCTGCAACCAAGTTTCTAAGGTACAGAGGGTACTGAATAATTTGCAACATTTAAGGAGATGCTAAACCTCTGCTTTCTGTTTGACATGCAAGATTTAAGTCCTTGTAGAGCACTGCCACTAATGCCATACCTTTCAAGTTTGTAAATAAGCAATGCATGAATTACAGAATCAAATGCCTTTGTGAGGTCACAGAAAATTCCTGCCAGCTTATTTCTCTTGTCTAGTGATGTACTCATTGTTTCAATGAAACTGTTTGCTGTGTCTATGGTGCTTTTCCCCTGCTGAAAACCAAACTCATTGTTTAGATTAATAGAATATTTTGAAATGAAATTTTGGATTTGGGCAACAGCAAGTTTTTCAAATATTTTGGATATGACTGGGAGAATTGAGATAGGATGATAATTTTCCATGAATTCTCTTGATCCCTTCTTGAAGAGTGGTTTGACTTCAGCATATTTCAGTAACTCAGGGAAACAGCCGTCTTCAAAACATTGACTTATTATTTGAGGTACTGGGTTTGCAATTTTATTGTCCACCACTTTAATAGCTTTGGTCGGTATTCCATCCCAACGTGCAGATTTTATTTTTTAAAATCTTGTAAAGTTTTAAGAGTTTTCATTTAGGCCAAAGAGATTTACTCTGCTGTGATAATCTGTTACATCCACACCAGACTTTGCTACATTTATAAAGAATTCATAAAATTACTCTGATATTTGAGTTGGACTTACAACAGTGATATCAGGTGTTCCCCAGGGTAGCGTCCTGAGACCTCTGCTGTTCCTGATCTATATAAATGACCTGGGTGACAATCTGAGCAGTTCTCTTAGGTTGTTCGCAGGTGATGCAGTAATTTACTGTCTAGTAAGGTCATGCGAAGACCAGTATCAGTTGCAAAGCGATTTAGAAAAGATTGTTGTATGGTGAGGCAGGTGGCAGTTGATGCTAAATAGCGAAAAGTGTGAGGTGATCCACATGAGTTCCAAAAGAAATCCGTTGGAATTTGATTACTCGATAAATAGTGCAATTCTCAAGGCTGTCAATTCAACTAAGTACCTGGGTGTTAAAATTACGAACAACTTCAGTTGGAAAGACCACATAGATAATATTGAGGGGAAGGCGAGCCAAAGGTTGCGTTTCATTGGCAGGACACTCAGAAGATGCAACAAGTCCACTAAAGAGACAGCTTACACTACACTCGTTCATTCTCTGTTAGAATATTGCTGCGCAGTGTGGGATCCTTACCAGGTGGGATTGACGGAGGACATTGAAAGGGTGCAAAAAAGGGCAGCTCATTTTGTATTATCACATAATAGGGGAGAGAGTGTGGCAGATATAATACACAAGTTGAGATGGAAGTCATTAAAGCAAAGACGTTTTTCGTCACGGCAAGATCTATTTACAAAATTTCAGTCACCAACTTTCTCTTCCGAATGTGAAAATATTTTGTTGAGCCCAACCTACATAGGTAGGACTGATCATCAAAATAAAATAAGAGAAATAAGAGCTCGAACAGAAAGGTTTAGGTGTTCGTTTTTCCCGTGCGCTGTTCGGGAGAGGAATGGTAGAGAGATAGTATGATTGTGGTTTGATGAACCCTCTGCCAAGCACTTAAATGTGAATTGCAGAGTAATCATGTAGATGTAGATGTAGTATTTCCTTTAATGTCGATTTTTGAAATTTATTGGTTACAGGCTTTAATACTTAACTTAGATTTAATGATTGACCACACTGCCTTTGTCTTATTTTTATGGTTTAAAATTAGCCTGTTATTGCCAATTGTTTTGCTGCCTTGATGGCTCTTTCAAATATGGATATATAGAGTCTGACATAAACAATGAAATCAATATCTTTATTACATTTTAATTCTCTGTGCAGTTGCCTTTTTCTTACACTGGAAATTTTTATGCCCTGGGTAATCCACTTTAATTTATTCGTCATTTTATTGCTGCAGAGTCTAGGTGGAAATGTTTCATTAAAGGCACCTAGCAAGCTATTTCGGAATGTCTCCAAGTTTTCACCACTCGAGTTACAATGACCGAAAAGCCATTTTTTCTCTTTTAGCTTATTACTAAATATTAGCAAGTTTTCTTTGCTAAAGTTCCTTCTCACAAGGTTCTCAATATGAAATGCTCCTGTCTGTCTAAGCAGCTTAATGAATAATGCACAATGACCTGAATTACCCAGAGCAAGACAAAATTTACACGCGTCTTCATACATGTACATACTTAGAACGTAGTCAATACAGGTTACTGACTGGCCATTGTCTCTGGTATGTGATATCAATGTTAAAATCAGAAGCTATTACATTTTTCTTCTTCTTTTTCTCTACAAAGGTCTTCTAGCCTAATTTGAAGCTAAGATAAGAATAGCTCTGTTGTTGACCTCCCTGGGAGACTGTGTACTGAAATAATTATAACATTTGCTAGTGCGTCCACTATTTCTACAAAACAATTTCTGGTCTCGTAATTCATTTCACTATGTAGAAGCATACACGAGCCTCCATGTGACTGGAAAAGGTACTTGCTAACCTGAAGTTCCTTATTTTGTTTAAAATTTTAATTGTGTCCTCAGTAAACCAGTGCTCATTTAAACAACCAACTCTAGTATTTGCACTTTCTGACAGAATGATTTCTATTTTGGAGATTTTATTGTTTGAAGCATCAGTGTTTAAACCATTTATATTCCAATGCATAACATATCTGCTTTGACTATTCCCAGAATGAGATTTTCACTCTGCACCGGAGTGTGCACTGATATGAAACTTCCAGGCAGATTCGAGTCTTGGTCCATCAAACAGTTTTAATCTGCCAGGAAGTTTCATATCAGCACACACTCCGCTGCAGAGTGACAATCTCATTCTAGAAACATCCCCCAGGCTGTGGCTAAGCCATGTCTCCGCAACATCCTTTCTTTCAGGAGTTCTAGTTCTGCAAGGTTCGCAGGAAAGCTTCTGTAAAGTTTGGAAGGTAGGAGATGAGATACTGGCAGAAGTAAAGCTGTGAGGATGGGGCGTGAGTCGTGCTTGGGTAGCTTAGATGGTAGAGCACTTGCCCGCGAAAGGCAAAGGTCCCGAGTTCGAGTCTCGGTCCAGCACACTTTGACTATTGCTTATAGGCTTTAGCACATTTCTTGCCAGATAACAGCTCGGTTTTGTCTTTCTTAATGCTACACAAGTTTTTTCACCCTCATTACTACTTATCAGTATCCCTTGTATTTTATGATCTGGCAAGTATCTATTAACATCTTACTGAATATTTTTGAGCCCAACCTATTCAGACATAGACCATCTTTGGCAAGACACGTTGCACTTAGAAATTTTTTGGGATCAATGAAAGTGAATCCTACTTTATTGCACTGCTTTTTAATATTGCCATTTGTCCTCTGCACATAGCTGTCACTCACCAATCTCCTGTACATAATGCCACTGAATTTTATTCTGGAATTTGTGTAGAGGCTTCTGGTTGTTCGAATAAGGTTCCTGGTGTGGTTTGCAATTTCTTCTTCACTATTGTTTCAAAGCGAATTTGTTCCCACATGGATAAAAATACATTTGAATTTAAGTTACCCTTAACTGCTGCACTCTCGCTTGAGTTTAAGACATTGTTTAGATGTTTATGCAATTGATGTGTCACGATTCATGGTCAAACATAGATTTTGGAATTATGAACAACTATGTTTTTCAACAGTGAGTAACCTAAAATAAAGAATTCACTTTCTATGCCGTCACCACCAAGAAATCATCAATCTAGTCACAAATTTCACTTAATATGCCATATGTTCATACTTTTGAGAATACGTGAATGTGTGGTGCTGAGTCAAATGCCTTTCAGAAGTCAAGAAACACAGCATCTACCAGACTGTCTTGATCCATGGCTTTTAAGATATCATGTGAGAAAAGCAGGAGTTTGGTTTCACATAACTGATGTTTTCGGAATCCATACTGGCTGGCTTGAAGGGGGTCATTCTGACCAGGATACCTCAGAATACATTTGGATGTTATGGATATTGGATGGTACTTTTGCGGATCACTTCTTCTGCCCTTTTTGTAAAGACACATGACCTGTGCGTTCTTCCATCCACTGGGCACGGTTTTTTGTTCCAGGCATCTTCAGTATATTATGGTTACAAGAGGGGCTCACTCAGCCACAAATTTGCTACAGAATCTGATAGCAGTTCCATCAGGCACTGGAGCTTTGTTTAATTTCAACAATTTTACTGGTTCTGAACAAATGTGTGATAGTGAATTGTGTTGTGACTCACCGATCTTTCAAAGTGCCGCCGCGCAGTGATGTGCGTCCTCTACATGCGGCACTGTCTGCCAGCCAAGCAGCAGCAGCGCCACCTAAGCGGCCAGACAGACAGTGGCCGCTAGACTCGGACTCAGTTATGATTTGACTGTTAAAGTGTACACACGTCTTACTCCGTTTACTTGATCTGTGACTTTCATGTATTGTGTCTTCCTTGAAATATATTTGTTCAACTTGAAGTTATAACAATTGGCGACGAGGATGGGGTTTTTCTTTTCCATCGTTGACCCACATGTTTCTATGGCTACTTTAGAGCAACTAATGCAAGGTCTCATAGAACAGCAAATGCTTCTCGCAAATGCGATTCGTGATTTCGTCGCGGCATGAAATGCGGAGCGTCTCTCATCGTTGTCTCTACCTCCTTTCCCTCCTTACGATGAGACGGCGGAAGACTGGTCTGATTATGAAAAATGTCTTTGACAGCACTTCTTGGCATTTTATGTCGCGGACGAACAAACATGTAAGACTCTGTTCGTTTCATGGATTTCACCTCAAATGTATCAGTTGTTGTCGCAATTGGCTCCTTTGAAAGATCCTGCGTCTTTGTCCTTTGCTGAAATGTGCTCACTTCTGTCTGTCTAGTTTCAAACGCAAACGCATGTGGTAGCCTCTTGTGTTGCCTTTTATCATTGTCAAAAACAATCGAATCAATCCTATAGCGCTCCGGCTGCTGAACTTCACGGCCTCAGTAGGAAGTGTCAATTTGTCACTGAAGTTCACAAAGAATCCTACGCCGATTCCATGGTATGGGACGCTATTATCCGATCGGCGCCCAACAAAGAAGTTAGGCAACGTGCCCTTCGGTTGGCAAATCCGACTCCAGATGAAGTCCTATCCATCGCTCAGCATTTTGAAATTTCTCGCGCCGCTGGAGCGCAAATAGAGGCATGGGGCGACGTTGGGGAAATACAATTTCTGTGTGATGTTGATGAAGCGTGTGGCGTGTCCCCACCGGCCGACGTGGCCGCAGTATGCTCCCAAGCACAGCCTCGGCCTAACCATAAACAAACCTCTAAGAAACTGCAGCAAAACCCACAGCAACTTCCTTCATGTCCGCGGTGTTTTACGAAACATTCACAAGAAGATTGTCCACAACTTTGGGCCATGTGTCACAAATGCAAAAAAAAGGGTCATGTGTCGTCCGTTTGCAAATCCGATCGCATACATGATGTTCATGAAGAAATGGAGAGCTGTATCAAATCAGTATTCAGACAGAAGACCACAATAATAACAACACAAGAAGCAGGAAACATATTGTTTCATTCCTAGCATACATATCTTCATCTTATACCAAAAATGTAATTATTATGCATACACCTTAATCCATGATGCTTTACAACATATTCCACATAAAGAAACACAGCAGTAAGTAATAAGGCTACCAGACCCATTTTTAAACCAAACAAGCATTTGCTATGGCACAAGCTACTGATCAGCAGCTGCAAGAGGATATGGTTGTTTCAGAAGTGAACCATATCCCACAGTTTCATGCATACAATTCCTAGCTAGACATTTGAGAACAAATAGGGTGGTGTGCATCATATCCACAACCAGCACCTTTGTCCAATCCCATAGTATCAGCTAAAATACTATACCCTACCCCCTCACCACACACTCTCCAACATCTAACTCTATGTTATGAAATTCCATCTAATTACTGATCATAAACATCTATGTAGTTATTTTTGGGTTGTGCAGAACAATCCTTGGGTATGCAGCACAGTGCCTAAAGTTTCCTTTAGTGCATACAACCATTAGATTCATAAGAAATAAATTTCAAAACATGCTATTTTCCCAGTTATTGATGGATCCTGACCATGACTTCAACAAATATGGTACAGTATACTTCTAACTAGATAAGGATATTAGTTAATTAATAGTGTTTTTCCAAAAATGGAACAATCACAGAATTCACAGAGTGTGATTCTCTGCTCACATGGTAAATTTCCAGTGACCCTGTATTATGAATTCTCTTGCACAAAACATGTCCTACAAATGCTAAAAGGGAACTGGTGGTAAACATCAAAGCAGACTAACAGTGAATGGTCATTCTCTTGTCCAGATGACTGCAGGTTTGCTGCCACTTTTGCATAAAGGGCACACAGAGATACCATGCACAAAAAACAGTAGCTCACAGACATATGCACTGTCCAGAAAAATGGTACACACTTGTCAAGTATGTGTGGAAAATCATGTACCACCACAATCAGTGTTTACTCAATGGCATGGAATCATGGAAATGACTCCATATTGTTGGAAAAAGTTAATTATTTCCACTTACAACAAGTTATGCAGGGATGAAGAAATGAAGAGTTGCATCAAATCAGCCTTCAGACAGAAGACCACAACAATAATTCCTAAAACAAATTTACCTAGTTTTGATGGATTATCAAACAATCCCTATGTCACGAATTAGAATACAACAGCACAAGCTGCTGTAAAAGCCTTTCCATTTTTTCCCTCACAGGAGAAAACAGTCCTCAAATCAAAGCAGTTCAAGAAATTCTGCTAGCTAAAAAGAGTAGCTCGTATCTCATCAGTCCCATTCAATCCACAAAGATACAGAGAAGCTGAATACCTTGTTCAGACTTTCAAATCACAAATTCAGAGATTTTAACTGAAACATCACCTACTGAACTGACTATCACTCTTTACCTAAGAGTGTATAGGATCATAACAACCAAAGGGAAGATTAAAATCACCCTGAAATCAACATCACACCCTAGAGTTCAATTCTGCCATAGCAGTGTACACCAGGGCCTTCAGGACGCACCTTTAGTGGACATCAGCCACAGCAACGGCCACTCATGGTGGCCAATGTATTCAGTTTTGCATGCAACAGATCTGACTTTCTTCCAGTCTGCATCACCATATTGGGAGGGACTTGAGGCCTCTGTTAGGCTCACACCACTGCAGCAGGTTCCACTGATTAGATTTCCCACCATCATTGAAGACAATATAGAGCTACCACTGATGCCAAAAGGCCAGAAAACCAAGTCACCTCCAAATACATTGTCACCTCTGAAGGCTTGGCAAAACAGATGCTGCCACTAAGCCACACGTCAGTCCAGGTGGTAGCTTGGTAGAGTATACATCTCAGAACCATCTCAGTGCTTTGAGCCCTGCGCGTTAACTTCTCTCTCTCTCTCTCTCTCTCTCTCTCTCTCTCTCTCTCTCTCTCTCTCTCTATACTATGACTATGAGGAAGACAAGGGAAACAGAGCGAAGATGACTGTAATTAATGTACAAAGCTTGAAACTTAAATAGTGGCAAGTATTTATTTACAACTTATACAAGACAGATACATGTTTCAAGTTTTACTGTCCTTCAGAGTAGTCACCAGCACTGTGTGTATGGCCTGTTGATAGAAATGTGGAAGTTGTAGGATGTCCTTAGCGGTGCTCGTCATGTTGATAATCTGAGTGGAGTGGTCTATTGCCCAACAAATCTCTGTAACAATTCTGAAGCGATAGCAATGAAGTGCTTCCTTCATCTTATGGATAAAACTGAAGTCACAAGGGGTTAATTCCAGGGAGTGTAGCGGGTGGTACAGCACTTCCCAGACCCATCGACTGAACATACCACTAACAACTTGTGCAAATATGCACCCGAGCATTGTCCAGCAAAATGATGAGCAGGTCCTGCAGAAAGTGTTACCACTTCTTTCTTTAAGCTGGTTGCAGGCTGTGTTCCAAACATGAACTGCTTAGAGAGAGAAGCGGCAACACTTTCTGCAGGACCTACCCAACATTTTGCAGGACAATGCTCAGGTGTATAATGGTGCAAGATGTAACTGATTTGCTCAGTCAGTGAGGCTGGGAAGTGCTGTACTTCCCAGCGGAGTCCCTGCACTTAAGCCCTTGTGACTTCAACTTCATTACTAAGATGAAGGAAGCACTTCATGGCATTCACTTCAAAATTGTTACAGAGACTCATAGGCCAATAGACTGCTCCACTCAAACTATCGATACAACTGGGACTGCTGAGGGTATCCTACAACTTCCACATCACTGGAAATGAGTTATACACAATGATAGTGACTACTTTGAAGAACAGTAAAACATTGAAACATGTGTCTATTTTGTACAAGTTGTAAACAAATAGTTGGCACTACTAAAGTTCCAACCCTCATGCATAGTAGATAACAAAAAACATTGTACAGATGTCTTCTGTTTGAAGACTGGTTTGAACACCACACTTCTGGGCATCATCCTGGTAGAGGTAGTATGCCACTATCTTCTTCCAACCTCTGAACAGACATATCCAGCAACTTGCAGGTGAACCTAAAGTTTAACACAGACTCCAAACCATGGTGCAACCCACCATTTTTCTCATCAACAAATGTTATAAGAGGTGCAAGAATTGATAAGTGGCAGATAAAACTCCTAGGACTGAACCAATATCAAACCAAAACTCTTTAAATACATATCTACATCTAGATCTACATCGATACTCTGCAATCCACCATATGGCATGTGACAGAAGTTACCCCGTACTACTACCAGTCATTTCCTTTCCTGTTCCACTCACAAATAGGATGAGGGAGAAATAACTAACTATATGCCCATGTTGGTGCCCTAATTTCTTGTGTCTTATATTTGTGCTCCTTACACATAATGTATGTTGGAGGCAACAGAACTGTTCTGCAGTCAGCTACAAATGTTGGTTCACTATTTTTTTTTTCCTCAATAGAGTTCCTCAAAAAGAAAGTTACCTTCCCTCCAGGGATTCTCATTTGAATTCCCAAAGCATCTCTGTAATACTAGTGTGTTGTCTGAACCTAGTGGTAACACACCTAGCAGCCCACCTCTGAATTACTTCGATGTGTTCCTTTAACAGAGCCCGGTATGGGTCCCAAACACTCAAGCAGTACTAAAGAATAGGTTGAACTGGCATTCTATACATGGTCTCCTTTACAGATGAACCACTCTGCCCTAGAATTCTCCCAATAATTGGAAGTCAACCATTTGCCCTTCCTACCACAATCCTAACACTCTCGTTCCAATTCATATTGCTTTGCAATGTTATGCCCAGATATTTAAATGATGTGACTGTGTCAAGCAGGACACTACTAATGGTGTATCTGAACATTATGGGTTTGTTTTTCCTACTCATCTGCACTAACTTACATTTTTACACATTTAGAGCTAGCTGCAATTCATCACATTAACTAGAAATTTTGTCTAAGTCATCTTGTATCCTCCTACAGTCACTCATCAATGACACTTTACCATACACTACAGCATCATCAGCAAACAAACACTGATTGCTGCCCACCCTATCCACCAAACCATTTATAGAGAATTACAGCAGTCCTACTACACTTCTCTGGGGCACTTCTGATGATACCCTTTCTCTGATGAACATTCGTCGCCGAGGACACATATTGGGTTCTATAAATTAAGAAGTCCTTGTGTCACTCACATATCTTTCATCTTATTCCCTATGATTGTACCTCCTTTAACAGCCTGCAATGGGGCACAGTGTGAAACACTTTCTGGAAATCTAGAAGTGTGAAATCTGCCTGTTGCCTTTCATCCATAATCCGAAGTATAACATGTCAGGAAAGGGCAAGCTGAGTTTTCCAAGAGTAAAGCATTCTAAAACCATGCTGATTCGTGGACATAAGATTCTCAGTCTCAAGAATATTTACTGTATTTGAACTGACAACACATTCAAGAATTCTGTAGCAAACCAATGTTACGGATACTGGTATGTAATTTTGCCTGTCTGTTCTTTCGCCCTTCTTATACACAGGAGTCACCTGTGCTATTTCCAGTTGCTTGGGACATTGCGTGTGCGAGAGATTCATGACAAATGTGAGCTAAGTACTCTTTGAAAAACTTAATTGGAGTTCCATCCAGACCAGGTGACTTATTTGTACTCAACTCCTTCAGTCGTTTCTCCTGTGCCAGGGATCCTTATTACTGTCTTCCATATGGGAGTCTGTTCGATGGTCAAACAACGGTATGTTTGTATGATTCTCCTGTGTGAATGATTTCTTGAACATGAAACTTAAGACTTTGGCTTTCGTTTTCCTACCTTCAAATGCTACAGCAGACTGTTCAACAAGTGACTGGCTGGAAGCCTTAGACCAACTTAGCGATTTTACATAGAACCAGAATTTCCTCTGGTTCTCTGTCAGATCTTTTGCTAAGGTATGACCATGGTAGTAGTTGTATGCTTCGTGCATAGATCTTTTCATAGATGCACAAATCTCTAATAACATTTGCCTGTCATCATTCGTAAGTTCTTTTGAACTGAGTGGGCAACAGCCTCTGCTTCCTCAGCAGTTTCTGAATCTCGTTATTGAATCATGGTGGATCTTTTTCACCCTCAATCCACTTACTAGGCACAGTACACAGTCAGCTACTTTACACTGAGTCAAAGCAGATAATAGTGACTGTATTTATGGATTTTAACTGTGTGTGACAATGCTAGACAATGTGTTTTCTTTTCTTAAGGGCTGGAATATCTTTCAGTGGACACTTTCCAACGACTAGGGAGTATTTCTTTACCATTTCCTTTGGTTGTATTGTGCAGAAATGTGCAAACCTGCAGCCTCCTCATGTAAGATAAATAATGAACAACTTAAGGTAACTTCACCACAGAAGTAAAAACTGGTGAAATATTTCTGGGCTTTCAACTCATAACAACAAAGACATCATATTTATCAAGAAAAGTTTACCAGTATACAGGACTCCTTTGTCAGAATTCTCTGCAAATTCTATGTCCAGCAGGGCCTCCACAAACAATTTGTCTCTGATTTCATAGTCTAAGTCTTTCAAAGCCTGTAACAAGAACCAGATAAAATTGATAGTGAAAATGAAAATAAGAAACCAATGAATTTGCAGTGAGAACATTGCTAAAATATGATGATTTTTTTAAAAACTGTGGAAATTAAAAAAGCAGTTTGTATTATTAAAGACCACTACTGTAAAACTTACATGATCTAAAAATGCTGATAAAAATTTGTTCAGATTTTGATAAGCTTGTAGAATTCTTTCAGTGTTTCCAATTGGCATTTTTGTCCGAAGACCAGCAGCAGCAGATAACCGTTTGTTGGGTTGTATTACCTTTAAAAAACATTTAAAAATACTTATGAATAATCTGATAACACAAAAAATTGATGTTGCAGCTGACTCAGCTATTTATGCAAAATGAAACAAGTCTGGAATCTGGGATACGATTTTTTCATGTTGGCTTTTGGAATAAAATTCACAATTTCACTAATAGCTCTATTCTGTGAACTCTGAACATCCTGTCCAGTTTTAGGTTATTTTATTTATGTTCTCCAACTGTACCCTTGTCAGCATTTTTCACAATCTGCTTCCCTTGGCATAATGTTACACATTACTTGCTTATTTCGTAACACTTTAAGTTTTGAGGGACAACTGCAGCCATAAGTAGACATCTTGAATCATAACCCCTTGGCTGCTTTTGTAATTTAAAAACTCGTTTCATAGCAGCCGAGTGGTTATTATTCAAGATGTCTACTTCTGGCTGTCAATGTCCATCATACAAGATAGTGTGTAATAAATTGCTTAGAAAGGCAAAAGGACATTTTGCAGGCTTTTGAGTCTCAGCAAAGCACAAACTAAAAGTAAGATGTAATCCGATGTGGCTTCTATGCTACAAAACAAAGCTTGAGATTTTATTGCGAATTGATGCGGCAAGAAACCGAGAATGTTTTACATACAAAACCAGTTGTTAAATAAAGTATTTACAAGTGCAGCAAAACGTTTATAATTCAAGATGACTTTTAGCTTCATTTATTTCCTATCAGAAGCAACATGAATTCCAACAAATAATTGTACTTAATTACAGAAATCAACATCTACACTCACACTGATTAAGACAACTTTAACAGCTAAAACATTTTTGCAATTGTGTTCCACCACTGTCACTGACTAATCCATTGCTGGCAGTAGTAAGACACATTGTAAAATAAAAGAAACAATTTATTAAATTTTACAATAAGTCACAAGCAATAAGAAATTTTCAACCAAATCTTTTTATGATTCTCCCAGTGTTATTTCCTTGTTCGCCATGTCACATTGCAGTTGTTTAAAAAATGCAACATTCATTCGGTTTCTTCAACCTGGGTGGATCTACAACTTTCATTTCCATTTAACTAACTTGTCTTTGGATCTCATCACTTCAGTTCTCAGTTTTTTAGGACAACATTGATGTCCTGGAGTTATTTCTACAGCAGTTTACGTCCAGTCATTCATGTTTCCCAGATTTTCTTTCCATTGGCCCACATAAGCATTCTCTGGTATTTGTACAAGCTCTTTGGTGTTCTTCACAAAGCTCATCCTTAATTTGAGTCATGAACTGCAGTACATGTACCTGTGCAGGAAACGGTTACAGTTTTTTGGGGCAAAGTTTTTCTTGATGGGTTTGAGACCATCAGTGATAATTCCGCAAGTGCTGTTTAGTGCAATATCAACCTTATTTGAATGGACTGACTGAACCCACATGGGAAGGAATATTCAGCTGCAGAGTAGTGCAGCTCAAAAGATGAAGTGCACACGATCGTGGGGTTTGCTACCCATGAGGATTTGAACAGCTTACAAAGCAAGTTATAGTGCATCTGGAATTGCAGTATCAAAATATCACAATGATTATTGGAGGTGCTGCACTCAGCCTCGTGATGCCACTTGAGGAGCTACTCGACCGAATAGTAGCGGCTTCAGTCAAGAATACCATCATAACGACCGGGAGAGCGGTGTGCTGACACCACGCCCTTCCTATCTGCATCCTCCTATGATGGTGACACGGCGGTCAGATGGTCCCGGTAGGCCACTCGTGGCCTGAAGACGGAGTGCTTTATTGGAGGTGCAATACCAATCAAGTGTGGATTCATTTAAGGTCCTGCATAGCTTCCAGCTTCTTTATTTCACAGGTGGACTGTATCAATTTGTGCCTTTGATTTATTGGAGGTGGTAGTGCCAGGGACCTTCAGTGGCATCCTTCTTCAAACCATAGCCATCCTCTCCCCCTCTTCTTCTTCTTCTTCTTCTTCTTCTTCTTCTTCTTCTAGTGCCATCACAGCTGCAGCACTTTCGCTTGACTGAAAAACAGAGTTCCCTGCTCATATGTAAAGTCCACGTCAAGTTTACAAGCCAAGATCTTCTTCTTCCTCATCCTTTTCTACCAGGTACCTTTCCCTGAAGAATGTTCTGCAGCCCTTTATACATGTTTCCATTTGTCACTGCATGTCCATTAGAGGATAACAGCTTCAGAATATGTTGGAACAAAGAGTAACCCTGTCAGTTTGTGTGACTTCAGGTGACAGCTGTGTACTGCAATACTGCCTAGAGAAACAGCACTGTTAGTATGAGGCTGGAGAGTTCAGCCAGCTGTAGTATTCTCAATGACAATAACATGATGAGCACAAGTAAAACTGAGCAGCCAGTTTTTCTGTCTGTATGGGAAAATCTCTTTCTATTTGTGTGATGTGGTGAAGTTGCAAAGTGTTTAGTATGTAACAAAGAAGTATGGAGTATTAAGGGATGTAATTTATAACATCATTATTCTGTGTATCACACAAATGAATACGATAAATATCAGGAAGAAGTACATGACACAGTAATGTCAGAATTAAAGGAATATGTGATGTGGAGGACTATCAAAATAGTGAAGTGACTGTCAGGGTGTGCTACAGAATAACTTTTCATGTAGTCAAGAAAGTAAGGCTGTTTACTGAAAGAGACTTTGTAAAAGAAGTGATTGTGATGATCACTGAAGAAATTTGTCCATATTTGATAGAAGACTTTAAAAGAATAAGTTTCCCTCTAAAACTATAATGCAACATATTTAGGACATGCTTGCAGATGTCCCATAGGAACTAGGTGATACAACACAGAGGGCTGTACATTATTCCTTAGTTGTCAATGATAGTGATGGCGTATCAGATACTGTGTAATTATAAGGGGCAGTCAAATGAAAAACAAACTCCACCATAATACACAGTCCACTCGACAAGTGGCCCCAGTGTTGTTATGTTTCGATACTCTCACCACTGGGGTGGGGGAACAGCATAGTTCACATCACAGGTGCAAGACATTGTTGGGTTATGACCTTGATAGCTGACAGGCTGGTCCAGGGTGTTTGTCCAGTTGTTAACAAGGAGGCAAGCAAATAAAATGACATGTGTGCACAAGTGGCTGAGGAGATTCCAGGAAGGGCATACATCACAGCGAGACAATCCGTGCTGAGGACATACCCATCAAGCCATTGCCCCTGATGTGATGGGGCAGTTTGAAGGCCTTATCCACATGAATCACAGAAGATTAAAGTGATGTTTAAGTCAGCATTAGTCATGGCTCCATGCATGCCATCATCAAAGACCAGTTGCATTACCACAAAATCTGCACAGAGTAAGTGCCACATCACCTTACAGAGAGACAAAAGACGAACAAAATGGCATCAAGTCTGAGTCATCCACTGCAGTACTATGAGGTAGAGCATGCATTTCTGTCCCCTGGTGCCACAATTTTGATCCCAAGGCACATGGCAAAGCCAAAATTGCAAACATCACAAGTCTCCCCCCCACCAAAGAAATCCAAAGCTGTAACCACATGATCCAGTAAGATCATGATGACCTCCTCCTTCGACTACAGCGGTCCTCGGCCCATTGAGTTCCTCTGGTGTGGAACCACAATTAATGCACAGCACTATGAAGACACTCTGCAGAAACAGCAACATGCCATAAAGTCAAAATGCCCAGAAATACTGTCAACAGACTCATACTGTCGCAAAATAATGCCGACCCTCACACTGCTAGTTGAATGAGGGCTATGCTTCAGCAATTTGGTTGGGAAACATTGCAACATCCTCCCTACAGCCCGGATCTTTCACAGTGTGATTTTCACTTCTTTGGCGACCTGAAGAAAGACGTGCATGCACACTGGTTTGAGTCGGATGAGAAAGTGCAACAGTGGGTGCAGTTGTGGCTCCATCAGTGGCCAATTGCTTTCTATGAGACAGAAAATGACCATCTTGTCTCCCAGTAGGATAAATGTCATAATGCCTGTGGTGGTTACTTTTGAAGGGAACCATTCCATGATCTTGTTGTGGTGGGTGTTCAATTTTCATGTGACAGCCCCCCACAGCCATTTTCATTAGGGACATCACTGACAATCTGAACACCATAGAGGAATTATTGGATTTAGCTCCCCTTACGGGCACCACCACACAGCTGGACTTTACAAAGGTGCTGAAACAGCTGTTAAAAACACTGGCCAGAGTTGGAATATGCTTGTTTCTGTCCAACAGACAGGGCTCCATCTATGTTATTGTCAGTAATTTTGTCTGTCCTTGGTACTCCTAGCAATATCCTGTACAGCCACATCTCAAATGCCTCAATGCATTTGCCAAGTCATCTGTGCCAATGTCTAGATCTCAGCTCCATAGAAATGGATGGAAAATATGTACAAATGTAGAAATTTTAATTTTGTTTCAATTAAGATGTGATGGCTCTTGAATACATTAGTCATTTAACAAAATGCTGTGCTGGCTTCCTCAAAACAGTCTTTAATTTCTTGCAAGTTATGCCATTGGTTGTCAATGTTACTCCCCTGATATGGATTTTTGTTTACTTGACAAGAAATTTACGATTAGTATTGAGATGACAGTTTGCTATTTCTTGCTGATGACGATTAATTCTGCTTTATGCTGATTTCAAGGCCATAATGCTCACTAGTTTCATCGATCTGGGATACGAGGTGTTGAAGACTATTTAAGCCATCAGCAAATATTGCAGTATCATCAATGCAGCAAATATTCTTCAGCTTTTCTGCATTCTAGAAAATTTTCCTCTTCATGATGAAATGAAATAGAAATTCTGACATCAGCTGCAATTAGGCAGTGAAATAAATTCAATAGTGACAAGTAAAAATTTGTACCAGATCGGGGTTTGAACCTAGATTTTCCACTTTACGCAAACAGTTACCTTAACCACTTCGCCTATCTGAGCATGCTTCCTGTCCAACCCATATTCCCAACTTGTATGCTACTTACATATTGCCCCCTATCCATGATTCTCACTGCTCGCAGACACACACTGATTCCCACAAGAGTTTAGAAGAGAGTGTGCATCTACATGAAAATGACCTCTAATGGCCGTCAAGGAATATATGTATTGTGTCTGTTATTTCAGATAAGTTCAGCACAAATTTTCACTTGTCACCAATGAATTCACTTCAATGCCCGAATGCAACCAATGTTAGAATTTCTGTTTCATTTCATCATGTATGTATACAGCTGTAGGATCAAGAATAGTGTCTTCTTTCAGAAATGTCCAAAAGAACAGACATCACATGTATCTAAATTCCTTCTTTTAATAGAGGAAAACATTCCACATGGGAAAAATATATCTAAAAACAAAAAACAATATATCTAAAACCAAAGATGATGTGACTTACCAAACGAAAGCGCTGGCACGTCGATAGACACACAAACAAACACAAACATACACACAAAATACTAGCTTTCGTTTCGCAACCAACGGTTGCTTCGTCAGGAAAGAGGGAAGGAGAGGGAAAGACGAAAGGATTTGGGTTTTAAGGGAGAGGGTAAGGAGTCATTCCAATCCCGGGAGCGGAAAGACTTACCTTAGGGGGAAAAAAGGACTGGTATACACTCGCACACACACACATATCCATCCACACAGCCCAAACTCTTTGCCTCTGTATATGTCTGCTTGTGTCTGTATATGTGCGGATGGATATGTGTGTGTGTGCGAGTGTATACCCGTCCTTTTTTCCCCCTAAGGTAAGTCTTTCCACTCCCGGGATTGGAATGACTCCTTACCCTCTCCCTTAAAACCCAAATCCTTTCGTCTTTCCCTCTCCTTCCCTCTTTCCTGACGAAGCAACCGTTGGTTGCGAAACGAAAGCTAGTATTTTGTGTGTATGTTTCTGTTTGTTTGTGTGTCTATCGACGTGCCAGCGCTTTTGTTTGGTAAGTCACATCATCTTTGTTTTTAGATAAATTCCTTCTTTGTTATTTTCAAATATTGGTCCTCTAGATGAGTTCTCTCACCTGAAATTGGACTGTGCAGGTACAAGTTCTGGTTCTATCAATAACTCAAGATGAGTCAGGATTACACATTCAAAGGCTCTGTGGAGATTATATGGGAGTAATTGGCCTACAGGTCTTAAAATTGTCAAAGTCTCTTCTGGATTTTTAATAGTGCAATTTGACATTGCCTGATACAGTTGCTGAATAACGTAAAAACTTTTGACTTTGTCCTAAAAAATTTTTCTGGCCCATATGTCATTTATTCCAGTGGTTTTGCCACATCTACAGCTGCTCACTGCTTCCTCAGTTCAGTATTTTTTCCTGCCATAAATGATTATGGGTACTTTTTAATGGTCTTTCCTTTTTCACTCTTTCTGTTCAGAGCAAGCTGGAGAGCAGTTTTGTCTGTGGTGATATTTGAAATGTTCCTACTTTTTGGTGGGTCATTATTTAAGTTCTTGAGTAAATGCTAAGCTTTTTGACTGCCATATCAATGGCATCTTCATTGACTACACCTGGTGCATTCCTTACAGCTACACAACAGACACTTTTAAATATCACACCAGCATGCCGCTGGATGAGCTCACTCTTCCATTTCCCACTGCCTCCGAGGGAGGGGCGCCATGCATACATGCCAACAGAGGGCACAAAATTCACATGACCTCACTGTTTGTGACTCCAATTGGCCAACACATCTTTCTAAGCAGCCACACTCAAAGCTTCATCCAGAGACTCAATGAATCAACACACTTATCAACCCAAGTTCAGAAGAATGCAGTGAGGACAATACATAGACATAGCATGACACACTAAACTTTACTACATGTCAATGTTGTATCAGGAGTCAAGACTTTTGTTTCTACATAAGAATGCAGTGAGGACAATACGTTGACATAGCATGACACTACTGAACTTTACTATGTATCAATGTTTTATCAGGAGTCAAGACTATTTGTTTCTATCAAGAACATTACTGTCACTATATATAACTCAGTGCCACAGAAAGTCCTACAGCTCAGTCAACTGAGTACCATGCAGGGAGACAGACATGTGCATATATCTCTGTGTGTGTGTGTGTGTGTGTGTGTGTGTGTGTGTGTGTGTGTGCGCGCGCGCGCACTTTTTCCTACAAGATTGAAAAAGGAAATGTATTTCGAAAGCTAGCCAAGCTCTGTACCTTTTATTTGTGTACCTATCGACGATGGAGCGCTTCTGTCTTTCAGTAAGCTGTCTCCTTGATTCCTAAATAATTTGTAATTCTCAAACAGAACTTTCCGTACATTGTTATGTATATAATAGTTATTAAATATACATATTGTAAATAAATTATTAATATGTTACCTTTTTGTAGGTGTCTGATTTTATGTATCGGCCCTTTCAAATACTGATACATCAGTCACTTTTCCTAGTTTACTATAAGTGGATTGATAAAAAGATCTACGCACCAAGCAGCAGCAGAAGAAAACAGACATAAAAGTTAAGGAAATGAGCAATCTTTCAGAGCCATTGGCTCATTCTTCTGGCAGAAGGGTTGGACGGAAAGGAAGAGGGATGAAGGAATAAGACTTGTGACGTTTAAGAAATGGGGAGGGTTATCAAAAAGTTGGCCAGAACTCCAGAGCAAGAGAGACTTACAAGTTAGGAGGGGAAGAAAAGACTGGTTGTTGGGGACTGCCTCACGGTAGGCACAACATGTGGTCAAACAAAGAGTACATGACATCAGGAGAATAGGCATGTCCACACACAAGCCACAAGTTGATGGCCAGAAACAACACAGTCAAAATCAGTGTGCACAATTGCAAGGTCATCATCAATAAGTCCACTGGAGAGTATGTATTACACATCAGGAGTTAAGACAAGTGAAGCCAAGATAGTCCACAGTAATCCTTACATCTGCTGCTGCCGCTCACCCACATCACCAGCTGTGAGCCGATGTATCACTCCATACCATGTCAAGCGACCTCACCAGTCATCTGTGTGTATCGATACATCTGGTAGGATTACAAGTGTAACTAGCTCAATATAATCTGTATTGGTACTGCCACTTTCTCTTGTCTAACAAAAATGGTACTTCAGTAGTACTCATGCAGTTCTCCACAAATGAGCTTTATTTCTGTGATTGTGAGTCACTTGTCAGATAGTTTCTATGCTTCTTCTCTACACACAGTATATTGCATATTTCAGTAGCAAATATTCATGCTCATTACTTTGCTCTGGATGACAAAAGTTCCTCATTATTTATTGACATCATCATATAGCTGGTTTTACGAAAGACTGTTCTGGTGGTGCGTTACTCCTGTGTTAAGAGTTTTAGCTAGTGCGATAATCACTATCCAAGAGTCACCATACAAAGATTTTCTCTAAGGCCTGTTCCTAAAATGGCCCAGCAAAGTAGCTATGCAGCCCAGTAGGTTTGTAACAATTATCATTTTACCATGTTACTTCATTTGTTAATATTTCTTTAGTCTAGAGGAATATGAGGTTTCAAAATTCTAGCATCAAGCACTGTCCATTTATTTCAAATGAAAAACATTATATATATTTCATATCAAAAATTTTTAATCAAACAGGGATCCAACTCAACATTACTTTGGAACGTTTGAAATAGTACAAAGTTTCAAAAGCATAAGAACAAAGTAGTTTAAAACTTATTATTAATTCCTGACATAGCCTGGCTGGAGAAAAGTGATCTAAAAGTTATGTAAAAAGTTACAAAACATTAATAAAATCTTTAATAGTCAAGATTACAAGTGAAAAACACGAAATGATGACTAGTTTCAGCTGATTATGCAGCTGTCTTCAAATTGACTGTTAAAACATGTAGTATTTGCTCATGTGAGATCTGTCTCTTACATGATTGTCCACTGTGACGCTGACATCTTTGTATCTTAGCATCATTTTACAAGCAGACACTGCATGCTTTTATATTGGTCTGCAGGTAGTGACATGCAATATAGATGGTTTTTGGTATAATATCAATGTTACATTTCCTGAGTGCAATCTTTAACCTTCCGACATTTGATGTCAGTAGATCTACTTAGTAAAATTTCCCTTTATCACCATTCTTGACATTTGCTGAGGTGGCCCTGCTACTTAGTTCCACTGCCCGTGTTAAAGCAGTTTTCAAGAGAGCTTTAATTGTCTTCCAAGCTACTTGAATGACACAAATGATTGAACTTTAAACCTTCTGTATTAACACCTTCTGTATTAACACTTTCTGTAGCAAAAACACTGTATATCAATATACACCTTGGGTACAATGCAGGTTGACAGGTCTGTTTAAAACTTACATGGCTTGGATAAGATTAAGACAAGAAGTATTCTCTACACAAGCCAGTTCGACAGTCATCTTACATTATGTTCATTGTAGCCATGGCCTTATCTTTAGTCTCCTTGTCTTCTAAGCACCTTCAAACAAGGACGCCAAGGAAAAAACAGCCCCACACAGCAGGTGAAAATGTCCACTCGCCGTCCTGTCTTGTAGATGTGATGGGTTCAAGTCATTCTCCCAACTGCACATATTGTAACAATGACTTCCATAGTGGGATGTCCCAACAGATACTTACTACAGAACATCACAAACATCTTTCGCTGTTATGGAAGAATGGAAGTGGGGTATGTCATTTCACAAAAATGTTACACGCGCTTCAGTGGCTCTATAATCAGCTGAAACTAGTCATCATTTAATGTTATTCACTTGTGATTCTGACTATTAAAAGATTTTATTTAAAAAATGTTAAGTTTTATCAAAAACTGTTATATTCAAATAACCTGATTCCTATCCTCAAAAGGCTTTCATTAATATAATAATGATCAAGTTTCTATACAAATGTAAGGCTCAATTTATCCGGTAAATACAGTAAGCATTTATCTCTCAATTCTCGGGTGAAAATTTTCCATTGTATGTATTATAACTGACACTGGGAAGGGGTATGAAAGGGAAGCAGTGGTTGGGAAGGGAGTGAGACAGGGTTGTAGCCTATCCCCAATGTTATTCAATATGTATATTGAGCGAGCAATGAAGGAAACAAAAGAAAAATTCGGAGTAGGTATTAAAATCCATGGAGAAGAAATAAAAACTTTGAGGTTCACCGATGACATGGTAATTCTGTCAGAGACAGCAAAAGACTTGGAAGAGCAGTTGAACGGAATGGACAGTGTCTTGAAAGGAGGATATAAGATGAACATCAACAAAAGCAAAATGAGGATAATGGAATGTAGTCGAATTAAGTCAGGTGATGCTGAGGGAATTAGATTAGGAAATGAGACACTTAAAGTAGTAAAGGAGTTTTGCTATTTGGGGAGCAAAATAACTGATGATGGTCGAAGTAGAGAGGATATAAAATGTAGACTGGCAATGGCAAGGAAAGCATTTCTGAAGAAGAGAAATTTGTTAATATCGAGTATAGATTTAAGTGTCAGGAAGTTGTTTCTGAAAGTATTTGTATGGAGTGTAGCTATGTATGGAAGTGAAACATGGACGATAAATAGTTTGGACAAGAAGAGAATAGAAGCTTTTGAAATGTGGTGCTACAGAAGAATGCTGAAGATTAGATGGGTAGATCACATAACTAATGAGTAGGTATTGAATAGAACTGGGGAGAAGAGGAGTTTGTGGCACAACTTGACAAGAAGAAGGGACCGGTTGGTAGGACATGTTCTGAGGCATCAAGGGATCACAAATTTAGCATTGGAGGGCAGCATGGAGAGTAAAAATCGTAGAGGGAGGCCAAGAGATGAATTCACTAAGCAGATTCAGGAGGATGTTGGTTGCAGTAAGTACTGGGAGATGAAGAAGCTTGCACAGGGTAGAGTAGCATGGAGAGCTGCATCAAACCAGTCTCAGGACTGAAAACCACAACAACAACAACTAATCTATGGGACCATTGGGGGGGAAGGTACAAAGGAAACAGGTTTCGCATCTAGTAGATGAAGTGGTGCTAATAAATTCACATCCACGATGTGGAAAGGGCTTCTTACAAAGCTGACGAGTCTTCCATTTCTACGGCTGTAGTATGTAAGTGCAAATGTTTTCTAGAGGACCCGCTGCAATTGCTGTTGACGATTAAGATGCCAGATACCATACCACCTGGACTACATTTAGCAAATAAAAAATGTATGCTTCAACCCAGGATCAATCCCCCGACCTCCAGCATGCTAACCCAAAACTTTACACACTGCACCAACTGCACAGTACAACCAATATGTACTGACAGAGGTAGTCACCGCACATGTGGTTACAGTGTTGCCAGATTGTCACTCTTTAACATCCTTTTTCTGCAAGATATACTCGCCAGACAAAATTTTTAGAGAGACTTTTTTTATCACTGGCATGCGAGGTGTCATGCTGCGAAGCCTGAGTGCGCGAATTTCCCTTCACCCTGTATGTATGTATATTTTAAATAATATTTCCAAGTGTGGTGTCTATTGGGAATGTAGGACTGGAAGAGTAATGGAGGACTCTAAAGGGTTAAAGAAAGTATTGAGAAGCGAGTGTAAGGAGTGAGAGGTATTCAAATCTAGGGTACATAAAGATGTGTGCTAGGGCAATGGACTATGAAGCCTACTCAGGAAGGATGAGGAGGGCGCACCCAGCATTGATTGGATGGAAAAGGGCAGGTAGGCAGACCCAAGAAAGGCTGACCTGTACTGTGCGGGCAGGGGCACCAAGAAGGGGATTGACCTGTACAATAGTATATCAGGAATTTGTTTAAAGGGGCGTACCTACCAAAATGGAAGGAGGAAGTGCTTTCATAGTATCAACCCATATGTGAGGTATAGGTACAGTGCCTAAAGGAAAAGGGCAGTATCGTGACAAAAGTCACACATTTGTGAAGATTATTCTGGTAAGTTTAAATTCTCGTTTCCACTCACATTGTTATGTTTGTGTGAAGTTACAGGTATTGAAAAGAACACCTTTATTTACCCGAAGTTCCTCTAGATTGTAAAAAGTATTGAATAAATCCATACTTAGAAAAAGTAGCACACGGAGTAAGGGCAAACAACAGCATACACTTGGGTAATGCACACTTGGAATTTACAATTGGAAAGGGAACAGAAAGATTCTTGTCCTTACAAAGTTTACATTGATCAAAAGGTCCACGATTATAATGGTATTAACATGGAAAAGGAAAGAGAGCTATACATGAAGTGGCCTATGGCTAGAAAAATATTATATAAATTGATGGAAACGTAAAGTAATTTTATATGAATACAATATTGATGTATATAATGAAAATTTATAAAATATCGTGTGTTCGAGCTAAGGGGAGGGATATGCAGTGCCTCGAGAATTTCGGGGTAAATTCTAGAGACCCTCGTATGTCCACCGCCTCGAACATGCATTATTTTAGAGAGGAGTGTGGTAAAGTAGAACTGTGTCTACTGCACTACAATTATGTGCGTGCAGGACGGACGTGTATCAGACAGGTGATCGGTGTGGGCAGGTAGTCGTCGAGCCTGCCTAAGAAGTTACATGTCCAGCACAAGGAGTAACTGAGACGGTGTGACGTCTACATTATTGTGTGAACATTTGAATGTTGTTGAAAGAAGAGAAGAGACAATTACTTATTCATTCTTTCTCTTACTTTCATAAGGTCCGGACAGTTGTCTTGTTAAACTTGGAGAGATTTGTAGACTTTATTTATGGGAAAATGAATGTGATAGTTTCTGACGGACTGGAAGGTGTCGAGCTTACAAAAAATGTTTTGGTTGTATGAAAACTGTTATGTGTGATGAAAATACAGTGAGATTGAGTTCAAAGTATTCTCAAGTGTACAGAGTTATTTTAAAAGTATAGAAAATTCCTCCAAAGTAGCATCTTATCTTCAGAGATGAAGTTGTGCAGAACATCGCAGCTGGCTATCCTGAAAGGAGATCGGCGAAGCAATGCCAAGTAAGGTCGATAGCCAAGGGGGAGTATGAGTCTTGCACACCAGTACCACACTGCCACCCTTAATCACCGGAAACTGCCAGAACCGGTCAGTACTGTTGGGCCTTCATGGCCTGTTCGAGCAGCATTTAGTTTAGTTCATTAATATAAAAATCTAGTTTATTAACTACTGTGTCAGCCTGCTCAGGAAGTATTTCAAAAATTGCTTCATCTAGGTAACAAAAGAGAATACATTTTACTTTATGTCCCAATGGTGTATGGAAGGAAAAGTGCACTTGGAACCCCATATTAGGAGGGGCAAAAAAGTGAGCTTAATGAATAGCAAGTAAGACTGTTTATTGAAATCAAGCAATGGAAACTCCAGGTTGGAACAACATCAACAATATAAGGAAAAGATAGTGTGCTACTCACTGTAAGCTGCAGACAGACATAATGGAAAGACACTTACATATCAGCTTTCGGGCAAAACCTTCTTCAAAAAAGGAAACAAACACTCATTCATCCACACAAGCAAGCTCGCTTCACACACAAGCAACTGCCATCTCTGGCAGTTCCAACTGGAACATATTCAGGGTTGCCACAAGTTGCTCCAAGCGAAATTCACTGATATTTCCCTTGGGCGCTGATGACCGTGCAGTTGAGCGCCCAACAAAACCAAACATCATCATTATCATCACTGATATTTCCCTAATTTCCAGAGAAGTTTTAGCATTTTTCCCTGACAAATTTTGAGATCTCAAGGGTAAGTTAAGACAGAAGTTGACAATCTGTCTTCGCAGCTACAGTACAAGAGACAATAGTGCAAGCAAAGAAATAAAAATATATACTTGCAAGCAGAATGGTGTTTCCCGTGTGAGCAAAAGTCTTAAATACTAACATCAACTCATGTTGTAATGAACTGTTTTTAGATGAAGAAAGCAAGCCAAATGGTATATGTGTTTCATTAAGACCACTGACATTATTTTATTTCAATAAAACAAAACACATTTGGTGACAAAAATATGCATTTCCATGGAGTCACAAGACAGATTTAAAATGCTTTCACTGATTTGATAAATAAATATGTAGGCCTCTTAAAAGAACTGTATATGGTGGGGAAGAATTGTATAAGCTGACACTGTAGATGATTGCCAACTACCCACTGTGTTAAATCTACTATTTCACAGATGTTTTGTGATTTTTCTTTCAATAAATATAAGAGTACATAGTTTAAAAACCGCCAGCAACTGATACAAGTTTCTTCTTCTTATCATCCATACTTTGTAACATATAAACCACTTTTGAAGTGCCAAAATGTACTAGAACAAATAAAAATGTCCATAAAATGGTACACTGTACAACATACTTGAGGTGAGGCAATCGCAATTCTTGAAATCAATTGCCCATGGCCTCTGGCCTGCTGAGGAGCACCACAGTCCTGGGTCCACATTACACATTACACCACATACAAAAAGACCCAGCCTGCTCGCAGATCAGTGAGACTAGATCTGACAGGCAGGGCCTGCACATTAGTGGGAACTGAATGGCTTCAGATCAGCATGCCCAATCCATTACAAATACCTGCAGAAGCGGCCTGCAGTTTTGGCCCATCATGGAAATCCATTCATGTGGCCAGCTATTCATGAGCCACAGGCAACATGTTGATGAAATGAGACCACAGTAATCAATGCATGCAACAGATAACTTGTGCAAATAGTCTGATAATCAATAATAATAAGGATAGGTAGCAATTCATCATAAAGATGACTTCTGAGCCACAGACAGGCACTTAGAAAAGAAAATCACACTCTCACAACTAAATTTTCAGCTACAGCTTTGGTCAGAAAATGAGAGGATACACACATTCACACAAGCACTTAAACACAACTCATGCACACATAACCACCGTCTCTGGTCGTTGCATCTACAGTCTCTGAGAATCATATCCAAACAAACCACTCCTCATGCCTCCCTGCCTCTTGGTGGCAGCTGCTAGAGTAGAGGCAAGAAATGGTGGCAGCATTGACTGCAAGCTGAGGGGTGTGGTATGAAGAAGAAAAGAGGTAGTGATGACAAAGTAGAGAAGCAGCTGCACCCAGCCAGCGATGATGCATGACACCTTAGTAAACAAACCATTTCATCTACTGAGACAAAAACGAGATTTTTCCACTGGTTTTTTTTCCCCAAATTTTCCTGACGTTTCCCTGACATATATGAAATTCCCTGATGTTTCCCAATTTCCAGAACCTGTGGCAACTTGGCACTATCTAAGAAAATAGGAAGAAGTCACTGTACAATTGCATCTACATATATTGCAATAAATTGTTAAGATTTATGTCCAGCAGATTTTGGCCCTCTCATGTATTGACAGAGAGGTGAATCAGTCTGGGCCAAGAAGCCCAATGTTGCGTGGAACATGTGCAACTATCTAGAGAAAATGACGAGTGGAGAACTTTTGACAGTCATCTAACAAATTTTCAATAAACAGTATAAGAAAATAGATAATGCACTTTAGTCCAAGCTGCCAGAAATGGCAGTCAAGTGTGTGGGAGGGTGCTTGCTTCTGTGAATAAATGTGTGTGTGCTTCCTTTTCTGGAGAATGTTTTGGTGAAAAGCTAATGTGTAAATGTCTTTTCATTGTGCCTGTCTGCAACTCAGCTTGTCACCTTTACAGTGAGTAGCAACATATCTTTTCCTTATACAGTTTATCAAAAATTAGGTGGGTGACTGGCATAAGTTTTACGTTTGTCATTTTCTCTAGACAGGTGCAGACATTGCTTGTAAAGCTGAGCTCCTCGTTCGAGACTGACACACTTCACCATTAGTAAGTAGAAGGGCTAAAATACAATGTACTTAAATCTTAACAATTTCTTGCAAACAATTTCTTGCAACACCTGTTGATGTAACTGTACAGCGACTTCTTCCTCTTTTTTTAGATAAAGATACCATCATATGATGGGTGTTTCCAAGAGGAGGACAAGGTGATTTTTTAAGTGGAGTGTGTCCTAATAAGCCAAAATGTATACTTTTACAACCAAGTTCTCTACCAAATCATACCTTGTTGGGGAAAGTGTGTCACATTGAAGAATGGATATCAAATTTCTCAGTCACAGTTAGCTTTTTTCAAAGTGATAATAAAAATTTTATGACTACCACATGTAATTTGTGTCAACTTTCTTTATCACGTATAACATGAAGGCAAGAAATAAAAATTGGTCCAGCAGTCATCAAAATGAATATGGAAAAATGCCCAATAATCTGTTGTGAATCCCATCACATGAATTAACTCCACACTCTATATATAATTCCCAAAATCTTAAACAGGTAAAGTACCAGGAACGGAGGCAATCCTTCACCAAAAAACACACCACATTGTAAGGAAAACCCTTAAAGCAATGACAGAGTCTCATTACTTAGTCTATTTTCTTCCACATTACAAATTAACTGCTAAAAGTTATTCCAAAACTGATTAATGATGACAGGTATGCTGGACAATAGTAAGTGCAACATAAATTAGTGCTTTATGTGCAAATTATTTGCACACAGTGTATGAATCAATGTGGAAGTCAAGTAATAAACCTTCTCCCACTTACAGGTGACACAGTAGACATTACTTTGTTGTAATATGCTCTTAGCTGAGGAGGTACAGTCATTTGAAAAGTCTGTTGGTCTGTTCCTGGTAGCAACCCTCGACGGCTACAGAGATCCTCCTCTTCCCGTTGCAGATGGTTAATCATACAATACATGTCTGTATCAGCAAATCCATGTGGTGACCTGTAAGTTGGTACGCAATCAAAAGCAAGGTATATAGTAACTGCTCACTTCAATTTTCTCATCCATAAGTAGCTGACAAATGTGTCTGAGCAGTTTGTACTCTTTATTGTGTTGTAAACAGAACTATGTCACTGGTTAGTAGATGGAATATCTAATAGTTATCAGCCGAAGTGTGTTTTCTAATTAGATGGAACGCAAAACAATGTGAAGTCCATATACTGCACAGAAATTACATTGGTAAATCACTGCTGCTTGGGAAAAAATTGGCAGGATTTGATTACAAAATTAAAAAATTACATTTGACACAAAAAAAAGCCTTTGAATAAGTGGTATAATACATATGATTTAGTAATGTACAACTAGCAATACAAAAACTGGTTGTAGCTGAAATTTGAACTACCCACTATGATACAGAAGAAACCAAACACATTAGAGGGTGCATCTTACTACTCACAAAATTAAAGAACACTTTTAAACATGAAATTGAAAAAAAAAGAAATGCCTTCTTAATACACATTATCAGGACATATCCTCAAAAGATACACAAGTAAACTGTGCCACATCATTCCCAGAATTATAGGCCTAGAAAACACAGCTGATGCCATAAGATGAAGTTAAGTATAGAATGACAGCAAGGAACAACTTCATGTAGCAATGTTTAGCATAATGTCTTCGTATCTTAGTGCAGGAAGCATTGTGTGACAAAAGATTTTGTTTCAAATCTCACACACCACACAACTGTTTGTGATGATTTGTTTAGTTTGTAAAAAACATGAAATTAATAAAATGCACAGTTCTTGTTCTTAAGAAGATATTTCCTGCCCTCAAACGCCATATCATACAGCTCTTTCTTCGCGCGCGCGCACGCACACACGCGCGCACACACACACACACACACACACACACACACACACACACACACACACACACACACACAAAACCACAACCACAACCTGTCCAACTACAATGTGCTGGCAACCGGGGACGGCAGTTTTGCAAGTAGACGGTGTGAGTGATTGTGTCCTGTGGAATAGTGTGGGGAGCAAGGGAGCAGGGAGCAGGAGGGAGGGTTCAGGAATGGTGGCTGACTTCTTGAAGGGTGGCAGCATGCAAGAGGGATATAAATGTATAAGAATGGGAGAGTTAATACTTGTAGGTTTGTGAATAATGGGTGGCATGGTTCTTTCTGATGTATAGTACACATATTCCTAGTGATTTCTTTCTGTGTATTTAGTATCTACACTACATTACTTCAGTTTCTACTAACACAACACTACGCACTGGTTTTTGTGTCAGTGCCAGTAATGGCTGACAATATTTGCTTTGCAAATGCAAAACTGCCCAGTTTGTTGTTACCAGTATTCAATGTGTGCCTGCCAGCTCAAATTTTTAACCCAATTTAATCCTAAGGATTTGAGTGAGTCCATTTCTTCTCTATCTTGGTTGTTGTCAATAAACTGGACTGTTTTGGTTTTGAATTGGTCAAGTGACTCCAAATATAGTAATCACATGCTAAGGCAAGTGTCCTGTAAGCAATCTGTTTTGAAGATTGGTTCATTTTGAGGATATCAGAAAACACATTCAAAGTCTGTCACCTACTCGACCTAAAACTGAGCCTATGTCATCATTCCAATTCATGTCCCCACAAATTCTTACTACCAGGTATTTGCATGAACTGACTGATACAAATTGTGACTCATAGATTTGTAGTTGTAGGATATGACAAATATGCATTTTGTGAAGTGCACAATTTTACATTTCTGAACATTTAAAGTGAGTTGCCACTCTTTGAACCACTTTAAAATCTTATCAAGATCAGACTGAATCTTTGCGCAGCTTTTCCAGATATTGCTTCATTATGGGTAAGTGCATCATCTCACAAAGTTGGAGGGTACTACTAAAATTCTATGCCAGATCATTAATGAACAATATGAACAGAAAGGTACCCAACATACTGCCACGAGGTATGCCTGATGTTACTTCTGTATCTGACTCTCCATCCAAGATAACATGCTGCAATTTCCCTATCCAGAACTCCTCAAGACAATACTAATTTGTTGTTGGATTCATTTGGGTCCTCACTAGATGCAATGTTTCTGTCTATTGCTATAAACTGACCTCCCACAGGTTCTAATCAACTCCTGTGGTACACATTCTATGAGCCATTGCAGTTTCCCTATTCTCCACTTTCGGTTTCAATAACTCTCAGCTCCAAGACAGCCGTATAAGAGAGATGTGAGTTCTGGGACTTTGCTATGAACACCCCAGCAGTTAACAACTAACATTTTTAGCTTTTCATTCTCCACATCTGATATCCATTCTTTTGCAATATTACTCTACCCAAAACTGGTATATCTACTGGGAGGTCTCGAAGATTCCACAAAACTAAGAAAATAACAATATGCATTACAGACATATTCTGTCACCCAAGTGATCATTTGTGTTGTATACTGCACTTATTCAAGTCACCACTGTGTTCCATAATGTTGTATACCCTGAGAAATCTACAGATGAACTCTACTTTGGTCCAGAAGAAAGAATCTTGATAAATTATTGACACGATGTTGTAAATCAACAACTGTCTGCACCTCAAAAATGAACTAGCTGTTTTCAGTACCAGTCCTCAGAAGGAACCAAGAACTGTCTCAAACCCAGCTGACAGACATTGTTGGTGCCAACATGAGTGATGATTTGCAGTTGACTGCATTCAAGGATCCCTGCAAAATGGCTCTTTCCCCCACTTCTCCCCCAGCCACTGCTGTGTGACAGTTTTCTGCCATACAAGGGTTCTCTATTGTCCACATCTAAAACAGATTTAACCCGTCAGTACACACAGGTGGTCTGTCAGACCAAGGAGGATATTTTCACATTAATGCAATGTTGAATGTTGTTTCCAAGAAGCTATCTTCTCAGTACCTTTAAGTGAGTGTAATAGGAGTCGTTTGGTATGGTGTATCTGGTATTTCAACAATAGTGCTTCCAGTTAGCTCACAACAAAGAGGTCAAGGGTCTCACAGGCCAGCTGCATGCACTGGTGTCAATTTATTGGTAGCTCCGCCAAGGTTACTCACGCTCGCACATATTTGCGGTATCTGCTTAGTTTAGTGGTAGAACAGATTTTTTTATGCTTTGTACCTTATTTTAGTGTGTTGTAAGTGTTGTAACTGCGTCGTGGCTTATTATTATGAGGCACAGGAGGAGAGAATTAGGAACTTGATTGAAGTAGTAATGGCTGAAAGTGACGCTGGTGATTCTGAAGATGGAGAAATCGGCTTTGAAGAAATCCAGGACCCAGAGTGGAAAAGTGATTCTGGCACCAAACAAAAAACGTCGAGAGATGAATCAGAAGACAGTGATTGTGGCGCTGACAGTGATGTGTTTGTCGGTAAAGATGGAACAGGATGGAACTCTCGTGCTCCACCAAAGAACTCCTGCACATGTTATCATAACATCATAACTTATTTACCAGGTGCGAAAGGTGCTGCGAAAAGTGCTACAAATCCCCTACAGTGCTGGGAACTGTTTTTTGATGAAAACATTATAAACATACTCATTGACTGTACTAATAGGTACATTCCAAGTATCCAGGGAAACTTTTCAAGGGAAAGAGATGCACAACAAACTAATAAAGCTGAAATAAAAGCCTTATTGGGATTATTGTACTACGCTGGTGTAATGCGAGCCCATCGACTAAGTCTACAAGATTTGTGGCGAACAGATGGCACAGGAGTTGAAATATTTCATCTCGCAATGGGCATAAACAGATTTTGTTTTCTCCTTCAATGCCTCAGATTCGACGATAAACAAACGAGAATGGAAAGGGAGAAAACAGATCACATGGCGGCGATAAGACAGGTGTCCAGTCTAATTGTTGAAAACTTTCAGAAGGCTTATACAGTTTATGAATACGTGACAATTGATGAAAAACTAGAAGCATTCTGTGGAAGATGCAGATTCTGACAGTATATGCCAAATAAGCCAAACAAGTGTAGAGTAAAGATTTTTGAAGCAGTGGATGCCAGAATGTTTTACACATTCAACATGGAGGTGTATGTTGGGCAACAGCCTGAAGACCCTTACAGACAGGACATCAGACCAGTTGAACTTGTTCAGAGACTTTGCCAACCTATCCTGAATACAGGCCGCAACATAATATTCGACAATTATTTTACAAGTTACGAGCTTGCAAACACATTGATTACAAAGAATACGACCATCGTTGGTACCCTGGGGAAGAACAAGAGACAAGTCCCAAGGGATTTATTAACACTAAAAACCAACAAGAAAAGTCATCTATGTTTGGGTTTCAGAAAAATTGCACCTTAGTCTCTTATGTGCCGAAACAAAATAGAGTGGTATTACTACTGTCAACGATGCACCACCATGGAAATATTGACGAAAATACAGGGAATGATAAAAAACCAGAAATTATCACTTTCTATAACCTTACTAAGGATGGAGTTGATGTTGTAGACAGAATGAGTGCAACATATAATGTAGCTAGAAACACAAGAAGATGGCCAATGGTTGTTTTTTATAGCATCATGAACACAGCTGCAATAAATGCTGCTATTATTTTCAACTCAAATCAGAAAGAACAACTCAGAAAATGAGAGTTTTTGAGGCAGCTTTCTTTTGCGTTTCTGCATGATCATCTTCAGCAAAGAGTAATGTCAAAAATATTGCCAAGGAAGATAACTGAGAGAATTGTAGAGCTTTGCAGTGTGAAAATTTCTGAAGTGGAATCAACTGCGACTTCACGAGGACGGTGTGTGGACTGCAGAAGCAAAAACATAAAAACAAGATATATTTGTAAGAACTGTAAGAAATACATTTGTCTTGAACATTCTGTTACTATGTGCCAAGACTGTATCGATAAAATATCTGATTGAATACATGCATTATTTTGATAACAGCTAAATTTTATGTATCTCCATTTGTGTAAATATTTTTGACCAAAATATTAAATTTATCCCTTAAATATATTTACTAAACTGATTTTTAATGATATTACTTCATTTAATAACGCTTCCCTCCATAATATACATCTAAATGCAAATTCAGAAAGATAGAAACTGCAAGGTGCTGTGAGACCAGCTGCGTCTACCGCCGTCCTGTTTCCAGGTGCGTGCACTGCAGGGTTAATATCTTATGATGCTTATATCAGTTTCAAGGCAGACACCATAGTGGTATCTGAGTTGGAGGTATATGAGTTGGAGCCTTTGGATTACATACACACAAGGCACCAGCAGCAAGTAAACCAAGCATGCTGTCTAGCAAGTAGGTCTTAGCCAAGTACGGACTCTGGCAAGTGGATTTAAAGTCCCATGTAGCTTGCCAAGCCATCACTTGCTCTCTGTATATGAGTCCTTCAATCACACTCCATTGCAATTCTAGTATAACAACTTGGCATTTTTATTTTGGATTACACTCACAGACTTCTGTCTTGGTACTATGGAATGGTTTCTGGTTTTTGGGTATCTTACCAGTCATCTACTTGCTGGCTGGATGGCTTCAAGCTATGGCACTTTGTGCTTGATGGTTTCACTACTTCAGCATGTGACTTCAACAGGTTTTTTTTCTCTTTGCAAGTCACCAGATGCAAGTGTTTCTATTGTGACTGATGGAAAAGTAGAAGGCAGATGTGTTAACAACAGATGACAGCTCTGCCACACAGACACTGGCATAATTCACAGCAGCAATTTTGAAGCAAGTTGACAGTTGCCAATGCTGCTTCCAGATATTTATAAGCAGCAAACAACTCCTTTATCACAATCTCGCAATAACAACAATCACTAGCCACATTGATTCACGAACTTAGCTCATACAAAGATAAAAATTAGAAGACAAATTACGTCAAAAACTAGGCTGTATTTATGTCAAAACTGAACCAATTGCAATTAAAGATGAAACTGGGAATATACTCTTTCTCTTCTAGTAGATCATATGATGTCTTGTGCTAAGACAGTGTCCTACTCTAGCAGAGTTACCTACTTGGCCTATGGGTGTATAATAATGATGTTCACTGCAACAGTCTTGCATCATGTGACATGTCTAGCCAATACACAACATTTTTATATGCCTTGTTTCCTAAGACTGAGATTGTTTCTGAAAGAATCCACAAATGTTCCACGTGTGGTTGAAAGACATATTTAATGCTGTGTCTGCTAAGGTTACTTCCAAATCTTGAAGAAATTACCACTGAAGTATGGCAAGAATATTGTGATAATGGAGTCCTGTTTCTTCATTTTGTTCCCTGGACTGGAGTAACTTTGATGGAAATTATGCTGAATTTGTTTCTATGAATAAATGTTCTGTCATAAAAATCTCCTCAGATTTAAAGTTCACCCAGTGCACTATCAGGATTGGGAACAATATGTGCTCTCCAAACCAGTATGTGCAATGGACCATCACAAAGTTGCAGGGTGTGAAAACTTGGAGGCTGAATAGGTTGGTGGTACATGTTATGCCCAAGTATTCCACTGGCTTTCCTCCTTTTGTACCTCCATCACAAACTGAATTATTTGGAGGGAGTGAATTTAAATGTTGAATGTCTCCCAAAAGACTAGACGATACACTCTTTTTCCGGGGGGGGGGGGGGGGGGGGGGGGGGACAGAACACCTTGAATGACTAGAGACAGAACATTAATATTCACAGGACACGTACATTGGTACGTTCTGCAGAAATCATTAACATTTGAACCATATTGGCCAGCATGTTCAAAGTCAACATCGATAATACTGCGCAACACCACGTACCAGTAAAATGTGCCTGCAGCTCTTGTTGTCACTATAAACCAAAGGTAGTGGAGCAGACATGTTGGATGCCTCGCAAGCGTATGCACGAACCGTACCATCAACTCAGTTAGTTTGAAAGAGGGCACATTATAGGCATAAGAGAATGTGATGCATCCATCCAGGAAATTGCTGCTTGTGTGGGACAAAGTGTTTTGTCAGAGCAACGGATGTTCACAGAATACTTCACAGAAGGCCATAGAACACGAACAGATGGGTCAGATTGCACCATTCAGATCGTCCCTTGAGAAGATTGACACCTCATTCAAATGGCATTGCAGGATAGATCTGTTTCCTCCTCAGCTCTGGCACAACAGTGAAACAGTGTAACACATCGTACACTATCAGGGCTGACAGTCCAGATGAATCCAGGTTCTATTTGTTCCAAAATGATGGCTGCCTTTTGATTCGCCACAGACAGGAAGGACTGAATTTGCACAAGATACAGTGCCAACTCCAGGCCTTCTGGTAAGGGGTGCTATTGGGTACAATCACAAATCACAGTTGGTGAATGTCCAGAGCACTGCACTCAGCGTGAACTACATGAATGACATCCTGTGACCTGTAGCCATACCCTATCTGCACAACATCCCAGATTCCATTTTTGCAAGGCAAGTAATTCTGGTAGGAGTTAGATAAAAGGGTGGGATGCTGCAATTGAAGTTAAGCATGATATATTCAGCAGCATGTTGTGTCACTGTGTGGTCAAATGAATCAATAAATAGTCAGCAGAATGTAGTTTGTGTGTGTGTGTGTGTGTGTGTGTGTGTGTGTGTGTGTGTAAGAGAGAGAGAGAGGGGGGGGGGGGGGGGAGGCAGGGAGAGAGTTTGTTAGTTACATGTTCTGTAGATCATTTGAATGATCCTTTTATTGAGATAAAGGGGAATTAGTCAATTTACAAGATACGTATACATCATTAATGAGAACATTACTTTTTAGACCTACCCAGGCCACTACATTTAAAAACTAGTTTTTTAAAAGGCTACCAATTTCTAAATAGAAATTTGTACATGGTATACAAGGAGTTGTCCAAGACAAATGATTTTAGGTTAGATTTACAACTTGCTTTGTTACCTGTTACACATTTTATGACATTGGGCAAATGATCAAACATTTTTGTTGCTGTGTATTGAACTCCTTTCTGAACCACTCACAGCTTTAATAATGGATAATAAAGGTAATTTTTCCTTCTAGTGTTGTAGGTATAGATATCATGATGGATTATTTACGATGCACTTCATTACTGAATATATGCAATGTCATTGTGCAGTTAAAAAGCCTAACTCCTTGAAGAGAGATCAACATGATGATCACAAGTGAATACCACATATTACTATTACTGCTCACTTTTGGGCAATTAGTACTTTCTAAGTGATCAGTTAACCCTGAAAATTATTCCTTTAGCTGATACTGAGTGGAAATGTGCAAAATAGAACAGGAGGTTGATTTGTTTGTTTCTATGACTGGGAACCACACAAAGATCAGATGCAGCTGAACTGAATTGATTGGGAAGTGCAGTAATGTGCTGCAACTGTGTATACCCAGGACATAAACACGGTTTTAGGTCTTAGTTTTAGGTATTTTCATGTGCCATATGTATAAATATGGACATCACCAACCAAGTGCCCTCAATCAATGTCATCTGACAAAAAATCTGCATTGTAGTCTCCACAAACAATGACTTCTCATTTAAATCTGAATACAATTATTAAAATGATATCTAATGTAACTGATAGATAAAAAAATCTTCTCTCCAATGACAGCAGGGGAACACATACACAAAGGGATTTAACTTTTAAAAGCTTTTGGAGCCAGTGGCTTCTTCTTATTCTGGCAGAAAAGTTGAAGGGGAAGGAGAAAAGTCCTCCAGAACCATCCAGTAAATCTTCCCTGACCTGGGATTCTGGGTGACTTTTCTGAACTGTACCCCTTTCCCTAAACCACTCCAGTCCTTTTCCTTCGCCCCACTTCTTTCCCCTTCAACTCTTCTGCCATACAAAGGAGCCACTGGCTCCGAAAGCATGTAAAAGTTAAATCCTTTTGTGTGTGTGTGTGTGTGTGTGTGTGTGTGTGTGTGTGTGTGTGTATGTTCCCCTTCTGCTGCTTGGTGAGTAGATGTTTTATTTATTCATTTACATTATATTATCAATAACTGATTATTTCTGATGTTATCTAATGTAATAGGATAGATAAAAAAACTCCTCACCAAGTGGCCGCAGGGGTACATATATTGAAAGGCATAGAACTTTGCAAGATTTCGGAGTCAGTGGCTCCTTCGTCTGGCAGAAGGGTTGAAGGGGAAAGAAGAGAGGTGAAGGAAAAGGACTAGTGAGGTTTAGGAAATGTGGAGAGTTCAAAAAAGTTGCCTTGAACCCTGAGCCAGGATAGATTGACCAGATGAGATGAAAAGGAAAAACTGATTGTTGGGGACTGCACTGGATGAGATTTGAAAACCTAAGAGATTAAAGGTGGGAGATAGGGCGATATGCAACACAGAAATTACTGTCAAAACATCATGTACAAGTTAATAAGAGCAGAAAGTTAAGCACATTGTATGTGTTAATACTCTTAGGTTTTTGCTCTTATTAACTTATGCATTATGTTTTGGCAGTAATCTTCGTACTGCACACCCTTTCTTCCACCTTTCAGCTCTCACATTTTCTAATCTTATCCAGTGCAGTCCCCAGCAATCAGACTTTCTTCCCTCTCTATCCAGTAGGTCTCCCCTGACCCAGGGCTCTCAGTGACTTTTCCAAACCCTCCTGCTGCCACTTGATGAGTAGATTCTTTTTATGTATCCAATCACACCACACTTTCAAAAATTGATTAATTTCATTAAAATGGTATCTGGCAGTTTAAGATATTTGCTGCTGTCAGTATTCTTTAGCATCTGCATTTCTTGGTCCATTTTCTTGTTACAGCATTTATAAACCAGTAAAGCCTGAGTCAACCGCATTTTTGTTTATGTAGCCACCTGTCTTTCTGTATTATACTTCAAATGTATTTAAAGATTTTTTGAGGCACAAATTAGGATAGTGTCTGAAATCTGGACAGATTCCTTTAATACAATAATTGTAATCAAATTATTCATTTTACTTCACATCCCCACACTGAAAATTTCAATTGCTAAAAAACAGTAGAAAATGACGGGAGATGGACAATGACTTTGGAATTTTGGTCTTATCTGTATTGACCCAGCAAATTCTTATCAATACATATTTTCCACATGTGTATACTACCTGTGACCCACAATTTACACACTAATATTACTTTAGATGATAATGACAATATAAATACTACCTTCCATGCACATAGAAGCCATAATTCTCTGAAGCAAGAATGAAGACACTTATATTAGCCATAGAACAGAGATCCACAAATTCTTGAACTGCATTCTTGATGTATCTTTCATAGATTGTTGTGGCAAATAACCACTGTAAAAAAAAGTTAATATTTGATAATCAATCACAAAAATATTCCAAATTATATTATCACATACAATATTTCAATTTAATATACAAAATGCAAATGCCAGTGACATCATATTATAATTGCAGGTCACAAAAGGCAGAATGGTAAGGATAGTTCTACTGTGTCTGACTCTTCAAATATTGCAACAGATGCATTTTAGTTGTTGTTGTTGTTATTATTATTATTATCATTCATTCTTTCTTTACTTTCTCAGACGTTACGTCTGGTTAAAAATGGAAAGTGACGCGGACCTTGATCAAGCGTCACTTCCTTTTAACTGTATGGTATGTGTTATATTGCATTTAGGAACTTTCGGGTAATTGAACATGTATCAAGAATCACAGATTTCTGTAGTTGTATATATAAGTTTGGATGTAGCTGTATTGCATTGATGTACTGGTGGATATTGTGTGGTATAACTCCTGTAGTTGATAGTATAATTGGTATAATGACAACTTTATCCTGATGCCACATGTCCTTGACATCCTCAGCCAGTTGGATGTATTATTCAATTTTTTCTCCTGTTTTCTTTTGTGTATTTGTTGTATTGGGTATGGATATTTCGATTAGTTGTGTTAATTTCTTCTTCTTATTGGTGAGTATGATGTCAGGTTTGTTATGTGCTGTTGTTTTATCTGTTATAATGGTTCTGTTCCAGTATAATTTGTATTCATCGTTCTCCAGTACATTTTGTGGTGCATACTTGTATGTGGAAACATGTTGTTTTATAAGTTTATGTTGTAAGGCAAGCTGTTGATGTATTATTTTTGCTACATTGTCATGTCTTCTGGGGTATTCTGTATTTGCTAGTATTGTACATCCACTTGTGATGTGATCTACTGTTTCTATTTGTTGTTTGCAAAGTCTGCATTTATCTGTTGTGGTATTGGGATCTTTAATAATATGCTTGCTGTAATATCTGGTGTTTATTGTTTGATCCTGTATTGCAATCATGAATCCTTCCGTCTCACTGTATATATTGCCTTTTCTTAGCCATGTGTTGGATGCGTCTTGATCGATGTGTGTTAGATGATACGGGTGCTTGCCATGTGGTGTTTTCTTTTTCCAATTTACTTTCTTCGTAACTGTTGATGTTATGTGATCTAAAGGGTTGTAGAAGTGGTTATGAAATTGCAGTGGCGTAGCCGATGTATTTATATGAGTGATTGCTTTGTGTATTTTGCTAGTTTCTGCTCGTTCTATAAAGAATTTTCTTAAATTGTCTACCTGTCCATAATGTAGGTTTTTTTATGTCGACAAATCCCCTTCCTCCTTCCTTTCTGCTTAATGTGAATCTTTCAGTTGCTGAATGTATGTGATGTATTCTATATTTGTGGCATTGTGATCGTGTAAGTGTATTGAGTGCTTCTAGGTCTATGTTACTCCATTTCACTACTCCAAATGAGTAGGTCAATATTGGTATAGCATAAGTATTTACAGCTTTTGTCTTGTTTCTTGCTGTCAATTCTGTTTTCAGTATTTTTGTTAGTCTTTGTCTATATTTTTCTTTTAGTTCTTCTTTAATATTTGTATTATCTATTCCTATTTTTTGTCTGTATCCTAGATATTTATAGGCATCTGTTTTTTCCATCGCTTCTATGCAGTCGCTGTGGTTATCCAATATGTAATCTTCTTGTTTAGTGTGTTTTCCCTTGACTATGCTATTTTTCTTACATTTGTCTGTTCCAAAAGCCATATTTATATCATTGCTGAATACTTCTGTTATCTTTAGTAATTGGTTGAGTTGTTGATTTGTTGCTGCCAGTAGTTTTAGATCATCCATGTATAGCAGATGTGTGATTTTGTGTGGGTATGTTCCAGTAATATTGTATCCATAATTTGTATTATTTAGCATGTTGGATAGTGGGTTCAGAGCAAGGCAGAACCAGAAAGGACTTAATGAGTCTCCTTGATATATTCCACGCTTAATCTGTATTGGCTGTGATGTGATATTATTTGAATTTGTTTGGATATTAAGTGTGGTTTTCCAATTTTTCATTACTATGTTTAGGAACTGTATCAATTTAGGATCTACTTTGTATATTTCCAATATTTGTAGTAACCATGAGTGGGGTACACTATCAAAAGCTTTTTGGTAATCAATGTATGCATAGTGTAGCGACCTTTGTTTAGTTTTAGCTTGATATGTCATCTCTGCATCTATTATCAGTTGCTCTTTACATCATCGTGCTCCTTTGCAACAGCCTTTTTGTTCTTCATTTATAATTTTGTTCTGTGTTGTATGTGTCATTAATTTCTGTGTAATGACTGAAGTTAATATTTTGTATATTGTTGGTAGGCATGTTATGGGGCGATATTTAGCTGGGTTTGCTGTGTCTGCTTGATCTTTAGGTTTCAGATAAGTTATTCCATGTGTAAGTGTATCAGGGAATGTGTATGGGTCTGCAATGTAACTGTTAAATAATTTAGTTAGATGTGAATATGTTGAGGTGAATTTCTTTAGCCAGAAATTTGCTATTTTATCTTTTCCGGGGGCTTTCCAATTGTGAGTAGAATTAATTGCTTGGGTGACTTCATGTTGCAAAATTATCACTTCAGGCATTTGTGGTATCATCTTGTATGTATCTGTTTCTGCTTGTATCCACCATGCATGCCTGTTATGTTGTACCGAGTTTGACCATATGTTGCTCCAGAAGTGTTCCATGTCTTCTATGTTTGGTGGATTGTCTATTTTAATGTGTGTGTTATCTATTGTCTGGTAAAATTTCTTTTGGTTTGTGTTGAATGTTTGGTTTTGTTTCCTTCTATTTTCACTTTTTTTGTATCTTCTAAGTCGTTTGGCTAATGCTTGTAATTTCTGCTTCTTTTCATCTAATTGCTCTATCACTTCTTGTTGTGAGATTTTACCTAACCTTTTTCGTTTTTTTTCTGACATTTCATTTCTTATAAATTGTGTTAGCCGTCTGATGTCTTTTCTCAGTTTTTCTATTCTGATCTGTAGCCTGTGTTGCCATGCTGGTTTTATGGGTTTCTTCTGTGTGTTGGTTGGTTCTGATCTCTGCCTAGTGTGTATATTTAGTGAAGTGAGTGCTCCTATATAAACCAGTAGTTGTAACTCTTCCATAGTTGTGTTTTCATTTATTTTGTTGTGTATGATTGTGTTGATAGTTTTTATTGTAGTTTCGACTTGTGGGTTATTTGGCGGTCTATGCAAGAATGGTCTAATGACTGTATTTGTGTCTTTGTATTCTATATATGTCAGCTGAAATTTTTCTTCTATATCTAACATGTGTGTCACTTCGTGTTCTATTTGTGCTTGTTCTGGTGGCTGTCTTAAGATTTCGTTTTCCTTTGACTGTTTAATTGATGCGTGTTGTTCTTTATTTGTTTGCTCTGGGATGTTTGAGTCCATTACTGTATTTTCTTCTTCTTCTGATTGCACATTATTTTGTTCCAGTATTTGTTGTACTTGTTGTTTGATGTTTTCTAATTCTGACTGGGGTATCCTGTTATTTTTGATTATTACACGGATCTGATCAGCTAGTCGTTGTTCTGTTAAAAATTTTAATTCTGGGTATCTGGTAATAAATGTTGTGTATACTTGTGATCTGTATCCAGTTGTGTTGGTTCCTAGATTTGTTGCTTGGTAATAACAGAACATGAGGTGTCGATTAACTTCATCTGACCATCTCATCCTCTGTCTTTGTTTTCCTTCTAGGGTGGTTGCAGGAAGCATATCCTGCAAAACACCTCTATTTGGATTTGAATCATTTTCCAGTTGGCTAGCAGTGTCGTTACCATTGTGGACAGGCATAGGGTTCAAGCGTCGTCCCCGACCATGACGGCGCTTGTCCGAGGCTTCTTTAGTTCTGTCCTGAACCAACTAATCACACTAAAAGGGGGGTTAGCCCTATTAGTGGTTTGTTCTTTTCGTCGCCTTTTACGACTGGCAGAACATACCGGAGGCCTATTCTTTTCCCGGGCCTCCACGGGAATTATTATTATTATTATTTATACACAGTGTAGTGGTGCCACACAATGTCATTATGAAACCAAATACCTGGTGCAACATCACTGTCAACCACTGTGATGCTGCTACCCACTGGGTGCTTGTAATCGAGAACACCCTCTACAAAACCTTGGCAGAATTTGACTTATAAGCCAGCACCGGATGGGTCTAAGACAGGTGTAACATGATCTGTGGAGTGAAAGTGAATGTGTTTTCAGATTGACTAAGGTGTTTACAATGCGGACTCAGTTTGTCATAGCGAGAGCTTTGGTATGGTATAAGCCAGAATTTCCTGTAGAATACAGTCTTAACATAGCTTGCACTGTTTCCTAGGAGCAACATATATATAGTGTCACCCCTTCTTGGCAGTGTGTGTACATCATCTTTCACAAATGTGTCAACAACTTATGACCCATGTCACATGCAAATCAGACCTTGAACATTTCTGTAATTATGAAGTGTGTGGATTTTCAACCATGAAACACTTACGACGACTAACACAAACCCCAAATATCAGGAGTTAATGACAGCTATATTACAGGTGCAGTGTAAGCTCAACAAATTCACAGAAATGACTCCCGCACCACCTGCATTTACAGATTTTCCACCATCTAGTGAACAACATGAAGAGAGGGATACTTCTGATAATTGTAGTTATAGTTTTTGGCTTGTCTCGCTTCTAACTCAGAAAGCCAAAAGGCCATGTTCTTGTCATGAAATCCCAAGTTGCATCACCTAATACAGAAAACGGACTCATTAACTAATCTGGCAGATCTTGAGTTGTCTACAATACTTGCTTTATCACAAAAACATTTTTTGACAACAAAAATATGTTATTGCAGCAAGGTTAGCATTTTGGCAGTGAAAAAAGGGCCTCAACCAATATTATGCAGAGTGGACCACCAATCTACGTGAATTAAGTAAGAATTGCAATTTCAAATGTTTGCACAGGCACAAGCCTTGCTAAACCAATCTACTTTCTTAAGTTGGGAGCACAAGCTAAAGTGAAAACTTACCATATACTGACCATGGACGAAATCTTTGCAAAATTAGACCATGGCACTTTATTTGACATAACTGACCTCCTAGAGGCATGTTTTCTAATCCCCTTGAATGCAGTGTCAAAAGCTTACCTAGTACTACATATCAACAATATTATTAAATGAATAGATGGCTACTCACCTCCTGTCACAGACAGGAAAAAACTGTAATACATTTCAGCTTTCAGCCAAAAGGCCTCCCAAAGAAGCCTCCGCCACACACCGTCAGGTGGCTTGCGGAGTATGGATGTAGATGTAGACGTAGAAGAAAATACACATTTACACAAGCACGCATGACCACTGTCTCTGTCCGCTGAGCTTGGACTAAAATATGCCCTATGCCCCTACCGTTATAACTGATTACCTTTCAGAATCTCTTTAGCCACTGCCAAATACCAACATTTCATGGATCAATTATTACAAGGTATTCCCACCTACGGCACAGCATTGACAATATTTTGATCACAGGTACAGCTCAACAGGATCACCTACACAACTTCAAGCTTTCATTCTGAAAATCAGCAAGTGTTCTTTCATGCAACCTTCCTTGACATATTTATAGTTTAAACTCTTGGCAAATGGACTGCAACCAATGGATTATGTGGTGGCTATTGATAAAATGTGGCACCTCATGAATAAAATATACATACAAATGTTTCTGGGTAAGATCAACCGTTACGTTTGATTCACTGCAAACCTAACAGAATCCCACCCACTGAACCAATTATGATGCCAGGGCACAGGTTTCAAATGATCACCGTGCTGCCAACTAGCTTTCCACGTTTTAAAAGATTGCATGTTCAACGACATTCAGCTCTGGTTTGCCTCTGTTAGTAGTAACAAACTGATACATGCCCCACAGTATTGGTACACTCCTGTCCCATAAATAGGCAGACTGCACTGACTGTCCTAGTGTGTATTCTTCAAGACCTTATTTGCTCCTCAGCAATGCTACTCTTCAATGGAGTGGAAGACTCTTGCTATCATTTATGCACTTCAGAAGTTTAAAAATTCCTTTATGGACATAAATTATGTCTTGTCATGGGTAATCACATATTGCTCATCGTCATTCGCCCAAAGCATTGCTTACCAGACTAAACCATCCATTGCCTCCAGTGCTGGATGCTGTACTTGTTTAACTTTCAATATTATATCCACTATCAAGCAGCAACATTACACATAAATGATGATGTGCTGTCCCGGTGCCCCATAGGACCTGACCCATCTTTGACCAATATGAATTGATGTGTTTCCAACTTAATTCATATCTGGATTTGATGACTTCTCTTAACATCATGTAATGTAACTGCTGCCACCAGCAAGAACCTCATATGGCATTTCATCACTCAATTTGTGCAACATGGGTGACTAGACCCTACTCCCAGGCCTGAAGTTCATCTCCATGGGCCACTGCAGCATGTACTACACTACACTAAAACAAAGAGGTTTGATTTGGGTCTCGGATGAGGAGCACACCCACATCCTGCTTCCTTCCTCTTGTCAGTCAAAAGTGTTGCACTTCCTGCACATTGCCCATTCGGGCATGACCCAGATGAAAAGTTTGCTGGGGCAACATGTATTCTGGCCAGATACTGACTCTGACATGTGGGCCTGGTCCACCAATGTTCTGCCACTCACACCCATCAAGCTGCACCTCCCCAGCTCTTCCTGGACCAGCACTGTGGGGCAGATTTTGCTGGTCTTTTCTGGGCTTCATGTGATTAGTCATAATTAATCCCTTTTCTGACTTCCCTTCCACATGACTCAGTTTACTACTGAAGCTACTATCACAGCCTCGAAAAAAATTATTGCCCTTGAAGGCAATCCAAGAAATTTAGTTTCTGTTAACAGAATGGCATTTACCTCTAATAACTTTGAATGGTTATGTACCTGTTATGGGACCGAACACCTGTGCACCACACCTTTTCACATGCTTCAACAGGACCTAACATCCTCTGCAGTTTTCTAGCAACTTACAGGGCCACACTGTCCACGGGCTGCAGTCTAGTGGAGTGGCTGCATGACTGGCATGACCTTCTTGGATACGCTGCAACCACTGTCAGTGCACACCACAACCGAGGCCTCCCTCTTCCAGGTGGGCACCCAGGTGTAAGGCTCTCAAGTCTCGCACCATTCAACATGCGTCCATGGGATGACCTCTGTGCACTGCAGGTCATGATGTATAGTGTGGCTTCTATCAATGCACTTCTGTGATGGCATTGAAATTAACTTTGCCTATGCCATCCTGGTCAGCAGCCACCTATTCCTCTGAGCTTGGTGGACCAACCAGTCCCATGGTGTCTCACGCATCTACCACCAACCCTCCTCCTGTGGTGGTGGTGGTGGTTGTTGGTATGTTTAAGGGGGACTAAACAGCGAAGGTCATCAGTCCCCCATTCCAAAATCAGGCGAGCCCAAAATCGACGGAGCAGGTAAAAACCAAAGGGGGAGGAGACGTCCCCCCAGGCGCTAAAAGAACACAAATGCAGCAACAAACACTACAAACAAGAACAGGACAGAGGAACACCAGACAGAAAGAAACAGAAGAAAGGAAGATGGCCGGAGACTGGTTGACTGACCACGAGAACAAAAATGGGAAAGAGTCAACCATCTCACGGCACACCAGAACAGCAACAGACACAAGGACAAAAGACACAGAAAGGGAAAGGTGCAGGACCTCCCTAAATCGAACCATAAAACGGACTACCACGGATAAAATTTAAAACGTCATCAGCCATGGAGGCATCGTCAGATAAAACCAAAGCCAAAGTGCCCGGGAGATTAAAAGATTGCCGGAGTGTGCGCAGTCGAGGACACTCCAGCAAAATGTGGCCGACCGTCAGCCGGGACCCACACCGACACAAGGGGGGATCCTCCTGACGCAACAGATGGCCGTGCGTCAGGTATGTATGGCCGATGCGCAGCCGACACAGGACTACCGAGTCCCTGCGAGAAGCCCGCAGGGAGGAACGCCACACATCGGTCGTCTCCTTGACAGCCCGCAGTTTATTCGGGGCTGTCATGCCACGCCACTCAGCAGCCCACATCCCACTCAGCTTACGGCGCAACACCAGCTGCTGGTCGTGAGCCGAAAGGCCGATCTCCAAAGCCGGGGCGTCGATCGCCCCTTTGGCCAGCCTGTCTACACGTTCGTTCCCTGGGATGCCAACATGACCGGGCGTCCAAACCAGGACCACCGAACGACCAGAACGGGCAATGGCGGAAACAGTCTCCTGAATGGAGGACACCAGAGGAGAGGAGGGATAGCAGCGGTCGATGGCCTGAAGGCTGCTCAGGGAGTCACTGCAGATGACGATGGTCCCACCTGAGCAGAAACGCATATGCTCAAGAGCGCGCAAGATTGCCACCAGCTCTGCAGTAAAAATACTGCAGCCAGCCGGCAAGGAGCGTTGCTCAACATGGGCAGCGTGAGCAAAAGCGTAGGCAGTGCGACCATCAACCAGGGAACCATCCGTGTAGACAGGCTCACAGCCCGGAAATGATTCGAGGAGCGCAAGAAAACGGCGACGGAGGGCCACAGGCGGAACCGAGTCCTTAGGTCCCTGTGCCAAATCCAGACGGACTGACGGCCGGGACAAACACCAGGGAGGCGTAGGTGTACGGACCCGGAAGGGAGGCAGAAGAGGGAATGACCCCAGTTCTGACAGCAGGGACTGGACACGGACAGCTATGCAAAGCCCAGACCTAGGTCGCCGTTCGGGCAGATGGAGGACCATAGCAGGGAAAAGCAGGCGACGATTGGGATGATCTGGCGAGCAATGAACGTGGACAGCATAGTCGACGAGCAGACGATTGCGGCGAATCCGCAGCGGGGGAACCCCGGCCTCCACCAGTAGACTATCCACGGGGCTGGTGCGAAAAGCGCCAGTGGCAAGCCTAACCCCACAGTGGTGTATGGGGTCTAACAACTTCAACACTGAGGGGGACGCAGACCCATAGGCCAGGCTCCCATAATCAAGCCGGGACTGCACAAGGGCTCTGTACAATCGCAGCAGCGTGCAGCGATCCGCACCCCAAGACGTGTGGCTAAGGCAGCGGAGGGCGTTGAGGTGCCGCCAGCATTTTTGCTTCAGCTGAGTAATATGAGGAACCCATGTGAGCCGGGCATCAAACACGAGTCCCAAGAAGCGGCAAGTGTCCACCACTTCAAGCAGGTGGCCGTCGAGGTAAAGTTCAGGATGAGGGTGGACCGTCCGACGCCTGCAGAAGTGCATTACTCGAGTCTTGGCAGCAGAGAACTGAAAGCCATGAGTCAGAGCCCATGATGCTGCCTTGCGAACGGCGACTTGCAGCCTGCGTTCGGCGACTCCCGTAGTCGTGGAGCTAAATGAGATGCAGAAGTCGTCGGCATACAAAGAAGGAGACACCGACGACCCCACTGCTGCAGCCAAACCATTAAGGGCCACTAAAAATAAGGAGACGCTCAACACCGAGCCCTGCGGGACCCCATTTTCCTGTATATAAGAGGAACTAGAGGTGGCACCGACTTGCACCCGGAAAGAGCGGCGGAATAAAAAACTTTGAAGAAAAGCCGGGAGCCGACCACGAAGACCCCACCCATGCAACGTGGCGAGGATGTGACGCCTCCATGTGGTGTCATACGCCTTCCGCAGATCGAAAAATACAGCAACAAGATGCTGACGTCGGGCAAAAGCCGTACGGACAGCAGATTCCAGCCGCACCAAATTGTCCACTGCAGACCGGCCCCGACGGAAGCCACCCTGGGATGGAGCGAGGAGACCGCGCGACTCAAGGACCCAACACAAACGCCGCCCCACCATACGTTCGAGCAATTTGCACAAAACGTTTGTGAGGGTAATGGGACGATAGCTGTCCACCGCCAGTGGGTCCGCACCAGGCTTCAAGATGGGGACAATAACACCCTCTCGCCATTGCGACGGGAACACGCCTTCGCTCCAAATGCGATTAAATATCGCGAGAATGTGTCGCTGGCAGTCCCTGGAGAGATGCTTCAGCATCTGTGCGTGGATGCGGTCCGGTCCTGGTGCTGTATCAGGGCAATCGGCGAGGGCAGCGAGGAATTTCCTCTCGCTGAAAGGAGCATTGTAAGTTTCAGAACGACGCGTGTGGAACGATAATGGCGTCTGCTCGGCCCGCTCCTTGAGAGAGCGAAAGGCGGGGGGATAAGTTGCAGTCGCAGAGCTCTTAGCGAAGTGCGCAGCAAGGTGTTCAGCAATGGCGGCAGCGTCCGTGCACACAGCGCCGTCCAAAGAGATCCCAGGGACACCCGCAGGGATCTGGTGGCCATAAATCCGCCGTATCCGGGACCACACGAGCGACGGGGAGACACGGGAGCCCAAGGAGGAAACATACCGCTCCCAGCACTCCTGCTTACGCCGTGCAATAAGATGACGGGCGAAGGCACGGAGCCTCTTAAAGGCGATGAGGGTCTCCAGAGACGGGTGCCGCCTATGACGCTGGAGAGCCCGCCTACGGTCGCGAATAGCCTCAGCAATCTCCGGCGACCACCAGGGTACAGCCTTCCTCCGAGGGAGGCCAGAAGATCGGGGGATGGCAGCCTCGGCCGCTGAAATTATGGATGTGGTTAAAACATGGACCACCTCGTCAATGTCACCCTGTGGGGGAGACGCAAAGACAGCAGCAGAAGTAAAAGCCGGCCAGTCTGCCCTGTGGAGAGCCCAGCGGGGCAGGCGCCCAGAAGAACGACGCTGGGGTAGTGACAAATAGATGGGAAAATGGTCACTACCGCACAGGTCAGGGTGCACCCTCCAGTGGAGGGATGGGACAAGTCCGGGGCTGCAAAGAGAGAGATCGATGGCCGAGAACGAGCCATGGGCAACACTGAAATGTGTGGGAGCACCGGTGTTCAAGAGGCTAAGGTCGAGCTGAGCCAACACATGCTCCACGGCCCGACCGCGGTCATCAGAGGCAGTCCCACCCCATAGAGGGTTGTGGGCATTGAAATCGCCCAGAAGCAGCAATGGTGGCGGGAGTTGAGCCAGCAGCGCAGCCAAGACATGGCGGGGGAGCTCCCCATCCGGAGGAATGTAAACAGAGCAAACAGTAATAGCCGGCGAGAGCTCAACCCAGGCAGCAACTACCTCTAAAGGCGTCTGAAGGGGTACTGGCGAGCTACAGACAGAGTGGTGAACAAAGAGGCAAACCCCACCTGACGCTCGTTGACAGGCAGCACGGTTCTTATAGTATCCCCGATAACCGCAGAGCAATGCAGAGAACAGGGGAATCACTCAGAAGCATCCGGAGTTCTGGCAGGTGGCGGAAATAACCGCCGCAGTTCCATTGGAGAATGGAAGCAGGAAGGGACTGGGAGGGCGTGAATGCGACTAAGAGGCAGACAGCGCTTCAGAGCCAACCGCCGCCACTGGGGGAGAGTCAGCTGAGTCCATAGGAGAGGCCCCTAAGAGTTCCGTGAGGGCGAGATCCGCGGCAGAGGCGAGGATCTCCACCTCATCCCCGGAGCCAGGACTATGTACAGCAGGCGGTGCTGAAACCGCCGGAGCGTCCTTCTTCTTGGACACATTCCGTTCCTTCTTCTCGCGTCTGCCCTTAGGGTGAGAGGGCTGGGAGAGCTTCTCTGAAGGAGCGTCGGAGGCTGACGACGACGCAGAAGCCCTACGACCAGCAGGTGGCGGAACCTTCAGCCACTGGCTGACATCTGGCTGGGAAGGAGAAGAAACGGAGGAAGGGAGAGCCCCGAGGGACCCCTTCCGCGAGAGAGGAACCGGCGGAGGCAACGCCGCCGGAGAAGGAGGGGGAGGAATCGAGCCTCCCGGTTGTGGAGCAGATGTCACTCCCGAAGTAAGCTTGGGGGGAGCGACAGAAGAGGGTTTGCCCCCAACTGCTAAGGGGGCAAGAGAGGAAGGCTTGCCCCCAGGCACGAGGGGGGCAGACAGAGATACATGGCCCCGAGGGCCCACTGAAGGCGGCACAGATGAAGCGACAACAGTCGCTCGTGCGGGCGACGATAACGTGGCTGCAGCATAAGATGTTCGAAGGGAAGCAGGATACAACCTTTCATATTTCTGTTTAGTCTCTCGATAAGTAAGCCGGTCCAGGGTCTTACATTCCATGATCTTCTGCTCCTTATGAAGAACGGGGCAATCCGGCGAGCATGGAGAGTGGTGCTCCCCACAGTTAACACATACAGGCGGAGGTGCACATGGAGAATCAGGATGAGAGGGGCGTCCGCAATCTCGACATGTAGCGCTGGATGGGCAACGGGAGGACATATGCCCAAACTTCCAGCACTGGAAGCACCGCATCGGGGGAGGCACGTATGGCTTGTCGTCGCAACGGTAAACCATCACCTTGACCTTCTCGGGCAAGACATCACCCTCAAAGGCCAAGATAAAGGCACCGGTGGCCACCCTGTTTGTCTTGGGTCCTCGATGGACACGACGGACAAAATGCACACCACGTCGTTCCAAGTCGGCTCTCAGCTCGTCATCGGATTGCAACAAGAGGTCACGATGGTAAATAATCCCCTGGACCATATTTAAGCTACTGTGGGGAGTGACGGTAACAGGGACGTCACCCAGCTTATCACACAAGAGCAACGCTCGTGACTGGGCTGGGGAGGACGTCTTGAGGAGGATGGACCCATTCCTCATTTTTGACAACCCCGCCACTTCCCCAAACTTATCCTCCAGGTGTTCCACAAAAAACATAGGCTTCGTCGGAAGAAAGGAGTCACCATCAGTCCTGCTGCAGACAAGGTATTGCGGTACGTAAGGCTCCCGCTTGGCACTAGATCGGCGTCCCTCCCATGGCGCAGCCAACGAGGGGAACGTCTGAGGGTCATACTGCGCGGCATCGAAGTCGACTCTACCTCGCTTAGAGACGCTGGTGGCCGTGCGACCACCAGCTTGATGTGATTTATTGCGCTTCATTGCGCCACATCCGCCCAGATGCTACCTACTCCGAACGAGGGCTCTCCCCAAGGGCGCCACCCAGCCAAAGCAACGGGTACCTGGCCGATATCCCGTTGCCCGGAGTCCCCGTGCCCCAGACAAGATGGGCACATACTCCTTGGCATGCATGGGGAGGAAACAGCTCAGGCATCTGTAGTGCGATCCCTGCGTGGTCAGGGGGCTACCACCAAGAGGGTACATGACGACCCCACCACAACGGACTGGCTACCGTGCTGGATTTTAGGTGTTTAAAGGGTCCACAGTTGTCGTAGGCGCTAAGAAGAAGAGTGCGCACAAGGCGAGAAGGAGACCACCCAGAAGATGTTGGGCGTAGTCCCCCCCCACACGACAATAGGTAACATGCAAGATGGTGGAGCATGATGGACCAATACAAAAACACCACGTAAGGTGTCCTTCCCCAAATGGCACGCACTGACGACGGAAATTTGGAAGAAAAAAGGAGGTCAAACCCAAGAGGGGACCATCACAGAAGGCCGAAACGTTTGAGACTCCTTTTAGTCGCCTCTTACGACAGGCAGGAATACCGCGGGCCTATTCTTACCCCCGAACCCGCAGGGGGACCTCCTCCTGTCTCGGCATTCCTTAGCAACACCCATGGACACTGACCCGTCGCCTTTCCCAGTTCTTCCAGATGATGCACCATCTGTTCATTCTCCCCCACCAGTTGCTACTTGGGGCATATGGGATGTAGTGATGCAACCCAACATCAGTACGGGAACCAAATACCTGATGCACGATTACAATCAAACACTTTGGTGCCACTAACCAGAAGGCATTTGTCATCAGTAGTACCCTCTGACAAGATGATGCCAGAATTCAGAGTATACACTGGCACAGGCCTGGTTTGAGTCAGTTGCGATGGGACCTTTGGAGTGAGCAGCAAGTGTGCTAATGGCTTTGCTACAGTGTTTATACAGTAGACCCTGTGATAGTCAGAACTTTGAATGGGGTGGCCCATATTTCACTTTGGAATTAGGACATAAGATAGTGTCCTCTGTTTCTGAGAAGGGCGCTGTATATATCTCTTCTGATGAATAAACCAAGAGGAGAGCCTTCAGTAGTAACGTGTGTAGATCACCTTTTACGAAACACAAGATAATTAGCAGTTCTTTGTTGTATCAGTATTTCCACATCTTATTTCTTACAGTTTCATCATCATCAAATAATATTACATACCTGCAACACATAAATCACCAAGTAGACTGTCACTCCTATAGCAAATCGAAACATAACACATGGTGGATTTCCCATTGTCGATTCTAATATGCTTGAATGCAAGTTTGGGTTACTCAGAGCCCAGTTCTCCAGACCAATTACCTGCTTAGAAAAATAAATGAACAGATAGGAACCACTTAAACATAAACAAAAAACAATTTTTCCTAAGTAAGTTGACAGTTATAGTATTTTTAGTTTACTAATATAGTCTAGCCACATTTTTCAAGATGGTAGCACAATGTGGCCTTCAACACCACATATGATGCAAATTCACAGACACCAGTGATAATTATTACACCAAGAAGCACATATGGATTACTCAGAGTCCCATTCTCCAAGACCAATTACCTGCATAGAAAAATAGATAAACTGTTGAGGATCATTGCATGTAAAGTATAAAAACATAATTTTCCATTAAAAAAAGGTCAGTATCTTCAGTTTAGAAAGATATTACTGTCATATTTTTCAAGATGTTAGCATAATGTGATCCTTAATGCAATGTGTGATACAAATTCAAGAACATTTTTGAAAATTATTACTCAAAAAAAGAATGGGCAGATTGAATAAAAGCTCGAATAATATGCAGAACAGTGTACTGGAAGTAAATCGCTCGATTTTCTGAGAGATTCAACAGACCTCTCTCTCGTGTGACAAAACGGGTCAGAATTTCACCAGGCTCAGTTGTTGAAGAGTTGTTAAACTAAGTACAAAAGTGAAAGCGAGCACCACAGTGCTTTGCCTGCATGTGACCAATCTTTAATTAGGCCAAACGACTGGTCTGTGGGAAATTTGTTCTAACAGATTTGCTTTTGCTTGCTTTCAGCATGCTGGACAACAACAAGTAGCAACTTGAAATGATTTAACAAAACTGTAACAAAGTCAGAGTTGCACAGAAGGTTGTCTTTAATAACTGATGACTAGTTTTGAACATTTTCAGTCCGTTTTCTTTCAAATCATCCATGTCATACAACAACACTGAATTACATGTGAATGCTATACAACAACACTGAATTACATGTGAATGCTGGTCCCAAAGCACGTGCACACATGTTTACGCATGTGTGTCTGCGTGTGGGATTCGGGGGGGGATCTCGAATACGTGTCTGCGTGTGGGATTGGGGGGGATGCTGATTGTAGATTGCAGCACAGCACAGTCGCACAGGGGCGCCCACAGATACACACAAATAGTGTAGCCAGCGTTCAACATAACAGATGTTATTGTACAACTTAAGTGGCTGATTTGAAAGAAAATGGACTAAAAAGGTCTGAAATTAGTCATCAGTCAATAACAACAAACTTCTGTGCAACTTTGAAGGTTTTTTACAGTTTTGTTGTAAAAGATTTGAATGTACAGAATGCATGTTGATATATATCAGGGTTAAACAAAAATTGTTAAAAGTGGAACTAAATATTGTTCTGGGCTGCTTATAAATCAATCAACTGTGCTAAAGTGAAAAATTTTGTATTTCATTTTATGTTTTTACTAATACGAATTTGTTTCACTATTGTTTTAAGTTACTCAGAGGTGATGGGGCAGTTTGCAGCCTGTGCAGACAATTTGATTTGCTAGTCATAGCTTCAGGGCCCCAATCAACCTAGTTGCAGTCTTCCTCAACTACTTTTCATTGGATAACAGCTACAGAGTTCAAGATTCTATATGGATGATACGACTTTAAAAAGTTCTTAACATAAGTTCTATATTTTTATTAAGGTGAAGAATGACGTAATAAGTCTACCAGTTTATTTAATCTAACAATGGAAAATCCAGGATGGAATAATGGCAATATTATGAAAAGGATAGATTGCTACTCTCCATATAGCATGGATGTTGAAACACAGACAGGCACAACAAAACGACTGACAAACAAGACAGCTCTCAGCCAAAAGTGCTTTCTTCTGAATTAGACAACACACGCGTGCGCGCGCGCGCACCCACCCACCCACCCACCCACCCACACACACACACACACACACACACACACACACACACACACAGAGAGAGAGAGAGAGAGAGAGAGAGAGAGAGAGAGAGAGAGAGAACTCACTGTGAAGCAGTCTAAAATGATGAATGCTTCACAGCTGTGCCATCTGGATCCTTCCCACCAACACCATCTTTTCTGAAATGCACAGGCAGGAGCTCTCCCTGCAATATATCCTATGTTGCACTACACAGCTCTCTGTTCAACTAATGCACCCACAGTCTTTTAACTTCTCTCCCTTTCCACTGGCCCCCCTGCCCCCCTCCCTTCCCTGCCCTCCATCTAACCCACTGAGTGCATCTAGCTGCCATACCCTTCCTCCACCTCGCCCTCGTATGCTCCCACAAGCAGCATTTTACTATCCCCCATCCCTACCCTGCTATCCAACTCCTCACCCCAACCTCCTCCTAACCCCCACCACCCAGAGTGCTTCTCCCATCATGCGCAGCTGGCCTCAGCAGATACAGACAGTGGTCAAATGTGTTGACAGTCTTTCTGCTGTGCCTATCTGCGACCCAACATCTCCGTTGTACAGTGAGTAGCAACCTATCCTTTTCAAAATATCATCAGTTCTTTTAATCTCATACTTTTATTCTTTATTTCTAATATTTCTAAAGAAGATAAATTCTGTAGAAATATTTTAGCTTTTACACACACACACACACACACACACACACACACACACACACACACACACACACACACACAGCCACTCTGCCTCCAGGCCCTAAGGCTGAACTGCAACTGCGGCTGATGCAAGCAGCAACCTAGCTATGGTAGGTATTGGGGGGTAAGGAAGGAAGGAAGAAGGAAGATCGGAGTTTAATGCTTTCATTAGAGACAGAACACATGCTCGGATTATGAAAGCATATGGAAGGAAATCGGGCTACTCCTTTTCAAAGGATCATCCCAACACTTGCCTTGAACTATTAAGGGAAATAATGGAAAATCTAAATCTGAATGGCCAGCGGAAATTTGCACTGACTCACTCCTAAATGTGAGAGTAGTAATTTAACAACTGTGCTACCTCACTCGTTGGTAATGAAGAGGCCTGGAGTGGACAAGAGGTGCAGCATCTAGAGGCCTGTGTTGGGTGTTGGGTGGGGAGAATGGGGAGGGGGAAAGGGAGAGGAGGGTCGTAGAGAAGAGGAAAAGACACCCCCCCCCCCCCCCTCCAACAACAACACCACCACCACCATCATCACCACCACCACAGCCCTCAGATACTGCACGTTGCAGCCCTAACCCATTCCCACCCACCTCTGCAAGCCCACAAAGGAGGACTAGATCTTCCCCTCACACCTATGCTGCTATCCCTCCACCCCACACCTTACACTCACTTCCTATCTTATATAGATTGCTGCTCAGGTCTTATGTGCCTTAATTCCTAAAAGTACTTGCTGTGTTTGTGTTTTTTTGTTTGTGTGTGAGTGTGTGTGTTTCAGTTTTCTACTTCCAGAGAAGGACTTTGTTTCTCCAAAAGCTGAAATATTTCTAGCAGTCAAACTTTTCCATATCGTTGTTATTCCATAACTGGATTTTGGGTGTATGAAGTACCAAAATCTACAATTAATTCTAAAAGAAAAATTACAATGGTATGGGACATATTAACACATTTACTCAGTCCTGGATCTGAAGTAAAGCGTAATTTAAAAAATGTGATGAATTGCAGGAGTAAAAGTTATGAAACAGGAATCCAATAGAAATGAAGCACAACCAATTTAAGGGAATAAATCAATAATGACTGAAGTAGATAGCACCAAATAAATTTCATGTAAGATGGCAATAGAAGTTATTGGAAAAAAGGCAGAAAATTTTGTGTGCCCTGACAGTCATGTACTATAGACAAAGTGAAATCTTTTTAAAACATGAAGGAGAAAAGCGTGAAGACAGATTTTAATGCTTAAAGAATTGAATTAATACCACCATGAAAACTGAAGACATTGAATTACACTCAGCAACGGGTGTCATTGATGGATGATAATCTGATAACTAAAGTCAATTTTTATGAGGCATGATTTTCAACCAGTTGAAGGATTAAACAAAAAGTAACAACTTAGTTGAAGATAAATGGTCATCAAGTCAACAAATGAGACGTGATTTTGCCCAATGGAAATAGGATAACTAAAGAGAAAGTACATCATGCGTTTGTAGCGCAGCATTGGGAAGCGAAGCCTGTCAGCATTGCACAACAATACAACATATACCTGTTGGCATACAGAACAGGGAAGAAGGAATCTAGCATACTTCTGTTGTAATTGTCTCTTGATTGACATGGCATGCTTATGGCACACTTTCCCAAAGGTGGGCTGTTAAACTAAGACCTGCCACAACATCAAAACGGGTTTTAGCCTATACTCTCCTATATAGAGAACTACTTTTGGACTGAGTATTTCCTAACCTGGTTTATTCAGAATCACCCGTTTCATGTGGGGTTACTGTCATGTTGAGTGGATCTGTTGCCTATATTAATTGGGTCCATGGCTAATTCTCTAGAGAACAAGACCTACATTGTCTACAATATTATGTCAGAAACAGCAGACAGCTCGGCAGCATAAAAGAAGCCACTGTAAATCTCACTTTGTTCAAGATTAGAGACCGCAATGTTGTAATCATATGGGTCTTGTGATGGGTATGTTTGTTCCATTACTACCTTAGATGACTTCAAGTGAAGTGAAAAAGAGGCCAGAGCTGAAAAACCACTATGACTGTAGAATTTACCAAACATGAATATCAATTTATGTTACTGCTTATTTGCTCAGTGAGGTGTTAGGGTTCTACAACATTGTTGAGTTTAGTTTTGTTATTTGCATATAATTGCGATCTCTCACAATGATGTACAATGAGTCTGTTTTACAACTATAGAACACTTTCTCAATGATGGGGTGACCATTTAAACAATTTGCTTGATCTAGTTTTCAAACTGTGACACATTATTGACATTAAACTTCATAAGGGAGTAAATGTGCTTGAGGTTGTTTTCAGTATGCCCAACTGTTTAATGAAATGCCTATGTGAGGTTCTAGAAAGCATACTACATATTATTCTTATTATACACTTTTGTGCAACAAACACTTGTTTTGTCAGTGACACGTTACCCCAGAATATGAAGTGATAAACATTAGTGGATGGAAATAAGAAAATTTAGTCAACTGTTTGACATACATTATCCATAACATAAAGTGCTTAGATGTCTAAGATGTGTACCACATGTCTTTCTGTTTGGGTTCTTACCAATATAAACAGCTAAGAATTTAGTATGTTTTGTTCTGTTTATTGATTTAGCTTCACACATTATTTCTGAAGGTGGTTTAAGGATTTGTGCAATACCGAATTGCATGAATTCCAGTTTATCTAAGTTCAGTGACAATCCATTTGCAAACCATCAGTTCCTAATGTCGAACAAAATATTATTTTCCCTCTCAACTGTCAAAGTTACTCCATTAGGCTTAATTACAATTCTTGCATCATAAGTAATGAGAACTATTTTTGCTTCTTGGAATTTTGTGGGAAGATAATTTGTATACAATGATAACAAGACAGGACTTACTGATCCATGTAGTATACATGTAGTTATTATTTCCCATTCTGAAGATGCTGTTGCGTATACTCCTTGAGGCTTTTAATGCAACACTCACATACTTTCAATCACACAGGATGAAAACTAAGTTACCAGTACGAACTCTGATACCACATTATTTGAAATTCTCTAGGAGAATACTGATTGTTAATTGCAAAGTAGAATGTTTTGTGGTGAGAGCCTATTGAAATGCAAACTGAAATTGACTAAGTATATTAATTTACGGCTCTCGCATATCTAATTTTTTTCTAGTACCTTCATGGAGGAGGTATGCAATGAGACTGATTAGTAGGCAATGTACAGGGTGAATACAATTAAAGTTAAACTTTCAAACCACTGAAGAAATAACACCATTGGTCAGAATGACGTCAAACTGCAATGGAATATTATCGAAGAAAACATATGGCTGAAGAAATATAAATAGTTACAAAATGTAGCAATAGATGGCGCTGTAAGCATCATAATTTAATAGTGGTAGACTACAAGTGATAAAATGAATCACAACAATGCCTAAGGTGTACGTTTGACATCAAACAAACTGGTGCATGGGTGTACAGGTGTGGTACTGTTAATTACGTAAGTCTATCCATATCATGTTGGATGGGAAAAATCGGTTTTTATTTGTCCTGAGGCCAAAAACTGCATAAAAAGCATCAATCACATCAGTATTTAATTGTCCGGAGGCCAAAAACCACATAAAAAGCATTAATTACAATCAAATCAGATTATTAATTTCCAAGTGACAGGCGCAAAACATGTTCATTATGCTGTCCACCATTTTCTGCAACAAGTTGAAATCAAGAAACAGCATGTTCCACAACTGATTGAAGTGTTTCCAATGTTACGTTCAGAATGTGTTGCACAATGCGTGCCTTCAATGCAGCTAAGTTTGCAATTGGAACACTGAACACAACATCTTTCATATAGCCCAACAGCCAAAAGTCACATGGATTAAGATCAGGTGATTGAGACAGCCAGGTTGTAGAGAAATGGTGGCTGATAATTCTAGCATTTTCAAAACAGCGCTTCCGGAGCTGCTTAACTGGACTTGCAATGTGCGGAAGTGCCCCATCTTGCATAAAAATGATCCCATCCACAAATCCAAGCTGTTGGAGAGCTGGAATGACGTGATTGCACAAAAGACACTCATAGTGCTTACCAGTGACAGTACAGGTAACAGGACCAGAACCACCTGTCTCTTTGAAAACATATGGCCCTATGATAAAAGGTGCCATAAACCCGCACCACACAGTGACCTTTTCAGGATGAAGTGGTACTGGTTGATTTGTGTGTGGATTTTCTATTCCCCATATTCAACAATTCTGTGTATTGACATATCCTGTCATGATAAAAGATGCCATAAACCCGCACCACAAAGTGACCTTTTCAGGATGAAGTGGTACTGGTTGATTTGCGTGTGGATTTTCTGTTCCCCACATTCAACAGTTCTGTGTATTGATGAATCATGTCAGAAGGAAGTGGGCTTCGTCTGTCCACAAAATCTTCCACAGCCAATCATTGTCCACTTCCATGTGAGCAAGAAATTGTAAAGCAAAGGTCTCTCTTGTTGGCAGGTCAACAGGAAGCAACTCATGCACATGGGTAATTTTGAATAGATAGCAAAGAAGGATGTTTCATAGGATTTTACGCACTATGGTCATGCGTACGTCCAATGTTCAGGCAATTTATGTTGAATCAATTTGTTTCCTCCCTCCACCAGGTTGCATACCAAAAGACCCGTCTTTTCGAATTTCTGAATCATTTTCTCCAGACCCTTGGCAGTCATTGGACCAATGCCTTTTTTCAAACCCTTCAGTGTCTGGAACTTTTGCAGAGTGACGTGCACAGTCATCATTCTTGTAGTACAGTTTTACAAGCAGAACGCAATTCAGCCTTGAGACAGTCGTGGCGAATGTTGCAGATGCAAAAGGAAGAAAAGCCATGTACCTGGCGTGTTTATACCAACTTCAATGGGTTGTGCGCATGACAGGTGTTTTCATTTACATATTCTGACACATACAGTGCCATCTATTGATCAATTTTCACACTTTTTTTTCTTCTGCCATATGTTTTCCCCCTTCTCCGATAATATTCTGTTGCAATTTGACATCATTCTGACCAGTGGTGTTATTTCTACAGCAGTCTGAAAATTTAACTTTAATTATAATCACCCTGTACATAATAGCTGTAAGTGTCATTTGCCCATACTTTCTGCTATAGTTACACAACTTATACCCACAGCCCCATGGAGTTATATGGTATAATAGCCCTTCAGTCCCTATCTATGAAGAAGGTGTGGGTGTGGAACTGCAGAGGTTGGGTTCAAAAACATTGGTGTCAAAATAGGACACTGTGCCAATGGACTTGTTATAGTAAGTCAGTGAAGTAGGAGAGAATCAAGTGCTGAAGTGGCTGTGACTGTCCAGAATGTTCCTGAATGTTCTGGACTGAATGTTCTAGAATGTTCTGGATTGAATGTTCTAGAATGTTGTAAATAGTTGGAGAATGTTGTAGAATGTTCCAGAATTTTATAGAATCTTCCAGAAGGTTTGAGAATGTTCTATAATTTTCCAGGATGTTCAAGAAAATCCTATAATATCCCAGAATGTTCTTCAAAGCTCCATTATCCTTTTATGGTGGGGATAATTTCACTTGATGGCGATATATATGCATCAGTATACTTTTGAAAATTGATTAGACTGCTCTGGAATATTTCTTTCAGCTAATTATTAGTATCCTTCTTTCTACCTTTCTTATAACGGGGTAGTGACAAGAGTTTTAAAAAATGGTTCAGAGTGGATGAAAAGACAAAGGCAGCAACTAGGTACAAAATATTGGGTTTAGAAGCGGTGCAGGTCAGTTTGTCATGATGTGCAAGTTATAAGAGTAATAAGAAGCCATTCCAAGTAGAATGAAGAGACCAAGGGCTGATTTCATAACATCACATCAGAAAATCATACACATTGTATATCTTCTTCTTCTTTTTTTTAAATACGAGTTAGTGGTCTTCAAGTGATTATGATGGCTGAGGGAATCTGCCTTAATTTCTCCCACAGCATAGGGTAGAAAACTGGATGGAAGATTACTGAGGCCATATTTGGTGACTGTGCCTCCTGAATGATGACAGACATTAAATGAAAGCCTGTTCAACTTTCTGTTTATAAACTTAGATGTTAATGAATGTTACTGTGAGAAAATGTATCTATTTTACAGGAACTGTTTTCCAACTTCTATCAGCTGTTCAAGACTATCTGTAAGAAATGACACGTGTTGGTAATATTGAAATAAAATATATCTCTGAGACCCAAATCATTCTTGAATTTCTGAGAAAGTCAGTAGTATGTACAAAACATATATTTTATGTTATGAAGTCATAACAATGTTACAGCAATGAGTAGCTGGAAAAATTCATCAACACTGGTATCGTCTTAATTTTTTTGTCCCAGTAAACAAAATGGAATTTGCTTAAAACTATTATCACATTTTTCACGTGGCACAAAATCAAGTGCTACTTGATTCTGATATCCTATTGTTTTGTGTTTTAAATAATACGAATGTATACAAATATTGGAATTACTCTGAAATATAGAAACAGTTTTAAATAGTAAATTCACTTCAGATTAACATTAGTCACAGACCTTGAGAAAAAGTAATGTTACTGACAGCTGAAAAACCAGACTTGTCTTTCTCTTTGTCTGTATCTCATTCCATTCATTTGCAATGAAGTAAGTCCTCCACACACTAACTGGCTGCTCTGAATTTTCTGCATCAGACTTTTTGTTTCTGTGCCATACAGTACTTCTGGCTCTTGGACGCTCCCAGTCAATCAAGAAAATATCCACCGATATCTGTTTTCCAATTAAATGGGTTATTTCAGCAACCTTAAACCAAAGCCAAAATAACATTTTCAATTATTTATAAACAAAAAACATTTGAATTCTATTCACTTCATTCTTCCTGTTACATGTATCTAGGCTAAAAAACCTACAAAATAAATAAATACCATAAAAATCAAACCTAAATTTCTACCAGTGCATTTAAATCAAGAGCATACAGAAAGCAGTTAATTTGAACACATACTCTGTGAGCAAGGAAAGATATATGAGATGTATGATTAAATGAAACTCAGGAGAAGGGGAATGGACCTATCCTATTTAGCTTTTAGAACAGAATTACTAAAATATGGAGGAACCTTACCAAACGCTATAATAATGATAATTTATTTGGTATAGACTTGTTTCTGTAGACAGGAAAAAAATCGTTTTATTTTATGGCCAATTTCAGTGTTCTTTCGGTCTGACCCTGTTTTACATTTAAATTTTTAAGTTTTTATTGGCACTTTTTAACAAAAGATGGAAATTAAATTTATGAATTCTTTATTAATTAAAGGATTTTCATAGAAATAAACACCATTAAGTGTATAAATGCTTCATTACTTAATTTTTACATAAAGTCTACAAAATAATCATTTTAACAGCTCTTAATGTTACATATTTTTTAAAATCTACAAAACCATACATTCTCATCAGTAATTCAGATTTTTTGCTACATACAGGGTGTGGTAGCATTCATAGCGTAATTTGACTTGTGTTGTACAGTGACGTACTGCACGAATGCGCGCCAGCTGTAACTGTCATCAGTGAACACTACCTAAAAATGCTGCAAGACCTCATTCTTCCCCAATTAGGTATGGCCGATGCGGATGTGGTACAATTATGGTTTCAACAAGATGGAGCAACCTCACATACAGCCAGAATTTGCACGGAATTCTTGCGACAGACATTTCCCGGTAGAGTAATTTCCCATTTTGGTGACATTTCCTGGCCGCTTCACTCACCTGACCTTTCATGTACAGACTTTTTCCTTTGAGGCTACCTGCAACAAGAAGTGTTCCAAAAACATTGTGCCACCATTCCTGAGATGAAGGATTGCATCAGAACTGTCATCGGCAATGTCCCAGGGAATATGTTACGCCGAGTTATGGAATGCTTCCAACGCCGCCTACATGAATGTGTTGGGCAGAGGAGGCATCATTTGACAGGAGACATATTCAAAAAGTAATCCACACAATGGACAATGACTTACACATTAGTAAATGGCATACCATTAACTATTAATTGACATAAGAGGTAATAAATAAATTACAGTTACTTCCTGATAGTGTGTTTTTAATATCCTCATATGAACACTGCCACACCCTGTATATACAAGATAAGTCTTCTTCAAATACAAAATGAATAATAACTTTTGACATAATGTGTTCTTGTCATTTCTTGTTCTCTGATTCTCTTACACAAAGTGCTTGGCAGTTGAGACATTTCTTGGGGGGCACTCAAGTGTTCACTGACGAACATACGGTGTAGTGTTTTTATAAAATTACGATGCTTTTGGTTTTTATTGTTGCTTGATCACTGAACAATAGTAGCATTTATGCTGGCCATATTCAGCATTGCTTTTAAGACAGTCTGAGGCCATTTTTTGTGGGTTGGGGCTTACATCGTAAGTCACTGACAGCTCATCTGCAATGTCAACTCAACATTTCGTACAATTATAAAACATTTTTATCTCTGGTTCTTTTTATTTCCTGTTGATCCATCAATTTCAGCACTGTGGTGAAGATTAGACATGAGCAAAACAACTTTGTTTTTCTTTGGTATATGAGAAACAAGTGTAATTTCTTTTTGGAAACCAAACTTTGATGTGTAGATTTCTCTATCACGAGTCTTGCAAAATTCAGGAGGGATTTGCCTCTTGTTCTTACACACTTTTGCCACAGAAGTTAGCTTGTATTTTTTTCCACCAGATATTACACTAGTTCATAGCATGTAAACCAGTTATCAAAAGTCACATTACGGTTGTTGAAATGGTTTGCAACAGCTGCTTCGCCACATCAAGTGGTTTATTACTCAGTGAAAACGGTCCCTCTAACTGCTTTCCAGAAATATTTTGAGGTTGAAGGTATAGAAATTATTTGTATCAATCAAGGCAAATATTTTTATGCCATATTTGGCCGGTTTTGATGGAATACATTGTCTAAATTTGCATCTGCCTCTGAGTGCAAGCAGCATTTCATCTATGGTTGTATATGCTCCTAGTACATAGGCTTTCTTGCAGTTTTCAATGAATATTTCAAATGTCTGACATATTGGTGCTAAGTTGCCCATCTGTTTTCTTTCTTCGCATGTGGATTTATCATCAAAATGGAGACAGCTATGAATAAAATGAAAATGTCACCATGTCATAGTCAGTCGAAATATTTCCACACCTGTTCCGTCTGCAGTCCAAAGGTCAAAGGTGTTCTGTCTCCCAGATTGGTAAAATCCAGCAATGTACAAGTCTACATAAGTCTTCAGCTCACTCATAGTCATTTCCTTCATAAAATAGTGATTTGAAACTACTTCATAAGCAGCTTTCCTTTCTGCAATTTGTTAGTTTGTGTATTTCAAGATAATACTAAGCACACTTTCACTGCAAAACAGACTCCAGCATTCCATCTCTGTCTTTGCTAATCTCGCCATTAAACTCATGTCAGGTACCTGCCTGATAATATTTTCAGAATGGGTCCAAACTTGTTGTTGAGGTGGATTTTTGCATCACTTGGATCCATCTTTCCCAAAATAAAATGAACTGTGTACCTGATTTTCCGATCAATCGACTAATTCTGGTAACACAGCATTGTGAGAATTATTTTCTAGCCCATTTAGTAGTATATTACCTTCTTTGTCACTGCCTTCACTTGCATCTTGCTCAATACCACTACTGCCACTGCGACCACTTACACAAACTTCATTTTCACTGCCATCTGTTGTAAAGTCGTTTTTACTGACTGATAATTCCACTTAGCAACGACGTATATGCTCAGCCTTTCTTTTTTAATTGTCCATTTTGACTAAAATACCAAAAAACATGAAACGTTCATGGAAAAAGATAAACTGAAAAAGGCACAGAAATACTACTTTGTGGTTGTGCAAGGGTCAAAAATACCTTCTTATCATTTGCACTCATTTATCTCCTTTCGCGGATAGCAGCCAACTGAGTTCATGCACACATTAAGGGGATTTCAACAATTACAAGTACTGAGAACTTTGAAAACGCGCAACTGCGCAACAAAGAACTGCCAACAGAACAAAATGAGCACTGTCAAATTGACCCTACCACATTCTCGCTGGGTTGAAAAAGAAAATATTTATATTACTCCCAATGAATCTAATTAGTTAAAGAAAAGATTCACACAATTATAGCTTTTGGCCATTAAGGCCTTTGTCAGCAGTAGACACACATACACACACATTATTTTTAATGCCTGCCAAAATCTATAAGACCCTTCCAGAACTGTTCACCTGCTGTATCTATCTCCTTTCTTATACCCATTACTTCTTCTGTTCCATAAGAATCACCATATCTCTGCTTCCTAAAAATCCAAGATCATACCAATACTGGATGGCAATTGCAGCTGGCTATTGCACTCCCACTGTATTTCCTCTTCAGCTGATTATCAACTTCAGCACATCTGCAATCAAAATTCCTACATGAAACACACCAATTATATCCCTTATTGGCTCTCTATAGACTCTTCCTCGTTACCACCAGTAGCCCTGTCATATCCTAACAGACGATAGAGGGAAGATAGGGGATTTGAGGTCAGAGTGCAATTTTCAAGTGGTGAGGAGCAAATGCTGAAAGACAAATTTCCAGTGAAGGCAGGTAGATGCCTTGGATCAGTGCCAAACACTGTCACAGGGCATCTATGAGAGGTGCAGATTTGGGGACTTGACAGGATGCTTGTAGCAGAAGATTCATGGATCCATGGGTCTGAATAACACTGAATATTAGCGATCAGACTAACTACTACACTGGAGGCTGATTCTGAACATCAGAAAAATCAAAAGAGGCAACAGGTTGCACAACAGAATTCAGTGTCTGAACCACAGGAGTGAGTGCAAACACAAGTAGCAAAGACTACCCGCATGTCAAGCAGTATAAACTTAAGAGCATCACTCCAAGTGAGAAAAACAGACATGTCAGAGCTTACCGAGACTGGCCACGAGTGACACAGAGTCAGCAACCCAACAATCTGACTGAGAAATCCTGCTGGATACTAAAACATAGGTTTTTAAAGAATTGTGGTGGCATATTATTTCTCCCTTCCTACAACTGACCCACTAATCCTTTGGCACTTTACAAGCTTTAGCCAATCTGACAAGTCACTCTGCACCTCCTGGGCTCCTCTGGCCAACCAATTTAGATAACTCCCCTTCAGCCACTTGGTAGGTAGGGGTGCTCCTGGATGTTACATTAATCAACTTCAAGTTTAGCAGAAATAGCATTCGGCTGAAAGCTAAACATCACTGGCACTCCTATTATGGCCAGTAACAACAGTGTTTTACATCACTTGGCCCCATCCTCTGTCTTTTGTGATTGGGGACTAATGTAGTAACACTCCAACCTACATAAACCCATTGACATTGCATTTCTCAGGAATAATTATCAAGCTTAATGCCTGCGCTAAGATGTGCCTTTTCGTGGACAACTTCTATGTGACGCTTTACAATAGCGTCTAGGCAATGGGTGGAGTTACCAGTTGATTCTCTGTAGCAAAACTTTTCCCATGGGACAGTTGCCCAGAGCTTCTGCAATTTGCAGGGCTCTAGTGTTGCTACTTTGCTTCAGTAACCTAAACACTGCCACTTTTGCCTGCTCTCTGCATTGTGTGGACTCAAAAAACGAAATTATAAAATTACTACAAAAGGACATTGAGGCATTAAAAAATAAAATATTTACTATGAAGAATGAAAGTAATAGATTAATATGAGAGAGGCAGTCCTGTGACGGTGAAACAGACATACAACAAGTTCAAAAAACAAAATTATAAAGTTGTTACAAAAGAACACTGAGGCATTAAAAACCGAAATATTGACTACAAGGAAAGAAAATGACAGATTAATGCAACAAAAGCAGTCCTGTCACTAAGCTTATCTTAAGACAAATTTCACTCTCTTTTAGGCAGCAGAGTTCAATTTAAATAGATTATTTGAATCCAGTCACACTGTAAAGTTTCATGATTTAGTCCAGAAGTCTGGATTTAAGTTAAACTTTATGTGTGCACTAGAGAGAACTTCCAATTAACGACCTTATAGACAATATTCTTACAAATTACCAGTTTGATGATACAAGGAAGTTTTTCAAAATTTTCAGATTGTTTTTAGGTGTGTTCAAAGAAACATTTCCCCCAAAATCTTATGAAAACACAGTAAACAGTACACTGAATTGTATTGTTTCAGGAATAAGAGTTTCTAATGCCAGAAAAAGACAGTTGCATAATGAGTTTAAAGTAAATAGAAAGACGTTGTAATTTACATTAAGCATTACAAGACTATCTTTAAGAAAGCTACAGTGGTAGCAAACAAAACTGGCAAACAGTATTTTCATAACCAAACAAAAAGCTAAAACAAAAGCATGCTGGTCTGTTGCGAAATCAGAGTTGGAGTAAATGTTAAAAGTCAAGAAGTTTGACAGATTAAGATTAATAAAGATATTATTGTAAACACTATTCAAACGTCAAATTGCTTCAATGATTTCTTTGTAAATGTAACAAAATCTGATGAAGATATAAGAGCCCATCACACTACAACACGAATTTCAGGCACATAGATGAAAAACAAAATACTTGTTCTAAACTAATTCAATACAATCACTCGGAAGGCTGTGAAAGTCACAATGTTATCATTAAAAAATAAACATTCAGTTGGACGGGATGGAATACCTTCCATAGCAATTAAAGCAGAATGTCATATTATTCCACACCCGTTTACTGTTGTTATAAATCAGTCCTTTTGAACAATGGTGAATCCCAAATGTCCTAAAATATACGGAGATAAAGTAACTATTCAAAAAGTTATCACCAGAAAATATGGGAAACTATCGTTCTTCCCAGTATTTTCTATAATAGTTGAAAAACTTGTGGCAAAACAATTAGAAAAATTTTCTTACAGGAAATGGCATTATTTCTAAAAATCTGTTTGGTTTTCAAAGAGCAAAAAGCACAATAAATGCCATCAGAGAATTTACAGAAAACATAAGCACCTCATTGGACAAAGGTAAAAATGTTCCAGGGATATTGAGAGATCTAAAAAAAAAAAAGCCTCTGATTCAGTGAAACACTCTAACTACTTTACAAAATTAAGAGCTAAGACATCAAGGATACTGCATTACAGTGGTTCAATTCTTATCTGATAGAAACAAAATAAAGAGCTATTTTAATGTCGAATTCAGTTAACTATTACTCCAAATGTAAAACAATTTCCCAAGGAGTCCCACAGGTTTCAATACTGGGTCCTTACCTGCTCTTGTAGTATGTCAATGATTTACCATTAAATATTGATGCTCATTCAGTCTTGTTAGCAGATGACACCTCAGTCCCAATAGAAGAGACACCATTGAAAAACTTCCTTACAGTGTACAAACTGTTCTAAGAAAACTTGAATCCTGGTCCCATAAAAATGTACTAAAACAGAATGTCACAAAGATCCACACAGTGCAGGTTGTCTTTAAATCATCAGCAATTTGGTTTGCAAAAACAGCTCATAATTATCACTTGATGACAGAAGAAAGCCATGTGAAATTCTTGGGCCTCAACCTTGACAAAAGTATTAACAGGAAGACACATATAGGCTTCTTGACAAATTAATTAAATACCCTAGCTTTTGCGATGTTCATTTTATCTGGTGCTACTCATATGGACATAAGAAAGATTGTCTATCATAGTTATTTTGAATTAGTTATTCAGTATGGGATAATTTTCTGGGGAAATTCTACAAACAGCACAAGACCGTTAATTCTTCAAAAGAAAATGATTAGAAACGTGTGCTGCCCATAAAAATGAGTCATTTAGTCTATTATCTACAAAATTAAAAATACTAACCATTCTTCATTCTAATTTTTGAAATTTTGACTTTTTGTGTACAAAAACCAATGTAAACTTGAAAAGTACCACTTTAACAATATCTATGGTACTCGTCACAAAGAGAGCTTCAAACTTCCCTTGCATTACTTAAAGTTTTATGCTCAGACACTCCTGTACATGGGGCTAAAAATATATAACAACCCACAAGGTAAGAACATATTAAACATGGACATTACACCTTTGAAAAGATTACTCCATAACATTTTAGTAGAAAAATGTTACTATACCACCGAAGAATTCGAGGCTGACTGTTCTACAGTTCTACTGTTCACTTAAGGCTTGATGTGTTTCCTGTACAGCAGATTTAATGATCTGCAGACCAGATGTAACGGGACTAATAAATCACAATTCATATTTGTCCTGATTTCCTATCTTGAAGTGCCCTTGATGGCTCCCAACAACCTTAAGTGTAGCAACATATATGTCATTATGTCATCAATTTATGACAGCCCTAACTGTCACATTATTAAAGCCATGTTCTTGTCCACCCCAAATTTCGTCCATGATTATGACCAGTATGAATCACTAACTTTCTCAAGTTTCTACCGATGTCAAATATATTGCCTCACTCCTATTACAGATGCATGACTATAACTCACCTACAAGTAATTCTCCTCAGAAAGTGAAATCTACAAACCCAGGCCGTGCATAGTGCGCTGCACAATCCTTTGCAGAGTTCTCAGTACCTTTTGCAGTGCTAATGCCTGCACAGCTCTGACTAGTGCCTGGGTATTGCAGTACAAGTTAGGCAGTGCCAAATCAGGCATCCAACACTGCTAAGCATTTCCCGCCAGAGGATGAGGGTAGACAGCCACACAGACAGCCACCTTGTAGGCATGTGGCCATAATCACTCTAAAATGGCTGCAGGGCAAATGGTTTCATTACATGAGAATCTGCTGACACTCATGTGAGTAATTGTGCTGATAAGCTGCAGAAAGAGCTTGGTTTCTCCAAAGTTAAAAGTTGTCTGAACTTAACAGATGATGCTTCTTTGATGGAAATTTGACTGAAAAATGAAATGGGCCACCTGCAGTTTAATTGAATCAATCATCAATTGAATTCATATGTAGAGTTTGAATTTTTTCTTAATGAAAATCAAAGAAAATATTAGTCATCCTCAAGTGCCTCAAGTTAAGAAGTTGGTGTTGCATTCTTCATCTGCTAGACTGTAACAGTATTGTATTACAAACAATCAAAAATCAAGTCCATAGGTTTCCATAGGTTGTGTTTCATTTGCTACTTCTATTTGCCCTGAACACATAATACCATTTTCTACACTTTCCATTATTAAATCCCTGCTTTCTTTAACTGATTCAAATTCAAATGCCACCACCATGTCTGTGAAAGCAGAATCATTCTATCAGCACACTGAACATTGTTTCAAGGCGTTATTGTCAAACTGTTCCACTCTGTAATGGAAAATCTGAAGCACTTATTCATAAGACTACTATTTGTTGGGTCCTGAAACAAGTATCCAAAACAAAATGCATCTCATCTCTCCCAAAAGTGGTGTTCCATCACCCACTCAATACATGCTGGTGCATCTTGTTGCTATACCAGCTCTTCTCCCCTTGTCATATCCACAAAAAAGACCCGGCTGCAGTACCTGTCATAAGCACACACCTAGAACTTTTTACTCCATCCTATCATGAGAAGTTGTAATCATATAAGAGGAAAGAAAGGGCTTGTTTATGTCCCTATCCGCTCAGCAACATTTATACTATATGGGTTCCTTTACTCATTTTATTGCTCTCAAAACTGTTTTATCACTTGAGATTCAAAAGTATAATGACATAACATGTAAACACGTAAAGTTGTTGGTCATCAAAAAATTTCCTTCATATAATCTTCCAGTTTGTGGTGGTATTAGTCTCAAGATTATTAAAAACTGATATTGTTAAATTTAATAGTTTGAACATTAACTTGTAGTTTGCAGATTCACTGTTTTGCATTGAACTTTTATTCTAAAGACAATACATGGAGATACTTTTCTTAGCAGTAAGTGTTACCAACCTTACTTGTTACTGGTACTTAATTATACAGGGTGCCCATAATTAAAGTTACAGTTTCAAAATGTCATAGAAAGTGAACCACTGCTCAAAATGAAATCAAATTTGAACATCATATTATTAACACACGGGGAAACATCATGGGACAAAAAAAAAATTATGAAAATTTTACCGATAGATGCCACTGTAAGTGCTTAACGTAAATGCAGTCGGCTACTAATGACAGATGAAATGCAATACGATGTGCAGTCGGCTACTAATGACCGATGAAACACAATACGATGGCTATGGTTTGAGTTGCACATTGTACCATCCATACTATTCAATGTGCATGACTGCACAAGTTCAGCAGTTAACAGTTGTGGCACTGTTTGTTAGATAAGCCCAACCACCACAGCGAGGTCATACAACATCAGGCTGGAAAAATCGGTTTCAACTGTCTTGAGGCCAAAACTGCATAAAAAGCAAAATGACATTGGTTTTTAATTTTCCTGGAGCCAAAAACTGCTCAAAAAGCAAAATGACATCAGTTTCTAATTGTTGTGAGACTCGCATGCAAGACATGTCCAATATGCTGCCACATGCTGAAATACATAAACAGAATGTTCCAAAACAGGTTGGTTTGTCTTGGGAGTCACATTCAGAATGCTTTGCCCAACGTGTGCCTTCGATTCAGCTATACTCATAAATGGAGCACTGAACTCATCATCTTGCAGATAGCCCCACAGCCAGAAATCACATGGATTAAGATCAGGCAATCTGGATGGTTAGGCTGCAGGGAAATCACAGCTGATAATTCTAGCAATGATCAGGCAATCTGGATGGTCAGGCTGTAGGGAAATCATAGCTGATAATTCTAGCATTTCTGAAACGCCTCTACAGCAGCTGCTTCACCGGCTGTGTAATGAGTGGAGGTACAGAGCAGCTTGCCTTTTTCATTTCCAACGCGGGTGTTGTGTTATACCATGTGCTCATCAAGTTGTTTCCCACCACCCGCCCAGAAACTAAATCTTGCAACGAAGTGATTGATGCTTTGAACTCCCACTTCCGTGATAGTGTAAATGTGGTAGCTGCACACTACAAATTCTTTTGTCTCCGGCGTGGCCCTACTCAATCGAATAAATCTTGGTTAGCGGACCTTCAGGGACTAACTTCTGATTGTGAGTTTAATTGCTCGTGTGGACACTCATAATCAGATATAATGATTGGAGATGCTATTGCACAGAATGTGGTGGATCACTGCATCCGCGAGCAAATCCTAAAATTTAAAAACCCGTCTTTGCAGGAAGTAGTGGACTTGTTGGACAGACAAGGTACATTAGACATGGCTACTTCCACGTTCAAAGTGACCCCGGGTGTGTGTACTGTTAGCACAGCACAAGTGCCCTCCCGCCCGGCCCCAGCATGGCACGCGCCGCCGTGCCCCTCACACGCAAGTAAATAAGTTTCAAACCAGGCACCCACTAAGAAACTGAAATAATGTCCAAACTGTTTTCGTGCCCACCCAAGGGACAGTTGCCCATCCCGTCAAGCACAGTGTTATTTCTGTAATAAGAAAGGACATGTGCAAGCTGTGTGCAGTAAGAGAAACTCTAATTCACAACCTGTCTCTCGTTCATGTTACTCCTGTGGGCGTCAACGCAACAGAGACTGCCATGATCATGATTCACATCAGCCTATGGATGTTAATGCCATTTATTCAAATCCTTATGCTTCACATGCCTCTACAGCGTGTCGTGTGAATCAAGTTTTGCCAGACACTTCCTCTAGCATTCAGCGCGATGCGAGGAAACTTTTTGTGACTTTGTACATTTGTGGATGTTCTGTTCACATGCAGCTGGACACTGGTGTGTCAGTTTCTTTACAGAACTTGCTTGGTTCACCCCCACTTCGTCGTTCACATTCCACGCTGACTGCATTTACTGGACAGGAAATCTCAGTGCTCAGCGTGTGTAGTTTACTAGCCACATATGGTGCAATGACCCGTACAGTGTCTTTCCATGTGCTCTGCTCTAGTGATTCTATGAACATTTTTAGCATGGACACATTTGAACTTTTTGGCCTCGCAATTCAGGACAATGTACTTTATATCAACGCTAGTGACCATGCAGATAGCATTGCCGCACTAAGCGATGATTTTGCTGAACTCTTTTCTGATGGCCTTGGTTGTGCCACAGACTTTGCAGTGCATGTTGTAGTTAAAGACAATGCCATGCCTATTTTCCGGTGCACACACCCGGTAGCGCACACACTGCGTGACGCCACAGCTGATGAACTTACGCATTTGCAAGACAGTGGTGTCATTAAACCTGTTTCTGCTTCACCATGGGCTTTGCGTATAGTGTGTGTGACGAAACCAAACGGTCATCTCTGTATTTGTGCTGACTTTAAGTCTATAGTAAATCCCCAGACAGTGGTAGCTACCTTTTCCTTACCGCATCCTGAAGACATTTTTGATAAGTTGGTGTGTGAAAATTCGTTTCCACGATTGACTTGCGGGACACGTACTTTCACATTCCGCTCGATGAACAGTCGCAGTGCTATTTTGCGATCAACACCGACCTTGGATTGTTCAAGTTTTGCCGCCTTCCGTTCAGTTGTGCTTTGGCTCCTGCTATTTTTAAATCTTACTTGCAGCAGTTGTGTGCCACTGTCCCTGGTTGTTCCAACTATCTGGATAATTTGTCATATTAGGTGGCACCCATGACAAACATTTGCAGAACTTGCGTGACTTATTTATTGTACTTTTGCAGGCAGTACTAAAGTGTACCAGAGACACGTGCAAATTTTTTCACACTGAGATTCAGTATTTAGGACATATGATTAACGGACAGGGTATCCACCCCTCACCATCACATCTCAGTGTGATTAGATACTTGCCAGCACCCAGGAACTTGAAAGAACTTCAGTCTGTGTTGGTCAAAATTACATATTATATTCATTTTATACCAAATGCAGCACAGATCGTAGCACCTTTTTAATTGCCTTCGGCGTAAGAACGTCCCTTTTGTTTGGTCTTCGGAATATGACACTGCTTTCCACAAGCTCAAATCTACTTTGTTAAGTGATTGCTGTTTGATTCCTTTCGATCCCTCCAAACCAGTTGTTTTGGCTGTTGATGCATCTTCTCACAGCATTGGAGCAGTTCTCTGGCTCTGTATTAATTCTGTCGATCGCCTGATCGCTTCAGCGTCTAAATTGCTTAATTCTGCCCACCAAAACTATTCTCAAATTGAGAAAGAAGCTTTAGCTATTGTCTATGGAGTGACTAAGTTTCATGACTTTTTGTATGGACACAAGTTCTATTTGGTCACCGACCATAAGCCTTTGACGTCGTCGTTTCACCCACCAAAGCCAGTTCCGGCCCGTACTGCACAAAAGTTGCAACAATGGTCTTTGTTTTTGTCTAACAACAATTATGAAATCTTGTTTCGGCCTAGAGCCCAGCATGGCAATGCTGATGCTTTGTCTCATCTGCCTATCGACGAAGTGTTTGATTCTTCCGAACTGTCCTGCATGTTTATTGATTCGCAAGATAAGGAATTAGCTGATGGTTTTCCAGTGGATTTTCGTTGCATTGCTGCCACGACAGCTGCCAATGCTTCTTTGCAGATTCTTTTGCACTATATTCATACTCAATGGCCTCCATATGCTAAGCAGATTTGAGATCCTCTTGTATGGCGTTACTTCACGCAACGTCGCAACTTGCCTGTGCACCACGGTGTTATCTTGTTACGAACTGACAATGATCAGTCTCGTGTGTTGGAACCTCGTTTGTTGCTGTCAGAAATCCTCTGATTGCTGCACACTGGTCATTGGAGTACTGTGCGGATGAAGAAATTAGCACATCGTCACTGCACTTGGGTCGGCATTGATAAACATATTGAGAATTTACTTGCTAACTGTCGCTCTTGTGCGGAGCATCAATCTGATCCCTGCCAGCGCTTCTTTGCGTGCCTGACTCCTACTGCACCTTGGCAGCACGTTCATATTGATTTTGTGGGTCCTTTCTGGGACACCCGCTGGTTGATAGTTATTGATGCATACAGCAACTTTCCTTTTGTTGTACCTATGTCTTCTACTACATCTGCCAGTACTATTCGGGCTTTGACATCTATTTTTTGCATTGAGGGCCTTCCTGAAGTTATTGTCTCCGACAATGGCCCCCAATTCGTGTCCTCGAAGTTTGAAGCATTCCGAGCTGCTAATGGCATTCATCATCTGACCTCAGCCACATTCCAGCCCAGTCGAACGGCGAGGCTGAACGCTTTGTGCGTATGTTTAAGTCGCAGATGAGCAAGTTGTGCACCACGCACTCTCACGAGAGGGCGCTCTGGACTTTCCTCGCTTCATATCTGTCTCAGCCATGCGGCACCCATTCCCCAGCAGAATTGCCACATGGCCGCACCCATCGGTGGCCTCCTGCAGCTATTGCATCCCCCGCCGAGCGCTCCCCCTGTTTCGCCTCGTTCTGGCTCGGCGCCGCATGATTTGGTGTTCCATTGCATTTTCTCTGGCAGGCAGCGCTGGGAGCAGGGGCACATTCTTTGCCAGCTTGGCCGCACCTTATTTGTCATTTCTGGTCCCTCCGGCACTGTCAAGCGACACCGTAACCAGATCCGTTTGTGCTGTCCTCAGTTTTCTGCCGCTGGTTGTTATCCGGCAGAACTGGAGGCTTTGTGGCTTCCACAGCCTTAGCCCATGACTCCACCGATGGCGCCTCTGCGCTCGTGCCTCCACCGCGGGCGCACCTGCCATCGTCACTGCTGCGGGTCCGATCCCTGCAGCAGACGGGCACCTCTTTCCGCCGCCATGGCCCACCTCCGGCCATAGCCGCCGCTGCCGCCATGTTCCTCCGTGGTGCCATAACCGATGGACGCTGAGGCTGCCGTCACGCCGCCGCCACCATTGCCCATGGTGGTCGTTGTTCCGCCTCCTCCCCGAGCATACCCAGTGGCGGTGCGCGGCCAGAGCAGGTTTTCCATGGGACGTTTTCCTTGCCCCCTCACGAGCATTTCGGCGTCGCGGGTGGACACCGCGCCCCAGCAGTTCCACTGCCCGCCCCCTCAGCTGCGCCGCTCCTGGGTCTCTCCACCCGACCCGCCGTCGGAAGCCATATTCAATGACGGTGTGTCATTTCGGGAGGGGGGGATTTGGTATCGATAGCTACGATGCCACGGTGTAGGTGCAAGTTCTTAGGTTCGCACCACGACACCGACACTGGCGATAGCGCTCTCTAGGCGGTGCTGTGCAGATCTACGAGCTCTGCTCCAGATTCAGCCCAGTTGATGCCGAGCAGATAACCTAGCAACATTGTTTCTATTTCATAGTGGGCGAACCACTACTTGTAACTTTGTAACTTGATGTACGGCTTCACACCTATGTGCTCATCTCAGTGCAAAGTTATGTATTTATCTTCTTGCTAAAGTAAAGGTGATTTTAATTCACACTGCAGTACTGAGAGTTCTACCTCACCTGCTCCTCCTAGCTTCCTACATTCGGCCTACCCTTCAGTTTTCAGGAGCAGACCCACGCGCCGCCTTCCAGGCAGGATACAAAAGCTGCGACCACCAACTTGCAGGATTATTGCTGCTGCTGAGTCAAGAGCTGCAAAGTGCAGCCTGCTGTTCCTGCTGCAGTTTTTCTTGTAGCTGGAAACAAGAACTTTGGGTCCATAACACGTTGCCATAAACTCAATGCGGTATGAACACATCACCACTTTTACATCCGCTCTGGATATGAATGGGTAAACTTTAAACAAAGCCAAGTTTGTCATGAGTGGAATACAGAAGAAAAGCAAACATAATGATAACCAGAATATCAAGCTCACAGCAAGATTGGTTTCAACATAGCAGCTACGCACGATTCTAAAGAGTTCATGCAACATACTATTCAAGGCTGGCCCATGGCTACTCAAGTACCTCTGTGCTGCTAATGGCTGCACCCAAGTGACCCGGCGATTGTAACTCCAGTGGCACCTGATTAACGCTAACTGTAAAGCCTCCAATCTGCTATCGATCTCATCCACTAGTGGGAATATTAAAGTCAGGCTTTGCAGAAATGACAAGAACAAGTGTGATAACATTTTATTGTTTTTGGGTTTTTCATTATTTAGTGAACAGCACTGAAAAACTTGCAATCTGCTGGTGCAAGCACAGAATGTCATCAAAGACGGAATGTAACAACATGGAGGAGCTCTTGAGTGGCACACTTTCACATTCAAGATGAGTTAAATGTTATAAACTACCAGAAAAAGTCCTTCTTCAGATGGGGAAAACACATACACACGTTTATACACGCTCAACTCACTCACATGTGACCACTGTTGTCTCTAGCTGCTAAATGTGACTGCAGAGAGCAGCAATCTCAGTTGTTGGGTAGTGAGGGTACAGAAAGGTATGTGGTGGTGCGAAGGTGGAATCATACAGTAAGGGATAAAATATCAAACAAATAAACAGGCATCAGACCATGACTTAATGATCATAAAACAAAAGTTCATAATTGTGATTATTTATAAATTCAGCTCTCTCAACTCTCAGTTCTTATTTACTAATTCTCTAGTTGATTTATTTTGCTCTCATTTAGCATTACCTAATAAACAGCTGTCAGTGAACTGACATTCAGATACGTCTTCCTATGTTGTTAACTCCATTTCCATTTTAATATGACTTGATTTCACATTTCTTCTCTGCCACACATAGGGATCTTTCCTTGGATATGAATCCAAATGGACCATCAGCCTCTCCACTTAAAATTGCACTCCTTACCTGGTTCTTCCTGTTCTTTTACAACTTTATGGAAAGAAATGTATAGTTCTGGATCTGAAGATATATTGTGTTTTTATAGTTATTTCTATGGGACACGACACAATTTCCACTATGCTTAATAATTGCAGCAGTTATACACTGAGGTGACAAAAGTCATGGGATACCACGCAATATGTGTTCGACCTTTTTTTGCCCAATGCAGTGCAGCAACTCAATGCAGCATGGACTCAACACGGCATTGGAAGTCCCCCGCAGAAATATTGAGCTATGCTGCCTCTATAGCTATTGGAGACTGCAAAAGTGTTGCTGGTGCAGGATTTTGTGCACAAACTGATCTATCGATTCTGTCCAGTAAATGTTCAATTGGACTCATGTCGGGCAATCTAGGTGGCCAAATCATTCACTCAAATAGTCCAGAATGTTCTTCAAACCAATTGCAAACAACTGTGGCTTGGTGACATGATGCAATATCATTTATAAAAATTCTGTCGTTATTTGGGAACCTGAAGTGGATGCATGGCTGCAAATGGTCTCAAAATAGCCAAACATAACATTTCCAATCTATGATAAATTCAGTTGAACCAGAGAACCCAGTCCATTTCATGTAAACACAGCCCACAGCATTATGGAGCCACTAACAGCTCGCACAGAGCCTTGTTGTAACTTAGATCCAAGTATTGTGGTATATGTGCCTCACATGATCCCTGCCGGCAGCTCTTACCAACTGAAATTGGAACTCATCTGATCCGCTCATAGTTTTTACAGTCATCTAGGGTCCAACTGATATGGTCACAAGCACAGGAGAGGCACTGCATGTGATGTCGTGCTGTTGACAAAGGCATTTGTGTTGGTCATCTGCTGCCACAGCCTATTAACGCCAAACTTTGGTGTCGTCCTAGCAGATACATTTGACATATGTCCCACAATTATTTCATGCAGGGTTGCTTCTCTGTTACCACTGACAACTCTACGAAAACACCTCTGATCTCTGTCATTGAGTGAAAGCTGCTGGCCACTGCACTATCCATGGTGAGAGGTAATGCCTGAAATTTGGTGTTCACAGCACACTCTTGACACTGCGGATCCTGGAATACTGAATTCGCTAATGATTTCCGAAATGGAATGTTGCGTGCATCTAGCTTCAACTACCATTCCACAAACAATGTCTCTTAAATCCCATTGTGTGGCCATAATTACATCAGAAACCTTTACACGTGAATCACCTGAGTATAAACAACAGCTTCACCAGTGCACTGCCCTTCTATACCTTCTGTATGTGATACTGCCACCATCTGTATATGTGCATATTGCTACCCATAACTGTTTTCACCTTAGTGTAAGTGCAAGTGCAAGAAACCTGTGCACAGCCATCCAGCATGCATTTTCAGAGTGGGCACAAAACTTAACCCATCCAAAAATCAAGCAATCGTAGTCACTCAGAAAGAGACTTCTAACCATGCAATTTAGAGAATCTCTTCCATAGTCTCCCTAAATGGCACAGAAATAACAGTTTCTCGCCTCAGTGTATCTACCATTGTTAACACTGAAGGAGGTTGGTTTTTTATTTCATTTTTTGGAGTTAAAATAAATGTCAAACAATGGCTTTAACATTGTTATTAATGGTGTACATAATTACATTTCACATACCTTCAGCACAAGGGAACTGATCATATAATTTTTAATCAGATCTTCATGAGCTGGAGCTGGTAACAGAACTTGAACAACACTCTGTCCCTTGTAAAATACAAATGTATACACGCTAGCAGAAGCAGCAACTAAGAAAAAAACATTTGCCAAATTCCCACAGGAAAAAAGAGCAAGCTGCACCAGAGAGAGGAGGTCAATACCCACACGTCCTGATCTGCGAGAATAACTCCAAGTCTCTATACCTGACCAAACTATGGCTAGGGCTGACAAAATACCAACTGCAACCTGGAATGACAAAACAAACCTAATATTAAATGAAGTACTTCAAATAACAATAATGAAAGAACAAACACAATACAATGCAACAGCTGAAACACAAAACATATTGTCAAAGAAATTGATTCAAACACAGAATCATCTTTTCTGCTGGAAGCTATCTATGGTAATGCTAATCCACAATTTAGAAATAATCATTGACTGTATGCACTAAATTTTATGATCTTTCAAAAATTAACCTTTCCCATTAGCAGCCATTCTTCAGATTCTGATTAGTGTACTAGGTATTACCATTTTACAAATTAATTATTTTCAAGCAGTAATAGCTTTACACTTTGACATTTTTGGCAAGAATACGCGTTTTTTCACACATGAAGATTACAATTCATGTTATATCTTAGTTTCATTGCAAAATGGACAAAAACCTAAGCTTATCAAAACAAATCAAAGTGTACATTTACAGCTGTGATAATATTTAGTTACTAACCATCACATTTCTGATGCTGCAGGAATTTGTTTGTGCACTCAGTAACAGAACAAAGTACCACAATACAAAAGAAACAAAAATTTCTACATTACTACAGAACTTTTTCTTACTACATACTAGTACACATCTTTTTACAACCTCCAATTGTGCCTTTATGTTATGACATGTTTCATCAATATCAACTTACTCAATGTCAGTGGATCAGGAGTTTATCACAGACATGTTATTTTCCTCTGTTGCAACTATAAAAGGTGGAGGTCTCAAACAGTCTTACAAAAAACAATTGGCACAACGTTCTCAGCAAAGAAAGACACAAACAGAGATGTATGTGGGCTCAAACAGACCCTATTCTGCAGGCAACTACTAAAAATTGAACATATTAGGTAAGTACACAAAACTGCAGCACCAGTCTCAATTTTTTTGCATCAAGTTTCAGAGATGACTTTTACAGCAGAGTGCAAGAACATATCAGTGGTAACTGCTCATATACTGCCACTGAGTCAATCAATTTTGATTTTGTGGCAGAAGAAGGATATAGTTCAAGACTGAAAAATCTTTATTATCTAACACATCTTGATACACAGTTCCTTAGTACTGTGAGAAAACCTGTTTCTTTCATGTCAAAGTGGTATACACATACTGGCCACAACATCTTGGTAGACGATTGTTACAGTGTCTGTATGGTTATGAGTTACGTTTTTTCATATGGCTTATCAAGGCAATGACAGCACGGTACAGGTGTATCTAGCTGCTGAGGCCAGAGCAGTGATACCTTTGCAAAGCTTTTTCTGCCTTAATCTGTCTAACAAGCCTTCATCATGCATCGACATTCCAGATGATATATCATTACACCACTCTGGTCTCCTGCTAGCCTGTGCCTCCCACCTGTTGGTGTTGACGCCAAAGCTAAATCAATGAAAATTGGTATTTCTCTTCTTGGTCTGATATAAAGAAATGTTTGTTAAGGAATGAAAGTTTCTAGGGAAATATCTCCAAGAGATGCAAAAGGCATTATTAACAAAAACTTTGGACTCCAGCTACCAGAATCGCTTTTTTGTCAGAAATACATCCAGAAAACACCACACTTATATGGCCTTAATTAGTGTGAATTGCTTAGAAGGTGTCACAGTTTGCAAACAACATAAAAATTCCATTAAATAAAAATTTAAAAAATCTATGCAGGCCTACAGTCTACACAAGAGAAGCAGTGGATGCTAAGCTAGTTATATGATAAAAAAGTAAAGCAATCATAAAGTCGAAGATTGTTTTGAATGCCACAGTGCTTTATTAGACATGGTCTGGTTGGTGGTGGTATGCCATTGCCTTGCTCCAACCTTTGAACTGACTTACCCAGTCAGTTATAGGGTGCCTGCAGTATAATGTATAATGACGCAACTCAGTATTTTTCACATAAACAAATATTGCCAGAGGTGAAAGAAATGATAAGTTACAGATAAAAATCTTAGGACTGAAGAGGGACTGAAACCGAGACCTTTGGGTTTTAGTTTGGCACTTGGTGATACATTAGTGGTGGTGAATATTTATTGTATAGTATCTACTGTGTTACTCATTGTACATATTCATTACATTTGTGGTATGACATCATTGTTGTAAATGTGAGTTAATACAAGAGGCAAATCATGGAATTGACATGTACAATGTGGTAAAATGATAAGTAGCTGTGGCCAATTCAATGGTGGCACTAATTGCTTGCACTAGGAAATCCTTAGAAAAGGTTGTGCAAAGAAGTATCACATTACCTACTAAGGCTGCTGTTACATGGCAGGCAATGTCATCTCAATACTATCATTCCCCTGATACAAAGTTAGCTCTACTGCCTCATTTCACTACATTTGTAAACAGAAAAGAGACCGAAAAATTTAGAAGTGTAGTTAATGAGTTCCTCCCCTCAGCATGCACATAATTTGAGACCAGAGGTTTCCTACAGTTGCCTCACCCCAGTCCACTTTCCCCATTTATATTTAACCCTCAAAGTGGGCGCACAGATTTTCATGACACGAGTGGATGTACAAAGATCTGAAGAATGGCTGTCTTTATGTTATCAAGATAAACATGTATGAGCAAAATCACAGTTTAATCTTAGTTAATTAACCAACAATAAAAAAAGCTTACATTATGCAAGCTAAATCACTATTTAACCAAGCAATAATAAAATAAACTTTCATTGTATTACTTTGTTGTCATGTACAAGTTTTACCCCATGGTAATGATCCACTTGTAGCATAAAACAGCACAATTGCATCAGTTCCCAGTGAAAGGCTAATTCTATTACTAATTATCTCACAGACAACAGCATCATTGTGGGATTGTGCTGCTAGCTCAGAATCTGGGGCATTTTCTTGCACAGACTGTAAATTTTTTCTCACCTAGCTCACTATTTCATTTATATTACTGCTGTTCACTTGGACATATGACAACACAGCTTATCACTATGTTAGCTACAGCAACAATGGAAGAGAACAGAACAATGTTACTTGAGATTGGCACACTTAATACATAGGCACGTCCACTCAAGGGTTAAAAATTCACTTTTGAAGTCAACTGAACACTGTAATGTATGGTGAAATACTATTTAATAGGCCTCTTTCACATCTACATATACGCAATTACTCTGCTATTCCAATAAAGTGCCTAGCAGAGGTTCAAGGAACCACCTTCAAGCTGTCTCTCTACCGTTCCACTCTCGAATGGTGCGCAGGAAAAACGAGCAATTAAATTTTTCTGTGCGAGCCCTGATTTATTTTATTGTGATGATCATTTCTCCCTATGCAGGTGGGTGCCAACAGAATGTTTTCGCAATTGGAGGAGAAAACTGGTGATTGAAATTTCATAAGAAGATCTCGCCGCAATGAAAAACGCCTTTGTTTTAATGACTGCCACTCAAACTCACTTATCATGTCTGTGGCACAATGTCCTCTATTTCATGATAATACAAAATGAGCTGCCCTTCTTTGAACTTTTTCAATGTCATTCATCAGTCCCACCTGAGGTGGATTCCACACTGCACAGCAATACTCCAGAACAGGGCGGACAAGCGTAGTGTAAGCAGTCTCTTTAGCAGACCTGTTGCACTTTCTAAGTGTTCTCCCAATGAATCTCAGTCTTTGGTTTGCTCTACCCATGACATTATCTATGTGATCATTCCAATTTAGGTTATTTGTAATTGTAATCCCTAAGAATTTAGTTGAATTTATAGCCTCCAATTTTGTGTGAATTATTGTGTATTCAAAATTTATCAGATTTCTTTTAGTACTCATATGAATAACTTCACACTTTTCTTTATTCAGGGTCAATTGCCACTTTTTGCACCATACAGATGTCTTATCTAAATCGTTTTCCAATTCATTTTGGTCATCTGATGACTTTACAAGAAGGTAAATCACAGCATCATCTGCAAACAATCTAAGATGGCTACTAAGATTTTCTCCTATATCGTTAATATATGTCAGGAACAACAGAGGGCCTATAACACTTCCTTAGGGAATGCATGATATCAATTCTGTTTTACTTGATGACTTTCCATATACAGGGTGATTCAAAAAGAATACCACAACTTTAGGAATTTAAAACTCTGCAACGACAAAAGGCAGAGCTAAGCACTATCTGTCGGCGAATTAAGGGAGCTATAAAGTTTCATTTAGTTGTACATTTGTTCGCTTGAGGCGCTGTTGACTAGGCGTCAGCGTCAGTTGATGCTAAGATGGCGACCGCTCAACAGAAAGCTTTTTGTGTTATTGAGTACGGCAGAAGTGAATCGACGACAGTTGTTCAGTGTGCATTTCGAACGAAGTATGGTGTTAAACCTCCTGATAGGTGGTGTATTAAACGTTGGTATAAACAGTTTACAGAGAATGGGTGTTTGTGCAAAGGGAAAAGTTCTGGACGGCCGAGAACGAGTGATGAAAATGTAGCACGCATCCAGCAAGCATTTGTTCGCAGCCCAGGAAAATCGACTCGCAGAGCTAGCAGAGAGCTGCAAATTCCACAATCAACTGTATGGAGAGTCCTACGAAAAAGGTTAGTTATGAAACCTTATCGTCTGAAATTGGTTCAAGCACTGTCTGCAGCTGATAAGATTAAAAGAATTGATTTCTGTGACTTTATCCTTGCTCAAATGGAAACAGATGAATCTTTCGTTTCAAAGATTGTGTTTAGTGATGAAGCAACTTTCCACACTAACGGGAAAGTCAACCATCACAATGTCTGTACATGGGGCACTGAGAATCCGCGGGAAACAACTCAGTATGAACGTGACTCGCCTAAGGTGAACGTTTTCTGTGCCATTTCAGCCAATAAAGTTTTTGGTCCCTTTTTCTTCGAAGGTGCTACTGTAACTGGACTACAGTATCTGGAGATGTTAGAGAATTGGCTGTTCCCTCAGCTCGAACAAGAAGCACAACAATTCGTATTTCAGCAGGATGGAGCGCCACCACATTGGCACTTATCTGTCTGTAACTACCTGAACGTCAACTACCCGAGGTGATGGATCAGCCGCCAGGCAGCCCGTGACAGAACACTTCATCACTGGCCTCCAAGAAGCCCTGATCTTACCCCCTGCGATTTTTTCTTATGGGGGTATGTTAAGGATATGGTGTTTCGGCCACCTCTCCCAGCCACCATTGATGATTTGAAACGAGAAATAACAGCAGCTATCCAAACTGTTACGCCTGATATGCTACAGAGAGTGTGGAACGAGTTGGAGTATCGGGTTGATATTGCTCGAGTGTCTGGAGGGGGCCATATTGAACATCTCTGAACTTGTTTTTGAGCGAAAAAAAACCTTTTTAAATACTCTTTGTAATGATGTATAACACAAGGTTATATTATGTTTCTTTCATTAAATACACATTTTTAAAGTTGTGCTATTCTTTTTGAATCAACCTGTATTACTACGAACTGTGACCTTTCTGACAACAAATCCCGAATCCAGTCGCACAACTGAGGCGATATCCCATAGGCACGCAGTTTGGTTAAAGGATGCTTGTGAGGAACGGTATCGAAAGCCTTCAGGAAATCTAAAAATATGGAATCAATCTGACATCCTCTGTCAATACCACTCATTACTTCACGAATACAAAGAGCTAGTTTTGTTTCAAAAGAATGATATTTTCTGAATCCATGCTATGTGTCAATAAATCATTTTCTTTGAGGTAATTCATAATGTTAACACAGTATATGTTCCAAAACCCTACTACAAATCGGCATTAGTGATATGGGCCTGTAATTTAATGGATTACTCCTACTTCCCTTTCTGTATCTCTGTTCCGATGTCCCATGAAGTGGTAGTATCAATATGGCATCTGAGATATTGCAGCTTGCATGCAGACATACTTCCTCACAGCTCCACAGATAATGCAATCCTAAGGTACAATGGATGTACCCTCAAGCAGTGTTCTGCACTTAAATACACACGTGTGATCACATACTGACACTAGTCTGTTATCACCTGAAGCTTCCAGACAGTGTCATTTGATACAAAGTTCGACTAATGCTTGTTTTACAGTTTTCTGTCTCTCATTATTCACTCTGGTTTGATCTTGCATGCTTATGACAACATTCTGTGGTTTTGACTCTGATTCTAGGCAGCCATTCACTACATCTACATGGTTGTTACTGATCACTCACACCTGCCATTTGTTTCACTTACTGTGCTGACTGATACTGTACTTTCGATACCTAAGCCTAGTAGGCTAGTAAATATCTCCCTTTCTCCTTATTGATACTGAATGTAATACGAAAATTTCTGTATAAGTTACTTGTACATACAAATTTTACACACAATAAGGTATCCACATTTACCTCCACACTATGTGCAAACCTACTATCCATTTCATATTCAATCATGAAGGATACAGACACTTTGATATCTTTCTTTATCTCCTCTTCCGTTATTTCCCCATAGTCAATTACAAGCAAAGGAGGATATATGCGGCCTCCTCCTTCAGAACCCTGCAGCTTCACTCTGAAAAAAAAAAAGAGAAAATTCATATTAGACCCAGTTTTAATGACAGTATTTGATTTCTAGTCTCATCCAAATACTTTCTTTATGGAAGACAATAATTTTCCAAAAGTAAATATGGTTTTTATTTTTTCCTCTTCCTTGTGATAGGCCATGGCATTTCTGCTTAAAAGGAAAGAGAAAGTTAATGCAGATCTACAGCAAATATATGAACTTTACTATTACCTTACAGCAGGAAGAGGCAGATAAAAGCTGAACTGTGAGAGAATGCAAAGGGGAATAAAGAATGAACACAAAAATATTGATAAGTGAAAGAACGAAGAATGGAAAGGCAAAACATAAACTACGTTCTACAAGGCTACTAACTTAAACTCTCTTCATCTTGTAAATAAAACAGTTTACTGTGTCATCATTTGTTTCTTTTGTCACTACACATTTCGATGGTTCACACCATCAATTTCAGATGGAGAATTGTATTGTTACATTTCTGGCATTAGTGTAGAGCACAGACATCTTTTCAAGCAGCAGATAAAGTGCAGATAAAGCGCAAAGCAGGTTATGTTTTGTCTTCTGAAGGTAAGTAGAATCAAACAGATGCTACACACTGCTACTCATTGCACGTGCTCTTCACTGTGTATTATTACTTTTACACTGTTACTGAAACTAGCTTTTACACTCACACACACACACACACATTATGAGTCCCATACATACAAAATTTGATTGAAATTGCTCCAGACATTCTCAGCCTTCCCCTCTACCCATGGGAGATAGGTAGTTCTAATCCTCTCAGAAACCTTTGCAGGCAAGCATTTGACTCACCAAAGTTTCATTTCAATCAGACGAATGTTACAGGAATGTATGGGAGACAAACAAACAAAAATTCAAGTCCAGGTTGAAACATCAACAATATTATGAAAAGGATAGCTCGCTACTCACCATAAAGATGACACATTGTGTCACAGACAGGCACAAGGAGAAGACTGTTGCGCACTGAGCTTTCAACCAAAGCCTTCTTCAGATAAAAAGACATGTGCACACTCAAACAAGCAGGCAAACCTCACGAACGCATGACTGCTATCTCCAGCTGCTGTGGTCAGGATCCCTGAATGTTATTTATACCACAGTGGCCGAAGATAGTGCCATGTGTGCATTAGGTGTGCCTCTTAGAGTGACTGTGCACACTTTCCTTTTCTGATGAAGTCTTTGGTCAAAAGCTCAATGTGTAACAATACCTTTGTTGCACCTGCTTGCAACTCATTGTGTCATCTTTATGATGAGTTGCACCTGTCCTTTCCATAGTACAGCTTAAAAACACCGATGAATCAAAAAATTATGACCACCTGCTTAACAGCTTTGTTTGTCCATCTTTGGAAAGGAATACATCACTGATTCTGCATCTCAGGCATCCGACAGTTGTTAGTAGGTTTTTGGAAGTATATCGCATTAGATATCTATGCACAGGTCATATAATTCACATAAATAACATGCCACTGATTTGCGTATGTGGTGACGACATCCGATAGTGACCTAGGTGGGCTCCACAGGCTTTACATCAGGTGAATTTGGTAGTGAAGACATCAAAATAACCTCACTATAATGCTCCTTAAAACATTGTAACACGATTCTGGCTCTGAGACACAGACAATTATACTGCTGAAAGACGGCATCACCATCAGGGAAGCCTGAAGGAATGCAGTTGGTTCACTCCTGTCAGCATATTTTTGATTATTACCACAGGTCCGATGCAAGTGCAGGAGAATGTCTCCCATGACATAATACTATTTCCACCAGCCTGTATCTGTGGCGTGCTGCAAATTTCACACTGCCATTCACCTCGATGACGGCTTTTATGGAGTCAACTACTGACCTAGTGTAGCAAAACCATGATTCACCCAAAGAGCCAACACATTTCCATTTATCGACTTTCAAAGCCTGATGGTCCCATGCCCACTGCAATCGTACACGTAGGGGTGGTCTGCTGTTGAGCTCCATGCTCAACAATGTACAATGACCACTGTGCTCAAAAACATTTGTGCAAGGACTGGCAAGGTACTCTTTCAGCAGAGGTGCCACAGGTCCCCATCTATCCTACTTTACCTACCAGACAAGCCTCTGAACCCCACATTTTGTGAAGAGTTGTGGACATCCAACTACTTAACGCCTAATGGTGGTTTCACTGTCCTTCAACCACTTTCTGTTGACGCTCACGACAGCAGCACGTGAGCACTCGACGAGCTTTGCCATTTTCAAGACACTCGTTCACAGACTCTGTGTACTAGTAATTTGCCCTTTGCCAAAGTTGCTTTTCTTAATAGATATCCACATTTGCAGTCCATATCTTTGCTAGGGCGATCCCCCATCCGTATCTGCTGCACTTCCATACTTTTGTTACCGTGTCACGCTCCCACAACACCACCAAGTGGCATCCAGTGTTGCGATGGGTAGTGGTCGTAATGTTGTGGGTGATCAGTGAGTACTTAATGAATAAGTAGTGAGTGCGAGCCACGCAAAGCACAGTTTGCGGAGTGCGGGACATGGCCAAGTGTAGAGACCCAAACTGGCAGTCGTGTGAAGGCAGGCATCATTGACAGTTGCATCTATATTCCGAATTTTTCAGAGTAAATTAATTAAGACTTAGAGTTAATGATTTCATGTTGTTCTTTCGATATTTACTTATGTTGTCTACACAGATTACTCGTATTTAAATTTCATACTTTAATATTAACTTTAAGGGGAAATACATATTTATTTTTTTACATTTTTGTTGGGATTTTTTTAAATTTTTAATTAAGTTTTATTTCACGGGTTTTAAACTTGATATTTTACTAGAAGAAACATTATGACCCACATCCTACCTCTACAAACACACAAATACCTTCCGAGACAAAATATGAAATTGTTATGTGAGATTTTTTCAGTTATGCTGTTTACATGTTTCTTTTCTTTAATCATACATATATATTCATTGACTATGTTTTAGTATATATTTAGCTAATTTGGATAACACAAGCAATATGCAATGGCAATAGGAAGGAAGGAAGATTGGGTTTAATGTGCCATCGACTTTGAGGTTAGAGAAGGAGCACAAGCTTGGATGGTGTCCCAGATGGGGAAGGAAATCAGCCATGTCCTTTCAAATGACCCATCCCAGCATGTGCCTCAAGTGGTTTAGGGAAATCGCAGAAAACCTAAATCTGGATGACTGGACTTGAATTTAAACCATCATCCTCCCAAATGCAAGTGCAGTGTGCGAACCACTGTGGCAGTGGCAATAAATGCAAATCAGGTTAGGGTACAGTGGATTGCCATTGTGATCTCTTGCAATAGGCTGCTTAACCTATTGGGGCAAAATATTTTGATTTAATACTGAATTGTAGACCTCAAAAAGAACTACAAAAAGTCTGCGAGAACATATGTTTATCTTTTACAGTTGAGTCACCATCTCTCTTTTTCTGCTTTGTAGGTGCTGAAACAGGTGACTTCAAAAGACAAAAAATCATCACTGTTGGTCAAGTGTAAAAGATAAACATATGTTCTCATGGACTTTTATTTAGATGTTTTAGAGCTCTACGATGTGGTACTATGTAACTTTATATAGCTATTACACATTACATAGCGTATATCAAGAAAGTGTGCTGGCGGAGAACATTTTTACATAATTTAGCTCATGAAATGTAAATGAGTAAACAGGTTTTCATGGAACACAGCCAAAAACCATCCCGATTAAACCAGCTTTCAGGTAAAACAAACTGCATTTAAATCAAACCTTGCATTTGGGAGCTACAATGCCACAGACAGTACACAGATACACGCACTACACTTAAAACACCGCCTAATAGTTCCTTTGTTGATTAGGAGAGACAGATAAGTTGGGGACAGTTGAAAAGGGAGGCTAGGTCACTCAGAACCCAGGATGACAATGCTCTATATCTTGTGAGGGCTGAGCCGAGACATCAACCCATATATATTAGTAACTCTCTCAAAGAATATAGAAAGGTTATGATCACAAACCCAATAATTATCAACTGCATGTATATAATTCACAGTTAGTGGATTGTCCAATGCTATTTCAAGTTAAATATAGGCACAAAAATTCAGTCTTTATAGCATGGAAAGAGAATGGGACATGGAATATCCTGTGTGCCTGTTTGAGTTAAGAAATCAGAGTGATGTGTGTTGGGTGTGCTATTAAGAGCCATGTATATAGGGACTTGAAAATGTAGCATCTATTTCTGGTGAAATTTGCATTTATTTTTGGTGAAATTAGCAACTGTTTTTGGAAAAAATTAGAATCTATTTTCTTATTGTAAATGATTAGATGTATGAGGGTCACTCCAAAAGAAATGCACACTATTTTTTTTTTAATCCATCTTTTATTCTACATGTTTGAAAGTTTTACAGTGTGTAGATACATCCTTTAGGAACAATATTTTCATTTCTCCACATAATTTCCATCCCTCTCAACTGCCTTACGCCATCTTGGAACCAGCGCCTGTATACGCGCATGGTAAAATTCTGGACCAACCTCTTGGAGCCACTGTTTGGCAGCGTGCACAAGGGAGTCATCTTCAAACCTTGTTCCATGAAGAGAGTCTTTCAGTTTCCCAAAGAGATGATAGTCACATGTAGCCAGGTCAGGACAGTAAGGCGGGTGTTTCAGTGTTGTCCATCCAATTTTTGTGATCGCTTCCATGGTTTTTTGACTGACATGTGGCCGTGCATTGTCGTGCAACAGCAAAACATCCTGCCATTGCCGATGTGGTCGAACACGACTCAGTCGAGCTTGAAGTTTCTTCAGTGTCATCACATATGCATCAGAATTTATGGTGGTTCCACTTGGCATGTCTGGAGTGTGTGCAGTACGAGGCCTGCCGCTGCGAGGACAATCCTCAATATTGCCGTGCCCACTTTCATCACGTAACCTGCTTGCCCACCAACTAACTGTACTGCGATCGACAGCAGCACTCCATACACCTTTTTCAACCTCTTGTGGATGTTTCCCACTGTCCCATTTTCACAGCACAGGAATTCTATGACAGCACATTGCTTCTGACGAATGTCAAGTGTGGCAGCCATCTTGAAGACATGCTGTGATGGCGCCACTCACGGGAACAGGTTGAAATAAGTTTGAAAACAAGTGGGAAGGATGTATCTGCCACCATAAAACTTTCACACATGCAGAATGAAAACTGTATTTTTACAAAAATAGTGTGCATTTCTTTTGGAGTGACCCTCGTACATATTTAAAATATATAAAAGGCTCAGCTGTTAAGTGGCTGATGCTGTAGAGGAAGCATCTTACTTAGGTACACCGGGTTTTCTTGGCTGTAGTGCCACATTCAGATTCATAAGAATAACAAGTCGCCTTTTCAACATAATGAATTCAAGGAGTATGATCCAAAACAGTTGGAAGAAATCTATAAATGCTGGAGACTATGAAGCAGTGAACAACTTCCTCACTGAAGTGAGTCAATACTTGCTTACTCTAAAACTGAAAGCCACTGATGAACTAGTCATTCAAACAGAAGAACTGGGTTTGTTGGATTCTTTGTTTGTATCACAAGTTTATGTCATCTGTATGATACATGAATACAAAACGAGGGTTGTACACCTGTGTTTAAATTTTTGCTGATGCACAAATGTTTGTGTGGTGTCACCGCCAGACACCACACTTGCTAGGTGGTAGCCTTTAAATCGGCTGCAGTCCGTTAGTATACGTCGGACCCGCGTGTCGCCACTATCAGTGATTGCAGACCGAGCGCCGCCACACGGCAGGTCTAGAGAGACTTCCTAGCACTCGCCCCAGTGGTACAGCTGACTTTGCTAGTGATGGTTCACTGACAAAATACGCTCTCATTTGCCGAGACGATAGTTAGCATAGCCTTCAGCTACGTCATTTGCTGCGACCTAGCAAGGCACCATTATCAGTTGCTATTGATATTGTAAATAATGTACAGACAAGAACTACGTTCAACATTAATGGATTAAAGTTAAGTATTCCACCATCTGCATCCGTTTTTCTAAGTTCTAATTTCCTTGTCCTGTTCCAGACCTCACGCCAACCTGCGTGAGCTTAAACGCGTGCCTTTCGGCTTCCTCTCAATTTAGTGGGTTGGTCTCCTGCCAATCCACAACAGTTTGCATGGCCATTTGGAAATTATGTTTGGCATAATAAGGTTCTGTGGAGGTTGGAATAATAATCCAACTGCCAGGCACTTCATGTCAGCTTATAAAAAAATCCTGGTAAAGCATGAGCTGAGAGAATCTCAGAAAGAGAACTGTACTAGACTTGAATATATGCTGATCCTTACTGTCGCAAGCACCTTCACATCTGTGGAGTGTATCAATTTAACAACAAATAGTAAGTGTCTGCTTTCAGCCAAGAGTGACCATATTGTTACCCATAACCATGACTACATCCTGAGCAGTGACAGTCAGTATGATCTTTCTGTTTGTGTTGCTGTATACCTAGTTGATTTTGTACTCAAATATTTGGAGCATAAAGTTAAGTGTGAAACCTGTGTCACTGCTCTGTGTGGTGCATCTCCCTGATACAGAGAAAGAGCCTTGGTGCTCTTATTATAGCTGCAGATGATGTAGTTGAAGTCTGTATAAGTGCAGCATAAGTTTTCCATTATAGCAATAAGGGTGGAAAATATAGTTGTCCGAACAATACTACTGATTTCATGGTAAAAGAAGTTTTGGATGTGTGCATAAACAAGCCATTATTCCTGAACTTGAGTGCTCATGTGAAAGACCAACTGCCTCTGGACAATCATCTGGGCTTACTTCTAATAGCCATTGCTAAAAGATTCTTGCAATCGAGAATAGCCCGTGGGACAAAAATGCAAAATGATTTTGCCCACAAGAACAAAATTAGATGTAAATACACCAAACTAATTATTTTTCAAGGTGAGTAATACACATTATTAGAACTGAAAATTGTGATACAAGACTAATTGGGTCGTAAATGCTTGCATTATTACTAAGTTGCTGCTTGGTCAGGACTGTCAGGAAAGAGAGGTACTTCAGTTAAAATGACACTTTTTAAATCAAACTGTTACATTATTCTAGAAATAAGTTCATTTCATTGAGTCCTTTAGGTATGCGAGTGCAGCATGGGAACTATATTCAACATTCCTAGAACATAAGTTAATTTATGTAAAAGTTAAGCTTTGTAGATTTATTCTCCTTCTGTTTGTCTGCTACTTTCTTCTACCACCTCCTCCTTCCAACTTTCCTGTCTCTTCCTCTCCAGTCCCCCCTCTCCTTACTGTGAATTTCATATATAAAATGACACACATTCCTTGTTATGTCATGTTCATCATTTTAATTAGTTACAGTTTTGGCATGTGTAGTGAAGGACAACAAGAAAATGATGCTTGATTAACACTTTTATTTTAAATTTTTTAATGCCATTAGATTGCATAAATACAACTGACATACTGTAGGAAGGTGTGTGATGCACGTGGCTTAACGCCATTCAATATTTCTCACTGTATAATATTAATTTCAGTCAGTTGTTCATGTGGATTTTCAGAGCCACTTGTTGCTTATATTAAAATTTGTCAATACAACATCATTTCTTTCAGACTGTTACAGTTTTGAAATACACCAAGAAGTGTAATTTATGTGCACCATCTATGTGTACTGTATAAAAATTTTTCTGTGTGCTATCTTATTTGAATCGTTTGTGTATCATACTTTCTAATGTGGAATTTGGGGAGTAGCCCATCATTAGAGATAGTGAGTGTGGGGAACTGACTGCAAACCACACTCGGGCTGGGAGTGTACCAGCCCACACTTGTTAGTGCACCACACAAGGTAGCAAGATGTGCATTACATTGCACACACAGGTCTGGAGTTATTTTCACGGTAATTTCCAATGTTGTCAGGAAAAGCAACTAAATGTCATGAATACACACAGGACTGTCCTTAATACCTGAAATTTCATTACTGGCTGGTTGGCCTATTTCATCTATGAGTTTCTCCAATGCCCACGTACTATGAAACTGTACCAAAAACACCCTCTTTTGAAAAATTTTATTCGCTTAAACAGATTGTATGTGACGCTACATAACTGAATCTCAGTAGAAACTCATCATTACAGTACAGCAATGATGATTCATTTATTTCTTCTAAATTTCTTTATTCCCTTTCCTGACTCACATTTTTTTGCCTTTGCCTTTGCTCTCTGCTCTTGGTGGAACATTTCTTCATACTCTTGCCAAGTAGTTTGTACTTATGAGGAAAATCCTTTCTCTTTGTGATCTCTTGTATCTAATCTTCTTCTATTGATGGAGTTATTATCACATGCACTTCCAGTCAATTCAAAGAAAAAAAAGCTTGTTTATTCTGCTTTTGGCCCTATTTTTCCCCCATTGCTGCATTTTATTTGATTTATTGAACTGCAATTGTATCTCATTGTATTGCCACTGACATTTGGATTAACTTATCCCCCTTTTTGTTGTCCATAATGGAAATGGTTAGAATTCACATTAAACTGCAAATCCTATACTTGGCTAAAGCAGTCTATTCAACCAACAAGCTATCTGTCCGCATGAATGGCCACTGACAAACTGTGGCCAAGAAACAAGAGGACCACCCTTATGCTGAGCATGCTGCCAAACATGACATCCTTCATTTCAATGACTGCTTCACAGCCTTTGCCATATGGATCCTCCCCACCAACACCAGCTTTTCTGAATTGCGCAGGTGGGAACTTTCCCTGCAATATATCCTACTTTCTCCTAACCCACCTGGCCTCAACCTTCGTTAGTCATTGTCTTTTTCCATCCAGCCCCTTCTCTGTTCTCTTTCCAGCACAACACAGCCCTCATTCCACCATCGTATGCAGTCTTTTCACTTCTCTCCTTTTCCGCTAACCCCCCCCCCCCCCCCCCCATCTTAGCCAATCCACCTCTCCTCTGCCCTCTGTCTAACCTCCTGACTGCACATAGCTGCTCTACCATCTCTCCACCTCGAACCTGCGTGCTCCCTAGCAGCACGTCACTATCGCCACCCCTAGCTTACTATCCCTTCCCCTCCCTGCTCCAGCCTCCTCCTCACCCCCACCCAGTTGCCATTCGCGTCATGCACTAGTGCTGCTGCTTGCCGAGACTGCATCCATCTGTCTGTGAGTTGTGTTTTCTTGAGTGTGTATGCGTGTGTCTATCATCTATTTTTGACGAAGGCCTTACTGGCCGAAAGCTTTATTTGTGACAGTCTTTTATTGTGCCTATCTGCAATTCAGTATCTCTGCTATATGGTGAGTAGCAACTTTCCTTTTCATAATAGAGTGAGACATTCACTTGATTTCATATAGTAATGCACTGTTTTGGCAGTCCAATTTGCTGTTTCACTGTCAAAGAGCACATTCAAAATGTACACTGGATTTGGCATAGATCATGTGATATCATTTCTCAAAACTGCACAAGTTCTATGGACTGCATTTCAGTATTTAGATGACTGAACAGCATAATAGTCACTGGCAGAAAACTGTCACATGTTATGAAGAGTCAACAGCTTGGCACGTCTATCTATGTTCTTCTCATTCCATTCACTGAAATTGTGGATATCACTATTTTTGTCAAATGCATCTTGATTTCTCTTCACATACATGAGACAGTTGAAGACATATTGTCATCACTCCTAGACATACGAAGATGGGTTTGCAGCAGTCCAGTTTTATCACGTGCTTCAGTTTTCTCAGAAGGTGGATGATCGCAACACTCTATAACACATGTGCTGGTATTGTCTCTGCAAGTTTCAGAAAGTCCAAGTATATGCCAGCAGACATAGCAGACATCCTATACATATCCCATCGCAAAGCTTGTAAGATCCTTCTATTTTTATTATTTCATTTTTTAATTCCCTCAATTTTGTCATTATGAACTGTGTCATTTCTTATAGCAGCTGCAGGGTTTGTATTCAGATCGGGGATTCCACCTTAGTGTTTTTACACAATGCCACTAAAATAATTGTGAAAATTATGTGGACTACAAAAACTTATGGGAAAGGTGGGTTTCTGTCTGTGTTTACTGATCAAGTCCCACACTGCCTTGCACGGGCTGTGAGCTACAACGAAACTTTAACTGCTCTTCTTTTTGGCTTCTTATACATCTTTACGATAAAATCTTTTAGTCTGTAAATATTTGCTGGCCAACATTTCCTTTGCCCTGGGATCTGTTGCTGTTGTGAAATCAGCATGCAATGGCAGTAAAATACATCTTAATTTTTTCTGTTCACCAGTATACCATGTTTCTTCACTTGCTATATTTGGAAATGAATAGGTTGAAGGATGAGAAGGAAAAATAATAAGGCAATATCAACTGGGTGAAAGGAATGAAGGAGGAGCTCACCTGGTACAATTTTGCACAGAACAGAATTTAATCATCATTAACATGTGGTTTAAGAATGATAAAAATGTTGTATACACAGAAGAGACACAGAGACACTGACAGGTTTCAGACTGATTAGATAATGGTAAGATAAGAGATTTTGGAATCGAATTTCAAACTGTAAAACATTTTCAGGGGCAGATGTGGATTCTGACTGTAATTTATTTGTTATGAACTGTAGATTACAACTAAACTTATATAAAAACCAGAAAGCAGTAATAAGAGTTAAAGGGCATGAAAGGAAAGCAGTAGTTGCAAAGGGAGTGAGACAGCATTTTTAGCCTCTTCCCTGTCTTATCGTATCCCTTTTTTCACCTTATAGTATTCCTTGTTGTTCTCCTGTACCAACTGTTGTTTTAATCCTGCCCTTAGATTTAGGATTTGCAGAGGCAACAGAATACTGACAACACCTACATTTTGTTTGGTGCTTTGTAGTTCACTTATGTATGACAAACTCATGATAAGTTTGTATTCTGGAATATGCCAATTTAACAAACGAATTAGATATTATTTAGAATTATCTGAAAGTTTTATGAAGATGGAAACAATAGCTGTGAAGAAAATGCGTGTTTTTCATTTTAGTGGGAATGCTTAATTGTACTTTGTGTCACACAATTCTCATACAATGTGTTTCTGGACTACAAAGCACCATTTCACTGCCGTCTTTGTGAAACTGTTTTTGTAGTGAAATGGTTTGAAAGTTCATATACTGTGAACTGATACAGCTAATGCACTAAAAATGATCAGCTGTTTCAGCATAACAAATGAAATTTTGCATCAACAAATTGTTACCGTTATGATTATGAGTATTCCACCACGAACGTATTTTGTATGCAGGTACGTACCGGTAATCAGATATGCATGTCAAGTCAGTGGCTGTAAGTAGAGAGAGCAAGTTTAACATTATTCATAAAAATTTGTCAGGTTCTTCTGACTAAAAAGCACTATTTCAGTGCTGACATTCTGAATGTCATTTATTTTGGTAGTGAAATGATTGTAAAAATCATGTACAGTGAGCTTCTACTGCCATAATGTATGCCATCCTTAAAGACTGCAATTTCGCATCAAAAAATTAAGTTTCCTACTTTCTGATTATGTGGGTTTCTTGACAAAAGTATGTTGTATCTAAGTACATACTCAGATGTGACTGTCGGTTCAGTGGCTTTAAGTACAGAGGGCAAGTTTAAGCTACTACTGCCATGACGGAGGCCATGCGTAAAGAATGAAATTTTGCATCAAAGAATTAAGTTGCCAACTTTCTGGTTATGTGCCTTTCTCGATGAAAGTATTTTGTATCCAAGTACAGCAAGTATCATACAGGGTTTTTATGGAGAAAATCTCGTTTTGATCAACTTAAGATGGTGAACTGCCATGGCCCCTGGTCTCAGCCAATTCCTATACTCAGCATAGGTAGCACCATCTCCCTTTATTTTAATTTCCTTGGTTAGCATAGGCATATGTCAGTTAAGTTCTGGGAACTCCTTGAGAAGTTCTACATATGGCAATTTGCCTGTGGTACAAAAGTACAGTAGTACCAGTGGTAGTAGTGTCAAGGAGACAGTGATGCCGGAGGTCTGGTAAAAGTCTATAAAACAACAAGAAATTGGCCCTGAGAATGGGATGTTCCACATCTGCCACTATGAACTGTCACTCAAACTTACACCACGGACCTAGATCGAGGTACAATGTCACCAAACCGTAAGTTTGAACTGAAGATCCACTGGTGACAAAAAGATGGCAGTTATCACGGTTGCAGTGTGGCAGACAAGTAGCTGGATACACCAGTACCTCTGCTCCCGTCTATAAAAAACTGCTGCTTTGTGTATCGCTCTTCGACAAATAAGTGACAGCTGCTGTTGGGAGCACCATCATCACTGATTCCCCACTGCATTTCCCATCTCATACAGGCAGTTGCATTTTTGTGCTTCCAAACAAAACTTCTTATGGTACCATCAGATCTGCTGATGTTGATCGACTGTATCTCCTCGCCGAGCGATGGCACTGTGTCGACGAGGGCGTGACATTTGCGAAGCAGTGACATGTGCCACAAGATTGACAATTTGTGCTTGTATAGATGTGAAGGTGCTGTCCATCTGCGAGCATACGGCCGTGATGCTTGTGGTAGTATACATACCTGAATAGCTGTTCACAGTCTGAGTGAGCGCATCTAAATCATCAGCACACAACATTAATATTTTCTGTGCATCAGGTGATACGCACGACAGCTAGAGTTAAATATTATATCATTGTTTACAGCACTGTTCATGAGAGTCTGCAGGTCACAAAGCAACTGTGAGGGCATGCGGTCTCCCGACTCCTCTATACGCAGCTATTTCTCAAGCCTTTTCGAGTCAGATTGTGACAGGTGGGTGATTAGATCATTCTCGATCATTACATACTGATCAGCATTCACCAGTGCAGCCAGAATGTCTTGCACCTCTGTAGCCATGTTCCCATTCAGTGCTGCAATGATGTCACTATACTTAGTCCCACTGTCGCCTGTGCCAACATAAACCAATTTCCTAGCTGCCGGAACTATGAAATAGGGTTTTGTACCAGAACATTGGGGGTTTAATTCAGACTCTACTGATTATTGTGCCTACAGGTGGCTCAATCTTAGGTACTGCATCCATCAGGGGAATGGGACCTGTAAGAGACATGCAACATGATGTGGCTGGCACAGCTGTTTCACACATGTCAGGTGGTCAAAATGACGCAGCGCAGTTGCTTCTCATCATGTCAGGGTCACCAACAATGTTGTGTATTTGCGTTATACTACACCAGTAGTACTGATAAAGCAACATACCCGAATATACAACATTTATTATTAAAGGCCAAGGAATAAGTAACAACCACAAAACCCAAAGAGTAGACATATACAAATGAACTTATCACTGAACATAAATACTCTGAACACTGTGTGCTGTCACTACAAAAATCACTGCAATGCCTGATCACATTGCAGTTAAAGCAGCTGGAAGGCTTCTTATAAATTTCAAGAACCAGTATTAAGTGAGGAATCTAGGAATATAATACAGCAACAGAAACTACATATCACTCCTGTAGAGGCTGCAAGGAAAAAAGAGTTCACTATTTAAAGTACGCAGAGAGACATTTGAGCATAATTCTTCCTGCACTCCACATGCAAATGGAACAAGAAGAAACCCTAATATGTGGTACATTGAGAAATAACCTCTGTCATGCACTCCACAGTGATTTATACAGTATGGATATGTATGTAGATAAATTGCAATTGAGTATTAATTCAGGTTTCCTTTCACTCAGACTCTACTGTTTCTGAAAATAGTGTTATTTACGGACACAATGTTATCATTTATTTTTGATTCCGTTCTATAAGTTTTTATATGAACTACTGCCTTTTACTTCACAGGTAGCAGTCTGGAGTATTGTTCAAGGACATTTACAAATTTAATTGTGCACATAAATTCCAAACTGCAGATACAGCTGCAGCAATATTACCTTGCATGATGATTGTTCATCCTTGTTGAAGATACTATCAGTATTGGGTGGATGAAAAAATTGTTGGAGACTGCAATACTTTGAATGCTTTCATTGCTATCCTTTGGCAAATATTTTCCAACCTTTACTATGAACTGATTGACAGATTGAGTGAATGGTGCAAACTTACCGGCATGATGCTGCAGACTCATGTAGCACTGCTCTGCACTCAACGTATTTCTCATCATTATTAATAGGTGCAATCAAAAGTCAAACAATTCTACATCTACATCTATATCTATGTCTATACTCTGCAAATCACTGTGAAGTGCATGATACAGGGTATGTCCCATTGTACCAGTTATTACGGTTTCTTCCTATTCCATTCATGCATGGAGCACAGGATCACTTGAATGCTTCTGTGTGTGCTGTAATGATTTTAATCTGGTCCTTGCAATCCCTATATGACTGATACGTATGGGGCTTTAGCACATTCCCAGAATCATTATTTAATGCTTGTTCTTGAAACTTCGTTAGTACACTTCCTTGGGATAGTTTACATATATCTTTAAGAGGCTTCCAGTTAAGTGACTTCAGCATCTCTGTAACACTCTCCCATGGGTCAAACAAACCTGTGACCATTCGTGCTGCCCTTCTCTGTGTACGTTCAATATCCTCGGTTAATCCTATCTGGTACAGTTCCCATGCACTTGAGCAATGAGTTGCACAAGTAATTTGTAAGCTATCTCTTTTGTACACTGATTGCACTTCCCCAGTATTCTACTAATAAACCCAAGTCTACCACCTGCTTTACACACAATGGAGCCTATGGGATCATTCCATTTCATATCCCTACAAAGTGTTAAACCAAGGTATTTGTATGATTTGGCCAATCCCAATGGTGACTCACTGGTATTATAGTCAGCAGGTATTATATTTTTTTCATTTTCTGAAGTGTACAATTTTACATTTCTGAACATTTAAAGAAAGTTGTCAATTTTTGCACGACTTTGAAACGAGATCTGACTGAATATTTCTTCAGACAATGGAAACTCCAGTTAGAAATATTAACAATGTAGGAAAAAGACAGACTGCTACTTTCTGTAAAGAAGACATGTTAAGTTGCAGAGAGGCACAATTAAAAGACATTTACATAGATTTCAGCCACAGCCTTCGTCGGTAGAGAGAGGCGCGCGCGCGCGCGCACACACACACACCATTCACACATACATGCAAGCGCACATCATGCACCCAATTGCCAATTCCAGCATCTCAGGCCAGAATGCAACGTAACACAAGCAGCAATCTGGAGGAGGCGAGGAAGAAGAAGAGGAAGGGGGAGGGGGAGGGGGAGGGGAGTGGGAGTGGGAGTGGGAGTGGGAGGGGGAGGGGAGGGGGAAGGGGAAGGAGAAGGGGAGGGGGAAGGGATAGTAGTGTAAGGGTAAGTAGGGAGACAACCCTACCTGATGAAGTGTGCAGGGTCTAGAGTGTCAACAGGGTAATGTCAGGAGGTTGTCAGACAGGAAGATGGGGAAAAAAGAAGAAAAAAGAGAGAGGGGTGGGAAAGACAGGTGGATGCGCTGGCAGAGGGCTGCAAATAAACACGCTGTGTGATGAGAATGGGGAGGAGATGTATGACAGAGGGGTGGAAACTATTCAGTGGAGGGTGTGGGGAGAGTATGGTACCATAGGTTGAGGCCAGGATCATTATGGGAGTGGAGAGTATGTTGTAAGGAAAACTGCCATCAGCACCGTTCATAAAAGCTGAGGTTGGAGGAAAGGATCCAGATGGTTTGGATAGTGAAGCGGCCATTGAAATCAACTGTGTTATGTTCAGCTGTATGTTGTGCTTCAGGGTCATCTACTTTACTCTTGGCCACAGTTTGGTGGTGGTCTTTCATCCTGGTGGATAGCTGGTAGCTGTTGTTGTTGTTGTTGTTGTTGTTGTTGTGGTCTTCAGTCCTGAGACTGGTTTGATGCAGCTCTCCATGCTACTCTATCCTGTGCAAGCTTTTTCATCTCCCAGTACCTACTGCAACCTACATCCTTCTGAATCTGCTTAGTGTATTCATCTCTTGGTCTCCCTCTACGATTTTTACCCTCCACGCTGCCCTCCAATACTAAATTGGTGATCCCTTGATGCCTCAGAACATGTCCTACCAACCGGTCCCTTCTTCTGGTCAAGTTGTGCCACAAACTTCTCTTCTCCCCAATCCTATTCAATACTTCCTCATTAGTTATGTGATCTACCCATCTAATCTTCAGCATTCTTCTGTAGCACCACATTTCGAAAGCTTCTATTCTCTTCTTGTCCAAACTATTTATCGTCCATGTTTCACTTCCATACATGGCTACACTCCATATGAATACTTTCAGAAATGACTTCCTGACACTTAAATCAATACTGGATGTTAACAAATTTCTCTTCTTCAGAAACGCTTTCCTTGCCATTGCCAGCCTACATTTTATATCCTCTCTACTTCGACCATCATCAGTTATTTTGCTCCACAAATAGCAAAACTCCTTTACTACTTTAAGTGCCTCATTTCCTAATCTAATTCCCTCAGCATCACCCGACTTAATTAGACTACATTCCATTATCCTTGTTTTGCTTTTGTTGATGTTCATCTTATATCCTCCTTTCAAGACACTGTCCATTCCATTCAACTGCTTTTCCAAGTCCTTTGCTGTCTCTGACAGAATTACAATGTCATCGGCGAACCTCAAAGTTTTTATTTCTTCTCCATGAATTTTAATACCTACTCCGAATTCTTCTTTTGTTTCCTTTACTGCTTGCTCAATATACAGATTGAACAACATCGGGGAGAGGCTACAACCCTGTCTTACTCCCTTCCCAACCACTGCTTCCCTTTCATGTCCCTCAACTCTTATAACTGCCATCTGGTTTCTGTACAAATTGTAAATAGCCTTTCACTCCCTGTATTTTACCCCTGCCACCTTTAGAATTTGAAAGAGAGTATTCCAGTCAACATTGTCAAAAGCTTTCTCTAAGTCTACAAATGCTAGAAACGTAGGTTTGCCTTTCCTTAATCTTTCTTCTAAGATAAGTCGTAAGGTCAGTATTGCCTCACGTATTCCAGTGTTTCTACGGAATCCAAACTGATCTTCCCCGAGGTTGGCTTCTACCAGTTTTTCCATTCGTCTGTAAAGAATTCGTGTTAGTATTTTGCAGCTGTGACTTATTAAGCTGATAGTTCGGTAATTTTCACATCTGTCAACACCCGCTTTCTTTGGGATTGGAATTATTATATTCTTCTTGAAGTCTGAGGGTATTTCGCCTGTTTCATACATCTTGCTCACCAGATGGTAGAGTTTTGTCAGGACTGGCTCTCCCACGGCCGTCAGTAGTTCCAATGGAATATTGTCTACTCCAGGGGCCTTGTTTCGACTCAGGTCTTTCAGTGCTCTGTCAAACTCTTCACGCAGTATCGTATCTCCCATTTCATCTTCATCTACATCCTCTTCCATTTCCATAATATTGTCCTCAAGTACATTGCCCTTGTATAGACCCTCTATATACTAACTTTATCCTCGCCCACAATTATTACCCATTTGAATGGAAGGTATGATAGCTACCAGCCCCCCCATGAACCATGGACCTTGCCGTTGGTGGGGAGGCTCACGTGCCTCAGCGATACAGATAGCCGTACCGTAGGTGCAACCACAACGGAGGGGTATCTGTTGAGAGGCCAGACAAACGTGTGGTTCCTGAAGAGGGGCAGCAGCCTTTTCAGTAGTTGCAAGGGCAACAGTCTGGATGATTGACTGATCTGGCCTTGTAACAATAACCAAAACTGCCTTGCTGTGCTGGTACTGCAAACGGCTCAAAGCAAGGGGAAACTACAGCCGTAATATTTCCCGAGGGCATGCAGCTCCAAACCCATTACCTCATTCCTTGTGCACCTTACTAACTTTATCCTCGCCCACAATTATTACCCATTTGAATGGAAGGTATATAAACAAGTCTGCGCCACAGCCATGGGCACCCACATGGCACCCTCCTATGCCAACCTTTTTATTGGCCTTCCTAGCCCCCTAAAATACCAAACCCATAATCTGGTTCAGGTTCATTGATGATATCTTCACGATCTGGACTGACAGACAAGACACCCTATCTTTATTTGTTCACAACCTCAACACATTTACTCCTGTCTGCTTCACGTGGTCCTCCTCAACCCAGCATGCCGGCTTCCTGCATGTTGACCTCCTCCTCTCTGATGGCTCCATCCACACCTCTGTCCACATTAAAACCACCAACCACCAATAATACCTGCATCTTCACAGCTGCCATTCCTTTCACTCCAAAAAGTCCCTTCCACACAGCCTGGCCTCCCGGGGACAGGATATCTACAGTGACAAATCTCCCTTGCTAAATATGCTGAGGGTTTCATCAAGGCCTTCACAGACAGGCATTATCCCCCAGACCTAGTCTACAAATAGATCTCCCATTCCATTTCCCCTCACACCCCCAAACTTTCCATTATCCCCAAGAACCAGCCACAAAGGAGTGTCCCCTTCATCACCCAGTACCACCCCAGATTGGGACAACTGAACCACCTCCTTTTCCAGGGCTTTGATTACCTGTCACTGTGCTCTGAAATGAGGGACATTCTACCAGAGATACTTTCCATCCCTCCTCAAGTGGTGTTCTGTCACCCATCCAATCTCCACAATATCCAAGTCCATCCCTATACCACTCCCAATCAACACAGGTGCAAAACCTGCCCTATCCACCCAGCCAGCACTTCCTATTCTTGTCCTGTCATAGGTTTCTCTTACCCCATCAGGGGCTGGACCACCTGTGAAAGCAGCCATGTCATTTACCAGCTCTGCTGCAATAATTGCTTTTTATATTGGTATGACTACCAATGAGGTGTCTGCCAGGATAAATGGCCACTGCCAAACTGGGACCAAGAGCAAAGTAGACAACCCTGTGGCACAATATACAGCTGAACATAACACATTTGGTTTCAATGGCTGCTTCATTACCCAAGCCATCTGGATCCTTCCTTACACCACCAGCTTTTCTGAACTGCGGAGGTGGGAGTTATCCTTACAACATATTCTCCACTCCCGTAATGATCCCAATCTCAACCTATGGTAACATACTGTCCCTACATCCTCCAGCCAACAGTTTCCACCCACTGTGTCCTACATCTCCTCCCCACTATCACCTCCCACCCTGTTTATTTGCAGACCTCTGCCAACGCATCTGCCCGTCTTTCCTGGCCCTCTCCTTTTTTGCTCTTTTCTTTTCCCCACCTACCTGTCCCACAACCTCCTGTCACTGCACCTGTTGGCATTCTAGTCCCTACACAATCCACCAGACACTGTTTGTCTCTCTCTCTCTCTCTCTCTCTCTCTCTCTCTCTCTCTCTCTCTCTCCACTCGTACACTACTATCCCTTCCCCATCCCTATCCCCTACAGAATTGCTGCTTGCATCCCATGTGATAGTTGCATTCCTGCCTACAATGCTGGAGTTGGCAGATATGTGTGCATGGTGCGTGTGTGTGTGTGTGTGTGTGTGTGTGTGTGTGTGTGTGTGTGTGTGTGTGTGTTACTGATGAAGGCTGAGGCCAAAAGCTCTATGTAGATGTCTTTTAATTGTGCCTGTCTGCAACTTAACATGTCTCCTTTACAGTAAGTAGCAATCTCTCTTTTCCTACATTGTGAATATTTATTCAGTTTCTTTCAGACAGTACTTCATTATAGATAACGTTATCATCTGCAAAAAGTCTGAAGTTACTACTAATACTGTCCAACAAGGTCACTAATATACAATGAGAACAGCAAGGGTCCCAACATACTTCCCTGGGGCACACCCAAACTTATTTCTACATCTGACAATGACTCTCCATCCAAGATAACATGCTGCATCCTCCCTACCAAGAAGTCCTCAATCCAGTCACAAATTTCTCTTGATACCCCACATGATCAAACTTTTGACAGTAAGCGTAGGCCTGGTACTGTGTCAAATGCTTTTCAGAAATCAAGAAATACTGCATCTATCTGATTGCCTTGATCCAAAGTTTCCCGTATGTCAGGATAGAAAAGTGTGAGTTGTGTTTCACGTGATCAATGTTTATAGAATCCATGCTGGTCGGCATGTAGGTGGTCATTCTTTTCAAGATAGCTCATTATGTGTGAGCTCAGCATATCTTCTAAGATTCTACAACAAATCGCTGTCAAGGATATTTTATGATAGTTTTGTGAATTATTTCTACTGCACTTCTTGTAGCCAGATGTGCCTGTGCCCTTTTGCAAGAACTGAGAACAGTTTTTTCGTTCAAGGGATCTATGATAGATTTTAGTTAGAAGAGGGGCTAACTCAGCCACAAATTCAGTACAGAATCTGACAGGGATTCCACCGGTACTTGGAGCTTTTTTAAGTTTTAACACTTTCAGTTGTTTCTCAACACCACTGACACTAATACTTTTTCATACATCTTTTAAGTGGCAGAAGGATCAATTTAGGGATATTCTCCTGGTTTTTCCTTTGTACAGGAACATTTGAAAATGGAGTTAAACACTTCAGCTTTTGCTTTGCTACGCTCAATTTCAGATCCTGTCTCATTCACTAGGGGCTGAACATTAACTACGCTGCCACTAACAACTTTTACAAATAACCACATTTTCTTCGCCTTCCGTGAAAGATCACTTCACAATATTGTGCTACGGTGATTATTGAAGGTTTCACACATTGCTCTCTTGAGAACCAAACGTGTTTCATTCAGCATCTATCTATAGCCCTATGGTTTGTTTTACACCTATTATGCAGTAACCTCTGTTTCTTTGGAAGTTTCTTTGCAGTGACTTTATACCATGGAGGTTCCCTCCCATTATGAACTCTTCTACTGAGTACATATCTATCCAGAGCATGATCAACTATACTTTCCACATTAAGCCAGTGTTCCTCTACATGCTCCTGACCTGTGCTGAAAGTTTCAAGTTCCTCACTGAGATATGACCCTAATGATTTTTTATCTTGTTTACTAAATATGTATACCTTCCTGCCTGTTTTAGTTGTCCTTTGTACTTTGGTAATCATAGCTGCCACAACTACATCGTGGTCACTGATACCAGTGTCAATGGAGACATCCTTAACAAGATCAGTTCCATTTGTTGCCATTAGATCTAATATATTTCCACCATGAGTGGGGTTCTGAACTATCTGTTCTAGGTAGCTCACAGAAAAGGCATTTAGTAATGCTTCCCAGAATGTCTTATCATGCACACCACTAACAAAATTGTAATTTCCCCAATTGATTGTTGGATAATTAAAGTCGCAACCAATTATTACAATACGATTGAGAATCTTACATACAAGTGAACTGAGGATTTCTGTACAGTTGCAACACTATACATGCTTTAAAGTATAAGACTCTGTATTAAGATGAAAAAACACAGCTTTTGTATGTTCAACCAACTCGGTAACACAGAGGGTAGGATGAAAGTAAATGTTTCTTTTAATCTGCCTTAATTCTCATCATCATGGTCCATACATTTTTTAAAAAAAAGTTATTTTCCATACTCTCTGCAACTATGAAATAGACATTAGAATAATTTATCTCTGCGAATTTCAGTAACTTGTGCACACATTTCAGACTCCTCTAACAGCTTTTATACTTTCCAGCATACACCAATGAGCCTTTTCAAGTGGCGAATAGTGATATTTTATCATATGACCCCCCTTGTGACTCTTTACTGTCCGAATGACATTTTAAGACAGTTCCACTTTTTTTTTACAATTTGCTGTCCAAAATGTGCACCAACAGCAACCTGGTTGCATCCCCAAAGCATATTTGGAGTAAATAATATGATGACTTTCATCTCAAATAGAAATATGTGTGTTTAAATTTAGCTGTGTCTTCTTTCATGAGCGCAAAATAGTTTTCCTGGCAGCTGCACGCATTATCTTTGCAAAACACTTGCTACTTTTGGAGGATTCACGAGAGGAAAATAAAGCTACTTAAGTGTTAACCAAGAAAATCTTACACAATAAACGAGGTCTAGCTCTAGCTGGCTGTGTTGTCACCCTAGGTGTGAAATGATTATATACGATATCTCTATCAGATGACCATACTGTAAAATAAATTCTCTTACTTGCACGAGTCATCTCACCCAGTGATTCCTATTGTACTTTTTTACGCCCAAACTCTCATGATCCCACACAGAAGCACAGAGAGTGCTGCTTGTAACATAAACACACTAGTCACACTAGTGCTTCAGCATCAGCTCCATTCATAGACACAAGACTGAGAGCTTTTTTTTTCTTTTGTTACTGTTTTTCTAGTGTGTGTGTGTGTGTGTGTGTGTGTGTGTGTGTGTGTGTGTGTGTGCGCGCGCGCGCATGCTCGTGCACATGCACTCCCCCGCCCGCCCACACCATGGGCTTTTCCTGACAATTTTCAGCATAGGATGTGGAGAGCACCACACAGTTTTATACATGAAAACATTGTACTTCATAATAGTTATGCCCTGAAAACACTTTTTAGTATATTAATCATTGTATATGTAGACAGAGTGCAGGCAATGTGCAGGGGAGTAGCTAAAAGACAGGGTGTAATGGCGGAAGGCTGCCCATAATACATACTATTGACTGAAAGTGTCCCCAACGCTATGGGTTGACCCTTAGGGATTGTTGGTTAAAAACAGTCTTGGTTGCAGTTTTAGTTTTTTATTTTTCAACGACGCATTTCGCCTTATTTAGGCTTCTTCAGGTTATCTACATCAAAAACAGAGAACAAATACATCTATTTAAGAATTGTGATCGTGTTGTGCACACTTGGATAACCTATAAGAATGTATAAACAGATCAACTATTGAAAGAGCAAATACCTTAATTTGGTATTTTTTAGAAGAATCCTTTAGTCAGTGTAGCCAAAGGGCATCGTCAAATATATCAGGCCAAATCGCCTTCGTTAAACTCAGTAAAAACAAGAAATATAAAATAGTAAAATCATTACCTTTTGTTCTCTGTTTTCAGTGTAGATAACCTGAAGATGGCTAAATAAGGCGAAATGCATCATAAAAAACTAAAATTGCAACTGTTTTTAACCAACACTGTTAAGCACTGGTTTGATGTATGCCACGTATGGATTGGAAGAATTCCTTAGGGATTATTATTATTATGGCAATGGTTATATGGTCAAACAATGGAAAATATTACTGATGCTATTGCTGGTTATACATTAAGGTTTACATATGTTGTCTTAAATTTAATTATGTACAGACATTAAAAAGTAAATTACGCACATTATCCCACCCTAAGACCATTGCACAACAAGACGGATGCAATGTGAAAAGAGAGTTCCTGTTCTAGGTTACCTGCAGACAAAATTTGACTGTGGTATGGGTAACAGGTGCAACACAGGGAGAAACTGAAATGTGTTGGCAACTGGAAACAAACTCCAAAGTTGAGGCAGGTGAGACAGCATGATTCTTATGGGCAAAACATAAAGACTAAGAGGTATGGAAAATTAAGCAAAGGTGTCATTCTCCTGCACGATAATGCAACACCCCACATGGTGTGCACTACACAAGCTCTGCCTCAACAATTTTGATGGGAGGTCTGGAAGAATCCACCACTGAGTCCAGAATTTACAACATACAATTTTGTTCTTTTCAGCAAGGTTATAGAAAATTGGGGAGGGGGGGGGGGGGGAGACATTTTCCAGCAATGAGGATGTGGTTCTTGAATGGTTATATGACTAAGGAGTGGATTTCTACTGTCATGGAATTGGACAACTGGTAGAACATTCTGATCACTGTCCACAGACACAGGGTGACTGTCAAAAAGTAGTGTCATGTACATGTGTCTCTTTGAGGTGTACTGCAATGTTCAATAACTGTTACTTGGCCTGCCGTAATAAAGTGTAACATATGTTTTGAAGTCACCTCATGTGTTGCTAGAACTCATACTTTGTACACAGTTTTCCATAAAGTATCCTTTAAGATCATTTTTGAAGAGATTACTGTCTTTCACTTAAAAGGAGCACTCATTATCAATTTGAGTTTCATTACTTTATATAGTGGTTCCCTTTTCTTTACATTGTTTGATCACATGTGTGCTTATTGAGAAACTATGTATAACTATCTTTCACTAACATAATAGCTTCACACTTAAGGGGGCCATGGCCCTTTACATGAAGATAAAGGTAGTTTTGCCTCACACAGTTCGAGGTTGGCTCGATATCAATAGTTGGGCACCCTGAGCGTCAGAGAGATACAGCATTGTTAGTAAGCGGAGTGCAGGCAGTGTGCAGGGGAGATGCTAAAAGAGCTCTAAGGAAGCAGGACAGGTTGCCCATAATACATAGTGTTGACTAAGTGTCCCCAACGCCATGGGTGGACCCTCAGCAATTTACCGATCATGACAAAAAAGTAAATTTTGAAGTGTTTTATTAAGTATCTGTGTTGTACCATGATTATGCATTTCGTATCAACCATGTCAGCTGCCTACAGTTGGAGAGAGGACTGTTGTGTGTTTGTGCTAATTAATGTTATAGCATCTGAAGATATCAAAGAGTGACCTGTGATGAGCATAACCCATGAAATTGTAAGCAAAAGGAGTAACTGTCTCACATTTGTCTAAAATCAAGAATATAAGACTTAATTAGAGCTGAACACCATAATGATTATTGTTACAATAGAATCTTACTGAGTGGGTTAATGCATTATTCAACACATGAAGCACTGATACAAAACAATTCCTACAGCAGAATTAGCCAATCAGCCCCTTATTCTTAAGACACAGTCAGTGTAACTGATTCATTAGACTGTATTTAAAAACAAAGATGATGTGACTTACCATACGAAAGCGCTGGCAGGTCGATAGATACACAAACAAACACATACATACACACAAAATTCAAGCTTTCGCAACCAACGGTTGCTTCGTCAGGAAAGAGAGAAGGAGAGGGAAAGATGAAAGGATGTGGATTTTAAGGGAGAGGGTAAGGAGTCATTCCAATACCGGAAGCAGAAAGACTTACCTTCATTAGACTGCTATTCTTTCTGCTCCCAGGATTGGAATGACTCCTTATCCTCTCCCTTAAAATCCACATCCTTTCATCTTTCCCTCTCCTTCTCTCTTTCCTGACGAAGCAACCGTTGGTTGCGAAAGCTTGAATTTTGTGTGTATGTATGTGTTTGTTTGTGTATCTATCGACCTGCCAGCGCTTTCGTATGGTAAGTCATATCATCTTTGTTTTTAAATATATTTTTCCCTCGTGGAATGTTTCCCTCTATTATATTCGTATCATTGATTCATTAGACTGCTATTCAAGATGAATAGTATTCAATGAATTGGGAGTGTTTAAAAACACACACACACACACACACACACACACACACACACACACACACACACACAGGGAGAACACCAATTGTGATTAAGATTTTACACAGAACTTCATGTAACTCCACTAAGGTAGTATAGTAACACAGCTCAATGTTATTTCTGAAGTGTTAAATCAAGTTTGAGCATTTCCCCATAAACGAACTGAATATAACAAATGCAGGAACGTGTGTCCATAGTATGCTGTCATCACAGCATTTCTCTTCAGCAAATGGACTATCTTGAGTAACAGAAAAATTGGTTTTCTTCTTTCACTGTTATCAATGCAATCTCCAACTCTCTCCCCACACTCACAGAGAGAAAAAAATCTGTATTAAACCCTTATGATTTTAATTTGTTTGTTTCTTTAATAGACTCATTAATTGTTGAAATAGTTATATTATGAAGTTTCCACCACTCAGTTCAAAGCCCCTAGATACGTAATTTTTAGACTAGTTATTGAAAGTATCACACTCAATATTGAAAGAAGAAAAATCACACAGTATGATGATAACTAAAAATGTTGATAAAACCATGGACATAAGCTTTCCATTATAACAAAATGAGAAGGACTTCTGCATTGAAACGTGAATGGGTGGAAAAATGTAATTAAATCAATAAGGTGAATATGTAGGTTTCAGTTGAATGCCATATTATGATTTTATTATGAACAACATACCTCAATTTACAGAACTTCACATATCTTATCACCGATGGTACCTCACTGAACAGCTGGGACTTCTCTCGTACATTTATACCAATGCCACTTATTTTATCAACAAGATAAAATCGTCGAACCAGCAGCCACTGAGAACTATCTGCAGCCTGTAATTTACGTGACTAACTTTGATATTAATTCTTGACTGATAAAGTACAAGAAAAGAAAGGACAGATAAAGTATAGGAAGAAATCAGCAGCAAAATCTTTTTTTAGTTGGTGCAAGAAGAATTATGGTAGTTATATCCTATTAAAACAATACGTAAGCCTTGTTATTTAAATAATCACTTTCTATTTCTTAGTTATATAGTAAAAAGTCATACAAAAAGAAATATACTTCATCAACTTTTTAAAAGAAGGAGTAGAGAATGTACAAGAGACCACTGTCCAATACTTCTGTTACATGATACTCCCATTATACTTTTTTATTTATTCATTTACACGTCTAGATACACAGGATCAAATTGAGGAGCAAATCTCTAAGGTCATGGAATGTGTCACTACATGAAATTACAACATAAAAGTAATAACAGATAAAACACAATGTTCCTGAACCCAAAAAAGTCAATCATAAGTTTAAGTAAACACAGTCAACAATATTTTCTACAAACCATGAACTTATGTCATGAACTGCACTATCTGAAACAGAGCCAATGTTGGACACAACACCCTTTACTACCAAGCTAGTGTCATCAGTGAACAGAAATATTTTAGAATCACCGAGCATATCATTGATACAAATAAGGAACAGGAATGGCCCCAACACTGATCCCTGGGCACCCCCTATTTGACCATACCCCACTCAGACCCCACATCACAGCCATTCTCAACACTGAGAATAATGACTTCTTGCTGTCTGTTTTTAAAGCAAGGGGTGAACCAATTGTGAGCTACTCCCCGTATTCCAAATGGTCCAACTTCTGGAGCAATATTTTGTGATCAACACAATTAAACGCCTTAACTAAATCAAAAAATATGCCTAGCAATCAAAACCTTTTATTTAATCCATGCAGTACCTCACCGGGAAATGAGAATATAGCATTTTCAGTTGTCAAAAGACTTCTAAAGCCAAACTGTACATTTGATACCAAATTATGTGATATAAAAGTATCAATTATCCTTACATATACAGCCTTTTCAATAACTTTAGCAAACATTGATGGCATAGAAATAGGTCTAAAATTGTCTACATTATCCCTTTCTCCCTTTTTATAAATCAGCTGTATTACTGAGTCCTTTAATCGTTCAGGAAACTAACCATTCTTAAAAGAAAAACTACAAATATGGCTAAGTATAGGGCTAACATGTGCAGCACAGTGCTTTAATATTCTGCTAGGCACTCCATTATATCCACGAGAGTCCTTAGTCTTCAGTGATTTAATTATTGACTCAATCCTCCCCTTGTCAATATCACTGAGGACTATGGGAGACTGAGGACTATTTTAGACATCAATCTCAGAAAGGCATTTTCCAAGAGAGTTATATGATTCCCCATATAAACTAAGTTTTATTTAATTCACCAGCAATGCTCAGAAAATGACTGTTAAATACTGTACATATATCTGACTTATCAGTAACAGAAATATTTTTACTACAAACTGATTTTATATCGTCAACCTTGTGCTGCTGACCAGACACTTCCTTCACAACTGACCATATGGTCTTAATTTTATCCTGGGAAGTAGCTATTCTATTTGTGTACCACATACTCTTTGCCTTCCTAATAACATTTTAAGCACCTGTTTGAAACACTGTTTGTAATGAGCTACTGTCACTTTGACTGTGACTACTTCAAACTTTTTGATATAATTCCCGCTTTGTTCTACATGATATCCTTATCCCACTAGTCAGCCACCCAGGCTGCATTTTGCTGCTAGTACCCCATTTAGAATGTTCTAATGGAAAGCAACTCTAAAAGAGTTTGGGAAATGTGATAAGGAAAGCATTATATTTATCATCTATGTTATTGGCACTATACACATCCTGCCACTCTTGTTCCTTAACAAGGTATAAAAAAAAGTCTATTGCCACTGGATTAGCTTTCCTACATATGTGACAGTTATTTGAGTGAAAAAGCCTTTGAGTGTTAAAATTTGTGCATCATGGTCTGAAAGTCCATTCACTCTTTTACTAACAGAATGCCCATCTAGTAATGAAGAATGAATAAAAATATTGTCTACGGCTGTGCTACTGTTCCCCTGCACCCTGGATGGAAAAAACACAATCTGCATCAGATCATATGAGTTTAGAAGATCTACCAACATCCTTTTGTGCATGCAGTACAAGAAGGAAAACAGCAACAGTTTCCAAAATGCATATAGTGAGGTTTCTTTGTTACCTATTTTTCAGTCAACATCTGAAGATGATTTGTTGCAAATGCTATAGATATTGGGTTCATAGGATCTTCAGCAACCCCATCAGTGCTTTGAGTCCTATGCAACATGCCACCAGTGCACCAACTGCTGGACATGTGACGTGACCCCGATGTCAATAGCGCAACATCATTGAGCAGCAATATCGCCAAGCCTCACTCATGTAAGTGACATTATTGTACACAATGCTAAGTGAATTGTGCATTGCTTTTCATACCCTGTACGATTTGGATGATGTTCTATAGACTTGTACGGTTTGCACGGCTTACAAACTCTGGCTTTGGACTTTGTTTGGCATGAGCATGCCTTTGGTAGGTAGGTTGGTTGGTTGGTTGGTTGATATGGGAGAGGGGGTGGGGAAGGAAGTTGGCCATGCCCTTTCAAAGGAACCATCCCATTATTTGCCTGAAGCAATTTAGGGGAATCACAGAAAACCTAAATCAGGATGGCCTGATGCGGGTTTGAACCATTGTAATCCTGAATGAATGCCCAGTGTGTGTCACCTCGCTCAGTGCCCTTAGGTACTATTTCTCTCAGACAAAAAGGATTCAGTGCAATCTGGACAATCTGTTTCCCCACTTGAGGGAGCTGCATATTTATCTGTATTTAATGAAATAAATCAGTTTGAAGCCACACCTTAAAAGTGTCATTGAGAAACCACTAAGGATCCTGCAAATCTACTGTTCTTTCAACAACAAGAGAAATGCCACTACCATCAACAAGAAAATAAGGAACAACAGAAGCAACAATTGGCATTTTATTGCAACAACACCAACAATAAAATTAGAGAACTTGTGGAGACAATGCATAGCAGCAAACCAAGAACTGCCCTCAACTTTACCTCCATTGAATGAAACAGCAGAGGCATGAGAAATCTATTTGCAGCACCTTCAGCAACACTTCCATGCTCTTCATGTAACATCTGCTGAGATTCAGAGGTCACATTCCCTCTCTTGGTCGTCCCCAGCTATCCTATTCCTGTTGCATAAGATAAACTTTCTGGACAAACAAAGCTCAATTGGCTTCTTATATATGTGCAGTATGTTCTCTGCACATTATGAGGGCAAAACTCACTTCATCATGACTATCTCTGAATTTAATTGGGAGCAGAAACCAACAGCGCAATTAAATCAAACCCTGATCACTGATCTACAAGGTCTCATTCACTGTTGTAATTTTCTTTGTTCTTATCAAAAAATCATGAGAAGCCTTCCTGTGTATAGGTTATGCCTCACGCAATGGACATTCTCAATCTTTTCAACGGATTGCATACAAAAGGAGTTCGGTTCAAATAGACATTAAACATAGTGACTGGACCCATCACTGGTCATGTATGTGGAAGGCAGAATGTTGGTCATTCTGATCTATGCACCTCAACTTGACACTGGTACCATATTTTCCCATATGAATTTAGTTGGAGTAGGGCATACTACTGCATGCACACCCAACAAAACACTGTATACTGCACAGGTAAATAACACTCAGGCTGAAAATCTGGCACTGGCTATAATTTATGTGACTAATGAATCTCTCATATTTTTGTATGGCACAAAATCCTCATAAAGCCCATTTTTTGGTCAACAAATCCCCGTAATTCAACTGTTCTCTTCTCTCTCTCTCTCTCTCTCTCTCTCTCTCTTCCCTTCTCTCTTTTCCGTATCATCTGCTACAGCTAATATCTCTACAAGGAATTTCATATGTGATGTAGATGTTATTGTAAAAATGAATATATTATGTACAGATGTGCTAGGATGGACAAGAGAGTGGGCATCCAATAAAGATCTAATGAGAAAATGACTTTTTAGAGATAAACATTAAAAGCATATTTCTGATAGGAGAGACTCAGGATGCACCCCAGAAACGGCATGCCAGCCACTGACCGTTGTGGCAGCTGTCATGGGTCAGGTGAGGTGGACTGAGGTCCAAAAAGATGTGAAGATGAGTAAGGAGAACCTCATCCCTTCTATGTAGCTGGAAGCAAGTATGCTATGGCCAAATTGTGGGCTTTACTACGTGAGCTTATTGTCAGTCACATCCAGCCACTTGTCTTCCTATTGAAACGTGACATTGTACCTCAATAATGAGATCATAGAATTCGGAGGGATGGCACACTGAAAGAACTGAGGGTCATGACATGCCTCCTTGGCTACTAGATTTGCTCTTCCATTCCCTGCAATACCATGTGCCCTGGTATTCAGAAGAAAGGCATCTCCTTTCCCAATCATTGTAGCTGGAGGAGGGCAACCTGAATGCTCTGTATGATTTTGTCTGCTGGTTACTTATGTTGGTCGGTTGGTTTAAAAGATGGAGGGAAGGGACCAAACTGCGAGGTCATCAGTCCCTTGTTCCCAGTAAAATAATTACACAAGGGAAAGAAGAGAAGAAAGGAGACATACAGCACAATAACAGGAGAAAGGAAGAACCAGAAGAACGACAGAAGGACAACCAACACTACTATGGACAAAACAGGAACAGAAACACACAGAGAGAAGCAAGAAACAGGTACAAGGGGTAAAAACAAGAGAGCAGATGATGGTGGCTGGCCGACCATGAGAATAAAAAGGAAAAGCCAGCGACTCTGCGACACATTAAAACATCCACCCTAAAAGCATTAGAGTGGACAATACAAAGGGACAAATGACATGCGCTAAAACTTATATAGAATGATAAAACCCACTATCAAGAATAAAATGTAAAACTAAATTAGCCGATGTGGCATTGTCAGCTAAAATTAATAGCAAAGAGTACGGTAATTGAAGAGCCCATCGCAGGGCAGCCAAAGAAAAGCAGCTCACCAAGATATGGCCCACTGTCAGCTAGGTGCCGCACCGACACTGAGGTGGGTCATCAGGGCGCAGAGGTAGCCATGTGTCACCCAAGTGTGGACAATGCGGAACTGGCAGAGAACCACAGAATTCCTGTGAGAGGCCCACATGGAGGACTGCCACACATTCGTAGTCTCCTTAATGGCACACAGTTTGTTGTGCATGCTGAGGTTATGCCATTTCATCTCCCAAAGCCGCAAAACCTTACGGCATAGTACTGAACGCAGGTCAGTTGCAGAGAAGTCCATCTCCATAAGCAGTTTCTGCGTAGCCTGTTGGGCCAGCCTGTCGGCAAGTTCGTTGTCTGGGATTCCAATGTGACCTGGGGTCCGGACGTACACCACTGAATGCTCCAGGGCACAGATGGACTCCTGGATGGTCACTACCAAAGGATGATGAGGGTAGCACTGGTCGATAGCTTGTAGGCTGCTCAAGGAGTCAGTATGCAGAAGAAACAACTCCCCAGGGCACAAACGAATGTGCTCAAGAGCACGAGATACAGTCACCAGTTCAGCAGTGAAAACACTGCAGGCATCATGCAAGGAATGCTGTTCAATATGTCCTCCAAGGACATACGTGAAACTGACGTGACCAACAGCCATCAAGCTGTCAGTGTAAACCACTTTGTGGCCTCAGTACATTTCAAGAAACAAGAAGAACTGGAAGTGGAGAGCCACGGGGTTAACTGAGTCCTTAGGGCCATGTGAAAGGTCCAGGCGAAGCCGCGGCCTAGGTGTACTCCTTGGACATGTACATGAACGGACCTCAAATATAGGTGGTAAAGGCAAGGACTCCAGTTTGGAAAGAAGGGATCAGATATGAACTGCAATTGGAAGCCCTGTCCTGGGCCACTGATGTGGGACATGAACTGCCAGACGGTGATTTGGATGCGCGGGAGAACTATGAATGTGTGCAATGTAACTGGCCAGCAGTTGTGCACGCCTAACCTGCAATGGAGGGACTCTGGCCTCCACAATGACGCTGGTCACCAGACTCGTCCTAAAAGCTCCTATCACTAGGTGAACGCCACAGTGGTGCACTGGTTTGAGTAAACACAATGCTGAGGGCACAACAGAACCACGAACCAGACTCCCATAGTCAAGGCAGGATCGAAAAAGGGCTCTGTAGAGCTGCAGCAGTGTAGAGCGATCTGCACCCCTGTTGATGTTGCTCAGGCAGCGGAAGGCATTGAGATGCTGCCAGTACTTTCACTTAAGCTGACGAAAGTGAGGAAGCCAAGTCAACCAGGCATCAAAAACCAGTACTAAGAATCAATATGTCTCCACTACAGTGAGCAGATCGTCATTAAGGTAAAGTTCTGGTTCTGGACGAATGGTACAACACTGACAAAAGTGCATAACACACGACTTTGCGGTCAAAAACTGGAAACCCTGGGTTAGAGCCCATGACTGTGCCTTGTGGATGGCTCCCTGCAGGCGCCGCTCAGCAACACCAGCACTGGTGGAGCAGTACGAAACGCATAAGTCATCTGCATACAGAGAAGGTGAGACGGACGGCCCTACAGCTGCTGCTAGACCATTAATGGCCACTAAAAATAGAGAGACACTCAATACAGAGCCCTGCAGGGACCCCATTCTCCTGGGGGAACTATGATAGCCACCAACTTGGACACGGAAAGTATGGAGCGACAGGAAGTTTTAGATAAAAATCAGCAGTGGGCACCAGAGACCCCACATACAATGTGGCAAGGATATGATGTCGCCAGGACGTGTTGTATGCTTTACGTAAGACAAAAAAGATGGCAACCAGTTGTTGGCATTTGGAAAAGGCTGTACGGATGGCAGACTCGAGGGACACAAGATTATCAGTGGTAGAGTGACCCTAGCAGAAGCCGCCCTCACATGGAGCCAGTAAGCCACAGGACTCCAGGATCCAACCCAAGCACCGTACACCACGCGTTCCAGCAGCTTACAAAGAACATTGGTGAGGCTGATTGGCCGATAGCTATCCACATCAAGCGGGTTTTTACCAGATTTGAGCATCAGAATGATGGTGCTCTCCCGCCACTGCGATGGAAAGATGCCATCGCACCAGATCCAGTTGAATATGATGAGGAGATGTCACTTGTAATCAGATGAGAGATGTTTAATCATCTGACTGTGGATCCGATCCGGCCTAGGAGCTGTGTCGGGGCAATGTACAAGAGCGCTGAGGAGCTCCTTCTCTGTAAATGGGTTCACTGCGGAGTGTAGTGAATGACTTTCCCTTCCAGCCGCCATTTGAGGGTGTGAAACTCTGGGGGGTAATTCTCTGATGCAGAGGCTCGAGCATAGTGCTCAGCAAAGTGCTCGGCAATTACGTTTGCATCGGTAGATAACATGCCATTTGTGTTAAGACTGGGAGCACCTGTTGGAGTCTGGTACCCGAAAACACGTTTGAGCTTTATCCAGACTTGGGAAGGTGACGTACGGCACCAAATGGTCGAGATATATCTCTCCTAACACTCCTGCTTCTGTCATTTGATAAGTTGGTGAACATGGGCATGGAGCCGTTTAAAGGCTATGAGGTGCTCCAGGGAAGTGTGTTGCTTATACCGCTGTAGAGCTCACCGACACTGCTTAATTGCTTCAGCGGTTTCAGGCAACCACCAAGGGACTGCCTTACGCCTCGGGCACCCTGAAGAGCGAGGGATCGTGTTTTCTGCCACATAAACTATTGTTGTAGTCACTTGCTCAACCATCACATCGATGTTATCATACAGGGGAAATTCAATGACGACAGCAGAGGTGAAAGTTTCCCAGTCTGCCCATCTGTGCAGGCGTCTGTGAGTCTGACGCCAGGGCAGTGACAGGAAGATAGGGTAGTGGTGACTACCACACAGGTTGACATGTGCTCTCCAGTGGATAGATGTGAGAAGTCCTGGACTGCAGATTGATAAATCAATGGCCGAGTAACTACCATGAGCCACACTGAAATGTGTGGCGGCCCCAGTATTTAAGAGGCAGAGGTTGAATTGAGACAGTAAAGTTTCGATATCTCTGCCTCAGCTAGTAAGCACAGTGCCACCCCACAAGGGGTTATGGGCATTAAAATCTCCCAAAAGTAGGAAGGGTTTAGGGAGATGAGCAATCGGTGCAGCCGAGGCGTTTGGGGGTACTGCACCATCTGGAGGAAGATATATGTTGCAGACAGTTATTTCCCGCATTGTCCTTATCCTGACAGCCACAGTTTCAGGATGGGTTTGAAGGGGCACCATTTCACTACAGACTGAGTTTAGGACATAAACGCAAACGCCACCTGACACTCGATTATAGTCATTACGGTCCCTGTAGTATCCCTTTTAGCCACAGAGGGCAGGGGTCTGCATTGCCAGGAACCAGGTTTGCTGGAGTGCAATGCAGAAAGCAGGTGTAAAGCTTTTTGTTGCCATAGCTCAGCCCAGCAGTGTAAAAAAACCGCCGCAATTACACTGGAGGATGACGTCATCGTGAGACTGGGAAGGCATGGAACATTCAATGAGGCAATTTACAGCTCAGGGTCACCTGCTGCCACCAACATTTTGGCTGTGCAGTCTATATCCTTTGTCTGAGGGTCCGGCGAGATCTAGGTCCCCAGCGGATGCCAGAATCTCCATGCCATCAGCAGACACAGAGCTTGTAGGTAGCGGTGGTGTGGGTGCCACAATTCCCTTGGCCTTGGGAACCTTCTTTTTTGATTTCTCTCGCTGCTCCTTGGATTTCCCTGGCTGGGAGGACTTCACTGATTCTGTCTCCGGGAATGAGGATGAGCGTGAAGCCCTACAACCAGTTGGTTTTGGGCTCTTCAGCCACTGGTGGGTGTCATCTTTCCCACTAGCAGAAACCTGGGAAGGGAGTGACCCTAGGGGCCTTCCTAGTGAGAGGAGCCTAAGAAGACTTACGCTTCTCCGGCTCAGGAGTGGGGACTGATATCCCAGATGGTTTTGGGGGTGGGGGGGAGGGGGGGTGTTGCACCCAAAGTAGGTGGTGTGGGAGCAACAGGGAGGGAAGTGACCCCGACCGTCAAGGGGGCAGGTGTAGTCTTCTGGTTCTGAGAGGCAACGGAATGCGAGGAACTTTAGGTCAGTCGGTCCAGGGTCTTATATTCCACAATTTTCCTCTCTTTCTGTAAAATCCTGCAATCTGGTGAGCAAGATGAATGATGCTCTCCACAGCTGACTTAGATGGGTGGCAGGGCACATGGAGTACTGGAATGTGATGGATGTCCACAATCTTGACACGTGACACTGGAAGTACAGCGGGAAGACATGTGGCCGAACTTCCAGCACTTAAAGCACCATATGGGGAGAAGGATAGATGGCTTGACTTCAAAGTGGTAGACCATCTCCTTGACCTTTTTGGGCAACACTTCACCCTTGAAGGCCAAGATGAAGGCACTGTTGGCAACCTGATTATCCCTCAGATGCTGATGGACGTGCTGGATGAAATGAACAGCTCATCGCTCTAAACTGGTGCACAGCTCGTCGTCAGACTGCAAAAGAAGGTCCCTGAGGAATATAATACTCTGGACCATATTTAAGCTCTTATGGGGCATGATGGTAACAAAAACATCCCCAAACTTGTCACAAGCAAGTAATGCCCGTGATTGGGCAGAGGATGCCATTTTTATTGAAACTTACCCAGAGCGCATTTTGGACAGCCCTCCACCTCCCCAAACTTGTCCTCCAAATGCCGCACAAAAAACTGAGACTTCATGGAAATGAAAGTTTCCCCATCAGCTCTCGAACATACAAGGTACTAGGATGAATAAAATCCGCTGCCATCCTTAGCCTGGAATTCCTCCCATGGTGTGGCCAAGGAGGGGGACGATTTGGGGTCATATTTCTTAGCTTTGAAGTTAGACTTTGCCCGCTTATAGACTGCTGGCAGCAGACCACCAGCAAGAGATGATGTACTATGCTTCATTGCATGTCATCCACCCTGATGCCACCCACTACGGCCAGGGGCCCTCCCCACGGGTGCCACCCAGCCTCAGCAAGGGCCACCTGGCAGGATGGCCATTGCCAGGAGTCTGGATGCCCCAGGGAGATAGATATGAGGTGCTAAGAATTTCACGGTCATTGTCGGCACAGAAAGCGACACTGCATAGTGCATGGTGGAAAACGCTCCCAGGAATGTGTCCTCGCCCAAGAGATGGAGAATGAGCAGGACTACAAAGCGACGACAAGAAAGTGGGCTAAAGATCTCAATGCACAATGGACACAATGCACCATGTAAGGCGCCCTTCCCCAATTGGCTCACTCTTCGGGAAAATTTAGAAAGATGGAGTTCAAACCCGACAGGCAGGAATACATCGGGCCTACTCTAAGCCCTGGACCGGCAAGGGGGGGGGGGGGGGGCGGTACCAATGTTGCAGAGTGTGAAGGATGCTCAGAGAATCTGAGTGCACAAAAAATTTAGCACTAGAAGAATGTCTCATCTGCTCCACTGGATTTGTGGTTGTACTTGCTCTACAGGGAGTGACTCTAGCATACACAGCATGCGGATCACAAATGGTACTGTGGCTCGTGGTCGGTTGGAGCAAAGGCGTTCCAGAGATGGACGGGCAAAAGTAAGGTATGCGGGATAAGTCGGAGCTGAGATGAACTTTCATGCCTGATGCACCATGAGGAGCTGCCAACAGATGGCAAGTGGCAATTTCCAGCCTCAGAACAGAGACTGGGTATAGCACTGGTCCGATAAGCATGTAGGCCAGCTGAATCCAACCATGGTGGCCAGTGGCAATGATTTTCAAGTAAGAAGGCCTCGCTGACCCATCACTGTCCACATATAGTGCAGCCACTATAGTGCTATAAAATGTGACTGCTTCCCAAGACCTGTGGCTAAGGCACTTGATGATGTTCAGTGCCTGCAGGGTTCTGGCTTTCAGTTCTCTCAGGTTGGATAACCATGACAATTTGCAGTCAAAAATGGGGCCCAGAAACCTCACTTAGTCTCTAAAATGTAGGATGGTGTCCCTCATATGCAAGACAGTAAATTAAAAATATGATGAGAATGATTAAAATAAACACACACACACACACACACACACACACACACACACACACACACACAAACAAACATACACATTTATCTGCAGAAAACATGATACTGTTCATGACAATGGCAAAGAGGGTAACACTTAAAACACTGTCCTGAGAAACACCATTCTCCTGCTCAAAACGCTTTGACAGGAGTCACCGACTTGGGTCCTCAAAAACTGCTGAGACAAAAAAGACCATATGAAGATGGGAGGTGGCCATGAATGCCCCATTGATGCAGTTGTGGTAGAATACTGTATCTCCGAGCCATGTGCAGTCCTTTCTTGGTTTGAGGAGAGGTATCAACTGTGCCACTCTCCATGAGATGGGGAAGTTACCTGTCTGATAGGTAAGATTAAAAGATGCAAGGAGGATTTCCTTTGACACTGCTAGCAAATGATGAAGCATGCAGTACCAGATTTGTTCATGACCGGATGCAGTTTCATGAGTCTCAGACAGAGCCGATTCCAGCACCCACATGGAGGAAGGGTAGTTGTAAGCTTCTGTTCTCTTCTTGTCTGAACTACTTCTTGTCCATGTTTCACTTCTGTACTAGGCTACACTATGGAAACTGCTTTCAGAAAAGACATTCTAACACTTATATTTATATTTGATATTAACAAATTTCTCTTTTTCAAATACATATTTCTTGCCATTCCCATTCTACATTTCATATCCTCTGTACTTTGGCCATCAAAAGTTATTTTATTGCCAAAATAGCATAGTTCATCCACAACTTTTAGAGCCTCATTTCCTAATCTAATTTCCTCAGAATTGCCTGATTTAATTCCACTATGTTTCATCATCCTTTGTTTTGCTTTTGCAAATGTTCATCTTACATCCTCCTTTCAAGGCACTGTCCATTCTGTTCGACTACACTTCGAAGCCCTGTGCTGATTCTGACAGAATTAGAATGACAACAGCAAACTTCAAAAGTTCTTTTTCTTCTCCCCGAACTTTAATTTCCTTTCCAAATTCTTCTTTGGTTTTCTCTAGTGCTTGCTCAATGTACAGATTGAATAACATCTCATGTCCTCAACCACTCCTTCCCTTCCATAACCTTTGACACTCGTAACTGCCATCTGCGTTCTGTACAAACTGCATACAAATTTTCACTCATTGTATTTTACCCCTGTTACTTTCAGAATCTCAAAGAAAATATTCCAGCCAACACTGTCAAAAGCTTTCTCTAAGTCCATGAATGCTATAACTGTAGGTCTGCCCTTCTTTAGCCTATCTTCTAAGATAAGTAATAGTCAGTATTGCCTCACGTTTCAACATTTCTCCAGAACCCAACATGATCTTTTCTGAGGTTGGCTTCTACCAGTTTTTCCATTCTTCAGTAAATAATTTGTCAGTGTTTTGCAACCATGACTTATTATACTGATCGTCTGGTAATATTCACACTTGTCAGCACCAGCTTTCTTTGTCATTGGAATTATTACATTCTTGGAGAAATCTGAGGGTATTTCCTCTACCTCATATACCTGGCATGCCAGCTGGCCTAGTTTTGTCATGACTGGCTCTCCCAAGGATATCATCAGTTCTGAGGGAATTTCATCTACTCTAAGCACCTTGTTTCCACTTAGATCTTTCAGCGCTCTCTTCAATTCTTCTTGCCGTTTTATGTCTCTCTCTCATCTTCATCTATGTCCTCTTCCATTTCTGTAACACTGACTTGGAGTTCATCTCCATTGTATAGCCCCTCTTCCACCTTTCAGCTTTCATTTCTCTGCTTAGCAATCATTTTCCATCTGAGCTCTCATATATAGCTGCTTCTATTTTCTCCAAAGGCCTCATTGATTTTCCTGTGTGGTATCTATCTTTCACCTAACTATATATGCTTCTATAGACAAGACGGTGATGAGTGAATTACATACGTTAATTTGGTTTGCAAGTTTATATGCATTTTGGAGGTGTTATTAAGCAGCTACGCTGTTCTATGTGTCACAAGAATTGTATGTCGAGTGTCCAGTGACATACTGGTGTCTGATTCTGAAAATCTGTAGCCTATAACTGCACTTGAAGTGGATAGCCTCAGAGCAATGCGCAGAACTGCCAACGGCCAGTGTGGAGTTTTGCCGACAACAGGAACTACAGCTGCACTGCCCGACATATCCGACATTGCCACACTCTTGAAGGCTGAGGTGAGTGTCGCACTCCTGTCACAAAACGCACTTGGGCTCATTGTAGAGACTATTACTGATGGTGTCACTGCAACAGTGACAATAAATATGAATGTGATCAGATCCATGCTGTAAACAAAGTTTTAAAAGAAAATGAGGATATGACACAATTGCTCAAACAGAAGCTGATCAAGAAATCAGACAAACATGAATAACACTAGAGATGCAATAATATCCGACTGTTTGTGATTCCTGACAACAGAGAGAATAGCAAATGAACTAGTGATCACTGTTGCCTGATAGAAGCTAGGCCTGCAGGTGACACTGAACGGCATAGACAGAAGTCATAGAGTGCATAGTAAAACACCAGTATCTTCAAAACTGAGACCCATAGTGGTGAAGTTTGTGTCATACAGAAAAAGATCTGAAATCTTCAGACCAAAGAAGAAATTCAAAAAGTCAGGTCTGACAACATGCAAGGATCTCACTTCTGAAAGGCTGAAGATTTTGAACATTGCAATCTCGATATTTGGGTTACAATCTGTGTCAATAAACAATGGCAGGATAATGGCGAAGATAGAAAATGGGAAAAGATCAGTCTGCAATGCAGATGAACTTGAATATCTGTGCTTTAGGAGCTAAAAACATGCCAACTCTTGCTGTCCCTAGTTTGTGTGTTTATCTTTGTGTCTTTATTTTGTAAAGGACAATTCATTTTTGTAATACTTTCCTCTTCCCCCATGAACCATGGACCTTGCCATTGGTGGCATGGCTTGCATGCCTCTGTGATACAGAAAGCCATACCACAGGTGCAACCACAATGGAGGGGTATCTGTTGAGAGGCCAGAGAAAATGTGGCTCCTGAAGAGGGGTGACAGTCTTTTCAGTGGTTTCAGGGGCAACAGTCTGGATGACTAACTGATCTGGCCTTGTAACACCAACCAAAACAGCCTTGTGTGCTGGTGCTGTGAAGAGCTGCAGCTGACAGAAAGAGGAAATTACAACCATAATTTTTACAAGGCGCATGCAGCTCTACTTTATGGTTATATGATCCTCCTGGGTACAATATTCCTGAGGTAAAATAATTGCCCATTTGGATTTCCGGCCTGGGGCTACTCAGGGGGATGTTGTCATCAGGTGAAACAAAACTGGCATTCCATGAATTGGAGCATGGAATGTTAGATCCCTTAATCATGCAAGTAGGTTAGAAAATTTAATAAGGGAAATAGCTAGGTTGAAGTTAGATATAGTGGGAATTAGTGATGTTTGGCGGTAGGAAGAATAGGACTTCTGGTCAAGTGAATGCAGGGTTATAAATAGAAAATCAAATAGATGTAGAGCAGGAGTAGGTTCAATAATGAATAAGAAAACAGGACTGCAGGTAAGTTACTATGAACAACACAGTGAACGTACTGTTGTAGCCACGGTAGACAAGAAGCCAACAGTGTGGAGTTTCCCTTCTGTTTGTGTGTTTGGTAACTTGAATGTAACAACATCCATAGGGAACACTGCATGACAGATCCGTCAGTTTGTTGTGGTCTAATTTACCTTTTACTGTTCTTCTTCAAGTACCGTCATCTTTTTGTTTTGTTTCCATGGTCTAGCTACTCCGTACCACGGCCATGTGGGAAATGATTCTATTCAACTTATTCTCCAGGGAAGGTAATGCTGTAAGGGAGTTTCTCACTATTTTCAGCTACTGAATAATGAACACATCTTCAATGGTAATCTGATGTATTGTTTCAACTATTTACATCAGTTGTGAAGATAGATCCAATTATCGATAACTCATAAGTCAAACACCTCATTCAGTCAGTACATCTGACCACACCGAACTCAACTTAAGACAGGAGATTTACAATCTCATTTTTCTTGGGCCTTTACAGTGTAATATGGGTTTTTTCTAGGGTTTTCATGGTATCTTCAAGGGGTGTCACCAAGGCATAAATGTCCATGTCCAGAAAGTCTATTACACTCACCATACCACACCTTGCCCCTGCTGTGTTATGCAACTTCTAGGTGCCATCTGTACAGATCACAGATTGGGATACAGACAGTGGATTTTTCTGAGTACATAAAATGTTTATAAAAGATAAAAGACCTGACCATCTTTCGACAGTGAGAGTATCTTCAGTGGAACATCTGTCTTCTCACAAATAGCCCATTTTACACTACAGTATGAACCACAGATGAGATTGAAGAAATGTATGCTGAGATAAAAGAAATTATTCAGAAACTTAAGGGAAATGAAAATCTAATAGTGATGGGGGACTGAAATATGATAGTAGGAAAAGGAAGAGAAGGGAAAATTGTAGGTTAATATGGAGTGGGGGAAAGGAATGAGCAAAAATACTGTCTGGTATAATTTTGCACAGAACATGATTTAATCATTGGTAACACTTGGTTTAAGACTCATGACAGAAGGCTGTATACATGGAAGACCCCTGGAGACACCGGAAAATTTCAGATTGATTGTATAATTGTAATATATATTTTAGAACCAGATTTTAAATTGTGAGACATTTTCGGGGGTGGACGTGGAATCTGACCTCAATTTGTTGGTTATGAACTGTAGATTAAAACTGAAGAAAATGGGAAAATTTGGGAGATTCAGAAGACGGGATCTAGATAACTTGAGAGACCAGGAGGTTTTTGACAGTTTCAAAGGGAGTATCAGGCAATTGTTGATTAGATCAGGGAAAGGTATACAGTATACGACAAATAGGTACCTTCAAGAGATGAAATAGTGGAAGGCAACAGTGGATCAAGCAGGTAAAAAGACAAGGTCTAGTAGAAATCCTTGGATAACACAGGAGTATTGCATGTACCTGATGAAAGGAGAATGATTAAAATAAACACACACACACACACTCACACACAAACAAACATACACATTTATCTGCAGAAAACATGATACTGTTCATGACAATGGCAAAGAGGGTAACACTTAAAACCCTGTCCTGAGAAACACCATTCTCCTGCTCAAAACGCTTTGACAGGAGTCACCGACTTGGGTCCTCAAAAACTGCTGAGACAAAAAAGACCATATGAAGATGGGAGGTGGCCATGAATGCCCCATTGATGCAGTTGTGGTAGAATACTGTATCTCCGAGCCATGTGCAGTCCTTTCTTGGTTTGAGGAGAGGTATCAACTGTGCCACTCTCCATGAGATGGGGAAGTTACCTGTCTGATAGGTAAGATTAAAAGATGCAAGGAGGATTTCCTTTGACACTGCTGGCAAATGATGAAGCATGCAGTACCAGATTTGTTCATGACCGGATGCAGTTTCATGAGTCTCAGACAGAGCCGATTCCAGCACCCACATGGAGGAAGGGTAGTTGTAAGCTTCTGTTCTCTTCTTGTCTGAACTACTTCTTGTCCATGTTTCACTTCTGTACTAGGCTACACTATGGAAACTGCTTTCAGAAAGACATTCTAACACTTATATTTATATTTGATATTAACAAATTTCTCTTTTTCAAATACATATTTCTTGCCATTCCCATTCTACATTTCATATCCTCTGTACTTTGGCCATCAAAAGTTATTTTATTGCCAAAATAGCATAGTTCATCCACTACTTTTAGAGTCTCATTTCCTAATCTAATTTCCTCAGAATTGCCTGATTTAATTCCACTATGTTTCATCATCCTTTGTTTTGCTTTTGCAAATGTTCATCTTACATCCTCCTTTCAAGGCACTGTCCATTCTGTTCGACTACACTTCGAAGCCCTGTGCTGATTCTGACAGAATTAGAATGACAACAGCAAACTTCAAAAGTTCTTTTTCTTCTCCCCGAACTTTAATTTCCTTTCCAAATTCTTCTTTGGTTTTCTCTAGTGCTTGCTCAATGTACAGATTGAATAACATCTCATGTCCTCAACCACTCCTTCCCTTCCATAACCTTTGACACTCGTAACTGCCATCTGCGTTCTGTACAAACTGCATACAAATTTTCACTCATTGTATTTTACCCCTGTTACTTTCAGAATCTCAAAGAAAATATTCCAGCCAACACTGTCAAAAGCTTTCTCTAAGTCCATGAATGCTATAACTGTAGGTCTGCCCTTCTTTACCCTATCTTCTAAGATAAGAAATAGTCAGTATTGCCTCACGTTTCAACATTTCTCCAGAACCCAACATGATCTTTTCTGAGGTTGGCTTCTACCAGTTTTTCCATTCTTCAGTAAATAATTTGTCAGTGTTTTGCAATCATGACTTATTATACTGATCGTCTGGTAATATTCACACTTGTCAGCACCAGCTTTCTTTGTCATTGGAATTATTACATTCTTGGAGAAATCTGAGGGTATTTCCTCTACCTCATATACCTGGCATGCCAGCTGGCCTAGTTTTGTCATGACTGGCTCTCCCAAGGATATCATCAGTTCTGAGGGAATTTCATCTACTCTAAGCACCTTGTTTCCACTTAGATCTTTCAGCGCTCTCTTCAATTCTTCTTGCCGTTTTATGTCTCTCTCTCATCTTCATCTATGTCCTCTTCCATTTCTGTAACACTGACTTGGAGTTCATCTCCATTGTATAGCCCCTCTTCCACCTTTCAGCTTTCATTTCTCTGCTTAGCAATCATTTTCCATCTGAGCTCTCATATATAGCTGCTTCTATTTTCTCCAAAGGCCTCATTGATTTTCCTGTGTGGTATCTATCTTTCACCTAACTATATATGCTTCTATAGACAAGACGGTGATGAGTGAATTACATACGTTAATTTGGTTTGCAAGTTTATATGCATTTTGGAGGTGTTATTAAGCAGCTACGCTGTTCTATGTGTCACAAGAATTGTATGTCGAGTGTCCAGTGACATACTGGTGTCTGATTCTGAAAATCTGTAGCCTATAACTGCACTTGAAGTGGATAGCCTCAGAGCAATGCGCAGAACTGCCAACGGCCAGTGTGGAGTTTTGCCGACAACAGGAACTACAGCTGCACTGCCCGACATATCCGACATTGCCACACTCTTGAAGGCTGAGGTGAGTGTCGCACTCCAGTCACAAAACGCACTTGGGCTCATTGTAGAGACTATTACTGATGGTGTCACTGCAGCAGTGACAATAAATATGAATGTGATCAGATCCATGCTGTAAACAAAGCTTTAAAAGAAAATGAGGATATGACACAATTGCTCAAACAGAAGCTGATCAAGAAATCAGACAAACATGAATAACACTAGAGATGCAATAATATCCGACTGTTTGTGATTCCTGACAACAGAGAGAATACCAAATGAACTAGTGATCACTGTTGCCTGATAGAAGCTAGGCCTGCAGGTGACACTGAACGGCATAGACAGAAGTCATAGAGTGCATAGTAAAACACCAGTATCTTCAAAACTGAGACCCATAGTGGTGAAGTTTGTGTCATACAGAAAAAGATCTGAAATCTTCAGACCAAAGAAGAAATTCAAAAAGTCAGGTCTGACAACATGCAAGGATCTCACTTCTGAAAGACTGAAGATTTTGAACATTGCAATCTCGATATTTGGGTTACAATCCGTGTCAATAAACAATGGCAGGATAATGGCGAAGATAGAAAATGGGAAAAGATCAGTCTGCAATGCAGATGAACTTGAATATCTGTGCTTTAGGAGCTAAAAACATGCCAACTCTTGCTGTCCCTAGTTTGTGTGTTTATCTTTGTGTCTTTATTTTGTAAAGGACAATTCATTTTTGTAATACTTTCCTCTTCCCCCATGAACCATGGACCTTGCCATTGGTGGTATGGCTTGCATGCCTCTGCGATACAGAAAGCCATACCACAGGTGCAACCACAATGGAGGGGTATCTGTTGAGAGGCCAGAGAAAATGTGGCTCCTGAAGAGGGGTGACAGTCTTTTCAGTGGTTTCAGGGGCAACAGTCTGGATGACTAACTGATCTGGCCTTGTAACACCAACCAAAACAGCCTTGTGTGCTGGTGCTGTGAAGAGCTGCAGCTGACAGAAAGAGGAAATTACAACCATAATTTTTACAAGGCGCATGCAGCTCTACTTTATGGTTATATGATCCTCCTGGGTACAATATTCCTGAGGTAAAATAATTGCCCATTTGGATTTCCGGCCTGGGGCTACTCAGGGGGATGTTGTCATCAGGTGAAACAAAACTGGCATTCCATGAATTGGAGCATGGAATGTTAGATCCCTTAATCATGCAAGTAGGTTAGAAAATTTAATAAGGGAAATAGCTAGGTTGAAGTTAGATATAGTGGGAATTAGTGATGTTTGGCGGTAGGAAGAATAGGACTTCTGGTCAAGTGAATGCAGGGTTATAAATAGAAAATCAAATAGATGTAGAGCAGGAGTAGGTTCAATAATGAATAAGAAAACAGGACTGCAGGTAAGTTACTATGAACAACACAGTGAACGTACTGTTGTAGCCACGGTAGACAAGAAGCCAACAGTGTGGAGTTTCCCTTCTGTTTGTGTGTTTGGTAACTTGAATGTAACAACATCCATAGGGAACACTGCATGACAGATCCGTCAGTTTGTTGTGGTCTAATTTACCTTTTACTGTTCTTCTTCAAGTACCGTCATCTTTTTGTTTTGTTTCCATGGTCTAGCTACTCCGTACCACGGCCATGTGGGAAATGATTCTATTCAACTTATTCTCCAGGGAGGGTAATGCTGTAAGGGAGTTTCTCACTATTTTCAGCTACTGAATAATGAACACATCTTCAATGGTAATCTGATGTATTGTTTCAACTATTTACATCAGTTGTGAAGATAGATCCAATTATCGATAACTCATAAGTCAAACACCTCATTCAGTCAGTACATCTGACCACACCGAACTCAACTTAAGACAGGAGATTTACAATCTCATTTTTCTTGGGCCTTTACAGTGTAATATGGGTTTTTTCTAGGGTTTTCATGGTATCTTCAAGGGGTGTCACCAAGGCATAAATGTCCATGTCCAGAAAGTCTATTACACTCACCATACCACACCTTGCCCCTGCTGTGTTATGCAACTTCTAGGTGCCATCTGTACAGATCACAGATTGGGATACAGACAGTGGATTTTTCTGAGTACATAAAATGTTTATAAAAGATAAAAGACCTGACCATCTTTCGACAGTGAGAGTATCTTCAGTGGAACATCTGTCTTCTCACAAATAGCCCATTTTACACTACAGTATGAACCACAGATGAGATTGAAGAAATGTATGCTGAGATAAAAGAAATTATTCAGAAACTTAAGGGAAATGAAAATCTAATAGTGATGGGGGACTGAAATATGATAGTAGGAAAAGGAAGAGAAGGGAAAATTGTAGGTTAATATGGAGTGGGGGAAAGGAATGAGCAAAAATACTGTCTGGTATAATTTTGCACAGAACATGATTTAATCATTGGTAACACTTGGTTTAAGACTCATGACAGAAGGCTGTATACATGGAAGACCCCTGGAGACACCGGAAAATTTCAGATTGATTGTATAATTGTAATATATATTTTAGAACCAGATTTTAAATTGTGAGACATTTTCGGGGGTGGACGTGGAATCTGACCTCAATTTGTTGGTTATGAACTGTAGATTAAAACTGAAGAAAATGGGAAAATTTGGGAGATTCAGAAGACGGGATCTAGATAACTTGAGAGACCAGGAGGTTTTTGACAGTTTCAAAGGGAGTATCAGGCAATTGTTGATTAGATCAGGGAAAGGTATACAGTATACGACAAATAGGTACCTTCAAGAGATGAAATAGTGGAAGGCAACAGTGGATCAAGCAGGTAAAAAGACAAGGTCTAGTAGAAATCCTTGGATAACACAGGAGTATTGCATGTACCTGATGAAAGGAGAATGATTAAAATAAACACACACACACACACTCACACACAAACAAACATACACATTTATCTGCAGAAAACATGATACTGTTCATGACAATGGCAAAGAGGGTAACACTTAAAACCCTGTCCTGAGAAACACCATTCTCCTGCTCAAAACGCTTTGACAGGAGTCACCGACTTGGGTCCTCAAAAACTGCTGAGACAAAAAAGACCATATGAAGATGGGAGGTGGCCATGAATGCCCCATTGATGCAGTTGTGGTAGAATACTGTATCTCCGAGCCATGTGCAGTCCTTTCTTGGTTTGAGGAGAGGTATCAACTGTGCCACTCTCCATGAGATGGGGAAGTTACCTGTCTGATAGGTAAGATTAAAAGATGCAAGGAGGATTTCCTTTGACACTGCTGGCAAATGATGAAGCATGCAGTACCAGATTTGTTCATGACCGGATGCAGTTTCATGAGTCTCAGACAGAGCCGATTCCAGCACCCACACGGAGGAAGGGTAGTTGTAAGCTTCTGTTCTCTTCTTGTCTGAACTACTTCTTGTCCATGTTTCACTTCTGTACTAGGCTACACTATGGAAACTGCTTTCAGAAAAGACATTCTAACACTTATATTTATATTTGATATTAACAAATTTCTCTTTTTCAAATACATATTTCTTGCCATTCCCATTCTACATTTCATATCCTCTGTACTTTGGCCATCAAAAGTTATTTTATTGCCAAAATAGCATAGTTCATCCACTACTTTTAGAGCCTCATTTCCTAATCTAATTTCCTCAGAATTGCCTGATTTAATTCCACTATGTTTCATCATCCTTTGTTTTGCTTTTGCAAATGTTCATCTTACATCCTCCTTTCAAGGCACTGTCCATTCTGTTCGACTACACTTCGAAGCCCTGTGCTGATTCTGACAGAATTAGAATGACAACAGCAAACTTCAAAAGTTCTTTTTCTTCTCCCCGAACTTTAATTTCCTTTCCAAATTCTTCTTTGGTTTTCTCTAGTGCTTGCTCAATGTACAGATTGAATAACATCTCATGTCCTCAACCACTCCTTCCCTTCCATAACCTTTGACACTCGTAACTGCCATCTGCGTTCTGTACAAACTGCATACAAATTTTCACTCATTGTATTTTACCCCTGTTACTTTCAGAATCTCAAAGAAAATATTCCAGCCAACACTGTCAAAAGCTTTCTCCAAGTCCATGAATGCTATAACTGTAGGTCTGCCCTTCTTTAGCCTATCTTCTAAGATAAGTAATAGTCAGTATTGCCTCACGTTTCAACATTTCTCCAGAACCCAACATGATCTTTTCTGAGGTTGGCTTCTACCAGTTTTTCCATTCTTCAGTAAATAATTTGTCAGTGTTTTGCAATCATGACTTATTATACTGATCGTCTGGTAATATTCACACTTGTCAGCACCAGCTTTCTTTGTCATTGGAATTATTACATTCTTGGAGAAATCTGAGGGTATTTCCTCTACCTCATATACCTGGCATGCCAGCTGGCCTAGTTTTGTCATGACTGGCTCTCCCAAGGATATCATCAGTTCTGAGGGAATTTCATCTACTCTAAGCACCTTGTTTCCACTTAGATCTTTCAGCGCTCTCTTCAATTCTTCTTGCCGTTTTATGTCTCTCTCTCATCTTCATCTATGTCCTCTTCCATTTCTGTAACACTGACTTGGAGTTCATCTCCATTGTATAGCCCCTCTTCCACCTTTCAGCTTTCATTTCTCTGCTTAGCAATCATTTTCCATCTGAGCTCTCATATATAGCTGCTTCTATTTTCTCCAAAGGCCTCATTGATTTTCCTGTGTGGTATCTATCTTTCACCTAACTATATATGCTTCTATAGACAAGACGGTGATGAGTGAATTACATACGTTAATTTGGTTTGCAAGTTTATATGCATTTTGGAGGTGTTATTAAGCAGCTACGCTGTTCTATGTGTCACAAGAATTGTATGTCGAGTGTCCAGTGACATACTGGTGTCTGATTCTGAAAATCTGTAGCCTATAACTGCACTTGAAGTGGATAGCCTCAGAGCAATGCGCAGAACTGCCAACGGCCAGTGTGGAGTTTTGCCGACAACAGGAACTACAGCTGCACTGCCCGACATATCCGACATTGCCACACTCTTGAAGGCTGAGGTGAGTGTCGCACTCCAGTCACAAAACGCACTTGGGCTCATTGTAGAGACTATTACTGATGGTGTCACTGCAGCAGTGACAATAAATATGAATGTGATCAGATCCATGCTGTAAACAAAGTTTTAAAAGAAAATGAGGATATGACACAATTGCTCAAACAGAAGCTGATCAAGAAATCAGACAAACATGAATAACACTAGAGATGCAATAATATCCGACTGTTTGTGATTCCTGACAACAGAGAGAATAGCAAATGAACTAGTGATCACTGTTGCCTGATAGAAGCTAGGCCTGCAGGTGACACTGAACGGCATAGACAGAAGTCATAGAGTGCATAGTAAAACACCAGTATCTTCAAAACTGAGACCCATAGTGGTGAAGTTTGTGTCATACAGAAAAAGATCTGAAATCTTCAGACCAAAGAAGAAATTCAAAAAGTCAGGTCTGACAACATGCAAGGATCTCACTTCTGAAAGACTGAAGATTTTGAACATTGCAATCTCGATATTTGGGTTACAATCCGTGTCAATAAACAATGGCAGGATAATGGCGAAGATAGAAAATGGGAAAAGATCAGTCTGCAATGCAGATGAACTTGAATATCTGTGCTTTAGGAGCTAAAAACATGCCAACTCTTGCTGTCCCTAGTTTGTGTGTTTATCTTTGTGTCTTTATTTTGTAAAGGACAATTCATTTTTGTAATACTTTCCTCTTCCCCCATGAACCATGGACCTTGCCATTGGTGGTATGGCTTGCATGCCTCTGCGATACAGAAAGCCATACCACAGGTGCAACCACAATGGAAGGGTATCTGTTGAGAGGCCAGAGAAAATGTGGCTCCTGAAGAGGGGTGACAGTCTTTTCAGTGGTTTCAGGGGCAACAGTCTGGATGACTAACTGATCTGGCCTTGTAACACCAACCAAAACAGCCTTGTATGCTGGTGCTGTGAAGAGCTGCAGCTGACAGAAAGAGGAAATTACAACCATAATTTTTACAAGGCACATGCAGCTCTACTTTATGGTTATATGATCCTCCTGGGTACAATATTCCTGAGGTAAAATAATTGCCCATTTGGATTTCCGGCCTGGGGCTACTCAGGGGGATGTTGTCATCAGGTGAAACAAAACTGGCATTCCATGAATTGGAGCATGGAATGTTAGATCCCTTAATCATGCAAGTAGGTTAGAAAATTTAATAAGGGAAATAGCTAGGTTGAAGTTAGATATAGTGGGAATTAGTGATGTTTGGCGGTAGGAAGAATAGGACTTCTGGTCAAGTGAATGCAGGGTTATAAATAGAAAATCAAATAGATGTAGAGCAGGAGTAGGTTCAATAATGAATAAGAAAACAGGACTGCAGGTAAGTTACTATGAACAACACAGTGAACGTACTGTTGTAGCCACGGTAGACAAGAAGCCAACAGTGTGGAGTTTCCCTTCTGTTTGTGTGTTTGGTAACTTGAATGTAACAACATCCATAGGGAACACTGCATGACAGATCCGTCAGTTTGTTGTGGTCTAATTTACCTTTTACTGTTCTTCTTCAAGTACCGTCATCTTTTTGTTTTGTTTCCATGGTCTAGCTACTCCGTACCACGGCCATGTGGGAAATGATTCTATTCAACTTATTCTCCAGGGAGGGTAATGCTGTAAGGGAGTTTCTCACTATTTTCAGCTACTGAATAATGAACACATCTTCAATGGTAATCTGATGTATTGTTTCAACTATTTACATCAGTTGTGAAGATAGATCCAATTATCGATAACTCATAAGTCAAACACCTCATTCAGTCAGTACATCTGACCACACCGAACTCAACTTAAGACAGGAGATTTACAATCTCATTTTTCTTGGGCCTTTACAGTGTAATATGGGTTTTTTCTAGGGTTTTCATGGTATCTTCAAGGGGTGTCACCAAGGCATAAATGTCCATGTCCAGAAAGTCTATTACACTCACCATACCACACCTTGCCCCTGCTGTGTTATGCAACTTCTAGGTGCCATCTGTACAGATCACAGATTGGGATACAGACAGTGGATTTTTCTGAGTACATAAAATGTTTATAAAAGATAAAAGACCTGACCATCTTTCGACAGTGAGAGTATCTTCAGTGGAACATCTGTCTTCTCACAAATAGCCCATTTTACACTACAGTATGAACCACAGATGAGATTGAAGAAATGTATGCTGAGATAAAAGAAATTATTCAGAAACTTAAAGGAAATGAAAATCTAATAGTGATGGGGGACTGAAATATGATAGTAGGAAAAGGAAGAGAAGGGAAAATTGTAGGTTAATATGGAGTGGGGGAAAGGAATGAGCAAAAATACTGTCTGGTATAATTTTGCACAGAACATGATTTAATCATTGGTAACACTTGGTTTAAGACTCATGACAGAAGGTTGTATACACGGAAGACCCCTGGAGACACCGGAAAATTTCAGATTGATTGTATAATTGTAATATATATTTTAGAACCAGATTTTAAATTGTGAGACATTTTCGGGGGTGGACGTGGAATCTGACCTCATTTTGTTGGTTATGAACTGTAGATTAAAACTGAAGAAAATGGGAAAATTTGGGAGATTCAGAAGACGGGATCTAGATAACTTGAGAGACCAGGAGGTTTTTGACAGTTTCAAAGGGAGTATCAGGCAATTGTTGATTAGATCAGGGAAAGGAATACAGTATACGACAAATAGGTACCTTCAAGAGATGAAATAGTGGAAGGCAACAGTGGATCAAGCAGGTAAAAAGACAAGGTCTAGTAGAAATCCTTGGATAACACAGGAGTATTGAATGTACCTGATGAAAGGAGAAAATACAAAAATGCACCAAATAAAGCAGATGAAAAGAAATATAAGCATCTAAGAAATGAAAATGAGAGGAATTGCAAAATTGCTAGGCAGGAATGGTTAGAGGACAAATGTCAGGATTTAGAAGTATATTTCACAAGAGGAAAGCTAAATAGCAACTCCTCCCGAACAGACCATGATGGCCCAATGGTACCGACTGGCGCCGTGTCATCCTTAGCCCATAGGTATCACTGGATGCGGATATGGAGGGCCATGTGGTCAGCACACTGCTCTCCTCGCCATATGTCAATATCCGAGACCAGAGCCACTTCTTCTCAATCAAGTAGCTCCTCAGCTTGCCTCACAAGGGGTGAGTGCACCCCGCTTGCCAACAATGCTCGGTAGACTGGATGGTCACCCATCCAAGTGCTAGCCCAGCCTGACATTGCTTAACTTTGGTGATCTGACAGGAACTGGTGTTACAATTGCGGCAAGGCCGTTGGCAAAGATAGATACCATCTACAGGAAAATTAAAGAAACCTCTGGAGGAAAAAGCAGCAGCTGTATGAATATCAAGAGCTCAGATGGAAAACCAGTCCTAAGCAAAGAAGGAAAGGCTCAAAGGTGGAAGGAGTATATAAGGGTTGTGGCAAAACAAGCGCTGCATCGTTTGAGAGATACAGAGGTGAGTGAGTGTGCCGGGACATATCCCAGTTCACCGCTAGTAGCACCACATCACCATAAAGCATCTGTGCGTAGCACACAAGTTTGCACTATAATTAAGAATGAAATTAAAAGTTAAAGTTGCTTTTTGAAACTTTGTCAACATATGGTTTAGTGTAATAATGTTTAAACTGTCAAGTATCAGATTGATTAGGTCAATATTTGACCTAAATACATCGTTTTAAGAAAAAAATAAGTGGCGCTAAATAATAAAGTTAGGAAGCCAGAAATTGGTCATAATGTGCAGATGTATGTCAAAATTAACTGGTACAAGTCTCAATGTGATTACAGCAATATTTTGGTCAGAATCCACAGTTTTAAGAAAAATTGAAGACTCTAAATATTAAACTTTTGATGATATTTCAGTTCAACATAAAAATAATAATTATGTGACCCCATTAATCTACCTCTAACAGTTTTCATGTAATTTACTGAAAACTAAATTTGGAACAATTATGTTCTTATTTGTGATTCTTGAGTTTCTCCCGGCGAATTTGATAATCAAAATATCCACAGATGAACTGCCGGTCTACAGTGTCCAACAGGCGCAATATTTCGGCGATCATACATGTCGCCATCATCAGGTGAACTGACGGACTGAGCTCCTGTGAATGTGCCGGTACGGAGATCTGTACGATATGGCTGCTCAGGAGGAACTGGGTTCGGTCGCGGCAGCGGCCGATTTAAATACGCTCCACCCTCGGCACACTCCCTCCGCCGTCCGCTCCCCGCACCACAGTCACGCAGTGGAACAGATTGCGCCGGCGTCTGAGATGACGTCAGTATGATGGCTCTGTCTGCCATGGTCGTCACAACTATACATTTGCTCGATTTACTCTTGATTAACCCAATCGCTGGTTCCCAAGCCTTGCTAAGATTATAGCCACAGTCACAGTTTATGATGTCGTCATTGGTGCGAATTTCGATGGCCTCTCTAACAACGCTGTCCCAGTGACTCGACGTTTGTACCAGAATCCTCGTGGATTCATACTCCATAGCGTGATTTTCTGACAAACAATGTTCAGTGACCGCCGACTTGCTCAGATACATCAGTCGAGTGTACCTCTGGTGTTCACGGCATCGATCCTCGACGGTATGCATCGTCTGACCAATATACGACTTGCCACATTGACACGGAATCTGGTACACGCCGGCCTTCCTTAAACTGAGGTCATCTTTGGCGCTCCCCACCAGTGCACGAGTTTTATTCGGAGGACGAAACACAGTTCCGACCCAGTGTTTCTTCAGAATGCGGGCGATTTTCCCCAAGAGTGTGCCTGTATATGGAATAAACGCAGTGCCTACCTCCTCCCTCGTGATTTCATCCATCTCCACAGGTTGTGCTGTAGTGGTTGGGCGGAGAGCACGTTGAATCTGCCACTCTGAGTACCCATTTTTTCGAAATACAGTTCTCAGATGAAACTTCCTGGCAGATTAAAACTGTGTGCCCGACTGAGACTCGAACTCGGGACCTTTGCCTTTCGCGGGCAAGTGCTCTACCAACTGAGCTACCGAAGCACGACTCACGCCCGGTACTCACAGCTTTACTTCTGCCAGTACCTCGTTTCTACAGTTCTCAGATGTTCCAATCCCTGGGGCAGACTCTCTGTGTCAGAGATAGTGCACGCCCTAGGTACTAGAGTTTTAATTACCCCATTCCTTTGTGAAGGGCGGTGGCAGCTGTCTGCGTGCAAATACAGATCAGTGTGCGCTGTCTTCCGATACACCCCATGACCTAGGGTGCCGTCAGCCCTTCTCTTGACCAAGATGTCAAGGAAAGGTAATTTACCCTCCGTTTCAGTCTCCATAGTGAATTTGATGTTGGGGTGTATGGAGTTTAGATGTGTAAGGAAGTCAATGAGTTTATCCATACCATGTGCCCAGATGATGAACGTGTCATCCACGTAACGGAAAAAGCAAGTAGGTTTCCATTCGGATGACGACAGGGCTTCCTCCTCGAATTTCTCCATGTACAAATTCGCTACCACTGGTGAGAGTGGACTACCCATGGCGACTCCCTCCGTCATCTCAGACGCCGTCACAATCTGTTCCACCGCGTGACTGTGGCGCGGGGTGCGGATGGCGGAGGGAGTGTGCCGCGGGTGGAGGGTATTCATATCAGCCACCGCCGCGACCGAACCCAGTTCCCCCTGAGCAGCCATAGCATATGGATCTCCATACCGGCACGTTTACAGGAGCTCAGTCCGTCAGTTCACCTGATGATGGTGACATGTATGATCGCCGACATATTGTGCCCGTTGGACACTGTAGACCGGCAGTTCACCCGTGGATATTTTGATGTTCTTATTTGTATAGATTAAGCATCTGGTATATTAATGCTAGAAAGTTTTGGTTACAGCACATGATGTTAATAACAAACAATACAAGGTCTCTTTAAAGTTGTAGTTCAGAGGTTACGTTCTACTGTCAGTTCCATTCCAAAAATTCTAGAAGGCAAAGTTTTAATACAAGTGAGCTAAAACTTTCTGTGATTTTAACCAACTTATGTACATGCATGCAAAAATTACAAAGATTCTAAATTGATTCACAGCATTGTTATTAAATGTTGTGTGTCCGAGAAAGTGGCTGTTTAAAGACTGCTGCAGTGTGCATAGGGCAGATGACAGCAGGTGTTCCCTTGAGCGTCTGCTGTGCCACATACATAAATACAGCCTGAGAGGCAAGACTGGGCTTCACTTCGCACCCAGCCATAGTAAGATTTGCAGCAGTCAAACACCAGAGTGTGCACTGCCTCGCATGACGTCAGAGATAGGCTTGTAGAAAATGCTTACTTTCAGTAATTATAGAAAGGGGACTCGCAAGGACTGTACATCATCCTGGACTGCTTAGATTTTGCAAAAGTAACTGTTAGTGTGCCACCCATAATGTTAACAAATACACGTGGCAAGTGTTGACAATTATCTTCCGTATTTGTGGCAAGCATTTCCTTTGATTATCAATAGTCGGGGTGAAAGAAGATTTAGTAGGTGCTTACCTTAGAGGTTGCCTCTGAACTGCTCATAGTGTTGTTTAGGATAGAGAGATTTACTATCAGTATAAACATAATGAATAATTACAATGTTGAGCATGTGAAACTTTACCAAATATATGTAACAATTAGAATTCCAAATCTTCATTTATGATCCCACTGAGCAAATAGAGAATAGAAACATTTCTTTCAGAGGGCTGGACAAGAATGTGGGCTTGTAGACTGGGAACTATGGTCAGTATGTTTTCCATCGCTTCTGTATCAATTAGAATTCCAAATCTTCATTTATGATCCCACTGAGCAAATAGAGAATAGAAACATTTCTTTCAGAGGGCTGGACAAGAATGTGGGCTTGTAGACTGGGAACTATGGTCAGTATGTTTTCCATCGCTTTCTGGCTGACCACAGAAATAGTTGCCATGCTCTCGTAAATGACGGCGAACAACATTTACAACAATTCCAATTTCCTCCTATGGCTAATGATTATTATTAGCATGAGAGAACCAACCCACCATCCACAGGGTCCATACAAGAGAGATGAACTTGAAGGCAACATTAAAGAAATGGAAGAAGAGACAGATGAAAATGAGATGGAGATATGATACTGTGAGAAGAATTTGACAGTGTAAGGACCTCAGCGAAACAAGGCCCCAGAGCTAGACAACATTCCATCAGAAATACTAACAGCCTTGGGAGAGCCAAGAATGACAAAACTATTCCATCTAGTGTGGAAGACATATGAGACAGGCGGAATACCCTCAGACTTCAAGAAGAATGTAATAACTACAATTCCAAAGTAAGCAGATGCTGACAGTTGTGAATATTACCAAATTATCAGTTTAATAAGTCATTATTGCAAAATACTAACATAAATTCTTTACAGAAGAATTAAAAATTGCTAGAAGCTGATCTTGGGGAAGACCAATTTGTGTTCTGGAGAAATGTAGAAACATGTGAGGCAATACTGACCCGACGACTTATCTTAAAAGATAGGTTAAGAAAAGACAAATCTACATTTACAGCATTTGTAGAGTTAGATGAAGCTTTTGACAATGTTGACTGGAACACTTACTTTGAAATTCTGAAGGTAGCAGGATTTAAATACAGAGAATTAAAAACTATTTACAGCTTGTACGGAAACCAGACGCCAGTTATAAGAGTCCAGGGCATAAAAGGACAGTAATGTTTGAGAAGCATTGAGCAAGCAGTAAAGGAAACCACAGAAAAACTTGGAGTATTAATTAAATTTCAGGAAGAAGAAATAAAATCCTTGAGGTTTGCCAATGACATTGTAATTCTGAGGGAGACAGCAAAGGACTTGGAAGAGCAGTTGAATGAAATGGATAGTATCTTAAAAGGAACGTATAAGATGAAAATTAACAAAAGGAAAACAAATGAGGTTATGTTTCGGGAATTAGATTAGGAAATGAGATACTTCAAACAATAGATGAGTTTTTTTATTCGGGCAAAACAACTCATGATGGCAGAAGCAGAGACGATATAAAATACAGACTGGCAATGCATTAAAAGTGTTTCTGAAGAAGAGAAGTTTGTGAGCACTGAAAATAGATTTAAAAATATTATGAAAAAGTAAAGCTGCTACTCACCATATAGCAGAGATGCTGAGTTGCAGATAGGCACAACAAAAGACTGTCACAAATAAAGCTTTCGCCCAGTAAAGCCTCAAAAATAGAACCCCCCCCCCCCCCCCCTCCTCTCTCTCTCTCTCTCTCTCTCTCTCTCTCTCTCTCTCTCTCTCTCTCTCTCTCTCACACACACACACACACACACACACACACACACACACACACACACATGCAAATGCAACTCACTCACACATGACTGCAGCCTCAGACAACTGAGGCCTTACTGGTCGAAAACTTTATCTGTGACAGTCTTTTTGTTGTACCTATCTGCGACACTACATTGCGAGTTACAAATTTCCTTTTTATAATATATTACATTCCATCCTGGATTTTCCATTGTTTGAAAATAGATTTAAGTGTTAGAAAGTCTTTTCTGAAAGTATATGTATGGAGTGTAGCCATGTATGGAAGTGAAACATGGATGATACAACAGTTTCGACAAAAAGAAAATAGCTTTTTAGATGTAGCGTTACATAGGAATGCTGAAGTTTAGATGGGTAGATCACATAACTAATGAGGAGGCACTGAACAGAATTGGGAAGAAATAAAATTTATGGCACAAACTGACTAGAACAAGGGATCAGTTGACAGGACACATTCTCGAACATCAAGTGATCACCAAATTAGTATCGGAGGGAAACTAAGAAATGAATACAGCAAAAATATTCAGAAGGATGTTGGTTGCACTAGTTATTCGGAGATGAAGAGGCTACATAGGATAGAGTAGCATGGAGAACTACCTCACACCAGTCTTTGGACTGAAGACCACAAGAACAGCAACAACAATACTTTCCTTAAAACAGTTTCCTGTTGTTATCATTTTGTTTGTTTAGGTTTACTTTTAGTACTAATTATAAATTTTGTGTTCAGTTCTCATACTTCCAATACCAATATAGTGTGTTATGTCACCAGTCTCACAGGGCTCTGATTCTGACGATTAATATACTATTCTACTTCCATTCTTATTTATGGCTTATTACCATATTACTGTTTATCTTGCTTACAATACTGTAGTCCAGACATTATTCCAGATCTGCTTAGTGAGTTCCTCTTCCTGTGTCCAGTTGCTGTTCAATGAGCCGTACAATGCCAGCTAGCCTTAGCTATAATATCTCCCATCTTCTTGAAGACACCTGCCGCTTTCCACTTCTAGGAGTGCTGCTCCCTTACTGCCCCTACCGCAGAGTGCCACATTATGCAGTGTTACCCCACTTTCACTGGCCCAGAGTCACTATGTGCACCAGTGATATACTCACCAGTTTTGCGCCGGAATGTATTAAGTTTCATAATGCACATGCAAATGTCCAATCTTTGCCAGTTCATTTTGAGGAGTTCCGCCCTATATTTCACAATGCTCACATCTCTGTAATACTTCTGTCAGAAACCTGGGTCAAACTAAGTCTTTCCACAAGTTCATTACATCTAGACAGATACATCTTTCTAACACAACGGATCTAACCAACGAGGAGGTGGTGTAGGGTCGTACATTCACTCTGATTTATCACCTACTGTGCTACATCCATAAAACAATAATGAAGATAAACAAGTGGAATATATGTTCGTAGGGACCAAATCCCACGCATCGAATTACTGGGATTCTGTGATCCAGGAAGCAGTCAAAATTAGACTTAGCGATAATAACTTTAACAGAGACAATGGCTATGCACTTAGCAACACCTGGAAGAGTGCACTGGATAACGAAAAATTGCAGAGGAAAACTTCCCGCACTTTACCTCCTGATTCAACGCATGGCACTGCAAGCAACGCGGGATAGAAACTACATCTATGGAAGTGGAGGGCACCACTTCACTATGTGCCATACCGCTGTTGCTATGACGTTTTACAGCCAATCAGAAGCCGTCCTTTGCATATAAAAGTGGGAGCATCGCCATTTTACGACAGTCAGTTTTAGCCCTGACGATGACCATAGAGGTAGTGGTTGAAAGCTTGGAGTTTTATCCTGAATTTATGCGGCATGTACACCAAGAGACTTTTATTCACTGGCCACTATAAAAGATATCTTCAACCACTCGTTAATCCCACGTTTTCCCTGAGGCCTGGAAACAGCGACTGGTTAAGCCACTACCCAAAAAGAATGTCACCACAGGACCCTCTGATTATCAACCTATTTTCATGCTTCCTGCACTATTCAAGGTCTTAGAACATATAGTCCATGACTAGCTAACAAACTACCTAACTACAGGTAACCAACTAGAAGAATCCAATCAGGTTTCCATAAACTTCGCAGCAAAGCACAGCACATCTCCCTCAATAGAGGTAACAGATGATCTGAAGCTTGCTTGGGATGCACAACACACAACTATCATGTGCTTCTTAGACTTCAGTAAAGCCTTTGTACTGTTGACTATGACATTTTACTTGCCAAACTTAGCAGCCTAAATTTCTCACCAAGTGCAGAGCAACGGTTTCACTCGTGTCTGACGCCTCTCCAGCAATGTGTCATGTCCGGCACCATAAAGCCACAGTGGAGGCAGGTAGTACTGGGCATCTCTCAGGGTTCAGTATTATGTCCTACACTCTTTTCACTGTATGTAAATGATACGGCATTAGTTTTATCCTACTGCAAATAGCACTTGTACGCTGATGACATCTACTAGTATGTAAGTGCAAAATCAAAAAACCTGAAGACAGCTATCAAGAATCTCAGTGCCAACCTGTGTGCACTATAAAAAACAGGTGCGAGAAACAGGGTTAAAGCTCAAACCATCCCAAACCCAAGCAGTACTAGTTGGTCATTCTAGGTTCACAAGCCCGAAATATTGGGAATCCCTACCACCTTTAACTCTAACTGGAACAAATATTAATTTCTCTTCTTCAGCAAAGAGTCTAGGAGTAATAATAAATGAAAATCTAAACAGGACTTAGCATGTAACTGCACTGTGCAAGAAAGCATCAACATCTCTCCAAGCCCTACAAAAATATAAAAAGTTCTTCCCTCCTGACCTGAAAAGGATTTGTACAAATACTCATACCTCCAGTCACTAATTACAGGCCTTTCTCAGGATAGCTCATAACATCTGGAAATGGTTATGAACACCTGTGTTTGTAATATTTGTAACGTTCGACTATTTGACCACATTTCATCAAAATATGCACAGCTATCCTGGCTCTGTGCAGGCAAGGGCAGAGATTTCCACACCCTCTGTCTTCTCTACCATCTTATCAATAAACACTGTTCTTCATAGCTCTCCTTGACCTTAATGCTCTTGTCTGAACAACACGGAAGAAAACTCACTCTCATCAGAGCAAAATCCTATCAGACCCATTCCATTGTTCAGCCTGTTTCTTGACATCCTTTTCAGTAGCAGGAACCTGACTCTGGAATAACCTCCCGCAGAACTGGAAAACATCTCCAGCTTCAGAAGACAGTTAATGACATATCTATCAGAGCAACAATAAGGATCACCGTTGTCCCTGTATGCACCTGTTGCCCTTATACATCACTCTTTCCAACCCAATCTTCCACTATTCTTAGCCAATGCAACATCCTTAAATTTCCTCTTCCCTAGAACTCGTTATGTCAAAAAACATTTATTTTTTACAACGTTAATTCTTCTTATGTCTGCCACCACATTAATATTATTATTCTCACTATTTTCATTCTTACTATTATCACTATCAGTGGTAGTAACTGCAGTAATCCATGTACTGCCAGTATTAACTCTATTACCTTATAGTCAGTTTCAGACAATCAAATTATTTTAATATTAGTTGCCATGTTGAAATTGTTATTTCTCAGGTAATTATGACATAAAAAGGTACCATATATGTGAAACCCTGGTCTGATATAAGGGAGGGCATAACGGCCCTAGTCACATCAGGTTAAATAAATACATTTGTCCTCAGAGTTATATTGTGCTTTAGCTTAAGGGGACTTGTATGTAAATAACTGTCAAAAAATCAATTTTTAAATTTTTTTCTTACAAAATTCTCCATAGTTCTCTGAAGGAGAAAAGGTTTGCTTCCAGGAAAATGGACCACAGAAAGTACCAAAATTAGAGGAATTTAAAAGTGGTTGCACACACTACAACATCCCCATGGCACATAGTCATTACTGTTAAAAATAAAGTTTTGATCTCATTTGTTCCATTTTTATGACTTTTTAGTCCTTTAAGTTGGCTAATCTGAAAAATGTTTATAGTTGCTTATCTTTTGTTTGTCATTGTCTGCTGTTGTTTTGGCGCGAATATTTTGTTTACATAGAAGTATTGTGTGCATGAGTTTCTTATTCCACTTGAAAGCACTGGGAAGAATTAAGAAGTTCGGTGTTAAATAATGTACATATTATGGAAATTGGTTCACCAAGTGGATTAACTCAGCTAATACTGAAATACGAGGGTTGCCCAGAAAGTATTGAACCACATTTTTTCCTTCAACAATTATTTTTGTTGAACATATTAGAATTACACTCACAAAAGAATAGTGTTTTATCTACACAAACTATTTTTCCATGTAATTTCCATCCTGTTCTATGGCCTTCCTCCACCGCAAAACAAGGTTGTGTATGCCCTATCGGTACCAATCCTTGTCCTGGTGGTGGAGCCAGTGATTCACTGTGCGAATCACCTCCTCATCATCCTCAAAATATCTTCCAAGAGTGGTGTCTGTCCTCACAAATGACAACATCAGCTCGCTGAAACATGTCAGGTGTGACAGCCATGGACGGTCTCCACGACCGCTGCAAACTATGGAGCTCCACCAAACCACCTTCTGATCATTCACCCTCTGTGCTCAGTGACTAACTGTACTTCTGTCGATAGCAGGTGCTCCATAGACTTTTCACAAGCATTTACGAATATTCCCCACAGTTTCTTTCTCTGCAGTGAGAAATTCAATGACGGCACTTGGCTTGTAATGTATGTCACCTACAAATGCCATTTTGAAACTGTCCTGTAGCTATGCTACCTGTTGGAAGTGACGGAAACTTGGCGCACTCACTCAGGAGACTCCAAATAATAGATTTGTAACATTTCACATTCATAGAAATGTTTTCGTCTGAGCAAAAAAATGGGGTGCATTACTTTCTGGGCAACCCTCGTACAACATGATACAACACTTGAATCAGCTTCAACTACTCCAAGTACTACAAATATTTGGACAATGAGCTTGACTTATTAATCCTCATAACGTAGAGTCACCAATTATTGATTCAGGTTTTGTTATTGTTGAACCCTCTACTCTATCTGAACTAATAAATAAAGCTTTGCAGAGTAAGGAACGTGGCAATAGTGCTGTGAAGGTAACTACCTTCACATCACATGCTAGAAGAGATACATGCTAGAAGAGGTTGTGCATCAAAATTAAGAATTGTTTGTAATTTTTGTGATTTAAGCAAATGTGGTTATACTTGTGGTGTAACTAAACAGAGAGTGTATAACACAAATCTTAAACTTGCTTATGCTGTGAGGTGTATAGGCAAAGGTACAGAAGTGCACAAATTTTCTGCACTCTTATGGACTTATCTCTGCCTACAAGATCTGACAGGTACAATAAAATTATTCTATAGACTTTATAAGAAGTAGCAAATGATAGTATGAAAAATGCTGTTCAGGAAAGTGTGGACATGAATGACAGCAATACATATATGTCTGCAGCCCAGGATGCATCCTGGCAACAAAGAGGCCATAGATCCCTAAATGGTGTAGTGATAGCTACCTCCTTGGGCAATGGTGAAGTCATTGATGTGGAATGTATTACCAAGTACTGCCACGGCTGTACTAGTGGAACTGAAAACCATAAATGTTTGCTTAACTTTAATGGTTATAGTGGAAGTATGGAATCTGAAGTTGATGTGAAGGTATTTCACAGGTCAGTGGAGAAATATAATGTGATGCGCACATCTTACCTATGAGATGAAGATGCAAAAAAAGTTTGTGACTCCAAACCATATGCTGACACAAAAACTGAAAACATGGAGTGTGTTGGACATGTCCAGAAAGGGTTAGTTACAAGATTGAGGAACCTGAAGAGGAATTTGAAGGGAAAGAAATTAGCTGATGATAAGTGCATTAGTGGATTTGGTCGGCTTACCGATGGAGAAATAGACAGGTTGCAGTATTATTATGGACAAGCCATAGGACAAAATAAAAATGACCTTGAGGGAATGAAAAAGACAGTATGGGCTATCTTCTTTCACAAATCCTCCACAGATGACAACCCACGCTATGCACTCTGCCCACTTGACAGTGATTCAAGGTGTGGTTAGCAGAGGGCTATTACTCAAGGTGATATCTACAACCATCAACATTCTTTGCCATTTGCTATAATGGAAGTTATAAAATCTATATATAGGAATCTTTGTGACACAAGATTATTAGACAAACAGATACCAAAAACTGTTCTAGTAGGACTAACAAGGGAAGGCCACAACGTTTGGAACACAGATTTACTGTAAACTTCGTACACTCGTAGTACTCCACAAGGACAACAAAACGTGTAAGCAGTAGCATGTACTTCTCAAGCATTATTGAGAAAATCCCAAGATAATTTTGGTCATCTAATATATATATATTGCTGTTCGTGGCCATTTTTACCCGGAAGCGGCAGCAGCTGAGTGGTTAGCGTTCAAGCCCCGTAATTGCTGGATCGAGTCCTGTTTGTCAGTTTTTTTTTTTTTTTTTATTTCTAGCACATTCATTTTCTTTACTATTTATATTACAATTGATATAATGGGAAAAATACGTGTAACCAGATGAACTTTTATTAAATTTACACGGTTATTTGGCAATCTACAAATTTTTATTATCACAAATAATATAATATTCATAACTATCAACTAGTAAACAACCAAATGCATAAAGTGATACTGAAAGTGTATGCTTGCCCGTTTCTTCAAAACTGTTCGTATTTAATTGAAAGAAAATGAGAAATTGATTCTGATGAAGATGTTATTAAAATGCTCTTGATACTGCATGACCAATCTTTGATTGTGACACCATACAAATCATTAACGCGGCTCCAGGGAGGTAGGGTCCCCATCCCTATTCCTCCACTAGAGGAATGCCTGTCTGGCACGTCCATGTCGCGGGGGTGGGCATCCTACACTTCAGTAGGCCGGAGTGCTAGGATTGCTGAGTTCAGGCAGGGACCCAATCCCGTGGGGTATAACACGGAACCCATGCCCAGGGTCATGGGTGAAGACCTTAATGGCGGCAACGGCGGAGAACCAAGACTTTGGAATGGCTTAGCTGGCAGATGAGGCAACCCTCCTTTCTGGGGATTAAATGAGAAGGGAACCACTGCCTTGTGGTGGAGGAGAAATTCCAAAGGCTAAGGGAGACAACCCCAACAGAAAATCCTTTCGTGCCTTAGGCCTAGCAATCCAGTAGGAAAGTCTTCATATATTACTTTCAAAACACAGACGAGCCTCGCAACGAACCCCTAAGGATTTGACCCCACTGCTTTTTCAAGTACTGGTGCAAATGATGGGAGCCCTGATGATATTCATAAGTACAAGAAGATGAAACCAACTGGACTAAAAAATAAGCTAAATATTGGCACCCTTAATATATTAACCCACAATGGAAAAATGGAAGAAATGACAGATGTACTAACAGAGAGAAAGTTAGATATATTGGGATTAAGCGAAACAAAGTGGAAGGGAAAAGGTGAGAAGAATTTGAGAGGAGGATGAAAACTTTACTGGAGTGGGAACAACAGGTTTGGAAGAAATGGTGTGGCAGTGATGGTGAATATGAATGTACAAAGCTGTATTGAAAGTGTGAGATATATATCAGACAGGATCATAATCTTAAACCTGAGATTCCAAAAAGAAACACTAAAAGTAATCCAGAGTTATGCACCTCAAGTGGGATGTAGTGAAGAAGAGAAGATGGGGTTTGAAAATGAGTTAGAAAACCATATAGAGAGTGCTAATATAATGATGGGAGATTTTAATGCATAGGTAGGCAAAGACAGAAAGGGATTGTTGGAATGTTTTGGATATGGAGGCAGAAATGAAAAAGGGGAAAGACTCCTGGATTTGTGCTAGAGGAATGGAATGAAAATAGCAAACAGATGGTTTATGAAGAGAGAAAGTCATGCTATCACCAGATACAGTTGGGATGGAAAAACTAAGAGTGTAATTGACTATATTCTAGTAGATAGGGAATGGGGAGAGAAGGTAACAAATGTGAAGGTAATTGCATGTGTGAGTGCAGAAGAGGACCACAGATTACTGGTGGGACAAAGGAAAATGAATCAGTGTGTGAAAAATAGAAAACAGAAGAAAGTGATGAGGATACAGGATTGGAAACTGAAGGAGAGTGAAAGTGCTGAGAAGTACAGAGGATTAATCACACAAAAATTTCCAAAAGAAGTTTTCTGCGATGTAGAAAAAGAATGGAGTTTATTCAAAGACACTTCAGTTGAAGCAGCACAAAAAGTATGTGGCAGAACACCTGGAAAGGAAAAAGTAAGACAGACAAGTTGGTGGGATGATACCACAATCCAAGCAGTCAGAAGAAAAAAAATGGAGCATGGAGAAAGTGGTGGAAAACTAAAAATGACGAAGACCATAAAAGATATATAGAGGAAAAGAAGAAGTGCAAAGAAATAATGGAAACAGCAAAGAAAAAGGCATGGGAAGAGTTTCCAAAAAAACTTGAAGAAGATCTGAAGAGCAATAAGAAAATGTTCTATAAAATGATGAAAAATAAAAGGAATGCTTCTGAAGTACCAGTACAAATGGAAACAGAGGGCAGTACCGTGATTGAAGATCCAGGGAATATAAAAAATCTCTGGAAAGAACATTTTAAGAAATTGTTAAACACTGAGGAGCAGGTACACGAGGAAACAACAAATAATGGAGAAATTGAGAGAAGTTGGGAAGCAGAATTAGGACAAATTACACTGGAAGAAATAACTGTGAAGATGATGAATGGGGGAAAAGCCCCAGGACCTGATGGAGTATCTGTGGACATGATAAGAGCAGCAGGTCCAGTGGGAATGCAGTGGCTGTATAGAGTACCATCAAGTGTGTGGAGAAATAGTACAATACCTAACGATTGGAGAAGAGGAGGCATTGTTCCCAGCTTCAAAAAAGGCAATAAAAGGCTTTGTAAAAACTACACAGGAATAACCCTTATGAGTCATACATCCAAGATTTTTGAAAGAATTTTACTAAATCAAATAAGTGCAAAGACAGAAAAGGAGCTGAGTGAAGAACAGTACGGGTTTAGGAAAGGAAGAAGCACGATCGACCTGATGTTTATTATCTGTCAACTGATGGAAAAAAGTTGGGAGTATAACAAAAGTGTGATAATGGTTTTTATAGACATAGAAAAGGCATATGACTCAGTTAACAGGGAGAGACTATAGGAAGAAATGAAGAAGATAGATGTAGAAGATGGATAAATTAATGTAATAAAGACAATGTACAGAGGACACAATTGTAGAATTAGAACACCATTGGGGAGCTCTGAATACTTCGAAATAAGACAAGGACTTAAGCAAGGAAGTATCTCCTGCACTTTTTAATGTTGTGATGGAGGGAATGAATAGGGCGATTAAAGATACTAAAGAAAAAGACAAAAAATATGATTTTTGCAGATGATATGGTAATATGGGGTGATAAAGAGGTAGATGTACAGTTACAACTTGATGTGTGGAAGAAACTAATGAAAAGGTGTGGATTAAAAATAAATAAAGATAAGAGTGAAGTAATGGTATTTGGAAGAGAGAAAGGGATCAACGGAATTATTACCTTGAATGAAGAACCCCTCAAAGTGGTAGAAAATTTCACTTATTTAGGGAGTGAAATATCTAGGGATTGAAGAATAACTAACGAAATTAATAGGAGGTTACAGAAGGGAGGCAATTTCTACCAAACAATAAAACACCTGAGTTGGAATAAGGAAGTTTCAGAAAAAAAGCAAAACTCCTTATGTATATGAATTATTACTTCCCTGTTGTCACCTATGGTGGAGAAACATGGACAACGATAGAAAGGAACTGGAGCCGACTGCAAGCAGGGGAAATGAAATTTCTCAGAGCAGTTACGGGAAAAACAAGAATGGACAGAGTAAGGAATGTAGAGATTAGAAAGGACCTTAAACAAGACAGTATGAGATAAGAAGTTGAAAAAAAGAGATTAAGATGGTATGAGCATGTTAAGAGGATGCATGGGCAGAGACTCCCCAAAATTATGGAAGAACTAAAGATAGATGGGAAAAGACCTAGAGGGCACCCAAGAACACGGTGGAAAATTGGAGTGAGAATATCTGTGGAAAGGAGAGGTGTGACCCAGCAGCATGCGGAGAAAGAAAAGTGGTGGGAGGACCAAACCAAATGGAGAGGACTCGTCAGCACCCAGACCCAGCAGTAGCTGGAGCAGGATCCGGATATAGATAGACTGCATGACCCATTATTAGCGCCGATATTTAAGGAAATGCTGCGTTCTGCATGGTTTGCTTCCAAATTATCAGCTGAAAGAGAAATTTTTGAAAATGTTAACGAGGTTTGCTTTTTCACGAAAAACCTCAAAAGACTTTGCATATGCAGAAACATAGGATTTATTCAATGTAGCTGGTGCCATTTAACTTTATGTTTTCCATGTTTCTATGAAAAATACTATCATACAACTTGTACTCGTAATGTCAAAAGCAACGATTAATTGTACATCTTTCGAAAGCCGTCTGTGCCGGTCAAAGCTTGCAGGTAACAAGTAGTTTCGGGCTCCTTCCAGGTATAAGGGATTTCTCAAATCATGGACAAGCATACATTTTTAGTATCACTTTATGTGTTTAGTCGTTTACTAGTCGATAGTTAAGAATATTATATCATTTGTGATAATAAAAATTTGTAGACTGCCAAATAACATTGTAAATTTAATAAAAGTTCATCCGGTTACACGTATTTTTCCCATTATATCAACTGTAATATAAATAGTAAAGAAAATGAATGTGTTAGAAATTAAAAAAAAAAAAAAAGTGACAAACGGGACTCGATCCAGCGATTACGGGGCTTGAACATTAACCACTCGGCTGCTGCCACTTCCTGGTAAAAATGGCCATGCACAGCCATATGTATTTGACGACTGAAATTATCTTGCGATTTTCTCAGTAACGCTTGAGAATTACGCGCTACTGCTAACACGTTTTGTTGTCCTCGTGGAGTACTACGAGTGTACAAAGTTTACTGTAAATCCACGTTCCAAAGTCGTGGCCTGCCCTTTTAAATGCTTTGAAAATAGGTGTGCTAGATGTTGTTCTATGTTTCAATGACAGTGCAGTGGAAAGGCTTAATGTTATGGAACTGATGGGAGTACCTGATGGACTAAATATGCATAGATTCTAATAGCCACTGACTGAAGGAGACTCTTCAAAGGAGAAAGATCAGCATTGGAAGCCACCAAAGCAGCAAGAATAACAAGATGTGTCAAAAAGAAAAGGGAGGAAGAACAACACAGGAAATAAGATGAATATGGACCTGGGATGCACTAGTGCTATGCAAGTTTAATAGCAAAAGCAAGTTTTAATTTTAACTTGAATTTCCTGAAAGTTAAATTATTTCATGTTCTGGTGCATTTTGGTTAAAAACTAATAAAGATAGAGAGCTGACATTTTGTATACTGTCTTAAAACATGCTTAACTAAAAAGTACACTACTCTTGTGACTTAATTTTGAAAATAAAATGCTTCTTTGAAGAAAAACCCTTAATTCATTTCCAAAAGTTTTTGATAATCATACTTAAAAATTTTTGTATCACAATTTATTATAGCACCATCTTTTTCAACACTTTGCTTTAAAGGTAATAGCGTAAAGAACATACAGGAAAAAAATAAACCTCCTGCTTTGTTTGTATTTTGAGTAATGTGTGCCTATGGTGTATATAAATAATTAGCATAATTTAATTCACTTGCAATAAAAATACAATTAAAAAAAGTGTGAGAGCTAAAGCTGTGGTTCATACATACATATGTTCCCAAAAGATCTCTTAAAACATGGTAAACATTATATGGCCTTATAAATCTTATTCTTTTAGTCACAATGTTTAGAAAACTGACGCATCACCTTAAGCTACAAAGCACATCACAGCCCACACAAAACATTGGGAGATAATTGAGTTCACAGAATTCTATCATGGCAATCCATCATTAAGAAAAGTTTTGTGTACACAGGTCTGCTTAACAGGAGCCAAGTAGCACACAATTGTTACATCCCACTAGGAGAATCATGGATGAATGTGGCAGAGACTCATCTAGCTTTGTCATAATTTGTGGTCTCAACCTGACCATTCTTTCAAAAAGATCTAAGCTGCCAAGCTCACCAATTACATGATACTGATGACAACAAAAGCAGGAATAGCTTGGGTGTCTCAGCTCTTTCCTTCATTTCAGCCTTCAATCACTGTGCCCTTCCTTGCAGAAACTGCCTTACCTCACCACCATTTATCATCAATATCGCTACTATGTCACCTCTGATAGCATAGGACACCGAGCTCACCCAGAGTGCACAGCACCACTGTAAACGAGGTTAATACCCCCAAGAGACATAATGAATTTTAGCCTCAAGAATATCAGTGTACTCAATCACAGAGAGAGAGAGAGAGAGAGGAAAAAAAATTGTAACATTTCCCAATTTCCCACATCAAAAGTCAGACATGAGATAGGCTACACTTTGTAATTACTCCAGTCCACAAAGAATGTACAGAACATTATAGTTCTGTAATCACAATAAGAGAGTGTATATGTGAATCACTATAAGAAGAAACAATCCTAAATACCAATATCCTCCCCTCTCCAACCCCTCTTCCCCACACACATTCTGTCAATTGTTACAACAACCCAGGAAACAAAGTTCACATCCACTTGTAACAAGTTGAAATTTTGAGATCACTGATAGAGTTAAAAAAAGCAAGTTCTGGAAGAAAACACTCACATCTCCCCACAGTTATTGTCATTCACCAATACCCACTCCAAGCAAGCAAAACACTCAAAAGCTGTCTATCAGACAGCAGCATTGAATCAGTCACCAGCAGCACAAGTGGATGCTTCTGACTCTGCCTTCCCTCACAGAGATCACATTCCCAAGATGGGAACAGGTTTAAACTTCTCAAAATGCTCAAACTTCAAGGACAAAGGCACACAGTCAACACACAGGTTCAAAAGAGTCCACTCACAGCTAGAGTTTCAGTAAATGACTGGGAATTAGATACTTCACTTACCTAAAATGGCATGGATGTGAATTTTTCTTTAACATAAAGCTCAGAACATTAGACAGAAAGACAAGACTCTAAGCTGTTACATACCACTCAAGAGGAGTGGTGTGTGACAAATGATACTTGTGAATTATAGCCATAAAAGCCATAAAATAAATTACCCTAGACGAGAACTTGAAGATTGTGTGGATCTGTTGTTTTATTGCCTTGTGGAGAACCATGGTGAAAGACAGCATCTGTCTTTGGGATGGGATGATGATTGCAGTAACTTCATGAGAGGAAGCTCGTACACGGACACAAATATAGCAGGTTCTAATATCACTGCCATACTTTGGAGAAGTGACAGATCCTTGGGGAATACATATTTTTAACAACAGTTGTGATGTGAATCAGACATTGTGCAAATGTGCTTCAGATTATTCATATTCATTCTTTCAATAGACTTCCATGTAGAGGTTTCATGATGGATGTTATGTTTTGACAGAAGTCTGATGTTATGTAAATGATGTTGTATGTGTTCATGAAAATATACAGATTATAAAAAGGAAAGAGCCTCATATGTAATTCAAGAGAAGTTGGAACAACAGTATTAAATTTACACATAGTAATAGCTATATAATGAGCAGACAAAGTCTGTCATAATTAAGCCTATACACAATAATGGTCAAGCAACTAAAAGGTAACAAAGAAACAATGTCAAGTCTTCACTGAATCATTCATGTCCAGCAAAGCAGAATACTAAAACTCTTCAGAAAACTTGGATCATACAACTTGTAGTTATATTACACATTCTACATGCAAATGATGGTCACACTTTTAGTCAGTTACTACTCAAAAGTATGACTTCAAATAAGGTACATCTTTTTAAAAGTTCTAAACAGAGTTATCAAAAACGTTTTACCTTGTTGTTAGCATTTCTTGCTTTCATATTAAGAATTAGCACAGGGATAGGATAGAGCACAGATTCACCCTCAGTCCAATACTGCAAATATAACTCAATGAACTCTGTGTCTCTGTGTGCCACCATTTCACTGACACGCATTGTGCAAGAATGGTGATATCGAGCTCCAAACTGAAAAAGCGAGCTTGTATCCCCAGAAACAGTAGGACACAGCTGCAAAAAGTTGCCTTTTGCTTTAGAAATCTCCTTTAGCCATCCATCTGGAGTGAATCGTACTGCAGTCAGATTTATAGTGTTTCTCTGATGGAAGAGAGATAAAACCAATTTAAAATATGAATAAAAACAGCAGCAAATTAAACAAAAAACAGAAAATCAGAATATTGCTGCTTACTTCTGTATTTGGTTGGAGGTTAAATTCAGCAGAAATTTTCTTTCTGAAAAGCACAGCTGGTGCATCACCCTCTCCATAAAGCAGCCATGGCATAACATTATCCTTCCACTCATGTTCAAGCTTTCGATCTTCAAAAAGCTTACATGGACTGCCTTTGTAATTATTATCATACAGCAGCATTGCACACATATTAGCTAACATCTGACATGAAGAAACATTGTGCAGCTGCAAAACGATTTTTTTAATAAAAGGAATTTAAAGATTTGGCAGTGAGTTAATCATAATGTCTGCATTAAGGCGACACACAACTTTTACTCTGAAACGACTGAGTTTTTGATAAAACACAAAAATTAAAGACAGGCTATAAAATTAAATACATAAAATCAGTAGTCCCAAACAAATATTAATGTTATTGAAAATTATTAAGTAAATAAACTTGTTTAGGAATACACTGATATGTGAAGAAAGTATAGGGATTGAATATCACACAAACCTCAAAGGATCAATAATAACATATTTAAAGGGACTTCTGAAGGAAAAGAATATTTTTTAAGCTCTCAGTACATACCTTGCAGAGGTAGACAGCTCTATGTAGGTTCATTTTTATATAACTGGACACTACTTTGTTATCAGAAGCATACCGCACAGTGAACACACTTTCTTCCTCTGGCCAATCGAGAAACAACGAACTTGGAATGCACATATCACCACTAAGGTGCCAGTTCTTTCCAGTACAATTGCAAGGCCTCTGTCCCAGTACAGATGGTTTGTTCGAGCAGGGGACACAATTTTTACCACTCACTGAAGGAACTGTGCCTTTTGCACATTTAACGCAATGCAAGTCAGAATAGTTTCCATTCAGTTCCCTCTCCACTAAAACAGACATAACTAAGTTAGTTCATTACCAAACTGAAGTATGTATATTTATTTTAATCCGTAATAATAAAAAATACGTTCCCCATGAAACATAAGTTGATTCTTTATAAAGAGCAGATACCAATAATATGGGTAGTGAATGGAAATAAAGCAAAACATTCATGACAGCAAAACATTTCTCCTCCACACAAAGGCAAATTGCATATAGATGTATTGCCTACATTAAGCAAGTAATTATAACCATACTTTATAGCACACTCAAAGACAAAAGAAAAGATTCACCACAAAGGAATTATCTTAATGGGGCTGAAATCAGTAGATGCGATATACGTGTACATACAAACAAATAATTACAATTTCAGAAAAAACTGAATGATTTAGTCAAAAGAAACAGTTTCATAAATTGAGCGAGTCAATAACACATTGGTCCACCTCTGGTCATTACGCAAGCAGTTATTCAGCTTGGCACTGAGTGACAGAGTTGTTGGATGTCCTGAAGGATATTGAGCCAAATTCTGTACAAATGGCATGTCAGATCATCAAAATCCCGAGCTGGGGAGGGACCGACCATAATTCTCTAAATGTCCTCAACTGGGGACAGAACCAATGACCTTGCTAGCCAAGGTAGGGTTTGGCGAGTATGACGACAAACAGTAGAAACTCTTGCCATGTGGGCATTATCTTGTCTAGCTGAAGTGTAGGGTCAGGATGGTTTGCACGAAGAGCAACAAAATTTGGCATAGAATATCACCGATAAATTGCTGTGCAGTAAGGTAGCCATGGATGAAAACCAAAGACATCATGTTATGAAAAGAAATGGTACCCCACACCATCACTCAAGACTGCTGGGCCGTGTGACGGGCAACAGTCAGGTTAGTATCCCATCACTGTCTGGAGCATCTCCAGACACGTCTTTGACTTCGAATCTCATTCACTTGAGTAGAACTGCCTTTAGTGATGAGTCCTATCTCGAACTGAGCCCTGGCGAACAGCAAGGTTTTGTCTGGAGACAACCTGGATGCTGGTGGGATACAAGCCCCACTGTTGCCCAACATACAACATCACAACCAGGAGTGATGGTCTGGGATGCCATTTCTTTTCATAGCAGAATCCCTTTGGTTGTCATCCACAGTACCCTTAGAACACAGCAATATGTCAACAACATTCTACGGCCCATTTTGCTGCCCTTCATGACAAGCCATCCTGAGCTTACATATCAGCAAGATAATGCCCACCCACAACCAGTAAATTTCTACTGCTTGTCTTCATACTTGCCAAACCCTGTCTTGGACAGCAAGGTCGCCGGGTCTCTTCCCAGTTGAGAATGGATGTCACCCTAAATGAGAATATGAGAATGTTTGGAGCATTACGGGCAGGGCCCTCCAACCAGCTAGGGATTTTGATGATCTAACATGTCAATTAGAATTTGGCACGATATCCTTCAGGACATCCAACAACTCTAGTCTATCAATACCACACAGAATAACTACTTGCGTAATGACCAAAATGAACCAATGCATCAGTGACTTGCACAATTTGTGAAACTGTTTCTCTTGAATAAATCATCCAATTTTTCTGAAATTGTAATTATTTATTTTCCTGTACATGATATCACATCTACTGATTCCCGCCCCATTCAGGTAATTCCTTTGTGGTGCTTCTTCTTCTTCTTTTGAGTGCATTCCTCCACCCAGCTCGCTGTCTTGCTGAATGTGTGAAATACATTCAACTTGTCTGGAACTGTAATCATTTGTTTGTCTATTCAGCTGGTGCGCTGCTGGCACCAGTCTCCATCGATTGTCATCCCAATTGTTGTGAGTCTATTTTCAATGCCTGTTTGTCTTCTTCGCATCTTTGGCAGATGGCTGTTTAACTGCGGTGCGTGTGCTCTGTGGGGGCTTGAGTTATGGTATCAGCTGTGTGAGCGACAGTGACATGTGGCACTGTGGATGTATGCAGCGTGGCGAGTAGCCGAGTCGGTATGATGGAGGAGCATGGGCAGCTGCTGTGAGGTGTTTAGCAGTTGGAATGCAGATCCATTGCCAGAGTGATTGGAATTTCCTTGAGATTTGAAAAACAGATTTCCTTCGCGTATGTTAGATGTTAGTCAAAGTGAATGAACTGGAGTCGGGAGTTGTCTAATTGTTCCTTGGTGGTTTCTGTTCATGTTAATTGAATACCCGAGTGCACTGAAAACTATCTTGATTGCTTCAGTTACTTGACACTGTATTTGGTCTGGCCTCCTGATACGTTGACGGCATTTAGGGGAGTGCTAGCTACGCACAACAAATAGACATGAAGCCGTGCTTAATGCGTAGCTAGAGGTCATACTAAGTAAGTCTGTGCCTGGCATTCGAGAGTGTGCCGAAATAATTTTCCTTATTTCCTTTTTCTATGTTATTATTTTATTTGTTTGTTCTATAGAATCGGCTAATCAAATTTTAAGAGCCGTTACTGGGCAAGTGGTCACATAGGTTAGTTCTGCTTGGGTTCATTTTGTGCTGTGTATAATTAAAGGTTTATTTATAACCAGTTCAACAGATATGATTTGTGTATCTGATGCACCAGAAGGGAAAGCAGAAAGGTGGAAGACGTATATAGAAGATCTATACAAAGGCGATGTTCTTGAGAACAATATTATAGAAATGGAAGATAATGTAGATGAAGATGAAATAGGAGATATGATACTGCATGAAGAGTTTGACAGATCACTGAAAGACCTAAGCTGAAACAAGGCCCCGGGAGTAGAGAACATTCCATTACTATCGACAGCCTTGGGAGAGCCAGGCCTAACAAAGCTCTACCATCTAGTGAGCAAGATGTATGAGTCAGGCAAAATACCCTCATACTTCAAGAAGAATATAATAATTCCAATCCCAAAGAAAGCAGGTGTTGACAGATGTGAAAATTACTGAACAATCAGTTTAATAAGCCACAGCTGCAAAATACTAACGCGAATTCTTTACAGACGAATGGAAAAACTAGTAGAAGCCAACCTCAGGAAAGATCAGTTTGGATTCCAGAGAAATGTTGGAACATGTGAGGCAATACTGACCCTACAACTTATTTTAGAAAATAGATTAAGGAAAGGCATACCTACATTTCTAGCATTTGTAGACTTAGAGAAAGCTTTTGACAATGTTGACTGGAACACTCTCTTTCAAATTCTGTAGGTGGAAGGGGTAAAATACAGGGAGCGAAAGGCTATTCACAATTTGTACAGAAACCAGATGGCAGTTATAAAGAGTCGAGGGGCATGAATGGGAAGCAGTGGTTGGGAAGGCAGTGAGACAGGGCTGTAGCCTATCCCCAATGTCATTCAATTTGTATATTGAGCAAGCAGTAAAGGAAACAAAAGAAAAATTCGGAGTAGGTATTAAAATCCATGGAGAAGATATACAAACTTGGGGGTTCACTTATGACACTGTAGCAAGCAGTAAAGGAAACAAAAGAAAAATTCGGAGTAGGTATTAAAATCCATGGAGAAGATATACAAACTTGGGGGTTCACTTATGACACTGTAATTCTGTCAGAGACAGCAAAGGACCTGGAAGACCAGCTGAATGGAATGCACAGCGTCTTGAAAGGAGGATATAAGATGAACATCAACAAAAGCAAAACAAGGATAATGGAATGTAGTCAAATTAAATCTGGTGGTGCTGCGGGAATTAAATTAGGAAATGAGACGCTTAAAGTAATAAATGAGTTTTGCTATTTGGGGAGCAAAATAACTGGTGATGGTCGGAGTAGAGAGGATATAAAATGTAGACTGGCAATGGCAAGGAAAGCGTTTCTGAAGAAGAGAAATTTGTTAACATCGAGTATAGATTTAAGTGCCAGGAAGTCGTTTCTGAAAGTATTTGCATGGAGTAGAGCCATGTACGGAAGTGAAACGTGGACGATAAACAGTTTAGACAAGAAGAGAATAGAAGCTTTCGAAATGTGGTGTTACAGAAGGATGCTGAAGATTAGATGGGTAGATCACATAACTTATGAGGAGGTATTGAATAGAATTGGAGAGAATTTGTGGCACAACTTGTCTAGAAGAAGTGATCGGTTGGTAGGGCATATTCTGAGGCATCAAGGGATCACCAATTTAGTATTGGAGGGCAGCGTGGAGGGTAAAAATTGTAGAGGGAGACCAAGAGATGAATACACTAAACAGATTCAGCGGGATGTAGGTTGCAGTAGGTACTGGGAGATGAAGAAGCTTGCACAGGATAGAGTAGCATGGAGAGGTGCATCAAACCAGTCTCAGGACTGAAGACCACAACAACAACAATATACAGCTTACTGATAGTATCCCAGTGTCTCATGCACCTTACCACCTTTCACCCCCAAAAATGAGGACGTTACATGCTAAGATCGATCGCATGTTGCAGGACGGGGTTATTGGATATTCCACTTCTCCTTATGCTGCTCCTGTTTTCCTTGTTTCGAAGGGTCAGACTATCAAGCGGTGGTCGATTACCAGACTTTGAATCAGAAGGTCATTTCAGAATTCGTTCCTCTACTGGACCTCCACAGTTGTTTTACCTGGTTTGAAGGTGCCACCATCTTTACTATCCTGGACTTGAAACAGGCCTACTATCAGATTCCTCTTACTTAAAGTTCCAGGCCAGACACTGCATTCTGCACAGACTGGAATTTATGTGAGTTTAAACATGTTCCTTTTCGGTTTGGCTACTGGTGCAGCAGTGTTGTCCCGACTCTTGGATAATGTTCTAGGCGGCCTGAAATTTGAGTGTGTCTATTATTATCTTGATGATTTGGTAATCTTCAGTAGTTTGTTTGCGAACCACCTGGAACAACCGAGTTGAGTTTTTGGTAGGTTACGTTCCACTGGCTTAACTGTGAAACCCTCAAAAGTCACCTTATGTCATCCTCGTACATCTTTTTAGGTCACCTGGTATCGGCAGATGGGGTGCGCATTGATCAGGAACATACTAAGGCTATCAGGGAAATTCCTCCCCCTCGCGATAAGCAGGGGGAGGAACCCCCGTTTCATTGGGGTGTCCAATATCTTTAGAAAATTCATTCCCAATTTCGTTCGGATTGCAGCAAAAAGGATAGTGCTTTCGTTTGGGGCTCCGAGCAGCAGGAAGCCTTTAATGCGCTCAAAACTGCGATTGCTAATCCACCGGTCCTGGCCATGCCTGATTTTAATCAGATCCTTACTGTTCAAATGGATGCCTCCCATGCCAGTGTCCCAGCAGTTTTGTTACAGGAACAGCATGGCAAAAGGCAGCCTATGCTACTCGGTGTCTTAATGATGCCGAGCACAACTACTCTGTGTATGAGTGTAAGGCGCTGGCTGTTTTATTTGCCCTCGAAAACTTCACGTTTTATCTTGAACATCACAACCGCAAGACGGGTTGTGTTGCACGCTGGGCGGTCCACATTTCTGCATTCTGTTTTCAGGTGCGGCATATTAGGGGCAGTGATAATGAAGTGGCGGACGCCCTTAGTCATATGTTCACGGGAGAGTCCAGGGAAGGCGAGTGCCACGTGGAGCCACACACACCTAGGCTCTTCTGCGATTTAGCCGGCAAACAGGGTCAGGACCCTAGGTGAGGACCGATACGGCAGCAGTTGGCAGATGGCGAGGTTGTCCCTGGCCATTGCGTTCGCAGGGGCCTCTTGTGTAAAAGGGGAGACAATGACGATGAATTGAAGGTGTGTATTCCTCAGGAATTAGTTAGCATGGTCCTCAGATATTTTCATGATTCGGTGATCAGGGGGCATTTGGGGTTCTACAAGACATTGAACCAAGTTCGTGAATACATGTTTTGGCCCAACTTGTATCGCGATGTTAGGCGATTTGTGAGTAGCTGTATCCAGCGTATGCATGGTAAGCCCGATGTGGGACTGCGCAAGGGTCTTCTATAGTTGGTTAGGGAGCAGTATCCCCTTGACCGCATTTTTATCGATTATATCGGACCACTACCCCGTACCAAGAGGGGAAATAAGTACATACATGTAGCTCTCAACGCCTTTTCCCGCTTTACGTGGCTCCTACCACCCAAGGTATAACGGCCGAAATTATGGTACAGCAGCTGTCCCGGATTGTTTCCTGGTTAGGTCCTCTGAAGGGTTGGTGAGTGATAAGCTCCCACATTCTTGTCTATGATCTTCAAGGGTTTCTGTTTTACTAACGGGATTAAGCATATTACTACCACTCCCTATTATCCCAAGGCTTACTTCATGGAGGGCATCAACTGCAATCTTAAGGCCGCTCTCTGTGTTTACCATTCCCGCACACCTACTCGATGGGCAAAGGGACATTACATTGCCTTGGCACACTCAGGCATTTAATTCTGCCAGACACAAGTCCACTGGCACTGTACCCAGACAATTGATGTTTGCTTACATTCCCAACTCCCCTCTCTCTAATTTGTGGGAGATTAATGACCTTCTCCCACTTCAGGTCACCCTGCTAGCTTGCACAAGAACTGGCAACGGGCCAAGTATAACATCGATCTTGTCAACCAACATGAAGCAGCTCGGTACAATAAGGGTAGACGTCCCATTCAGGGGAGGACTGGAGATGTAGTGTTTGTGAGGGATGTCGCCAGTAACACAGGGTTTGGTCTTTGGGGGAAACTTAGGCCACGATTCCAAGGTCCTTGCTGGATTTTGAAGATTCAGAGTCCCGTCATTTTGACGTCAAGGACCTCGTATCTGGTCGTAAAACTTGGGTCCACCTAAGTCAGTTTAAGGTCGGGCACCGGGGCATCTCCTAGTCTATTCCACCGTTTTCTTGGCTGCCCCCATGTTCATCTTTGTGGGGTAGAGGTTAAGCTGGTGCGCTGCTGGTGCCAGTCTCCATCGATTGTCATCCCGATCATTGTGAGTCTATTTTCGATGCCGGCCCGTCTTCTTCGCATCTTTGGCAGACGGCTATTTAACTGCGGTGCGCGCGCTCTGTGGGGGCTTGAGTTATGGTATCAGCTGTGTGAGCGACAGTGACATGTGGCACTGTGGATGTATGCAGCGTGGCGAGTAGCCGAGTCAGTATGATGGAGGAGCGTGGGCAGCTGCTGCGAGGTGTTTAGCCATTGGAATGTAGATCTGCTGCCACAGTGATTGGAATTTCCTTGAGATTTGAAAAACAGATTTCCTTCGCGTCTGTTATATGTTACTCAAAGTGAATGAACTGGAGTTGTCTAATTGTTCTGTGGTGGGTTCTGTTCATGTTAATTGAATATCCGAGTGCACTGAAAACTATCTTGATTGCTTCAGTCACTTGACATTGTATTTGGTCTGGCCTCCTGATATGTTGACGGCATTTAAGGGAGTGCTAGCTACGTACAACAAATAGACATGAAGCCGTGCTTAATGCATAGATAGAGGTCATACTACGTAGTCATAAGTCTGTGCCTGGCATTCGAGAGTGTGCCGAAATAATTTCCCTTATTTCCTTTTTCTATGTTATTATTTTATTTGTTTGTTCTAGAGAATTGGCTAATCAAATTTTAAGAGCCGTTACTGGGCAAGTGGTCACATAGGTTAGTTCTGCTTGGGTTCATTTTGTACTGTGTATAATTAAAGGTTTATTTATAACCAGTTGGACAGATATGATTTGTGCATCTGATGCACCAGAATGTTGTCTGCCACTGACGTGTTTATGTTTCAGGTAAGTGGCACTGGACGACGCGAGCAAACTCCTATCGGGGTATCACGGTGGAAGAGGGAAATTTAAGGACCTGGATTGGTGTCTATGGTTACATTGTTAGTGTCCTGAACTTCCATCTTGCTGCTGGAGCGTTGTAGTTTTCCGGAAGCTTAAATGTTGCTCGAAGTTGAGTATAGTTCTACTTCACCTTCTGGTCCGTGAATTTCCTGTATCTGATAGAACCTTTCGGTCTGCTCGCATCCATCACTAATTTTCAACGTAAAATTGAAACGGTCCCATTTTAAGACTATTTAATATGCTATTATTATTTTCTGGGATTGAAATGTATGTGAACCTCGTACCTGTAACTAACACTAAAAAGAAGCCTAGTTGAGAGTATAAATCTATAATACTTTTAATTTGTTAGAATTGCTTAAGATCAGTCCAGGGAAGATGTCTTAGTTGTTGGAAGTAGTTCTAGAATTTGTTATGAGTTATGTCAAAGTCAGTTTCTATGTAAATCATGAAGCATGTTTAAAAGGTTTGTGTGATTCAGTTATGTCAGTTAATTTGATTAATGATAGTTTTATGAACATTGTTTTAATTAGTGAAAACTGGTTGAGTAAAATTTGAAAGATCTGTGTCTATTGGACTTAAATGCATTAATGTTTTAATCTGACTCGTGCTGATGGTTCGGTAGGCCAGGTGCCTTTTATTATAATTGTTGTTACTGTTAATTTCATTAAGAGCATGTGTTTGTAATAAAGAAGTGTATGGCAACTACAAACTGGTTATGTGTTTAATTTAGATGTGTCGAAAGGAATAACACATCACCTATATGTGTACATCACCTCTACTGACTTTTGTCTCAATCAGATATTTCTTCATGGTGTAGTGCTTTTTTTTGCTTTGAGAGTAATAACAGTTACACAGAGAGGAATAAACTAGTTAATGGTTTTTTTTGCATATGGAATGCTTTTCTTCCCTGTGACAAAACTGTAGCAAGACAGTAATTGCGACTCTCAAGAGCTCCAAATTCAGTTACGTAATATTTTACTGCCTTCTATCTTCAACATTGCTAACGTGTTGTAAAACTTTGTTTCACTTTCACAATAATTACTTCCTTCTTCTAAAATCTTAATATGTATTGAGGCTATAAAATTATATGATTGGTTCTCTTGTTACCTGCAACTGATCACATAAACACATCTCACATAAAATGATAACGGTAGTACATTTACAAATTTATGATCTGTTTCAGTTTACAATTAATATATTACTAATAATATGATAACATTAAAGAAGAAATCTATAGAAAAATAAAAATTATTAAAAATAAAACAATGAAAAATAAAGTCCTACAATTATGCCCCAAATGTAATGAGTATATAAGCCTTCCCCAGTCCTAAATTAATTCTAAACTTTACTACTAACTGATTCTTCAATAGAATAGGTAACTCTCAAGTCACAGTAGCCTACCATCTATACTATCTGTTTGAAATTTTGTTTCCTAAATGAAGCATTGTCATTTGGGAGAACTCTGTAGAACATGAGTCCCCATGTCTCTCATTTGTGTTTAGTTGCATGATAAGCACTATCAACAAAAATTATGACCTGCACACAACTTATTACATTCCAAATGAATCAGTAAGCTAGTTATTCACAATTATAGTACCTTCTCAGTGAGAAATATATCAACAAGTTCACTATGTTACTGTCTGTCATTTGAGTCAACCTATCTCATAGTCACCTTTCATCAGAATGGTTATAGTGAAAGACTGATCAGACAAGCACTGCACTATCAACCAACTGTGAAATATGTGAGTGATGATAACAAACAACCTGCCACCAACATTTATGACCTTTTTGCCTCATATAGGAAGTATTTCCAAAAGGACTGATCATATTCTGTGGAAACACAGTGTGAAATTTGTGTGTATTTTTTTTTTTATCACCACCTAAGATCAGGCTCTTTTACGATTTGTGAAGGTTGATCTAGGTATGTGTAAAGAGGGCGTTTATCATATGCATTGCAGTTGTGACATGTCATATATTGATCAGACCTTCAGGAGCATGGAGGAGCTGTGTATTGAGTGTAAGCATCACACATGCTTACAACAGCTAAGCAAATCTGCTACTGCAGAAAGTTGTCCTGTGTGTGATCATCCTAAGGAATATAACAACACTGAGATTCTGGCAAGAACTCCAATTACTGGGATAGTGTTATTAAGGAATCAGTTGAGATTAAATTAGTAAATAACAAATAGAGATGACAGTTTTTGCTTAAATTTTGCTTGGAATCGTGCTCTCTCCCTTGTCAAAAAACAGAGGGACAGAATTAATGCTATCCGTTACCTTAAACAGCACTCTCTCGTTGCATTTCTGCCTTGAAAATGACAGGGTGTGCACCTGTCGTAATATCAATAGTTGTCAATGATTAGTTTGTAAGGTAGGAGACGAGGTACTGGCGGAATTAAAGCTGTGAGGACGGGGCGTGAGTCATGCTTGGGTAGCTCAGTCAGTAAAGCACTTGCCCGCGAAAGGCAAAGGTCCCGAGTTCGAGTCTCGGTCCGGCACACAGTTTTAATCCGCCAGGAAGTTTCATGAACAAAGACGTTATTGAATCACTTTATTTATTTCTAATCTGCACAATTCTCACATAAGGAATCTAATAGGAGTTGCCTTCCATGACGTCTGTTGTGATGATGTCAATCGAAAGTTGTGATTCCATCCATCTGCTCTGCCCTATCATATAACTGTGTTGTGTGACATCAAGATGGTGCAGTGTTTTTGAGTTGGGTTGTGTTTGTAGATGGCATGTCATAGTATTTGGTGGCACTCTCTTGTGTTGGATGCTCACAGTTCGAAGTTTTTTCATTAGGTATCTTAGTGACACATTTGATGCTGGTAGCTGAATGTGTAATGTTATCATTAGAAGAGTTTGTACCACTTTGCTAGTGACTTTCTTTGATTTTGCATTTTTGGGTGATGGGAGTCATGCTTGTGTTTGGTGCATTTCTTATGGTCAGAAATTTAATAGCACTTTACTATTTTTGTTAGGAATGGATATGACAGAGAAATTTATGAGCAGATCATTGCTCGTTGTACAATCAAGTTTCTACAGTTACTTGGGCAGGTTTCAGGCAATTCTTTCTCATACATGAAATGGACAGGGATAGGGAAAATAACGTGAACAGTGGTTGTATTGGCATGGTTTGATGGTCAACAACGCAGATACAGCACATGTTGTGCTGGACTGTGCATGTTCAGTACAGATTAGGCATCAATGCAGTTTGTTTACGAGTAGTGCACACTTCGTGCTTGCATTCAGAGGCTAAGATCAACATGCAAACGAAAGACCTAATAGAGTTCCAGAGAGGCAGATTGTGGGGCCCCATTAGCTGGAGCATCACTAACCAAGATAGCCAACATATGGAATATTTCAAATTCAACTGTTTCAACAGTTATGACAGCCTACACAAAACATGGAAAGACATCATCGTGTAAATGTAATATTGAATGTAAATCAAAACTAAATAATAGAGATTGTCATACGCTAACATGAATTGTGTCAAAACAACACAAAACTTCAGTGGTTAAAGTGACTCCATACCTCAACAGCCATCTTTGAGACCACAGTTCTATCAACACTGTCCACCAAGAACTCCATAAAACGAATATTCATGGATGAGTTGCTATACCGAAACCATTAGTAAGAACAAACAATGCAAAGAAGCATAAAACATGGAGTCAAGAGCATAAATCCTGGATGGCTGATCAGTGGAAACACATCATATGGTCTGACGAGTCAATGTTTTCATTATTTCCAACATTGGGCCAGGTTTACATGTAGAGGATGCCAAAAGAAGCCTACAGTCCTGATTGCTTGATTCTAATGGTTAAGCATGGTGTGAGCAGCCATATCATCTATTCTGCTGGTCCCATCATTATTCTCAAAAGCCATGTTACAGCCAATGATTATGTGAACATTTTAGGTGATCAGGTGCACCCCGTGATTCAAACGTTGTTCCCCAACAATGGTGCCATATTTCAGGATGATAATGCACCTATACACACAGCCAGGACAGTACAATTGTGGTATGTGGGGCAATGAACTGAACTTCCCTAGCCAGTACAGTCCCCGGACTTAAACATTATCAAACGCTTACGGGCAGTATTGGAGCACAGACTCTGGAGCAGATTTCCACCTCCCCCGTCACTACAGGAGTTAGAAGAGGTTCTGATCAAAGAGTGGCATAACATTCCACTGGAGACTATACAATCATTGTATGCCACTATTCCAAGAAGAATCATAGCTGTATAATAGGCAAATGGGAGGGTCCAACACTTTATTGATAAACCATTCCCAACTAAGTACAGGTGTTCACATTATTTTGCCTATCCCCTGTATTTGCAGTTACAAATACAAACAACCATCAGTTGTATAGGGGAACTGATGACAATGAAATTTTGTGCCAGACTGGTAGTTGAACCCGGATTTCCTGCTTTAAGCAAATCGTCATATTAACCATTTTGGTTAGCTGTGCAAAACTCATGGCCAGACCCAAACTTCCATATGTCATCACTCCTACATCATGTTGTATTCATCCACTGATACCAACAGCAACTTCAATCAAAATGTACACTCCTGTATGGGGATTATATAATGTGTATGTAGGGACGATGACGTATGGAAGTTTGGATCTGGCCACAAGTCATGCACAAATAGCCAAAGCGGTTAAGGCAACTGCTCGCACAAATCAGGAAATCAGAGTTTGAGTCCCAGACCAGCACAAATATTCATTGTTGTCAATTCCCTTACACAGCTGATAGTTGTTCACGTTTGCATCTGCCAATGCATTTCATATATTTCATAACAGCTGTAGTTGCCTGTCTGAAGTAACATTGCATCACTCTTCATTTCGAATAGGCATCGCAATACTGGATTATTTTTGGTAACTGTGTCAGATTGTGGTTGGAAAGTATTGTGGACAGTGGCTCCCAATCATTGGTTAGGTTGTGTTTTTTGATACTAGTGATGTGAGTGAGTTTTGGTTTGTTGTACAGTGGACTTCATTTTAGAGAGTGTAGTGTAAGAGGGCACTTTATCAAATATCCTGGTCAACTATTGGTATTCATACCAGCTAAAGATGATCATGATAGTGGATGTCTATTAAGTAGTATATAAGAACAGAGCAGATACTGTGTGTTCCAGTCTGCATTTGTACACAAGATGCATGCATCATAACAACAAGCGCAGCAGTGTTCACTTGTTGTACAAAGCTATATTTATGATTTGGCACTCTTGAGTTGACAGTTTCATGAATGGTTTGGAGTAAGAGGGCCACCGAAAATGTCAGCAGGTAGCCAAATGAATCACTCTTCTGTTAAAAAAGAGAACTCTGATGTGTGGCCTTAGGGTCAGAAGTTATGTATCAGAATGTGTTAATGTTTGGTTAAACTATTTTTATTTCCAATTTGTCACTGTGAGAATATCTACCAAGGATCAAAGCCCAGAAGAAAACAATGTTCATACATAGTGATGGGACAGAATAGCTGGACCAGCAGAACTATTTCTAAAGATGACTGTTAAATCAGTAAGATTTGTAACAGGTAAATGACAAATCCAACACAATGAAAAACATTAAGTGGCTCATGTATGTCACAGCAAACCCTTCTTTTTCACCGTAATAGATAGGGTACGGGAAGATTTGATGATTTAAGAGTGTTGATTTTTGATACTGCAGACTTTTGTTTTAGCTGCCATATAGATCAAGTGAAATTCAGACTACTGCGTTCCTGAGCTGTGTGTAGGTTCATGGTATCGAGGGCTTGATTCAAGCTGAAATTTGTGTGTCCACCTTCTTGATGATGTTATGGGCCAAAGCAGATGAGTAGGATTGGAACTTTTGGTAACCCCACTGTGATGTATTCTGACTCCAGTCAATAAGGCTGGTATGCTGATAATGGACAAATAAGCCATGTTACTAATGACAAAAGGAACTTTGAGACATTTGAACAATTTTTGTCTGTACCTAGGCCTACAGCTACAACTGAAGATGAAATCACCATAGAAGGAACTGCAGAAGTTGAACACACAGTAAATTAAAATTGACAGATACTGACATTCAAAAGAATTTATTTTCTGTTCTTGCTCCACACCTTAAAAAATTCAGATACTGAATTAATACTTTCAGTAGCAAAATATAGTCTTACAATCACACATAATACTAGTGGGTATTCAAAATCACTTTGGAGGCTTATCCACAATGTATATGCGACCAAGAAAAAAACATTCGTGGATTTTTTCCCAAATACACTTTTTCCTGGGTGAAAATACTCTTGATCCCACGTGAAAGTAGTTTTCTCCTAGTTAAGTGACAATATACTTTCCCTAAGAGCTGAAAAACTTACAATCCTTTGAATGGTAATAAGCACGTGTTTAAAGTCCACCAAATACATCATAGTTGCTTCCAAAGTACTGAAATTGAAATGCGTTGCATGATAAGCTTTTGTCAGCCAATCATAACTCACGTAATGTCATCTCTGCAACCAGTGATAGCAGGTATTCAGAACATAGGGCATGTGCTGTAGTCAGCCAGTACCAACATCACTGTTAAGTAGCCTCTTCAGATACACAAATAGGAAAAGTTAATGGTTTAAATTCAAACAATAGAAAATCCAGGATGGAATGTAACAATATTATGAAAAGGAAAGTTGGTACTCACCATATAGTGGAGGTGCTGAGTCACAGATAGGCGCAACAAAAAAAATGGTAAGTAGCAACTTTCCATTTCATAATAATGGTTTAAATTTATATGCATACAGAATAGCTCAAGAAAATCTAAGCTTTCACAAATAATATTGTTCTTTTTTAGCATGTATTATCCTTTAAGGTACATTAAACATAAATGTGGCAGTAAAATTTTAAAAAATAATGACACAAGTGATTGGTCTGTGCCCAAAATTTTTCTATGTGGCTGGTCACCAAAGTGTTAAATTTTGAATGAGAGTCAAAAGCTCCATGATTTATGAAATTCACTGCACATTCTCACATTAACAAACTTCATCTCGCATAAAAATAAATTTACTTTGAAAGTAATGCTTCTCAAGCCACAATTTGCAATATCTTCCCACAACCTGTTACAGACGTAAACAGTTGTGACATCACACTTATCTAAAGCAGTTTGTTGTTACATAGTATTGCACAGTCTTCATCTTAAACCTTTGACATATTGTACAGTCTGTGAATGCTTGTGTGTACACTTCTTTTTTTGTAGTTAACTGCACATTTTCTTTGCAATTAAAGTTTTATTTTGGTATTATTCTCCCATTTTTCTGTCTTAACTTCTGTCTCTGTCAAAAGTGGAGGTGTGCCTGTCATAATTGCCTACAAAGAAAAAAAAATTACAGTTCTGACTCTTCTTTTCAAATCACATTGGCATCATCACTATGGGTAATTGTGTTGTGAATGATATAACTACCACGTAAACTCACAAGCATGACTAATCTGCAAGTCTCCCTACTGAAACTCAACTAATAACAACTAAATATCCAACGAATAACAACATATATTCTACATTGCTAATAAATGTTCTTTGCTGCACCAAAGATCCTTTCTCTGTCTCTTGCTCCACCTGTATACACATTGCCTAATGTTGCCACAAAGCAGAAGAGAAAAAGCTACCAAGCCAAGAGAACCGATTTGAGCAAATATTTGTGGTTCATTACAAAGTTCTATGCCTGGATATAATTATTTTGTACTTTTAAAGGCAATTATACAAAATTATGAAATGTTTATTTCATTGGAGGAAAAGATAAGTCTGTTAATAATTTGAGGCTTTTTATAGTCAAAGCAAAGATGGTTTGATATTGTGTTAATGTTGTTTCTGGTGATAATTGGGTAGAATTTGACAACAATTTCAATAAGCAATGCCCTACATTCCACAACAAAATGGCTACATCAAAAGAGAGAATTATATCATAGTGGAAAACACTGAAGCCATAATGCATGCTCACAGTTGGGGCCCAATATTCCATAGTGCCTTGGGGGCAAAATGAAAAACTTTACCTACATATGTTTCAAATCAGGCGGTGCTATCCACTATAACTAGAGTATCTCCATACAAATTGTGGTATGGTGAGAAATCTATGACAAATCAAATGCATAGATTAGGGTCTATTTGCTATGCTCATGTTTCTAAGAAATGACGAAAGAATTAGATTGGCTAAAGGTTTTGTGGCGGTGTTCGTAGCGACAAACAATTCGCTGTAGAAACGGCTTACGAAGTCACCGCCACACTTTTGATAGCGGGCCGACCGGTCCGCTGGAACAGTGAACAGAAAGATGAAAACCCAAACACTCTGATTAAATAAAAGTCGGTACTTATCTTTATTGATGAAGATACAGAAACACAATAGTGAACTCCGTGTCTACAGAGATCTGTCTAGTTCGAGTCGGAGCGGCTAGGTCAGTGTCGGCTGACGACAAACAACAACTCTGCTGCGATGAACACACAACTGACTAGCAAGTACACAATTCGGTGGCGAGTATACAACTGAGCGGCGAATACAGAACTCCTAGCGCTCGTGACTCCAGCGCTTAAGAAGCCAGAAGCCAGCGGTGGCGCGCGCAGACTTGCGGCGATTTGCTGTCTTGTTGGCGCTGCTTATGCGGACGGCGTCCGGACTTTGATGCTGCCAACCTTTTGGCAGCGGGCTCGGGTGGCATTACTGGCTAGGACATAACAAAAGGGACACAGAATGTCACAGTATTTGGGCGAAAGATATGTTAATCAGGTTATGAGGTATCATTTTTGAAGAAAAGACAAAAATAAGTATATCTGTTCCAGTAACTATGGATGCTCCTGATCATGAATTTCAAGTCTCAACAACTCAAACTGAAGATAAGTCTGAAGTTGACACTGAAAATAAAGATTATAAAATCACTGATAAAGATACTATGAGAGAAGAAAATGACTGAAGTTGCCTGAAATAGTGAGTGGTCTACATTCAAATGTCCAATGACATATGAAGATTATGAGTTCCTATTTAACATATTGGGAAGAGCCACAAACACTTCAATAAGCTATGAGATCAGATCAACAAGAAAACAACTCAAAAGAAGCAATGGATCAAGAAATAAAAGTACCACAAGAAAATCAGACTTGGATTTTAGAAAATCTTTCTTGGAAGAACAGAACCACATCAGGCCACATTCAGATTTAACACTAAAATACAGCAGTGCTGTTACTACTAGCTGGTGTGACCCACTACAACTCTTTATTGAATTTTAATGACAAACATCAATTGGCACCTGTATTCTGGTATATTCCACACTCTCAATTAACCATCTAATCAAAAAGGTAGCAGTTGGCATATTACACATTGAATGGTATACCCTGACACGTATTCTGGTGGTTTTTCTGTTGTAGATCATACATCCCTTGCTTAAGGGCTACGGACATATAGCGGTGCATGCCTTTGGTTGTTCTGATTGTAATGAGTGTCTTTCTGATATACTGTTTATGTATTGCATTACTTTACTTTAAACTTATTTCATAGTGTATTTATTAAATAAGTTGCGTCTTATGAGCACAGGATCAATAAATTGCATTGGTGTATCTTCATATTCTCCTTTTATTAGTTAGCTATTATTAGTATATGGAACATGATGATACAGATAGTTATGGGGTTGACCTCCAGTAAGTACTAGCCTATACGTTTTATTAGTATACGATAGCAAATAATCAAATAATTTACCTTCAGTCTGTACTCGTCAGTGTAAGACTATATTGTTTTACACCAGTTGTTTCATGGGTATTGCATTAGCATTGTACCATGATTCTCTATGTATAACATGTAATATTGATCTCTGTTTAGTAGGTTCTTTTTTATGATTATATGACATATATACTTTGCTCAATAGTTTAAGGGTCATTCCATACCAAATCACCCAATAAAAAATAAATTTTACACCCACCTCCTTAGATTTTCATGAAATTTGGCTCAAAAGGTTCTAATACCATCCTGACAACATCTGCAAATTTTTTTTGCTGTATCTCTTATAGTTTTTTTTTTTTTTTTTTATAAATTTTTAAAGTTTTTATGTTTTGCATTTCCGAACCTTTGGAAATGGTAAATTTAATTTGTATTCAAAACTTTAAAATTGCTTATCTTAAAAACTCTTTTAGATAACATCATGAATTTTTGCAGCAAGTTTATTTATTATACATATTTGAAGATAAAAATGATACTATTAAAATATATTAATATTTTCTATGAAAAATATATATATATATGTATTTTTTTCTTTTTTTTTTAACGGATGTTTTGTTTTATAAGAATTGCAATATCTAGAGTCTCAGACCTGATAGAATGCTCAAATTTGTTTTAATTTACTCTTAAACATATAGGCTACTTGATAAAATGAAAATAATGATGGCTTTTTAACATGTTTATTAATTATAGTAGATTACATTAGAATTATGTACAAAGAGAGTGTTCTTACAACACTTATGTATAACCCAACTGATTGCTTGAAACATTGAATTTTTTGAGTAATTTTGTCTTTTTAATAAACATTAATGCTGATTCAAACTGTTTTCCACTTCATCCAAGAGCTTTCAGTTCTTTTGATACAGTCTTTTTTGAAGTAATACATTCTTCCAGTGCTGCTTGATTGAGGTGCGTCTACCACACAGACTATGTGCTCCAAAGGCACTATGCAAGAATCTTCTCTTTCACGCCAATAAAATGATGCAGCTGGTCCTGAAGGATGTAGAAATAGAATTTCTGCATCTTCTTCATCATTGAATATTGTTTTTACCTGTCCAAAGTACCAGTTACCATCATGATTTGCATGGTTCAACACGAACCCAATCAGAAGAAGAATGGAAAGAAAAGACTAAGGAGGGTTTTACACTATTTGTAGTCCTTCTAATTTCAAGGTTGCTTGTTGGAAGTGGTTTGAAGTTATGAAAACTTCTTGTTCCAGGAATGGTTCGGGTTGCTGAAAAAACGTTTTTCTAGTTTTAACCGTAGCAAATCAGCTTCTTTTTTTGTCAATAAAGTGAAAATGAATGTTTTCAATATTTTTTTCACAAAACTTGTACACATCAATTGCTGTCATTATTTGTTCTTCATCTGAAAGCTGTAGACTGGCTTTCCTTAAAATTCTTTTAATAGTTCCTCCTAGGCCATCACAAATTGACTTCCCATGACTTGTTGCAAAAAAAGAGTGTTGGGCCTTCAAATTAAAGTCTCCCAAGTGTTCAGTCAAATTTTTAAAACTGTTTCTATTTTTGTACTGCCCAGCACAACCATCTGTAAAGTAGTGAACTGAATCAATGTCAGTATGATGTAATGACAGCCACTTTGTAATTTCTTTTTGTACAAAGTTAACAAAACCAGTGTCATGTTCTTGGTCATCACTAATAAAACAGTGGTTGGAAACAAAAACATTGTTTTCCTCATTTCCTAGGAAAACTCCAACTGGGTGTAGAGTACAACCACCTCTATTCCAGTGGTAACTTTGGATCTCATTTTGTATAACAAAGGAATAATTTTCACTGAAATCCATCACAATAATTGCTGTTTTGGGTGGTGGGTCTTCTTTCAATCTTTTAAAGGCTGCTGATTGGGATTTTGCTATAAACGAGTGCGGGGTGAGCTTTTCCAATGACCTAACAAATAAAGAGATGTAATCTTCAACACTGATAGTCTGTTTGATCATTTCTGCCCTGTCTGTGTTAACCAACTGACTGATTACAATTTCTTCTTCTAAATCATAATCTTCACTTAGTTTTTCAGTTAAGTACTCAGTTAGTGCAGCATTTGCAGGACAGCTGTCACAATGATGTAGCATGCAGTTTTGGTTTTCTGTGTTGCACACATGCATCTTAATTAGGTCTTTATAAGATTCTTCAATTTTCACAGCATCCAATAATAGTTTAACATTCTGGTGGATACTGCATACACGTACAGTGTGTGTGCCTGCAGCACCAGCAAGGATACACCATTTAGGTCTCAAGAAACAAAATTCTGAAAATCATACTTCTACCTTGGGATTATCCCATTTGAAAGAATAATAGAGTTCTCTCAAGTTACACAAAATGAGTCTTTTTTGCATGTACACATTTTTTTGAACACTTACTTTGTCTTTTGTTCCAGGTAGCACTCTGGAACTTTCATCCTTTTCATAAAAATCTGTTACAAGTCTTACTGTATTTTCAGAAAGAGTTTTACCTTTTTTTGGACCAGGAGTTTCCAAAATACCCTTTTCAGATTTTAGCTTTCTAGTTTGTCGTACCATGTACTCACTTACATTAAATTCTTTCATCACTTTATTTTGACTCCAAGAATCTGGAGCCAAGGTCAGAATCTGGATTTTTCTAGACCTCCAACAGATGACATCTTCTCTTTCATAAGAGAAATCATTACATCAAAATCCTTTGCTTTCTCAACCACACTTGTATCTTCTTCGTCATCATCAGAACCTGGTGCATCATATTTTAATGCTTTTGAAACCGCCTTTTTTGCAGTCTTTTCAATACTACTAACCTTCCTTTTAAAATAAGACCCTTTACTTTGTTCTGACAAGCCATGAAGCTTTATCGGTGTTAAACCTAAATTATCAAGAGCAATGTTTGTTTGTACGAGGGATTCATTTCTGGATTCCAACGATACTAATTCAACCATGACTTCATCATCTGTTTCACTTTCATTGACTTCAACTCTTAATTTTTCCTCACAAAAGTTACGGCATATTGAGCAAAGCTTTTGTCCAGGTTTTATGCTACTATTTTTTGTCAGTAATTGTTTAGAAAGATTCAAGCCTACACTTCTCAATGACTTTTGATGGGCTTTTTGTGTTTTTTTTAGTGGGTCTACACATGTTGTTTGATACTTTTCAAAAATATTTAAAAATTAGTAGCTGTGGTGTGAACATATACCCCTAAAGTCACACAGATTAATTCCAGATCGTAAGTGGATCAATTTTTTTTCTTCCTCACTCAATTCAGGTACCGGTTGTAACTTTTTTGAAGGTGTGTAGGTTGTTTGGAAACAGTCAGATTTTTTAAATAACCCTACGCTACAGGTTTGAATATCTGACATGCTGATTTCACTTTTGGTCTGATTACTGTTCTGGTTACTTTTATAGGAAATTGGAAAAGAATCTCTGTAAATTAAGTAACAGTACTTACTGAAAGTTCAAATAAACTTAATAAAATACTATCGGAGCATTATTTAACACTGTAATAATTTTTTATTTCAAAACACAGGAATAACAAAACAAAATCCAAGCATACATTTTTACTCCAAGAAGACAAAAACTTATTTTTGGTGTCTAAGTCACTTGGTACTTTTTATTTTTAAAATATAATTAATATTATTTAAAAAATTAGATAACTATTGAACAGGTTAAAAAGCCAACATAATTTTTCTTTTATCTAATAGCCTATACAATTAAGAGTATTTTAAAACAAATTTGAGCTTTCTATCAGGTCTGAGACTCTAGATATTGCAGTTTTTGTAAAAAACTACTTGTCATTTTCTTTCATTTGGAAGATTTTAATATATCTTTATGGTAATTTTTTTAACATTTAGACACAGTACACAAACTTATTCCAAAATTTCATACTGATATCTTGAGTATTCTTTAACATACAAATTTTTTTAGTTGTGAGGACACATTTAAGTTACGATTTCCGACTGCTGAAACAACGCCAGATTTAAAAACTTTAAAAATTTATTAAAAAAACTATAAGAGATAGAGCAAAAAAATTTTACAAGTGCTTTCAGGATGATAAAAGAAGTAATTGTACCAAGTTTCATCAAAATCTGACATGGTTGGTGTCAAGGCCTGGGTGACTTGACATGGAATGACCCTTAAGTTAGTACAGTGTGCAACCGTTCTTTTATTTTATTCCTTAATTTACCTGTAACTTCATGTAACTTCTTGTGCTACTTGATACTGTCATGTTATTACATATTAACAGTGTATATGAGACTTGCACCACACCCTTTTATGGTTATCTATTCCACACTGTTACCATTGTTGCCTGTACATAGGGCTTGAGCATGGCATAGTAAATTGCCGAAACTGGTAGCCAAATAAAATAACGGTTTGGAAATTAGACAGATGAAAGGGGCTTGATTTCATATCTTGTAATGAACATCTGAGCCCGCAACTTTCTCTGAAAAGATGAACATACAGAGTCCTGTATTTTAGTGTTTAATCTGAAGGTGGCATAACTTAGCTGAAACCGGTAATAACAAATAATAAGATGTGGCCTAGACTGTTTTGTTCATTAAATTCATCAGTATAAGGCTTTTAATGATTTTTGAATCAGTCACTAATCGTGAAATCATTATATCATGGAGTAGTTTGAGATAAATCTATTGAGTAATCTATTGACAGGTTTCAGCCCTTAGTCAACAATGTAGGAGTTTATTTGTCGACAACAGGTGAGCGTTGATGTGTATGGATTTTTATTTTTATTATTAACTGTAGTGTAATTACAAACTCTGTTCATAAAAGTTTATTTCACACATTATGTGCTCCACATAAGTACTATTTTTTCCTTGTTTTCCGTGTTATTCTGTGCCTTGCCAAAAGATTATTTCAACAATGAGTTAAAATTCTACGAAAATAATAGTGTCCACTGCGCAAATATCCCTACGTTTCATTTATCCGCGGATCACATTTATATGGATATTGGGCGTCATGTGGTAAGCTATTACAGGAAGACACATAATGCATATAAACCAGCATTCACATACTCAAAGGTCTACTTTGAGAAGGTTACGAGAGTTTAATTAAACTAGAAGAACTGGGGTCTAGTGTAGCAGGGGATACAACCCGTCGGCTTTGGGCAATGACGTCACAAGTCGCCAGAGAGCAGTTTACCATTTTCGCTTTTGCTGTTATGTTTCAGTTTCGTTTTTTTACTGATTGCTTAATAAAGTGGATCTGTTTATTCTATCTCGTGAGTTTTTTTTTAAAGCCAAAAAACACTTATCAACCACTGAAGGGAGCTACAACACTAAGAAGAATCGCTTCTCGATTGGCCACTTGTGACGTCATTGTCCAAATTCGACGGGTTGTATCCCCTGCTACACTAGTCCCGAGAACTGACCTCGTACATGGCCCGGTAAACATGGTTCACAGTTGGTTACATTATTCTCCTTAGATGTGCGGTCTCTGCATGGCAAACACGCAGTTCGGTCTGTTGATGGCAGTTCATTCTCGCCACATAACTCGCATTTTGGAAAATCTGCGAATTCGGAGGGGACGATTCTTGCTCTTGCGGTGCATGCGCAAGTCAAACCTGAACATGTTATTGTGAGAACAAACTTGCGTAAAAGTGATAAAAATAGCTTTTCACCTAACACCAGAAGTACTTGGTACATTATTTAACAATTCACATCAGAACAATGATAGTTTTAGAAGGCATATTACTGTGGTAATACCGTTTTCTTCCCGTACTAAGTGTCTGTTACTGTCGCAGGGTAGGCACTTCAGCAGGACGCTGTTAAAATATTCATTTTCATTGCAGAGCAAAGGATCACTATAAGTTAATGTCTCTCCTGAAAATGTATTAATACGAGTCGTCCAACATAATACCAGAAGCAGGTAATACAACAGCTTCACCATCTTCTACAAATTACATATATTTACGCACAGATTTCATTTTAATTAAGTGCTGTGTTTACAAACACATTCTAACTGCGCGCACCAAGACGACGGGTAAACAGTTATATCGATTCCAGTTTGGCCAACCCATCATGTTATTTTCGGTATTTTACATAAATTGTCCACTAAGCAACGTATGGCAAGTGTCTATTTTAATATACTTTACGAAAATCTATATCGAAAAATGAATTTTTTTATTTATATTGGATAATATATTTTGTTTCTCAGTTTAGCCAACAGTTTCTATAAACAATATTTTTGTTGCGTTGGTGAATTTCCGAAGTTCGTAGGGACTAGGAACAGATGTCAATCCTTGTTAAATGGAGGTTGTCTCTTGTTATCAACAAACCCAAGGTGTAGAAGCGATGTTTGTGCCAGCGTTGGGAAAGTGGTGTTCGTGTTAATGACAGCAGCGAAAATTTTAGGGACAACTCATAAAAAGTTATTTATTACTTGCCCATCACGGCGTGTAAAGAACAAAAAATGGAATCTCCGGAAAGCGAGAATTCGGAACAAGCTACCGAAGCTGATCAGGAGACCAATTTAAGACATCGAAAGCTTCTTACGTGTGCTAAAAAGACAATTGAAAATGGTAAAGTGAACATCATCATATTGTTTCTTGTACTTTTATTACCGTGCACGTCGTGCAAACCTTGCTTCTACGTACAAACTTTTATAATGACTAGGTAAAATTGTATTTGCGTATAATATTTTATTTCTACAGGAAACTTGTGCATAGTCTCTAGTCAATACAAGCCTTGGTGAAGAATGATTAGGAATTATTCATTGTAACCTCAGAGGAAAGTTTATCACTGTATTCCACTCTTAAGAGGTGACCTGTTTTCAAGTTCTCATTGTGGCGCCGTTTCTCTTTTCCTGTCAGGACTGTATAAACTCATTTACAATTATTTTGCTTGTCCATCGTTACGGAAGCAGTTGCATACAAGAGCAGCACTGGTTTAGAAAAAACAATAGATCAAAGCACGCTCTCTTGCTATTATTGCACTGTGAAACAAGTTGGAAAGTTGCCCCCCCCCCCCCCCCCTCTTCTTTATCTGAACTGGTTAGTTGTAAACATAAACATATTTGTTTTTATGCAAACGTTAGTAATTGTATAGATATAAACATTCATCTTAAGGAATTTTGTGAGATATATTTAGACTTTTGTTCTAAACAAATAAACCTAGTTACACATAGGTTAGAACTAACAATATTGAAGAAAGTCAAAGATACAGTTATTGCAATGAGGCCAGACTTAATAACAGTGTGAAAATTACATTTTTCATAATGTTCCCATCAAATGGGAGTAGTGATACAACAGAAAGGTGTGGCACCAGTACCAAAATATACTAATCAGGAGAAGATAGGACTACTTGGTTGAGTTATAATGAAACAAAATGCAAAGATGAAAGAAAAAAATATAAGTATGAGGAAAAGTGAGAGGCTTTCAACAGTAGGACATAGATACTGAGTCATTGGTGCACAGACAGAAGTAAAGTGGGTTAGTTAGGAAGCTGTGTCAGTGGTAAGAGCAAATGCTTTAATGTTGTCATGAATATAATGTACTTTTAGGTTGGGTGTATGTTACAAGGTAGTATGCCTGAGGAATTTTTGGATGAAATGGAAAAGGAAAATTAGTTTTTCAGTGTTTTTCATATGTGCATCCAAATGCTTGATTTTTAACATCTTGTACTACATAGGCCTATACGAAATAAGAATAGGCATTTGATGTGCAAAAGAGGTATTGTGGAGACTAATGAACATACAGTAGTGAAAAATCAAGTCGCTATTCAGTGGCATATACTGAAAAGAATAAATAGTAAACTAACGTGAAAAAGCAACAGAGAATTTATGTATACATATCACGTAAATGTTGCTTTATTATTTGTAGTTATCTAGACTATTCAGTTTTTTTTTTAACTGTGCTGATAAAGATAGTATAGTTTCAGCATGAGCAATAATTTCTGTAGCGTCTTTTAAATTTATATGAAAAAATTTTGATTTATGAGTGGGTATAGTAAATGACACAAGAGACTATATATTCTTCAAAATACTCACCAGCTACTTGTCCATAATCTAACATCCGTGCAGTTTTAGTTTTTGTGAAGAAAGATGCATTATATATGGCAGAGTGCATTAAATGTTGCTGAAATGTTAATATTAGACTATCCTACAAGTCAGTCTGTTTTGCATATAGAAACATGTAAATTTTCTTTGGCATTATTCTAATGGAACATGTCTCTAGTTCTTGTGGAGTTTTGTCTTGCCAGTTCCTCTTCCTATGGAACAGATTCAGAGAAGTGGGGGGAATGTTGGCTTCCGCATTTCACACTGTTGTTCTGAAGAGTCTGTGAAGTGACAAAACAGAATTAATCAAACAGTGAAAAGTCCAGAATAGAATATTAATAGTATTGCAAAAAGGATGGATTGCTGCTCACCATGTAGAAGAGACATTGAGTTGCAGGCAGACACAACGAAAAGACTGTTAAATCTTTAAGCTGGTGGCCAAAAGGCCTTCCTCTGGAGCAGGAAACACACAAAACACACCCACACACGTGCATATGCATGTGTGTGTGTGTGTGTGTGTGTGTGTGTGTGTGTGTGTGTGTGTGTGTGTGTTGTTATTATTGTTATTCTTTATTATTATATGATATGGACAAAAATAAGTGTATATGCTCCTGAAGAAGGGGAAGAAAGAAGAGAGTTTTTTTATGATGATTTACAAAAATAAGTAGGCAGAAGTAAACATAACCACTTGTTAATAAGTGGATGTATTAATACACCCGTTTGAAATACACCACTGCCAGAAGTTGTAGGAGCATAAATTATTATCAAAAGCTAAGACACTTTGAAACATTCAATGATAAGAAAATTAGAAATATACTCAGAGTGCAAGAGGCCATGATCAAGTATTGCTTCTTTTATATTAAATAGAAAACTTAAATCAATTGTCAGAGACATAAGAGTCCACAGAGGAAGCAACATGAACTCAGACCACTATCGTGTTGTAGAAAGATAACCCTGTTGGCTGGATGGGTGAAACAACTAAATAATCATGCAACACTAAAGACGAATTGTTTAAAGAATGTGTTACAAGAAAATCTAGCATAAAATACCTGTATCAATGACGACTTGGACAGTATCCATACAAGGTACACATACAGATCGTTCTGAATACACAATGGGAAAACAGTCATACATTAAGAGAGTAGCAGTTGAAAATGTAGGCAAAAAGAAAAAGAAAAGAGGTAGTAGAATGGTTTTAGAATATAGAATGATGAACTAGAGAATACAATTTTAAAAAATTAAAGAGCATACCTTATAAAACTGTGTGATAATACACAAAGGGGCTCAAATGATTTGTAGAAAAGTGCAAAGAGGTGGCTTATAAACACATGAAGCAACTTAAAAATTAAATAAAGAGCTGCTGCAAGAATAAATTCCATAGATAAGGGAACTTGGCTAAAACGGTACCAACAACTATGGAATAAGTTGACGACAAAGACGGAGAAATAGGGAAATATGGAAGCGACCGATCCCGCCCGTCTGCTTTGACCCATGATGTCACAAATATGGCGGAAACGACCATAAACCACAATTCCAATATGGCGCATATAAAGTCGTTACGCACACATTATGAGGACGAAAATACATCGAAAAACAAACACACACACACTTTCCACAAAAAGCCTAATGACACTAATGGGACAAGTGCAGGAAATGGGGTGTTTTTGTGTGGGGGAAACTTAATATAAACAAATTTAGACACCCACCCCTATACAAAACCACACAAAACGACGAAAAAAACCGACCTCACAAAACTCCCCAAATACCACTAAACACAATATCATCTGGAATCGGACACTTCCCTTGACCTATATAGCTGAACAGCAGCTCCCGATCCCATAAATTAGGATCAAACACTTCCCTTGGCCTATATAGCTCAAAAACATCTCCCGATAACAACATACACAGCCACATATTGGGATCAAACACTTCCCTTGACCTGCGCACTGTTAGTTTTATCTGTCATATCCATTCCTGAACAAAAACAACAACCGATTAATTTTACTAAATTACGACATGACGTACAGCGAGCAACACTAAATTAACCTTCGCACAAAATCGTTAACTCACTGAAACGAATTCCAATACAAACACAGCCGACACTCGAACATTTCTGGATGATGAGCAAAAGCAAACTGAACCCATAACACCACAAAAACGAAAACCCTGAACATACCACCAGAGAACATAACAAACCACAACACGACGACATCTACAAACGCGCCACACTCAGAAGCCAAACTCCGCGCTGTCATGACGTCACACACATCACCCTTAAGTCACGGGTCAAAGCCAACGCGTGGGATCGGACGCTTCTGTCGACCCAGAAATAGCAACTTCAGAGGGTAAAGGGAACCAACTTGGGTACCAAGATGATATCACAATAGATCAGTTATGGAAGGCACTGGAACAGATGAAACGCATATAGTTCGAAGAAATCAACATAGAACCCCCTTAAATGGGGGGAACTAAAGTTACTAAGGAAGCTCCTACGCTTCTTACATGAATGCGGGAAGACTAGGTTGGTATCCGAATTGAATTGCGGAAGACAGTGATATAAAAAATGAGGAAGAAATGTCTGTGCACAATAAAGGAATAAATTTACAAACTTCTTCTTACAAACTGTATAAAAAATTACAAACAATTGAATTTGATAGATAATTGATACCCTCCTAGTGCAGGAACAAAATGGCTTTAGAAAGGAATGATTTTGTAATGACAACGTTACTATTGAATTCTAGTTAATGCAAAATGACAAGATTACAACATGAAGGCTTGCATCACATTTCATATAAGAATAGGATAGAAGTTTATTACTCATAACATACAATTTCAGGTCATTGACTTAATGTGTGGGACATGTTAAAACACAGAAACTGGTTCACAAGCTTCCGTATAATAGGAATAATATAATATACTGTAATGTGTAATTAATTAATTAATCAGTTAATAATTTTTCTTCAAAAGTAACAAACTTTCGAAAATTAACAGTCGTAAGTATTTGCCCTCTTCTCAAATTTTCAGGTTGTCATTTGTGAATCTTCTACTGAATAGTAACATTTCTGCACTAGTTTCTCATATATGGCTTTTTTTTTTCTTTTTTTTTCTTTTTTTTCTTCTTTTTTTTCGGGTTTCTGAATTTATGCTGAGCAATTAGCTTCCTTCCATTTTTTTTATAAATTTTCATACCTGTTTAATGTGGAGTCTGAGCATAAAGTTTTAAATGGTGGGTGAGCAGGATAAAATTAATTTGATTTCTGGTGTTGTAATCATGTTGAAAATGATTTGCTATGAATAAACCAGGGTTATTGTGTACAAATATAATCAGCCATTAGATGTATACTGAGGGAACACTTAATATACTTAGATTTTTTGGGAATGGAAAGCATCATTTTTTCCTGCCCTACATTGTGTATTTTTCTAATGGTTTTTCAGAAGTTTTAATATTCGACACATATGGTTTGAGTTACCCAAATATAAAATTCTATACTTTATTACAGACTCAAAGTAGCTGTGACATATTACTTTTCTTACGCCCATACTGGCAGCATTTTACAGTATTCATCTTGCAAATGCTAGACAATTTAATTTAAATGCAGGGTATTGTATCGTGAGCTCCATGATAGATTTTTATCCAGCTGCATTCCTAGGAATTCGCTCAGCTAGCTATCTGCAAGTCCTGGTTTCTGTGACTGACCTGAATATTGTTTAATTTTGCTGCGTTAACTGAGTCTTGTCCATGTTTAATTTTAACCCATCTAAATCAAATCAGGTATCTAATTTTTCTAAAGTATTTAATACAATTTGAGGAATTTGGTCAGTACTTTTACTTTGGTGATTACAGATGTGTCATTTGCAAATAAAACTGAGTGACAATACAATATTGAATGGTAGATCATTTATGTAAAACAAAGACAGAATGGGACCCAAGATAGAACCTTGGGGTACTCCATACGAAATGATTTTCCATTTTGAAATATAAGTTCATCTCTCTGATGATATAACCACTCTTTGTCTTCGGTTGGATAGATAGGACTTAAACCATTCTAACACTGTGCCCCTAATTCCATACTTTTCCAGTTTACAGAGTAGCAAGGAGTGGTTCACACTATCAAAGGTCTTTGGTAGGTCACAAAAAAATCCTGTGCACGCAGTGAGTTAATTTTATCTGTAAAATGTTTTATAGCAGATATTGTGGTTTTGGCTTTTTGAAATCCATACTGATTTTTTTTTCGATCATTTTAAATTTTTCTATTAAATTTTGAATTTGTATGGTGACTAGCTTTTCAAATATTTTGATAGTGATGGAAGAAGAGAGATTGGGCGATAGTTTCCCATATATTCTTTTGTGCCTTTGTGAATAGTGGCTTAACTACTGCGTACTTCAGTATGTCTGCCACTATGCACACTGGATACTGTTTGTTCACATATCCCCAACATGAACTCGTCTCTGAAATGAATTGCAAATCATCGCAGGCAGTCCTGGGGATTTCTGCAAATGCTGGAAGGCTGCTTCACTCCACAAGTGTAATTCCTCAAGAGAGTTGACCTTGGTAGTGTAGATCAGGCTTTGGACATGACTCCACACACAGAAGTCCATGGGACTTAAATCCGGAGACCTTGGAGGCCATGGCACAGGCCTCCCTCTACCTATTCAATGTTGACCATAAGTCTGAGTTAGAATCCAGTGCACTCATAAATGCAAATGTGCTGGAGCACTGTCATGCCTGAAACACACGTTCAGGCATTGGTTCAATGGGACATCATCATGTACATCTGGATGTTCAGTCTGCAGAAGCTGCATATTGCTGTCCAGTTAGTTTCTGTGGTAGGAAGTGTAATGCAATTATGCTGTCTCTGAGCAGTCCTGCCCAAACATTCAATGGATAACGCTGCTCGTGTTGCGATATGAGTGTTGCATCCTAATGCATTGGCCCAAATCTGACAGTTATCACAGTTAAAAATACCATCACAAGCCTTGAGTTACCTTCAGAAATATTGTGATATCCAAGGGTGTTTACAGTTGGTTCTCAACTCAAATTAATGTGATACCTCAGCAACGGTTGAATTATGGACCCATGTTTATTGGAGCTTTTTAGCTTCTTCATACTGTACTTTCCATGTATGAAGTATTTACCATCACTACTGAAACACCCTGTATAGTGGAAACTGGAAGTTAAACAAATTGTCAGATGAATACTAGGCTGGAGATACATAGACACGCGTGTTTGATTTCAGCACTGAAACATTTTGCTTCACTTTGTTTGGCAGTTCATCCCCCAATCCCCCACATCATTGCGAGTTGATACAGGGATTAATGATGATGATGATGATGAACACATTAAAGGCAAAGTAGCCGAATCATTCATACAATAATGCAAAAATCAATGTTCAGCATGCAAGCTGAAGCACACTTTGCAGATATTTGTGCCAGAATGTTGTTATGGATTGGTGCATCAAATGGTATAGGTCCCCATGCTACTGGAATTGCCCTGCCACCCCTCTCTTATGTAGATATAACTCCAGTAAACTGATTGCAAATGGAAAATCTCTCCTGCGTGCATGCGAGACCTGAAAAATAACTTTTCATGTAGGTCATATTTTGAAAAATTATATCATTTGTAAAACATACTCTTGTAATTTACTATAAACTGATAAATAATTGCTGTTTAACCAGGGCTCAAATAAGTTTTTGTCAAGTTTGTTATCAGTTTCCTGTTTTGAAGCTATCCAGATTTTAGTTTCTGCATAAACAGGCTATATCACATAAATGAGTTGCTGCAAGTCCTCACAAGTTTTACTATGCAATTTTTTTTCCCACAGATAAATATCAAAGGATCATCCTGCCATTTTGTTTATGTTTCCATAATTTGATTGATTTTAATAATTCTGATACTATTACTATAATAATAATAATTATTATTATTATCTTCATTATTATATTCTAGCATCTTTACTCTTGCGGAGGAAGATACCATGTACAGGTCATTTGATGACACCACGCCGATTATGGATTCAGACAATACCTACACAGGTAAGAAATAGAAAATAAGTGTCACCAAAACTTTTTTCTTGTTGCTCACCAACTCAAACTGTGTCCTATGGGTCAATTTATGAGGGTTGGAATAGTGACAACTATTTATTCACAACCAATACAAAAGAGTTACATGTTTGCACCTGTTGTTGTCATTCAAAGTAGTCACCAGCATTGTGTAGAACGCATTGCCAGTGATGTGAAAGGCGTAGTATACTATTAGCAAAGCCTGTTCTGTTGATGGTGCAAATGGAGCGGTCTACTGCCTGTCGAATCTGTGGAACAGTTCTGAAGTGAATGCCACGAAGTGGTTCCTTCATCTTTGGAATCAAATCAAAGTCACAAGGACTTAAGTCCAGGGAGTATGATGGCTGGTGCAGTACTTCCTAGTCCCATCAACCGAACAGAGCAGCCACAGCTTACACTGTATGCCCTTGTGCATTGTCATGCAAAATGATGGGTGGATTGCGCAGAAAGTGTCGCCGCTTCTTTCGCAAAGCTAGTCGCAGGTGATGCTCCAAAAATGAACAGTAATACTGTGCATTGACGGTCTGCCGTGGAGGAATGTAAAGCATTAGGATAACACCATGACAGTCGTACATGAGAATTGCCATAACTTTCTCCATACTGGGGCTCTGTGATGTACTTTCAACTTTCGCGTTGACCCATAATGACGTCATTCGTTGGATTGGCGTTTTAGTTTTGGTTCGTTCAATGTGTTCATGTCTCATCTAGTGTTACGATACGGCGTAAGAAATCCTCTCCTTCGCACTCATAGCGCTCCAAGTGCGCCAGAGCAGCGTCATAATGCATCCATTTCTGCATTTTCATCAGTTCCTGCAGAACCCATTGTATGCAATTTTTCGCATGCCCAGGCACTCCTTCAGGATGCAAGGTGTTCCTTCAGTATGCACTAATCCGGTTTCATGGGCAGGCTCACAAATTGTATGGCGTCAATCACTGTCCACTAATGTGGCAACAGCATGCACTTCTTCTTCTTCTTCTTCTTCTTCTTCTTCTTCTTCTTCAGAGACACTAGGACCACCTGCCCGATGCATGTCTGCCACAGTTTGCTGACCTTCGTTGAAGCCACTCAGTGTGCCACTGTTCTGTACGGCAATGCCGATTCCCTGCATGCCCCTTGAAGACCTTAATGACACTGTCCTGCTGTACGACCTCTGGAACATTCAATCTTGATCCAACTCCATTGTTCCTGTTTCGAAAACATAGTGACACCGTTACATTAGACCGCTCACTCACAAGTGACTGTCTTTCCCTCGATCGTGCGCACCCCTGTGACATGGGACGGGCAAATCCATTTGCTCGAGGTAAGGTAGGTATGTCAACAAAGTGTGCTATCAGCGACAATAGTAGATTCCATTGCATAGTGTCTCCACAGCAGTGTTCCCACTATTTGAGTTCCAACATACATATAATAGTGTATGTTGGTAATGCTGCTCATGACCGTGTTCTTTAGTAATCTTAAGACTTTTTCGTTCCCCTCAAATTAAAAGGAAGGTGTGTTAATGATTGTTGTCTGTGGATGAATCTTTATATACTTTTTAAAATCATTTTTAGATGTGGATCGCTCTACTGTTGCTATTATTACTGTGGAATCTTTGGACTGAAGCTGAGGACTATTTCAACCTTATAAATTTCAAATACTGTTACAAAAATATCCAAACAGAATAATTGAAAAGTCCAGTATTCCTCACAGTAGTGTGGAAATACGTTGGAGTTCTATTCAGTCTGTTAACCCCGTATCTATCTTTGTATGTCACTGAAGAAGTGTTCCTTGTATATGACTTGAAATTCCGTATGGACTTCCTGTCCTTTTATATTTGTTGTAAAGTCCCTCCACTGACGGGTCTCATTTTAACATTTTATTAGTAATTCACTACCTTGTAACTGAAACTGACAATTTATGATATTAGCATAATTTGAGGATAATGTGTTGTGAGAATTAGGCATTTGTTATAAACCAGAATTCCTCTGAATTAATACTTACTTGTTACAGTTAGCCCTTAAAATGCAATTCATGCTTCCTCTAGTATAAATTATTCTAAACTGTCATGTGACAATTTCGAGGATGTATGAATTAATTACTCTTGTTAGGTCTTTCATAAGTGGTGACTATTTTTTGTGATTATTTGTTTTTAGGAATGTGATGTAGTGCTGATGTTCCCACCTGGGGCTCAGGATTTTACATTAATGTGGCTCTTATCTCGTCTGCGTGCTGGAACTCCTGGTTTAGTGGTGCATGTCCGACACCATGCATCTTCTGACAGTTATGGCTTTTATCTTACTGCTCCTTTCCCTGTGTAAGTAGTACCACCTCTCTCTCTGTTATATAACTTCTTAAGTGAAGCTCATGCAGTGTTCTTTGTTTATGCAGCTGTTAGGTAAAGTGATAGGTGCCCTATTCTTCTCCAGTTGTCAGGTGAAGGTATATATATAATGCAACGTGCCTTGCCCATTATTCAAACTTCTCAGGTGAAACTAATCTTCTAATTTTTTGACATAGAATTTGGAGGGTGTTGAACTGATACGAAATGCAATGAAACACATTTTCTCTTGTGGCTTCACACTATTTTTTATTTCATAGCAATACAACAATGTTTGGTACTTAAGACATATGCATTAATTTGTAGGATTGGGGGGGGGGGGGGTTATATAAGAGTGGAATAATATATTTTTATGAAAGTTTAAGACAACTGGAGAGGAAAAGGCACTCTTTAATGTAGTAAATTAGTTGCAATGTGCAGTGCTAGCATTTGTTAAAAGTGTTAAAGGGCAGCTGACTCCTATTAAAAAATGTTGCAGGTACATAGAATAATGTAACAAAGATTATGAGTGTGAAAATGACTGTAGGGTTGCCAATGATATCACCTAGAAAGAAATGGTAATTATCTCCAATGAAAGAATATTTGTCAAATTCAATGTTGGTGGAGAGATAAAAGGCAAGGGTACAAATCTGGAAAATACTGAGCAGTTGTAACTGATTGATTTCAAATAAATGTGTGTTGAACTAGGTAACAAAGGAAAGAGCGGGCAAAAGAAGCCAAAACTACTGTAGAATTTAGTTGCAGAAAAATGTGAAATGAATGAAGTAAGAGACAAAATAAACTGCAAAAAAATTAATTAATCTAGAAAGACAATGAGCTTCTAGCAGCAGACATCAACACACATTTACAACCTGCCATCAGCTGATTTGTTTGGCTATGCTTCAAAAGAATTTGTACCCTGGCCATCAGGAGCACTGAAAATTTCTCTTTGCTGTAGTGTGGCGATCTTTGACTGTTTTGGTCTGACAAATAGAAAACCTTAACTAAGTTACCAATTAAGCTTGGCTGATAGACCTACATTTGTAATGACCGTACTTGAGTCATTTCATTATATGTTTGGATTGTTCTGCCTTTAATTAATTAAAATCACATGAACAAAGGTTTCAAACAGAAAAAGAATGATAGGTAAGGTGAGAGAAGTGAAAAAGTTGATACGGTGATAACAATGATGTGACTAAAGAACAGAAATAAAAAAATTACATTTAAACCAATTAATTGAATAAGAATAATAATCAAAGCTATTTTGATGAACATTTAAAAATAAAAAAAATTTAAAGTACCCAACGAGATTCGAACCCATGACAAGTGTGTGAAGGGCATACCCTATCCATTACACCACACAACCAGATAGCTATAAAATACTACTTTTTTAATACTGAGGAGCATCAGAAAAAATTCTGAAATTTTTTTGACCGTTACTCACAGACAATAGTCCACCAAGGTGAAAGGCTCCAGGGTGCCGTAACATAGGATCTTAACCAACATCATGGTATAGGTGGTTTCAAAAAGTCAATCCCACCTCTGGAGACATTTCCTTGTCGGACATCTGCACTGCAAGGTTGATGCATGCATGGTATCGGATATACTGCAATCCAGGACACAATCATGCCGTCCTAATGCAGTTAAATAGTGATGGCAAGGAACAGCGCACCGATGGAGATGCGCACAGGCTACAACTGCCTCGCGGCCATTGTTGAAGCACCGAGAAAATAGATCCGCGAGCTACTCTTTAACCGAAATGCTAGAGGACACTGGCATATGAGGTCCAGAATCTTTTCTATAAGGACTCTCCAGCAGTGGGCGGCACATCACAGCATGTCATTTGCTGTATAATCAAAAGTTCTGAGACTGGGCACACAAATGCATTTTGCCACATGCTTTCCCAAACAGCAACAGCACCCAATTGTCAGTTGCTGCCTCTGCACCTCTTCATAACTGATCGGAAGACAGGACAGAAGTTTCTAGTAGCACATTATCGTCTGCTGCCATACATTGCCAACACATCTTGACAACAGCATCACTGGCCTATCTGCTTGACACAGCATTATGGTGCATAATGCCAAACTTATCCAGTCAGTAGGCAGTGGATACACCAAGCTGCTAGAGCAGTTCCCAGGTATGACATGACTGCCCAAGCACAGTTATGTCGCAGCACTTTGCACTACATTAACACCACCATGGGCCTACCAATTTTGTGTAAGCTAAGAAGCCTTCCTCCAGATCGTTTTGCTGTTGCAAAGCAGAATTCAGTGTGGTGCCCTTCCAACAGTCTGTGGTTGTCACATCTACTGTTGTTGCCAAAAAAGTATGTCATGTGGCACCCTTGCAGAGATTACCACACCTTAACGTTAGAACGGTGCCAGATCATTATCCAGTACTCCTATTTATAGACTAGAATTACGCATTACAGAGCACAACTGTATTCAGTGTGCTGGACTGTGCCAAGACCTGTTGTTGTTGTGGTCTTCAGTGCTGAGACTGGTTTGATGCACCTCTCCATGCTACTCTATCCTGTGCAAGCTTCTTGATCTCCAAGTACCTACTGGAACCTACATCCTCCTGAATCTGCTTAGTGTATTCATCTCTTGGTCTCCCTCTACAATTTTTGCCCTCCACGCTGCCCTCCAATACTGAATTGGTGATCCCTTGATGCCTCAGAACATGTCCTACCAACTGATCCCTTCAAGACCTAGATGAAACAAATTCCTGTGGTTGAAGAGGACGTACCGAAGACAACTAGTATTACACCATTTGGCCTCTTCGAGAGTCAGTTCATGTTGTCCAACTTATGGAATGCTGCACAGACTTGCCAGAGGTTTTTAGACTCGTGCTACAAGATTTGTCATATTGCATTTCATACCTTTCAGATATCCTTGTTTTATCAGCCACGGCAGAGGAACACCAACAGCACTTAACTGAAATCCTTAGATGCCTGATCAAATACAGTGTTGTATTAAACACTGCCAGGTGTGTTTGTGGCCAACCAGAGATCACTTTTTTAGACCACCTGATCTCATCAGTAGGATCGCTACTGCATCCAGAAAAAGCAGAAGCATTGTTGAAGATTCCACAGCCAGAAACTGCAAAAGAACTGTGCCGTTACCTGGGATTTCTCAGTTTCTACTGGCATCGTGTAGCCCATTTAGCGGGGATCAAAGAACCTCTAACCACACCATTGGCTGGCCCTAAAGTTAAGGGGAAAATGCCAGTGCTGTGGATGGCCGCTATGAACACTGCTTTAGAGACAGCCAAGCAAAGCAGAGCTAACGTGACACACCTTGCAAAGTCCACTTGAGAAGTGGATCTCCCACTGGTGTTGAGTGCAAGTCAGATGGCAATTGGCACAGCATTACAATAATACGTAGATGGTGTGTGGCAGACACCCACATTTCCCCTGCACAGGTTCTCTCTGTCACAACAAAAATGGAGCACATACAATCATGAACTATTTGCAGTTTATGAATCTGTTAAACATTTCCACACACAGTTAGAGGCAAGAGAATTTGCAGTTTATGCAGATCACAAACCATATGTCTATGTCTTCAGGCAGAACAACGATAAATGCTCACCATGAGAACACAATCATTTGGAATTTATTGCTCAATTCAGCAATCAGATGTGCCACATATCAGAAATGGACAACATAGTAGCCGACTGCTCATCCGTCATAAACAGTACAACGGACTCAGTGAATTTTACTCAACCCACCAAAGCACAATAGTTGTACCAGGAGCTTCAGGATTGTGTGAAAGATACTTCCTCCAACCTTCAGTTGAAACTGATTGATGTTCCTGTCACAAACGTTCAACTATATGGCAAAGTCTCAAATGGAAGATTTTGTCCATTATTATCTTCCTCATTCTGTAGACATGCTTTTGAGAGCCAGCAAAGCTTATGTCACCCTGGCTTTATGTCAGCAGCTAAACTGATCACTAGCCATTTTGTATATCCCATTATGTGGAAAAATTGTAGAACCTGGACTCGTGCATTTGTTCAGTGGCAGTTTAGTAAAGTATCTTCCCACATGCATGCAACTGTGGTAGATTTTCCAGATACAACTGTAAGATTAGCACATGTGTATATCTATGAAATAGGACCATTACCACCCACAAATGGCCAACAGTATCAGTAAACAGCAACTGACCGTTTTACGCTCCAGCCAGAAGCTATACTAGTAGACAGTATGTCAGTGGAAACGCTAGCCTCCACCTTTGTTTTGCACTGGGTAGCCCCATTCGGCTGTCCATTACACAACACAATGGGGTGTGGCCAACAATTTGGATCTGAACTATTTACCCAACTAAAGTTCTGCAGTGCTGTACATCACAAGACGACACACTATCATACAGCAAGTGGTGGAATGATTGAGCACTGGCACCAGTCATTAAAAGTCGCACTAACGTATCACGAATCAAATTGAAGAACATCTGTACCATTGGTCTTGCTTGGTCTGCAAAACACTTGCAAACCCCATCAGGACGCTTCTCTGGCCAATTTAACTTATGGAGAAGTAGCATGACTGGCGAGTTCATTGGTCCACACATGGTCATAATGGAGGACACCAATCAAACAGACTTCATTTCTCAGCTGAGAGAACAGATGACGCAAATCCGACCATGTCCATCATCGAGACCTGGAACATCACAAAATAATGTGCACCACAGGTTACAGACATGCACTCATGTGATGTTACACAGATACGGAGTGAAACGAGCACTGAAACCTCCATGTGTGGACCCTCATTATGTTATTGGCAAAAGTGGGAAAATAATAGACATTTCAATTAATAGCAAATGCCACAGTCTGCACCTTGAGTGCAACAGTCTACACTGGAAGCAGAAGCTCAGCCAGAGTGCCGAACATGTTCACCTTTAGGAGATGAATTTTTAGTTCCACTGGTACACACGTAAAAGTGAACTATTAGTTCATTCCATGGGGAGGGGAGAGGGGTCAAGTGTGGAAGGTTAGAAAGGATAGGCAGTCACTAAGGCCCCAGGATGAGAGGGACCCACCTGCAGTGAGGATGAGGATTCTATCCCTCTTTCCTCCATAGGAAAGGAACTGATAGTTCTGCTTTCACTTTCATGAGTATATATCACTATTAGTAAACCTTTTTCCTCCTGGATGTAAGTACTTACTAGCACTTCAGTGTCATTATTATCATTGTTAATTCCTTGACTGAATTTTCCATTGATACTAAAGTAAACATTACAATGGTAGTGATAATGTTAGCATTCACCACAGAAAGTTGTTGACTTGGAGCAAACTGAAGAGTAAATTAGGAAATAAATATCAGTGGCTAAACGAAATGTATGTTAAAAGCAAAAGAATTCAGCATTGTAGTGAAACTGATGGTAAAAAGATGACCTTTAATGATAGCTGAATCTGTGTTAAATAAGGTTGGCATGTAAATTCAAAAACTGATTTTAATAGGAGAATGTAATTTCGTCCTCCTTATCTCAGAAAAAAAATCATTAGACAAGATGTGTTAATAAATTGTGGGAACAAATGCTCATTGTAGTAACAGTGGTTAAAAAAGAAGTCAGTGAAACACAGTATAATTTGAATAAACAACTTCAAGGCATAAAATTAGTGGCTTAATACGCAGTAGGCCAATAAGTGAAATTACAGAGATAATAAATTGCAGTATTAAGGGATATTTAAGTAGGTCATTAGCAGTTTTAATGTATTCAGCTGCATTTTTAAGTAATAGGTGTCTGGGGTTAGACAATTTGCAATATTAGGTTCCAAGACGTGGTGTAAAACACTAACTTATATTCACCAAATCGCAAAAGTAAAAGAGAATGAGTCACATTGATGGTCTTTGAATACTGCTTCATCTTGATATAAATTTTGAAAATATGACATGTATAGATAAAAAAAAAAAAAATTCTCGTCAAGTGGCAACAGAAGAAAGGGGGGGGGGGGGGGACACAGTGTGAAAATGCATGAGCTTTTGCATCCAACTTATCTTCCTTGTGACAGGAGGTTTGAAGGGTAAGGAAGAGGGTGAAGGAAATGGACTCTGGCGAGGCTTAGGAAATGGGAAAAGTTGCAGAAAAGTTGCGTGGAACCTCTGGTCGCAGGGCTGAAATAAATTTCGGGTATTTAAATGAAAAATGTAATTGTGGAGGTCACAGTATCAAGTTAATTATATATTATTGTAATTAGGATTTGTAGCATCCGAGGGATGTGAGCAACTGAGCTTAATCTAGTGGAATATCTTGCTAAAGCGAAACAAAAGTTTTAATACAAAATTATATAAACATTAACGCAGTGTTGCATCCAAATTTATTGATTTAATCATAAAATATTAAAATGTTGTGAATGGTTAATGACATTGACAGTAGCTTTTTGTTGCTGAAAAGCAAATCTATTATTCAAAATAATTTAATATTTTATAATAAAATTGTACACCCTGATGTCAGATGTGTTCCCAATACTTTTGATGAGACTGAAAAGACAAGATATGAGTGCACTTTTAGAATATAATGTGCATTTGTTCATTTCTCTGCCGTTACCTCCAGTATTCTTCCAGACTTACACTGTGAAGTGCCTCGCAGACATTACTTCCCATTGTACTGGTTACTAGGATTTCTTCTAATTCCATTTGCGTATGGAGTACAAAAGAATGACTGTTTTAAACACTTGTACACACACTTGTAATTAACTTAAACAAGTTGCCATTGTAGCATATTCGTAAATTCTCTCCTCTATGCATTTTGAACCTGTTTTAGTTTCTGTAAAAAATGCGAAATTGGCAATTTTAGTGAAATAGTGGAAAATTGGTGGTTTTTGTGAAATGTCACAAAACTTGGTAGCTATTTTTCTGTATAAAAATCTGATGATGGCCATTAACTAATATCAGTAACTTGTTACCTGTTCAGTGTTGAAATAGGGTTGTTTACTTCTTTTTTTCTTGAAGGCTGAGGTTTGTGTATAATCTTAAAATGATAGTTCATTTCTGATTTATTTAATTTTGATGTGATGTCAAAGAAACTATCCTATAATTTTTAAGGAAATATATTTCAGCCTTGATCAAACATGATTCTCTCTTATTTATTACCAGAACATGTTTCAATGAAGATTCACCATTGTCAGTAGGTTTGTTTATTTTCTTAGTATCACATACTAATGTTAATGTGGCTAGCGGCTGAAATTTGTAGTACAACTGATATTTTGCTCCACTGCATATTTTTTTTTGTTGATTTCGCTTTTTCTTACCTCTACTGGGTATATAAACTGTGCTTCCAATTCTCTATAATTGTATATTGTGTTTGGGGTATAAGTGCAGGTATTTTTTCTGATGACTGAGGACAATGTATTGAACAACACTACATCATTATTTACTTCATTTACAGTCAAATAATTAGAGTGATTAAGAGTAGAATGATTTTTGGCTGGTTAGTGTCTCCATGTGTATGTGGCAAGAGCAAGCTATTAATGCTTATTTTCCCCTGGACGGCAGATCAGGTGTTGAAGTGTGGATGCATGGACACCAAAAGGTTAGTCTGTACTGACTGGTGTAGTGTAGTCCACTTGGTGGTGCTGTTACAACCATGCAGAAAATGTCTGGTAGTAAATTATTGTAAATTATGTGGCGTGTATGGAAAGACTGTTAGAAGCAGAAAGGAAAAAAAAAAAAAGGAAACTTAACACACTGAAGTGGCTAAAGGATAAAGTCCAAGTATGGATATTTATCTAAATGTGGTCTGGGGCCCCAGTACATGCTGTGACCGGCTTAGGGAATGTGTGAATCAACTCTCCGCTACCTCTGAGAATGGTTGTAAATAGTTGATTGTTTGAACTTTGTTGTTTGGATGCAGTGAAATTTCATTTGTGCAAACTTGATTTGCGGCATGCAATTTATCGAGAGGTGTGTACTTAACCATTTCCTCGATATTCTGACTTAATTCTGCATTGTAATTCATTTTACTGACATGTTAACCTGGTTTCCATATCTCTATCTGCATTTCGTAATTACCGTTCTGCCATTTTGGGGAATCACAGTGTGGTCCAAATATGGGCTACCACAAAGGGTCTAACTAGGGACCAGTTTGCATTCATATAACTTTAGTTGAAAGATACACTACCTTATTTCAGAATGCCATATATAAACCTAAATATCAATCTTAAGGACAGAAGGTAGACTGGAACCCTTTGAAGATGGCTGAAGCCATCTTTGCTGTGAAAGCAGTGAAAATGGGAACTCAACAAATGACATTTGTTTTAGCTGAAAGGAATGGCATTAATGCACGTTTCACCACTAACAAAGCTGGTAGAAGCTGGGCAGACTTGTTTCTGAATCATCATTCGTCTCACCTGTCAATTCATAAACCCTGTGACACATCTTTCAAGAGCATTGGGTTTCAACAAAGAAAATGTCACACCTTTTTACAAACCGTTAGAAGAGACTTGACAATAAACGACACTGCCCACCATATTGCATGAGTCACGTAAGACGTAACACCCCTTTTATTTCGTGAAGAGTTTCAGGTATCGAAACGAGGTTGTCAGCAAATGATAGTCAACTAAGATGCTTGTACTTAGGTATGTAATAAAGAATATTAACCCTTCTGTCAATTGATATGTTGAAGTAAGTTATTGTTGTTGTGGTCTTCAGTCCTGAGACTGGTTTGATGCAGCTCTCCATGCTACTCTATCCTGTGCAAGTTTCTTCCTCTCCCATTACCTACTGCAGCCTACATCCTTCTGAATCTGCTTAGTGTATTCATCTCTTGGTCTCCTTCTACAATTTTTACCCTCCACGCTGCCCTCCAGCACCAAATTGGTGATCCCTTGATGCCTCAGAACATGTCCTACCAACCGATCCCTTCTTCTAGTCAAGTTGTGCCACAAACTCCTCCCCAATTCTATTCAATACCTCCTCATTAGTTATGTGATCTACCCATCTAATCTTTAGCATTCTTCTGTAGCACCACATTTCGAAAGCTTCTATTCTCTTCTTCTCTAAACTATTTATCGTCCATGCTTCACTTCCATACATGGCTACACTCCATAGAAATACTTTCAGAAACGACTTCCTGACACTGAAATCTATACTCGATGTTAACAAATTTCTCTTCTTCAGAAACGCTTTCCTTGCCATTGCCAGTCTACATTTTATATCCTCTCTACTTCGACCATCATCAGTTATTTTGCTGCCCAAATAGCAAAACTCCTTTACTACTGTGTCTCATTTCCTAATCCAATTCCCTCAGCATCACCCGATTTAATTCAACTACATTTCATTATCCTCGTTTTGCTTTTGTTGATGTTCATCTTATACCCTCCTTTCAAGATACTGTCCATTCCGTTCAACTGCTCTTCCAAGTCCTTTGCTGTCTCTGACAGAATTGCAATGTCATCGGCGAACGTCAAAGTTTTTATTTCTTCTCCATGGATTTTAATACCTACACCGAACTTTTCTTTTGTTTCCTTTACTGCTTGCTCAATGCACAGATTGAATAGCATCGGGAGAGGCTACAACCCTGTCTCACTCCCTTCCTAACCACTGCTTCCCTTTCATGCCCCTCGACTCTTATAACTGCCATCTGGTTTCGGTACAAATTGTAAATAGCATTTCGCTCGCTGTCTTGTACCCCTGCCACCTTTAGAATTTGAAAGAGAGTATTCCAGTCAACATTGTCAAAAGCTTTCTCTAAGTCTACAAATGCTAGAAACGTAGGTTTGCCTTTCCTTAATCTTTCTTCTAAGATAAGTCGTAGGGTCAGTATTGCCTCACGTGTTCCAACATTTCTACGGAATCCAAACTGATCCTCCCCGAGGCCAGCTTCTACCAGTTTTTCCATTCGTCTGTAAAGAATTCACGTTAGTATTTTGCAGCTGTGACTTATTAAACTGATAGTTTGGTAATTTTCACATCTGTCAACACCTACTTTCTTTGGGATTGGAATTACTACATTCTTCTTGAAGTCTGAGGGAATTTCGCCTGTCTCATACATCTTGCTCACCAGATGGTAGAGTTTTGTTAGGCCTGGCTCTCCCAAGGCTGTCAGTAGTTCTAATGGAATGTTGTCTACTCCCGGGGCCTTGTTTCAACTTAGGTCTTTCAGTGCTCTGTCATACTCTTCACGCAGTATCATATCTCCCATTTCATCTTCATCTACCTCCTCTTCCATTTCCATAATATTGTCCTGAAGAACATCGCCCCTGTATAGACACTCTATATACTCCTTCCACCTTTCTGCCTTCCCTTCTTTGCTTAGAACTGGGTTTCCATCTGAGCTCTTGATATTCATGCAAGTGGTTCTCTTTCCTCCGAAGGTCTCTTTAATTTTCCTGTGGGCAGTATCTATCTTACCCCTCTTGAGATAAGCCTCTACATCCTTACATTTGTCCCCTAGCCATCCCTACTTAGCCATTTTGCATTTCCTGTTGATCTCATTTTTGAGACGTTTGTATTCCTTTTTGCCTGCTTCACTTACTGCATTTTTGTATTTTCTCCTTTCATCAAGTAAATTCAGTATCTCTTCTGTTACCCAAGGATTTCTACTAGCCCTCGTCTTTTTACCTACTTGATCCTCTGCTGTCTTCACTATTTCATTCCTCAAAGCTACCCATTCTTCTTCTACTGTATTTCTTTCCCCCATTCCTGTCAATTGTTCCCTTATGCTGCTCTGAAACTCTGTACAACCTCTGGTTCTTTCAGTTTATCCAGGTCCCATCTCCTTAAATTCCCACCTTTTTCCAGTTTCTTCAGTTTTAATCTACAGTTCATAACCAATAGATTGTGGTCAGAGTCCACATCTGCCCCTGGAAATGTCTTACAATTTAAAATCTGGTACCTAAATCTCTGTCTTACCATTACATAATCTATCTGAAACCTTTTAGAATCTCCAGGGTTCTTCCATGTATACAACCTTCTTTCATGATTCTTGAACCAAGTGTTAGCTATGATTGTTATGCCCCGGCAAAATTCTACCAGGCGGCTTCCTCTTTCATTTCTTAGCCCCAATCCATATTCACCTACTACGTTTCCTTCACTTCCTTTTCCTACTGTCGAATTCCAGTCACCCATGACTGTTAAATTTTCATCTCCCTTCACTACCTGAATAATTTCTTTTATCTCATCATACATTTTCTGTTTCTTCATCATCTGCAGAGCTAGTTGGCATATAAACTTGTACTACTGTAGTAGGCGTGGGCTTTGTGTCTATCTTGGCCACAATAATGCGTTCACTATGCTGTTTGTAGTAGCTTACCCGCACTCCTATTTTTTTATTCATTATTAAACCTACTCCTGCATTACCCCTATTTGATTTTGTATTTATAACTCTGTATTTGCCTGACCAAAAGTCGTGTTCCTCCTGCCACCGAACTTCACTAATTCTCACTATATCTAACTTCAACCTATCCATTTCCCTTTTTAAATTTTCTAACCTACCTGCCCGATTAAGGGATCTGACATTCCACGCTCCGATCTGTGGAATGCCAGTTTTCTTTCTCTTGATAACGACATCCTCTTGAGTAGTCCTCGCCCGGAGATCCGAATGGGGGACTATTTTACCTCCAGAATATTTTACCCAGGATGACGTCATCATCATTTAATCATACAGTAAAGCTGCATGCCCTCGGGAAAAAATACGGCTGTAGTTTCCCCTTGCTTTCAGCCGTTCACAGTACCAAAACAGCAAGGCCGTTTTGGTTAGTGTTACAGGGCCAGATCAGTCAATCATCCAGACTGTTGCCCCTGCAACTACTGAAAGGGCTGCTGCCCCTCTTCAGGAACCACACGTTTGTCTGGCCTCTCCACAGATACCCCTCCGTTGTGGTTGCACCTACGGTACGGCTGTCTGTATCGTTGAGGCACGCAAGCCTCCCCACCAACAGCAAGGTCCATGGTTCGTGGGGGGGGTTGAAGTAAGTATGATTTTGTAAAATAGAATGATGCTCTTTTTTTTTAACAGTAGCCAAAAGAGTAGAAAAGATGAGTACCTGATAAAATTCTTGTTAATGTTGAGGTTGAAACTATTTGCAGAAGAATCCGAGAATTTAAAATAACTTTAAGTCCACATGCTACAGTAAAATTTAAGATTTCTCGAAAACTTAATCATTACTAGAAAAATTTTATTGCTTAAAAGTAAATGGTAGCCTCTATCTGTACCTTTTCTACATATTAAGCTACCAATGATCACAATATTTGATTTGTACCCTTAACACGCTGTATATTAGGAAGCAGACATGGACAGGAAGTGAGCAAGATGAGAATACCCTACTTCCAGTGAACCGCATTCCAGTAATATTTTTACTCTCCCTGTAACAACAAAAACAAATAATTTTTGACAAAATAATTTAATTGGGTAGAAAAAAAGTCTACTAACATAGTGGCGGGAAAACATACACACAAAAGAAGGCTGTAATTAGGCAAGCTTTCAGAGCCAGTGGCTCCTTTTTGAGGCAGAAGGGTTGAAGGGGAAGGAAGAGGGATGAAGGAAAAGAACTGGAGAGGTCTGGAAAAGGAGTAGATTCCGGGAAAGTCACCCAGAACTGTGGGTCAGGGGAGACTTAACCACACAGGATGAGAAGGGAAGACTGATTGTTGCATACTTTAACAGTACACAAGTTGTTGTTGTTGTTGTTGTTGTTGTTGTTGTTATGGTCTTCAGTCCTGAGACTGGTTTGATGCAGCTCTCCATGCTACTCTATCCTGTGCAAGCTTCATCACCTCCCAGTACCTACCGCAACCTACATCCTTCTGAATCTGCTTAGTGTATTCATCTCTTGGTCTCCCTCTATGATTTTTACCCTCCACACTGCCCTCCAATGCTAAATTTGTGATCCCTTGATGCCTCAGAACATGTCCTACCAACCGGTCCCTTCTTCTTGTCAATTTGTGCCACAAGCTCCTCTTCTCCCCAATTCTATTCAATACCTCCTCATTAGTTATGTGATCTACCCATCTAATCTTCAGCATTCTTCTGTAGCACCACATTTCAAAAGCTTCTATTCTCTTCTTGTCCAAACTATTTATCGTCCATGTTTCACTTCCATACGTGGCTACACTCCATACAAATACTTTCAGAAACGACTTCCTGACACTTAAGTCTATACTGGATGTTAACAAATTTCTCTTCTTCAGAAACGCTTTCCTTGCCATTGCCAGTCTACATTTTATATCCTCTCTACTTCGACCATCATCAGTTATTTTGCTCCCCAAATAGGAAAACTCCTTTACTACTTTAAGTGTCTCATTTCCTAATCTAATTCCCTCAGCATCACCCAACTTAATTCAACTACATTCCATTATCCTCGTTTTGCTTTTGTTGATGTTCATCTTATATCCTCCTTTCAAGACACTGTCCATTCCATTCAACTGCTCTTCCAAGTCCTTTGCTGTCTCTGACAGAATTACAATGTCATCGGCGAACCTCAAAGTTTTTATTTCTTCTCCATGGATTTTAATACCTACTTCAAATTTTTCTTTTTTTTCCTTTACTGCTTGCTCAATATACAGTTTGAATAACATCGGGGAGAGGCTACAACCCTGTCTCACTCCCTTCCCTTTCATGTCCCTCGACTCTTATAACTGCCATCTGGTTTCTGTACAAATTGTAAATAGCCTTTCGCTCCCTGTATTGTACCCCTGCCACCTTTAGAATTTGAAAGAGAGTATTCCAGTCAACATTGTCAAAAGCTTTCTCTAAGTCTACAAATACTAGAAATGTAGGTTTGCCTTTCCTTAATCTTTCTTCTAAGATAAGCCTCACATGTTCCAATACTTCTACGGAATTCAAACTGATCTTCCCCAAGGTTGGCTTCTACTACTTTTTCCATTCGTCTATAAAGACTTCGCGTTTGTATTTTGCAGCTGTGGCTTATTAAACTGATTGTTCGGTAATTTTCACATCTATCAACACCTGCTTTCTTTGGGATTGGAATTATTATATTCTTCTTGAAGCATGAAGGTATTTCACCTGTCTCGTACATCTTGCTCACCAGATGGTAGAGTTTTGTCAGGACAAGTATAGATAAGAAAACTGCCGAATGTGGCAGTAAAGTTTTGCAAATACGTAAAGCACCATGGTGCCTACTGGGTCTGCTTCTATCAGCCAATTACAGAAGAGGCTATTTGACTTCACACTAACATCAGCCATCACATACAATTGATGGAAGAATTTAAATAATTTTGCGCAGATAGTACGACTGATCCCTTCAAAGCCTGGTTTACCACCAGAGGGAACAACAGTGAACAAGAATTCCATCTTGTGTAAACAGTAGGTTTTACAATTGCCATTTGAGAGACAGGTGAAAGTACGTTGAATGGTATGCCTTTGCTTACTGTGGCGATTCATGGCACATTGTCCCTGCGTTGATATTATCAATACAGAAAGCTTTTGTATTCTATCTTATTCATTTCCGTTATTGACATGAGTTGCATGAGCAATGGACTGGAATCAGTAGAATGCATATTGCTGATAGAAGAATGTCAGTATCATAGGTGCTTCTAGATTCAGAGAGACCTGCAAGACAAAAATTGAAGAAAAAGAAATATTTGAGAACATGTACGTGCTATGCTGATTAAAATTAAAAATATATGGAAGATGTAGTCAACCTCATTGCTTACATTCACAGTAGCTATAATTACATGGCTGTTGTTTCACTGTTGTATTATAGATTTTTGATGATATCAAAAAAGGTTTGTCAAGTAGCATGGGTTACAGGGCTTATGTACTATATTGCACATTTCGTTAACCATATTTTATTAACATTATTACATTTCTTATACATGCTTTAATAAAAGCCTTGAAGTGCTTCCCATGTCACTGCAGACACCAGAACCTATCTGAGACATTGCAGCTATTGACATGCAAAACCAACAATGATGTAAATATCTCCAGTTGCTAATAACCAAGGTGTAAATGCTAGCCTTCTTTCAGTTATGTTTGTCATCAGCAGTTAGTGTTCTGCTTTTAAATTTCCTCCACAATCATACTGAGAAACCAGCTAAAAGCATGAATCAACATATGTACAAAGTTTTGGAATAATTCTAATAATAGCTGGAGATGCAATGTACTACCTCCATACATTTCACATGTACATACAATTTCAGACACCTAAATTCTTCTCTTCATACACCATTTTGCTTATTGCACTTGCCACGGGAAATGATCCTCTTAGAATATCAAAGTTTTCCATTGTGCCTCAAACTATATAGTGTTGTATGCTTTGTGCCAATCATTAGTGCAAAAAAAAAAATAAATAAATAAAAAGTGCAGCACTCACAATCTGTTCCCATTCTCTCATGATCTGATCTGTTCTCTCCAGTGTAATAGTGAACACTGGCAAATTTTCTGCCAGTACTCATTTGCTTTTGTTCACTTCCATTTGTTCTGGTGTAAAACCTATACTCCAATTAAAATTAATTTGTGAATGATGTTTCAGTGGCTTGAAGACAGGCGCCAAGTACCATCCAGTCGTAGTTCTTTCTCTTGTGCCAAGTGCTCGTTACATCGCCCATTTTGTAGGAACATGTGAAGAGTGGCTGACTGCATGCAAGCAACATTCTCCGCTGCCACTGCAGTCTGTTAGTCACAAAGTAATTTTAATTGGAGTATAGCACACTGTTTCATTCTGTGCATTTTGCCAAGTCCAATTTTCAGAAAGGGACTATATTAAACTTAACGTAGAAATGGATCTGTTTGCCTATATGAGTACCATATCATAATATGGAAACAGAGATGCTTACAGAACATCATGAACATTCTTTGGCACAACAAAACTGGAAATTGTAGAAAACTGCAATGCTGTTCTGAAATGTTAATCTTTTTTAGTTTGTTGAAGGCAGCAGAGGAACTTCATCTTCCAAAAACACTGAAATCAGAATTTGGAGGTGGGCTGAAGGAATTTGTGCAGCAAGAGGCAGCTTGTTTTGAAGGGACGGACAATGAATCCACTTTCTTCACAACACAAGAGAGGCAGTGGCTGGTTCTGCACCTGCTTCAGACATTGAGGGCAGCTCCTGGTGATCAACTTGGAGGGCTCAAGTTGATTGAGGGACAGGCAATAGGTTAGTATATAATGCTAGAAAACTAGTTTTATCTATTTGTTGCTTGCTTTTAAATTTAATTGGTTCTATGGGTTAACATGCCATGGTATATTCACACTGAAGAGCCAAAGAAACTGGTACACCTGCCTAATATCATGTAGGACCCCCGTGAGCATGCAGAAGTGCTGCAACATGACATGGCATGGACTTGACTGATGTCTGAAGTAGTGCTGGAGGGAACTGACACCATGAATCCTGCAGGGCTGTCCATAAATCCATGTGAGTATGAGGGGGTGGAGATCTCTTATGAACAGCATGTCGCAAGGCATCCCAGATATGCTCAATAATGTTAATGTCTGGGGAGTTTGGTGGCCACCAGAAGTGTTTAAACTCAGAATAGTGTTCCTGGAGTCACTCTATAGCAATTCTGGATGGGTGGGGTGTCACATTGTCCTGCTGGAATTGCCCAAGTCTGTCTGAATGCACAATGGATGTGAACAGATGCAGGTGATCAGACAGGATGCTTACATATGTGTCACCTGTCAGAAGTGACATGACGTATCAGGGGTCCCATATCATTCCAACTGCTTACGCCCCACAGCATTACAGAGCCTCTACGAGCTTGAACAGTTGCCTGCAGGCATGCAGGGTCCATGGATTTGCAAGGTTGTCACCATACCCATACACACACATTCACTCGATATAATTTGAAATGAGACTTGTTCGACCGAGGAACATGTTTCCAGTCATCAACAGTCCAATGCCAGTGTTGATGGGCCAGGCAAGGTGTAAAGCTTTGTGTCATGCACTCATCAAGAGTACACAAGAGCGCTTTCATTTCTGTAAGCCCATATTGATGATGTTTTGTTGTTGGTTTGCATGCTGACACTTGTTGATGCCCCAGCATTGAAATCTGCAGCAATTTGCGAAAGGGTTGCAGTTCCGTTATGTTGAATGACACACTTCAGTCGTCATTAGTTCCATCCTTGCAGGATCTTTTTCCGGCCGCAGCAGTGTCAGAGATTTGGTGTTTTACCGGATTCCTGTTATTCACAGTACAGTCGTGAAATGGTCGTATGGGAAAATCCCCACTTCATCGCTACCCTGGAGATGCTGTGTCCCATCACTCATGCACTGTCTATAACACCACATTCATACTCATTTAAATCTTGATAACCTGCCATTGTAGCAGCAGTAACCAGTCTAACAACAGCGCCAGACACTTGTGGTCTTATATAGGTGTTGCTGGTCGCAACGCCATATTCTGTCTGTTTACATATATCTGTATTTGAATACACATGCCTATACCAGTTTCTTTGGCACTTTAGCATAGTTTGTTGCATAGAGGCTATAGGAATCCTCCCCACTGAAAGAGGTTTGCTAATTTATAAGAGATCAACCTTTCAGGGAAATAAAGCAATAAAATTGAGAGTAATATAATATGAATGGGAAATATGAGGCAACTACAGAGATAGATACATATGCAATTTTAAACTGCAGAAGAGATGTGATACATGAATCAGAGATTAAAAAACTGGATATTCATAGGAGATTATAATAAATATTTTGTGAAATGAAGTTTGTCTCGAGCAGTTTTGCTATGTGACAGATAGTGTAAATTTTTAACGTAACCATTAAAACTTAATGAATACTATAAGAGCAAACAAATTACACACACACAGCTTTCTTACGCATTACCTATGTTTCTTTAGTTGAAAAAACGGACGTGGAGGAGGTGAGAAATGCACTGTTGAACTATGCTCTCAGATAGAGCAGAAACTTGATTCGTTTAGCTAGTAGTGTATATCCAGGTTCCAAGCTCATAATCAGTGCAATAGTAAAAAGAAGATATGTAAGTGATATATATGTCTGCAAAATAAACTGTGCCATAAAAGAACAGTGTGATAGACTTGGGGCAGTGTTCATAGATCCAAATAAATTCCTAAATGAAAACTGCCGAGGAAAGGAAGGACTGCACCTAAATAAACTGGGACCTTTAACATTAAGCAGAATGTTTACAGACATTTGTAAAATAATAAAAAACAATGGAAACTAAAATGGCTTGATGGGGGTAAAAATGTGGATAAACCAGTAAAAAAAAAAAAAATCCAACAATAAGGATTCTTCTAAAAACTGAGGAAGAGCAAAATATAGACCTGAAAAATCAGTTTTTTAAACATCCAAGGTTCAAACGACAAGGAATGACTTCTCAGCAGAGAATAAATTTGAATTGTTGTATTTAAGTGAACATTGGGCCAGTGAAGATGAAATTCCAGCTTCTAAGTTCGAAAATTATAGTTTATCAAACAGTAATTGCAGAGGAGTTCACAAGAGAGGTTGCGTAGCAATCAATGTTGGTAGATCAATCAATTGCACCACTGGTAACTTAGATCTAAATTATGTGTGTGAAGAACTGAATTTTCAAGCCACTGGTATAGCCATAAGTAGCATGCAGCTAATAGTAATATCATTGTACAGGCCTCCCAGTGGTTATGTGCACTTACTGAGAAAAGCTTTACCAACCATGACATTATAATAGGTGGTGATCTTAATTCTGAATTTCACATGTCGACTGACAAGCGCAGGATTAGTGATTTGAAAAACCTACTACGACAGTTCAATCTATAGTGTGTTAGCTATAAACCTACTAGGAAACAAGTGTGCTTAGACAATATATTTGTTAATTTTAAATGCATCCAAGCTCAGTGGAATGTAACAGTGTTTCTCTTTTCTGACCACAAATCAGTGTCCTTATTATATGCTAACAGGCCAGCTCAGTTAGTCTTAGTGGTGACATGGCCAATTCAAAAATGGTGATCACTAGGCCAACGACCAATGGAAAAATTGACAAGTTCACGAAAACCGTTGCAGATAGAGGTAAGTTCTGCCAGAGAAATGATGGTAATCTTTGTCTGTCAAATACTGAGTCAGCTAAGATAAATTTTGAATATTTCTTTAACTCATTTCTGCAAATATTTAATAAAGTATTCCCATTAGGAAATGTAAAGTGACAGACAAAGGTTGTAAAAAGGTGTCAAAAAAGAAAAGTGCTGTCTGATATGAAAGATGATGTAATGATGCTGTCAGATATATATAATACCACCAAATCTGAAAATGCAAAATCTTTGTAAGATGGAGAAATGATTATAAAAAAGCAGTTACTGAAGTGAAAAAGTCACACAATGCCCACCACATTGAGACGTCTTAACAGTAAATGCATTGCTGCTTGAAATCTCATAAATGGTGTTTGCAAAGAATCACATAAGGTCAAAATCAGTATCTCTTCATAAGAGTTTAATGATCACTTTATTAAAGGAAGTAAGCAATGGCATCAGTAAACGTGATAAAAGTCCATCAGAACTCTTAGGAAAAAATTATCATGCAACGTCCTACAATAATATTCTCACTTTCTCTGTGGTTACTCCTAGGACTATTAAAAACAGTAAGGAACTTTGTCATCAGATAGTGCTGGTATTTGTGACATGTCTTGCATTTGCTGAAGAAAGTAATTGGTTTCATTGTTTATCCACTGACTCACTGCATAAATAAATGTTAATCAGAGGCATACTTTCTAACAGGCATACTTTGTAGAGGAGCTGAAATTGTCTATGGTGGTTCCTGTGTATAAAAAGGGTGACGAAAAGAACCCTGCAAGTTTGAGACAAATATCAATAGTTCCAGTCGTGGCAAAAGTAATAGAATACATCATTTACCATCAGTTGTCTTCATATTTTGAAAAACTTGGAATATAATGTCGCACAGTATAGATTTAGAAAAAAATCGCCAATAATAGATGCAAGAGACTATGTAATTAAATATGTTCTTAAACTGTTTGAGGAGAACGGATTTGTTCATGCCTCTTTCTGTGGCCTGAGTAAAGCATTTGACTGTGTAGGACATGACACACTTCTACAGAAACTCCATTTTTATGGCATCAGGGACATCAGCCTAAAACTACTAAAGTCTTCAGAATGAGATTTTCACTCTGCAGCGGAGTGTGTGCTGATATGAAACTTCCTGGCAGATTAAAACTGACTCGAACTCGGGACCTTTGCCTTTCACGGGCAGGAGAGCTTCTGTAAAGTTTGGAAGGTAGGAGACAAGGTACTGGCAGAAGTAAAGCTGTGAGGACAGGACGTGAGTCGTGCTTGGGTAGCTCATTTGGTAGAGCACTTGCCAGTAAATGGCAAAGATCCCGAGCTCGAGTCTCAGTCCAGCACACAGTTTTAATCTGCCAGGAAGTTTTACTAAAGTCTTATCTCTAAAACTGGGGGCAAGTTGTGCGTACTGGCACAGAAAAGTCTACCAAGAAACAAACAAAGGTGGGAGTTCCGCTGGGATACGTGTTAGGACCATTTTTGTTTTTGGTAATGATGAACCTTTTTACAGTGCTATTTGTAGACGACATTACCTTCCTAAACTAAAACAATGATCTAAATAAATTAAAAGATTCTGCAGACAGTACACTTGCCCCAACAGACAATACACCTGCCCCAACGTCATATTGGTTCAGGTCAAATGTATTTGTCCTGAACTAGAATAAAACACACAAAATGGAATTTAGTCTAAAGGACAAAATTCCTTTTAATGATCCCTGTTATATAAAGTTCTTGGGGTTATACTTAAATGGTAAATTGTCCTGTGAGCAATGCGTAAAATACACTACTGTTAAATTATCCAGAGTAATTTAATTATTAAGATGTCTTATGAAATGTCTACCAGAAACTTATGTTATAATATCTTATTTTACACTATTTCAAAGTACTTTGTCATATGGACTTGCGCTCTGGGTAAACTCAAGTCATGTTCAAGACATTACTTCTGCAGAAGAAAGTAATCAGAGTCATTACATGTACTCAGTGTAAAGCACATTGTAAGCCCTTGTCCTTTGATTGTAAAATAATGACTGTTATAAATCTGTATATATACCGAGTGTTAACATATACAAAAAGAATCTACATGAAGTAAAATGTGACCATGAATATTATTTCTACAACATGAGAAATACCAACTCCATACATACGATATACCATAGATTATCAAAGTCAATCAATAACTATGAGCTAGTGGGCTAGATCACGTAACTAATGAGAAGGTATTGAACAGAATTGGAGAGAAGAGAAATTTGTGGACCAACTTGACTAGAAGAAGGAATCGATTGCTAGAGCGTATTCTGAGGCATCAAGGGATCACCAATTTAGTATTGGAGGGTAAAAATCGTAGAGGGAGACCAAGAGATGAATACACTAAACAGATTCGGAAGGATGTAAGTTGCAGTAGGTACTGGGAGATGAAGAACCTTGCACAGGATAGAGTAGCATGGAGAGCTGCATCAAACCAGTCTCTGGACTGAAGACCACGACAACAACAGTGGGCCACAAACTATTTAATAAGCTTCTGCAGATGGTACAAGACCTTTCAGAGCATGAATTTAGGAAAACATTAAATAAATGGCTTGTTGCCAACCTCTTCTATGAATTAAAAGAATTTTTTGACTGCATCAAGGAATTGTAAGCTAATAGCTGACACAGCCAAACAGTTCTAATTATCTTACCTTATCACAGAAGGAAAAGATATCAGATGGGAATTGCCTTGTGAATCAACTTGTGCACTAATGAAAAACTTATGCACCTAAGGTTAGCAGAATACTTCTTGATTTTAACAGCGAATTACATTTGTATGTACAATCCATCATCCTTAAAATCAGTGGGCCCTTGAAAGAACTGGATCTTATGTTTTATATCAGCAATGTCAGTATCAACAGCTTACTTGCAGCTATAGTTTAAAGTACACAAAATACGACACATAAATGGAAAACATGATTGAGAACCGAATATGCAAACTTGACTGAGTGCAGTGTATGTGTAATATTCAGTGAAAGAGTAAATCACTGAAATCATGTGGCTCCCTTTTTGGATAAGGTCACTGTGACAATACATACAAGCTGTCACTGTTGCTGTGCTGCATAGCCCAATCTCTAGTTTCCATTTTTATTGGGTGAGTAAATTAGCTAGTACTAGAACTCTGTGAGGGCAGGTTTTATCCTGAATAAGGAATATCCTCTCACTCCTCTATCCCATTGTGTGGGTGATGTAAAAGTCTTTCACATCCCTGAACTGTATGTTTTGGTATGCCTGTAGAAATACTGTTGTATGTTAATGCCACAGCTTGGCCTTTCATTGTCGAGAAAATTGTTCGATCATCTTGGGCCCTGTCATCCACCTAACATTGCGTACATCCATACACAAATTTCTCTGTTTTACAAGGCAAGTGTTTTTATTTTTCCACAAGTAATAGAGTAAATTTAAATGTAATAGCACACTAGTATCTAAACTAATGTGTGTAGATAACATACTTAGTGTTGAGATTTAAAGATGGCTACTAACTAAATAACTGCTCAAGACTTTTTTTCTGTGTTGCATTGTTACTGGAATAATTGATTAAGGTCACTGCTTAGTTAACAAAAAGATGATGAAGATAGGAGGAACAGGATGGGTGGTGGAAAATAAGTTGTAGTTAAATTATCTAGAAGGAACTGGGGAATAGAAAATGTAGCAGATGAACAGATATTTATTTGCATTTATAAAAGAAAATCAAATTTTAAAAAATACATAAAGTAGGAACAATAATCTTCTGTAGTAGGAACCTTTCTTGTTTGATACAGTTCCGCACTGTCGCCTGATAAACAAAGTAAGAGCCTACGGAATATCAGACCAGCTGTGTGGCTGGATTGAAGAGTTTTTAGCAAACAGAACACAGCATGTTGTTATCAATGGAGAGACGTCTACAGACATTAAAGTAACCTCTGGCATGCCACAGGGGAGTGTTATGGGACCATTGCTTTTCACAATATATATAAATGACCTAGTAGATAGTGTCAGAAGTTCCATGCGGCTTTTCGCGGATGATGCTGTAGTATACAGAGAAGTTGCAACATTAGAAAATTGTAGCGAAATGCAGGAGGATCTGCAGCGGATAGGCACTTGGTGCAGGGAGTGGCAACTGACCCTTAACATAGACAAATGTAATGTATTGCGAATACATAGAAAGAAGGATCCTTTATTGTATGATTATATGATAGCAGAACAAACACTGGTAGCAGTTACTTCTGTAAAATATCTGGGAGTATGCGTGCGGAATGATTTGAAGTGGAATGATCATATAAAATTAATTGTTGGTAAGGCGGGTACCAGGTTGAGATTCATTGGGAGAGTGCTTAGAAAATGTAGTCCATCAACAAAGGAGGTGGCTTACAAAACACTCGTTCGACCTATACTTGAGTATTGCTCATCAGTGTGGGATCCGTACCAGATCGGGTTGACGGAGGAGATAGAGAAGATCCAAAGAAGAGCGGCGCGTTTCGTCACAGGGTTATTTGGTAACCGTGATAGCGTTACGGAGATGTTTAGCAAACTCAAGTGGCAGACTCTGCAAGAGAGGCGCTCTGCATCGCGGTGTAGCTTGCTCACCAGGTTTCGAGAGGGTGCGTTTCTGGATGAGGTATCAAATATATTGCTTCCCCCTACTTATACCTCCCGAGGAGATCACGAATGTAAAATTAGAGAGATTAGAGCGCGCATGGAGGCTTTCAGACAGTCATTCTTCCCGTGAACCATACGCGACTGGAACAGAAACGGGAGGTAATGACAGTGGCACATAAAGTGTCCTCCGCCACACACCGTTGGGTGGCTTGCGGAGTATAAATGTAGATGTAGATGTAGATGTTGCATCATCATCATCATAATATCTCATGTATTCCTTTTCTAGTTTTGTGGATGGCGTTATTGATCCACAACACAACAGCTTCACTTCGACCTTATGCCCAGTGTAGTGTAGCAGCTTGACGTGGCATTGAATCAACAAGTCATTAGAAGTCCTCTTCAGAAATATCAAGCCATGCTGCCTCTATAGCTATCCATAATTGCGGACATATTGCTGGTGCAGGATTTCCCGATTATGTCTCATAAATGTTTGATGGTGGCCAAATCATTTGCTTGAACTGTCCAGAATGTTTTTCAAACCAATCGTGAACAATTGGGGCCCCTGTTCCCCCCTTCAGGTCCGGCAGTAAGAATAGGCTCGAGGTTTTTCTGCCTGTCATAAGAGGTGACTAAAAGGAGTTTCACAGGTTTCTGCCTTCATGTGATGGTCCCCTATTGGGTTTGACCTTCATTCTTCAAAATTTTCGCAAAGAGCGAGCCAATTGGGGAAGAACACCTTACATGGTGCATCGTGTCCATCGTGCCTTGAGATCTTTAGCCCGCTTTCCATCGCCACATTTCAGTCCCGCTCATTCTCCATCTCTTGGGCTAGGACACCTTTTCTGGGTGCGTTTTCCACCATGCAATGTCGGTTTCTGCATTAATGATTACCATGGACTTCTTTGCACCTGATATCCAGCACGGTAGCCAGTCCATTGTGGTGGGGCCGCCATGTACCCTGTTGGTTGTAGCCCCCTGACCACATAGGGATCTCTCTGCTGATGCTTGTGCTGTTAACTCCCCACATATGCCAAGGGGTAGATGCCCATCCCCCTGGGGCATCAAGACTCCCAGCAATGACCATCTTGCCAGGTGGCCTTTGCTGTGGCTGGGTGGCACCTGTGGGGAGGGCCCCTGGTCGGAGTGGGTAGCATCGGGGCAGATGACACGCGATGAAGCATAGTCCATCATCTCTTGCTGGTGGTGAAACACCAGCATTCTCTAAGCGTTCACGAGCTCAATTCATCACACAGGAGTATGACCCCAAATCGTTCCCCTCCCTGAGCATGCCATGGGAGAAATATCAGGCTAAGGATGGTAGCGTATTTTATTCACTCCAGAACCTTGTATGTTCGAGAGCTGATGGGGAATCTTTCATTCCATGGAGCCTCAGTTTTTTGTGGAGCATTTGGAGGACAAGTTTGGGGAGGTGGAGGGCTAGTCCAAAATGCGCTCTGGGTCAGTCTTGATAAAAACAGCATCCTCTGCCCAGTCACGGACGTTACACGCTTGCTTGTGACAAGCTGGGGGATGTTTCTGCGACCATCACGCCCCATAAGAGCTTAAATATGCTCCAGGGTATCGTATTTCACAGGGACCTTCTTTTGCAGTCCGATGATGAGCTGCTCGCCAGTTTAGAGCGGCGAGGTGTACATTTTGTCCCGCGTGTCCACTATGGTCCGAGGGATAATCAGGTTGTCATCAGTGCCTTCATCTTGGCCTTTGTGGGTGATACATTGCCTGAGAAGGTCGAGGTGATGGTCTACCGCTGTGATGTAAAGCCCTATATCCCTCCACCGATGCAGTGCTCTAAGTGCTGGAAGTTCGGCCATATGTCATCCTGCTATACTTCCAGCGTCACATGTTGAGATTGCAGACGCCCAACACATCCCAATAATCTATGTGTCCCGCCTCCTATCTGTGTCAACTGCAGAGAGCACCATTCGCCTTGCTATCCAGACTGCAGGATTCTCCAGAAAGAAAGGAAAATCGTGGAGCACAAGGCCCTGGACCGACTGACCTACACTGAGGCTAAGAGAAAATTTGAATGCCTACATCCTGTATGTATGACATCGTCTTTTGCCACTGCTGCAACAGTTCTGGCACTGTCAGCTCCGTCAACCCGTCACACTTCAGAGCCGGAAGACTACACCTACCTCCTTGACAATGGGTGGAACTTCCGTCGCTGTTACTCCTGCACCACCTACTTTGGGAGCAACACACCCCACCCCCCCCCAACCATTGGGGACGTTCATCCCTACTTCTAAAATGGAGAAGCATAAGTCTTCTTCAGCTTCTCTCGCTAAGAAGGGGTTCCTTCGGTCACTCCCTTCCCATGTTTCTGCTGGTGGGAAAGATGACACCCACCAGTGGCTGAAGAGCTCAAAAGCAGCTGGCCGTAGAGCTTCATGCTCATTCTCACTGAGCCAGTTAAGTCCTCCCAGCCAGGGAAACCCAAGGAGCACTGAGAGAAATCAAAAAAGAAAACCCCTAAGACCAAGGAAATTGTGGTGGCATCCACACCACTGCTACCTACAAGCTCTACTTCTGAGGATGTGGTGGAGATTCTGGCGTCTGCTGAGGACCTGGATCTCACCAGACCCTCAGACACAATGGATATAGACTGCTTAGGCAAAAAGTCAGTGGCAGCAGGTGACCCTGAGGTGTAAACTGCCTTCCCAGTCTCATGATGATGTCATCCTCCATTGGAATTGCGGAAGTTTTTCCACCGCCTGGCTGAACTACAGCAACTTTTCAACTTTACACCTGCTATCTGCATTGCCCTCCGGGAAACCTGGTTCCCACCAATGCGGACTCCTGCCCTCTGTGGCTATAAGGGATATTACAGGAACATTAGCGACTATAATTGAGTGTCAGGTGGAGTTTGCTTGTATGTCCTAAACTCAGTCTGTAGAGACACTGTGCCTATTAAAACCCCTCTTGAAGCTGTGGCTGTCAGAATAAGGACGACGCAGAAAATAACAGTCTGCAATGTTTATCTTCTTCCAGATGGTGCAGTAGCCCTGAATGTATTAGCTGCACTGATTGATTAACTCCCTAAACCTTTCTTATTTTTGGGAGATTTTAATGCCCATAACCCTATGTGGGGTGGCACTGTGCTTACTGGTGGAGGCAGAGATGCCAAAACTTAACTGTCTCAGTTTGATCTCTGCCTCTTATATACTGGGGCCACCACACATTTCAGTGTGGCTCATGGTAATTACTTGACCATTGTTTTATCAATTTGCAGCTCAGGACTTCTCCCATCTATCCACTGGAGAGCACATGACGACTTGTGTGGTAGTGACCACTTCCCCATCTTCCTGTCACTGTCAACGGTGTCAGGCCCACGGACGCCTGCCCATATGGGCTTTAAACAAGGCAGACTGAGAAACTTTCACCTCTGCTGTCACCATTGAATCTCCTCCACATGGTAACATCAATGTGATGGTTGAGCAGGTGACTACAACAATTGTTTCTGCGGCAGAAAACGTGATCCCTTGCTCTTTAGGGTGCGCCCGGTGTAAGGCAGTCCCTTGGTGGTTGCCGGAATTCGCTGAAGCAATTAAGGAGCATCAGCGTGCTCTACAACGGCGTAAGTGGCACACTTCCCTGGAGCACCTCATAGTGTTTAGATGGCACCCTGCCCGCATTCACCAAATTATCAGACGATGGAAGCCGGAGTGTTGGGAGTGATATATCTCAACCCTTTGGTGCCATACATCACCTTCCCAAGTCTGGAGAACACTCAAACTTGTTTTCGGGTACCAGTCCCTAACAGGTGTTCCCAGTGTTAACATAAATGGCATGTTATCTACCTCACAAACGTGATTGCCGAGTACTTTGCCCAAGCCTCTGCGTCAGGGAATTACCCCCCAGCCTTTCGCACTCTCAAACAGTGGCTGGAAGGGAAAATCCTCTCATTCACTACATGCCACAGTGAATTCTATAATGCCCCATTTGTAGAGTGGGAGCTCCTCAGTGCCCATGCACATTGCCCCGACACAGCTCCAGGGCCTGATTGGATCCACAGCCAGATGATTAAACATCTATCATCTGACTACAAGTACATATCCTTGTCATCTTCAACCGGATCTGGTACGATGGCGTCTTTCCATTGCAATGGCGGGAGAACGCTTTCATTCTGGTGCTCAAACCTTGTTAAAAACCCACTTGATGTGGATAGCTATCGGTCCATCAGCATTCTTTGTAAGCTGCTGGAACGTATGGTGAGTTGGCGGTTGGTTTAGGTCCTGGAGTCATGTGGCCTACTGGCTCCATGTCAGGGTGGTTTCCGCCAGGGTCGCTCTACCACTAATAATCTTGTGCCCCTCAAGTCTGCCATCCGAACAGCCTTTTTCAGACGCAGACACCTGGTTGCCATCTTTTTTGTCTTATGTAAAGCATACAACACGACCTGGCAACATCATAACCTTGCCACATTGTATGTGGGGTCTCCAGCGCCCGCTGCTGATTTTTATCCAAAACTTCCTGTCGCTCCATACTTTCAATGTCCAAGTTGGTGTCTCCCATAGTTCCATCCATATCGAGAAGAATGGAGTCCCGCAGGGCTCTGTATTGAGTCTCTCTCTATTTTTATTAGCCATTAACTGTCTAGCAGCAGCTGTCGGGCCCTCCGTCTCACCTTCTCTGTATGCAGACAACTTCTGCATTTCGTACGGCTGCTCCAGTACTGGTGTTGCTGAGTGGCGCCTACAGGGAGCCATCCGCGAGGCGTAGTCATGGGCTCTAGCCCATGGCTTCCAGTTTTCCGCCGTGAAGACGTGTCATGCATTTCTGTCGGCGTCGTACCATTCATCCAGAATCAGCACTTTACCTTAATGACGATCCACTCACTGTAATGGAGACGTATCACTGCTTAGGTCTGGTTTTCGACGCTAGTTTAACTTGGCTTCCTCATCTTCGTCAGCTTAAATGGAAGTGTTGGCAGTACTTCAGTTCCCTCTGCTGCCTGAGCAACACCAACTGGGGTGCAGATTGATCCATGCTGCTGCTGCTGCTGCTGCTGCTCTACGGAGCCCTTCTTTAATCCCACCTTGAGTATGGGAGTGTTATTTATGGTTCAGCGTTGCGTTTGCTTGACCCTATGCACCATCGCAGAGTTCGACTAACGACAGGAGATTTTAGGACGAGTCCGGTGACAAGCATACTGGTGGAGCTGAGTCCCTCCATTGAAGATCAGACGTGCACAACTGCTCGCCAGTTACATTGCACACATTCATAGCTCTCCTGAACATCCTAATTACCATCTTCATTTCCCAACCAAGGCAGTTCACCGCCTCCCGCATAGGTGGCCCAGGTCAGGGCTAATGATTGCGGTTTGCATGCAATTGTTTCTGTCTGAACGGGAGTCCTTACCTGTGCCATCTCTCCTAGACGTCCATTCACGTACTCCTCTGTGGTGTAGCTGTAGGCTGAAGCATCGCCTGGCCCTACTCCGTTAACCCTGCGGGTCTCCGCTGTCACTTCCTCTCGATTCTTGAAGTGTTCTGGGGCTCTGAGGTGGTTTACACCGACAGCTCGATGGCTGATGGTAATGTTGGTTTGTCCACAGAGGCCATATTGAATAGCATTCCTTGCCCGATGGCTGCAGTGTTTTCACTGCCGAACTGGTGGCTCTGTCTCGTGCTCTTGAGCACATCCATTCATGCCCCGGGGAATCGTTTCTTCTGTGTACTGACTCCTTGAGCAGTCTACAAGCTATCAACCAGTGCTACCCTCGCCATCCTTTGGTGGCATCCATCCAGGTGTCCATCTATGCCCTGGACTGGTCCCGTCGTTAAGTGGTGTTTGTGTGGACCCCAGGACATGTTGGCATCCTAGGCAACGAACTAGCCGACAGGCTGGCCAAACAGGCTACACGGAACCCGCTTCTGGAGATGGGCATATCTGAACCTGACCTGTGTTCTGATTTACCCCACAGGGTTTTACAGTTTTAGAAGACGAAATTGCATAACAGTACCCAAAATAAACTGTGTGTCATTAACGAGACTACGAATGTGTGGAAGTCTTCCATGCGGGCTTCTCACATGGAATCAGTTGCCCTCTGCTGGCTCCACATTGGCCATGCTTGGGTGACCCACAGTTACCTCCTGCACCGTGAACACCCACCTCATTGTCGGTGTGGTGCCTGGTTGACAGTGGCCCATATTCTGGGGCACTGTCCCACTTTGACAGCCCAGCGACAAAATCTTGGGTTACCGGACTTGTTGCTGCTCATTTTATCCGACAACGCCTCATTAGCTGATTTAGTTTTACGTTTTATTTGTGAGGGTGGGTTTTATCATTTAATCTAAGTTTTAGCACGTGTCCTTTGTCCCTCTGTGTCCTCCACCCTAGTGCTTTTAGGGTGGAGGTTTTAATGTGTTGCAGAGTGGCTGGCTTTTCCTTTTTATTCTCGTGGTTGGCCAGCCACTATAAACTGCTTTCTTGTTTTACTCCCTTCTGTTTCTAGCATCTCTCTGTTGTTAACTTTTCCTTTTAGTGTTCATTGCCTTTGCTTCGTTCTTGTGCTTTTTCCTTTCTTTCCATTTTGTGCTATATGTCTTGTCTGTTTTATTCTCATACTTGTGGCAGTGTTTTATTAGGAACAAGGGACCAGTGATCTCGTAGTTTGGTCCCTTCTCCCCTCTTTTAAACCAACGAACCAACCAACCAATTGGGGCCCTGTGACAACGTACATTTTCATCTATAAAAATGTCATCATTGTTTGTGAACATGAAGGTCATGAATGGCTGCAAATGGTATCCAAGTAGCCAAATATAACCATTTCCAGTCAATGATCGGTTCAGTTGGACCAGAGGACCCATTCTGTTCCAAGTAAACACAACCCACACCATTATGGAGCCACCACCAGCTTACATTGTGCCTTGTTGACAACTTGGGTCCATGGCTTCATGGGATCTGAACCACATTTGAACCCAGTCATAAGCTCTTACCAACGGAAATCAGGACTCGTCTAACAAGGCCATGGTTTTGCAGTCACCTAGGCCCCAGTTGTTACGGTCAAGAGCCCAGGAGAGACTCTGTAGGTGGTGTGCTGCTAGCAAACCCACTTGCATTGGTTGTCTGCTGTCATAGCCCATTCACATCAAATTTCGCCAAACTGTCCTGACGGATAGGTTTGTTGTATGTCCCAGATTGATTTCTGTGGTTATTTTACAGTTTTCCTTATCTGTTAGCACTGGCAACTCTACGCAAATGCCACTGCTCTTGGTCATTAATTGAAGGCCATCAGCCACTGCGTTCTGCGGGTGAGAGGTAATGCTGGAAATTTGGTATTCTTGGCACACTTTTGACTCAGTGCATCCCAGAAAAATGAATTCCCTTGAGATTTTCAAAATAGAATATCCCACACGTCTAGGTCCAAACTACCATTCCATGTTCAGAGTTTGTTAATTCCCATCATGTGGCCATAATCACATTGGAAACTATTTGATATGAATCGCCCAAGTACAAATGACAGCTCCACCAATGCATTGCCCTTTTACACCTTGTGTACACGATACTACTGCCATCGTTGTATGCGCATATCGCTACTCCTGACTTTTATCACTTCAGTGTAAATCTGTTTCCCTGGATTCTCGTGTTGCCTCACTGCCCCCCCCCCCCCCCCCTTGTTAGGGTTCTGTCCTTTCATGTAGGTACGTCATTTCCTCGTAAGACATATTGCCTGAAAAGCAGCCAAACCTGGCATATTCTAAGCGTAGTATCAGTGTAGTCTCATTCCTGACTATTTTCTTTGACCTCATTGTCCTTTCAGTCTCTCACTGCCTTCCTATTTCCCCACCTTATCATTACTTTTCCCCCTTCAGATAATAATTATCCCCACCCTTTGAGATTTATCTTAGATTTGACTTCAGAGTTCACATAATTAATTTGAAATGGAAGGTATTTATATTAAATATATACATCAGCAACCTTTGCTGAGGATTTAATTGCAGGCAGTTACTAGTTTAAAGTAAAATTAACACTTTTTCTGCAGTGCCAAAATGCTTGTCTGCTGGAATCATCTCCCAAGTCTTCCCACTTCATGATCTTCCATCACTCCAGAAGCTACAGAAGTCATGGGTTCGTGACTTCTTTCGCAAGCAACCTTTGGGTAAGACAAATTTTGTGTCTTGTATTCTATGTCTGATTTATTCTTCTTTGCACATTATTTGAAAACTAGCAAGATTTGTGAGTTTAAATAAGCATTACTTCATGATAGGTGACTCATTAAAGTTAGTTTAGAACTATGAAAGTTGTATTTTCTGTTGAATGCAAAATTAATTTATCTTATTGTCATCTAGGATGTAGACAGTTGTCCTATTATTACTGTTATGATAGTGGTAGAATTAACTTCCAAATAATTCATAGCAGTTCATTTGACCAGTAGATGTTACTTTGATATGTTGTTCTCTTGTATAAATGTTCCGTACACGATTGTTTGACATTTAAATGTTTTAGAGAAGTTGAAACATTGATTGCATGGATGAGTTGAATTGGGCTGCACAGCTTGTGCAGTTTCCTGTTAATGTTAACAGAAGAATCAAAATGACAGTTATGACAGTAAGTTTGTTAGATTGTATCAAATTAATCCATCTTTTATAATAGTAAGGGGAAACAACACTTTGAGTTGCAAAATTAGAAGGAGCAGGAGTAACAGTTTTCAAACAGGCTTATGTATTGGGCATAAACTCTAAGCTATCTGTGACATGGACAACCAAAGATCCATGTCTACATAGCAATAGACTGAAACTGAGCACTAAAATATGTCATACCTTTTTTAAATTAGAGCAAGCATTCACTTTTATCATTATGTTCATTAGTTCAAATACTGTAAGCTGTAAATGCTGAATAACAATTCCACATTCACATCTAGTCACTGCTGATTTCAGTAATGTTGTAAATAGTTATAATCTCTGGCATAAAGTATAGGGAAACAGTACAAAAGGAGGAAAGTATTTAGCTGGGAGAAATATTTTGTGTGCCCACTCTCTCCTAAATCACTGGAATTCAGGAGACGTGTTGGCTTACTCCACTGCTTCTATACCACTTTTACACCTTTTCCTTGCATTTTTTACTTCTATTCTAAGTGCTCAGTATTCATTATCTTTTAATATTTCAAATTTCTAACACAATCACTCCAACATTTACAGTGGTAGTGCTTTTCTTGTGTATTTACTGATTGCTAACAAACTTTTCAGCATATTGTGCCCAGTATACTCTGTTCAGTTACTACTGGCCTAACACACTAGCAGGCAAAGGTCCCGAGTTCTAATCTTGATCCGGCACACAGTTTTAATCTGCTAATAAGTTTCATATCAGCGCACACTCCACTGTAGAGTGAAAATCTTATTCTAGCAGGTTTATCTTGTTTGCTGCAGGAAACATAACAGCTTCATCATTGTTGGTTTACATGTGATATTTTTTAATGCTATGATTTTCGACAAAACAGCCAATTGGATTATTTACCAGATGTCATTAGTCTTCTTCACTATACAGCAGTTATTGCATCTTGCTGATGTTTTTCAGTTAGATAGTATTGCACAGTGCTTTGTTCTCTTTGAGAAAAACACTGTTAAATTATTGTTTCCTGCTATAGTGCCTGTATTATTGATTCTATCATCATCTATGTGTTTCACAGTTTTCTAATAGCTGTCAATGTCTGTTCTTCAGACTGCAGAAAGATAAGATATTTTATCTCTCTGTTGGCATTTCAACAAGTGTAGTGGGAACTTCAGAAAATAAGATGAAAGAGTATGTTTCAGAATACAGGAATAAAGCAGAACAGCTTTTTTAGTGGGACAAATGAGTCAGTTGCTAACATGAAATTGTATGTATAACAAGACCAAAATAACAACAGACTTGTGTTCTACCACGTGGACAAAAGATAAATGCAGATAGAAAATTTAGGTTGTTAACAAGAATACATAACACACAATTTCATAAAACAGAACAAAATTATCGGTTGTTTAAGGACACTGCAATAAGTACTTGTCACTGTGACCATGGCACAGTGGTTAAAAAGGCTCATATTCAGGAGAGGTGAGTTTTCGAATTCCCACCATATTATCCACACTTCATGCATCTCAAAAATCACTTAAAGTAAATGAGACAGATTTCCTTTAAAGAGATCGTGATCGATTATCTGCACAGTCTTTCTCCATCAGTCATCAGTTGCTAACCAAAGGGCTCAATGAATATATCCTAGCTAAAGAAAATCAGCTGTACAATATAAGCAAGCATTGTGTACCAAATGCAGAATTATGATTAACACTTCTGAATTTCTGATAGAGCAATCAAAACCATACTGCATTGATATAAGAAATAAAATGTTTTGGCCTCTGCCTCTCCTACACTGATGAATCCAAAAGGGAAGCTGAAAGTCAAAAGGGAATATATACTAATAGTAAGATGCCACAGATATCAAATTGTGTGATTAAGAACAAAAGAAGAGCATGGGAAATTGCTTCACTATAATAAAATCTGTATGGAGTGAACTATGAAGGAAGTGTTGCAAAACCAACATAGAAAATAAAAGTGATAATATCAGTGTGTTTGCTGATTTCAGTCCACTAATTGGTTATTATAATTTATTTGTTCTAGGTATGATTTTAGCATGCGATCTGTAAAAAGAGGTCGTAGAAAGAAAATCATAGTTCTCTCTAAGACCAGGCAAAGATAAAAATTTGCTTCTGTTAAGAAATCGAGAAACTCGCAACATGAAACTTGTTGGGGTGTTATTCTTTAAATTGAATCTAAACAGTGCAACAAAGATGTGTGTCATTGTGTGAATGCGAAAATTTGTCGTGCAATAATGATAAATTGTCCCCAAAACATAAAAAGACTTGATGTCATCAGTTTTCGCCACCTGATCTCTCTCTTTGTTGTTGTCAGAAAAATTGGAAAGATACCTGAATGATCATTACATAAACAGTTGCATTCACAGAGGTTTTTAGTTTCAGTGGAGCATGCCAATATAATGGGGAAATGCACTTATCAGTTGTGTAATATTTTGTTTGTTGAATGAAACAAGGGAAAAGAGGGTGTTAATTTGAAGCCAAAGGTAAGAAAATAAAATGTGGCAACCTGTTTTGAAAAGTGAGATGAAGCTGAGCAAGGAGAGATAAAATGATACAAAAATGGAATATATTCAGTTGTATACTTGTAGATCTTGTGAATGTAAGCAGCATTGTGATGAAGGATTCACTGCTTGGTCGCTAAGAGGCAACCGATTTAAAACATTGAAAAAAGTAAGTGATTGATTCAATATGTATTAGTCATTATTTCAACTTCTACATTAAGAATCATCCCTCAAAATTATTTGTCCCATTCTCTGTGGCAGCCGGTTGTAATGTGCCAAGGAGTTACAGCAAACTGTAAATAGCGCACTAAAGTTATGCCATTGCTCTTCAAATTCAAGTCAGAAATCACACTAAAATAACGCCATTTCTTTTTGAATGTGAGCCAGAATTACACCATTTCTCTCTGAATGCATGCTGGCAGGCAAATAAAATGAACAAAAACATGTTTTGTAGCTCTCTCTCTCTCTCTCCATGGTAACTAGAAACCAGTGTCAAGTGCTGAAATGTAGGTCAGCCGTGCTGCAATCAACTTAGAGAAGGGACACAGCTATCAGTTTTCAGTTGTGCATGCTGTGATGTCACATCATCCCTTCTGACAGTACGAGAGCTACATTGCTCACAGCACCAATCAGTATTTTTCTTTGAAATTGTGTATGACTTATTGTGCAAGCATAGAGTATAAGGGATGTTTGAGGGACGCCTGTAGTAATAGCTCCATGGACAAAGGTTAGCTGCACTGACTGGTAATTTGTTGATCTGGGGTCGATTCCTTGTGCTACCAACATTTTATTTTCTTGCAGTGTTAAACAATTAATTATAAAATTTAAAGAGATTTTAACAGTTCAGTGTATGTACATAAGATTAAAACATTAACTGCCACGATCCCCATTTGGGGACCGGATGGTGTTTTTCCCCATCAGTTGGCAGCAGTGTCTTTGATTTAATGCTGAATAGCTTATAATATTTGACAACAGTCTAACTGAAGTGAGTGACAGAGCAGAATAAAAATATTGCGTTTGGTTTCTTGTATAAAGTTGAATAAACCACAAATCGGATGGTAAGTCGTGTACACAAATATCATAATTTTCAACTGTGTTATTTTTGCATTATTTTTATTATTTCATCAAATGATGTGATCATATTGTAAATTAGTAGGTTACAGTAGCTTACAAATGTTTCTATGTTCATTTATTATTAGTAAAGTTTGTTTTATTACATGTTTTAAAGTGATACCCATTTGGGGATTGTGGCTGATACGAAGTACTTTCATACAATCACAATCATTGTATCTTATATTTTTCATTTATTTTTAGATATGGGAACCAGAAAGTTCCTCACACTAGCCGAAGTAGAAGATATGATAAATGATCCTAACTTTCTCACCAAGGATAATGATGGTGTGATAGGTATTGTAGAACTTCCCCCTGACAATTTGGATCATGTTTCCGATGCTGAAGAATTCGATGACGGCATTTTGGAACACACTTATCCTAACGATGTTCCTGGTAGGCAATTGCAGTTGCCAATACTGATACAGAACCTCTGGCCAAAAATGATCCTAGTACTTCATGGCCCAAATGGTCAAAGAAGTTCGACTTAAAAATGGTTAAAATAGTTTCCAATTAGCAAAAAGTTCAGCCTGATTACGAAAAGACATTTGGGCATAATGATGATAAAAACAAGAGCTGTGGAACAAGTAACTGCTTTCAAAGGAAAATCAGTGATCGAAATTTTCAAAATTCTGTTAGGCCAAGAAATAATGAATGTCACTGTCAAAGAAAGTGTCGCATACTCTGCACAGAATAACAGGCATGGATTTACGTATTTGGTAGGCTGTCTTCGAAAATTTGTAGGCTTTTAATGCCATACAGGTTACCATTCTTTGCCTCAGGAGCAAATGTATTGGTGCGAAGATGAAGACTTCGACATTAGAAGTGTCAGAAAATGTTTCTCCATATACAGGTATTTAGAAATAAAGAAAAATTTGCACTTCAGTGACAATTCTAAACTGACAGATAATAATTTGGCAATTGCAGATTGCAAGATATGCCCCCTCATTGACAAAATGAATCAAAATTATATGAAGTTTGGTGTGTTTTTCAACAAATATAAGCATTGATGAGCAGATGGTCAGATATTACGGGCATCGTTATTTCAAACAATTTATTTGGCTTAAACCCATACAGTTTGGATTCAAACAGTGGACAGTGTGTTATGCAGAAATGGGATACTGCTTTCATACAGAATTGTACACTGGGAAAAGGAATGATGACAGTGAGGTGCAAGGTTTGGGTGAATCAGATATAATGAGCAAAATATCTATGGTGAACAATCCCTATAACCACATTTTCTTTTTTGGTAATTATTTCACTAGTTTTGATCTAATGAAAACCTTAACAGACCAAAATGTAGCAGCAACAGGGACAGTTTGATCAAACCATATAAATAAATGCTCTCTCAAGTCAGATAATGAATTCAGAGAGGAACCTTGTGGAGCTGTGGATTACAAATTTGATGTCAAAAACAAAATATTCTGTGCTGTATGGAAAGAGAATAAATGTGTATGAGTCTTGTCAAACCATCAAGGAATATATCCAGAGAAGAAAGTAAGTAGATGGTCCAGATTGGAGAAAAAAAGATATGCAAGTACCCCAGTCTCTCTGTATACATCTCTACAATAAACTCATGGGTGGAGTGGACAAACTTGACTGGTATATAAATAAAAATAGAATAAAAATACGTGGAAAGAAATGGTACTTCCCATTTTCACAAACATAATTGATACTGGAGTAGTGAATGCTTATGTATTGTACTGTCATGCTAACAGCAATATACCCCTTTTAGAGTTAGGAGGCAAATAACTAGAGGCTACATACAAACACAGTCTATTTCTAATCCTAAAAGTCTTGGTAGACCATCACTGCAGAAAAAGACCCAGAAACAGTGAGAAAAAAATCCATTGGGACATTACCTGGAAAGAACCAGCAAGGGAAAACAAAGAAAATTTGTGATATGCAAGAGGGACGTAAAAAAAAAACCAATGTAGAAAATGTAATGTAGGGTTACATATGGAATGTATGGAACAGTGGCATCAATAAGTTTTTTACTTACACAAATGTAAAACATGAGTTCATACGAAATGTAATTTAATTTATGTCCAAATAATCAACAATAAACAAAACTGTAAAATATTATTGCAAATAAAATTTGTTTCCAATTATTCCTTTTTTTTCATGTCATCTGCCACGATCCCCATTTGGGGCTTTCTGAAAAAAACTGCTCTACTTTTGAGAAACGTATTCTGTAGATAAAAGTGGTATGTCAGGTTTAAATGTCTTACACAAATAAACAGAATTTCTCAGTAATTTTTTTTTTAAATTATCAGTTAATGGGTTAATATATTCAGTTTAGTTAAATTACTATCCTTGTAAGTCAAAAGGCTATAGGTGATCATAAAAAAGTGAGTATATGAGCAGATTTAGTATAAAAGGTTGTTTTTTGAGCAGCTACCACAGCAGTGAATTTACTAAAAGAAGGTGGCATTTTCCATTTTTGCTGTATTAATTTTATTTGTTCATGACTAGTTTGACTTCTAGGCTATTCTCAATTGATGTGTTTCTACAATAGAAAACTATACCTTACATAATGAAATGTCAGTGTCTTTAAATTTGTTTTCTATTTGTTTTGGTTCACAAATGTTGTCTTGCTGGTTTGACAGCTTGCAAATTGCAAAGGTTTTTAAAGTTACCAATGTAAATATCAAGCTGTCAAACCAACAAGACAGCATTTCCAAACCAAAAAAAAAAACTCAAATTTAATTATGCTGACATTTCATTATGTAAGCATATTTTTCTATTGCAGAACCACAAAATAACCTGAGAATGGCCTGGAAGGCAGGAATTATCGGTGAACAAATAAAATTACACAACAAAAATGGAAAATGCCACCAGCTTTCAATATGAAAGTGTTTTCTGTAGATGGTCTGCTGAAAAGCCCTTTTTCCAGTAGATCCTAGGAGGAGAAAGTGATATTTAAAGAGTTACATAGATCTTCTCTATACGTATATCTAACAGGAGGACATGGAATGAAGCATACCAGTGTGTCTCAAACTACGTGAAAAAGGAAAGGTAAAATGCTCTCTAAAGATTTACTCATAGAGTATAAGGAAATATCAAGTGATAGATCTCGTAATGGCATGGTAGCCATGTGGTTAATATCAGACTCGCAAGTCAACAGCTGGGGATTCGTTTCCCCCAAGTTCCATCATTTTTTCTTTCATTTTATATTATTCCTCATAATTTTAAATGATTAGGTATATAATTTTAATATATTTAAACAGCTCAATTTATGCACACAAAATTTACGCAATCAATTTAGTTAAGATTACTATTCTTACAAATGAAAAGGCTGTAGGCCACCACATTGTAGCAGACTGATAAAATTTTGCACAAGCCGCCTCTGCCCATTTTCATCTTTTCTTTACCATCAATAAAAATGTGTAGAATACTTTACAATGGAAAAAAAGTGTTGTTGTTGATTGGTACTGACTTCTGAGTCTTATCCAATATAATGGGTGAAAAGGCATATCTCTGGGTAGCTTAATAATTCCTTTTCTTTGCACAATATTTCTACAGCTGACCAAATTATGTTTAATATTAATAAGAACTACAACAGCTGTATTAAAAATATTTATTATGACACAACCAGTTGCATCATCAGGGGCACTGCAAACAGTCTTTACAACAATTTGTCAGAGAATTATGCTGATATCATGACTCACGAAGACTAATGTAATGTTTGAAGGCTCAATTTGGAACATAAAACACACACACACACACACACACACACACACACTCTCTACTGATCACCTGGCAGACGCACGATGAGCAGATATCTTTGTAAAGTGCTGTAGCATACTCGTAGCTGGATTCCAAGTAGAGCATAACATTGTGACACCTAGCCACTATTTATTTATACCAGTACACAGTACACTGGGTGTAAATTTTTTTGTCAGTTGGCATGATAACAATCTTAACAAATGTTGTTTTATGGTTACACTTGTTTTATGATGGCACTCCTCAGAGACAGCTCATTGCCTAACGTGGTTCACTTGGGCATGTTTATGATATCTATTACAAACTTACTCCCTTCCCTCGACTATGCTAATTGCCTATCAGATGTATGGTAACATGCTACATTGGCATGGAATGCAGTAGACACATTTATCGAGGGCAAATATTGTCCTTGACATTACAAAATATATGCTTTATATTTGTTGATGGGAGTGAAATACATTGAGTACTTTCATAGCAGTTTACAGATTTGTTCATAGCTTGGGCCAATATGAGGTAACTATGAGATTTTCTTTTTCTTTATTGACCTTGGTCTCTTCCACAACTGTTTGTGATTTTGGCTACAATGTTCACTTGATGTGCTAATCTGAGCACTGATTCCTTTGAAGAACTCTCTGCTGATTTCTGAAATTCTTCAGCAAAGATCTATATAGTTGACATTCTGTGAACTTGTGTGGTCCAAAGTATTCAGTACAACCTCTCTTTGGGGAGCTGAAGCTCTATATGCAGTTGTTCGAAAATTATTTTGGTTGATTTTTTAGCTCAGCTGTAGTGAATACAATATTGGAGATCTGTTTGCTTATCAACAAGGTAGTTCTTGTTCACATTTTCACCAAAAATATTTATCTTTATAAACCAATCTCTTTGGAACAAATAATTGAAATTCTGTCATCTCATGACAGGGTGTTAAACCCTAATCTTCCTTCCCTTAATCATAAAGTCTGTAGATATACTGCTTTAGTGGATCCTAGAAGAGTTCAGCATCAGTCATTTGATGAGATTCATTAACATGACTAACCTGCTGTAACTACATACTGTGAAAGCTAGAAGAGCGTTAACTGTGCTCGTAACATCTTTGTTACACTCCATATCTCCACTCCCTGCCTCACACCCCCCACTCCACCCCTTCAGATAAGACATTTATGACAATATCATTAAGACTCTAAGGCCACAGGTCTCATATGTTTCTCTTGTTGTAGATGATATCTGCAATTACTTTGGAGTAAAGATCACAATGTACTTTGCATGGCTGGGTCACTACACCACAGCCCTCATTGTGCCTGCAGTGGTGGGGTTAATTTTCTGGGTAACGTATCTCTATTATGATGCCTGTGGTATGTAGCTGCCTGTACCCCTTGTAGTGTGCTTTGTGTGTAGAAGCATGAAACATAAGTAATGTCCACTGAGGTTCATGTATCTAATAACTCATTACAGTTTGCCTGAAAGTGGTCATGTATTGCTGCAAAGTGCACATTACAGTAGTGATCTTTGCTTTGATTGTCTATTTTCACATACATTTTTAGTGTGACTTCTTTTTGTATTGTTTGTTATAATTCTGATTATTTTATCTAAACTTGATGTGAATCGAGATTTGTGCTGTGAGTATTGCTTGTACACTCTCCGAAAACAGTGATGTCAAACACCCTTAACTGAAAATATTTGACAGTACTGCGTCTGAATTGCTGAAATTTGTTATAATTGCATCTACTTTATTCGAGTGGTTTGTTTCTTGTTGTGGAGTGCAGGCAAGTCTACAAACATTGGCCAATTATCAATAGTTAAACAGCAACTAATATATTACAGTTCAGAAATTGGCAATAATTGTATTAACTAGACCTAGAATCAGCCATGGAAAACTATAATGATATATCACCATAAGACTCAGTGAGGGGATATAGTAAATAAGACACTGGACTTTCATTCTAGAGAAGCAGGGTTCAAATACCCCCATACCACCCAAATTTAGGTTTTGACTGTTTTCTTAAACTGTTTGAGATGAATGCTGGAATGGTTCTTTTGAAAATGATATTGCTAATTTTATCTCATCTTGCTCTACCATACTTGGACTCCACCTGACCTTGTTATTGACCCTAATATTCCTTTCTTTCTTCCTTACGTAGTATAAAATTCTGTATTTTTTATTTATAAAAACAATGAAAGCAGTTCACTGTAACAGCTATTCTTAACATAATGAGCAAATGTCATGTAAGTCGTGTGTGTGTGTGTGTGTGTGTGTGTGTGTGTGTGTGTGTGTGTGTGTGGCGCGCGGGCGCGCGCATGCGCTCTTTCATTTTTTGACAAAGGCTATGGCCGAAAATTTAGATCTGAGAGTGTTGTTTTTTTTTTTTTTTTTTTACACGCCTTACTGCAGCTCAGTGATCATCTTTACAATGAGTTGCTACCTCTTCTCATTAGTATTGATTCCCAGTGTATTCACGCAAATTATCTATTGCGTGGATTGATCACCGCAGTCTCATTTTATCAACATGGTGTCTGTGACTCATGAATAGGTGGCCACACGAGTGGAATTGTGCAACAAGCTAAACAGCAGGCCATTTTTGTACGTATCTCTAATAGATGGGGCCTGCCAATCTGAAGCATGTTGTTTCCCACTAATGTGCAGGCCCTGCCTATCTGATCTAATCTCACCAATATGTCTGCCTACATCTACGTCCATACTCCGCAAGCCACCTGACGCTGTGTGGCGGAGGGTACTTTGAGTACCTCTATCGGTTCTCCCTTGTATTCCAGTCTTGTATTTTTCATGGAAAGAAAGATTGTCAGTATGCCTCTCTATGGGCTCTAATCTCTCTGATTTTATCCTCACGATCTCTTCGCGAGATATACGTAGGAGGGAGCAATATACTGCTTGACTCCTCGGTGAAGGTATGTTCTCGAAACTTCAACAAAAGCACTTACCGAGCTACTGAGCGTCTCTCTTGCAGAGTCTTCCACTGGAGTTTATCTATAATCTCCATAATGCTTTCGCGATTACTAAATGATCCTGTAACGAAGCACGCTCCTCTCTGTTGGATCTTCTCTATCTCTTCTATCTACCCTATCGGGTACGAATCCCACACCGGTGAGCAGTATTCAAGCAGTGGGCGAACAAGTGTGCTGTAACATACTTCCTTTATTTTTGGAATGCATTTCCTTAGGATTCTTCCAATGAATCTTAGTCTGGCATCTGCTTTCCCGACGATTAATTTTATATGGTCATTCCATCTTAAATCACTCCTAATGCCTACTCTCAGATAATTTATGGAATTAATTGCTGACCTGCTATATTGTAGTTAAATGATAAAGAATCATTCTTTCTATGCATTCACAGTACATTAGACTTGTCTACATTGAGGTTCAAGCGCCATTCCCTGCACCATGCGTCAATACGTTGCTGATCCTCCTGCATTTCAGTACAATTTTCCATTGTTACAACCTCTTGATATACTACAGCATCATCTGCAAAAAGCCTCAGTTAACTTCCGATTTTATCCACAAGGTCATTTATGTATATTGTGAATAGCAATGGTCCTACGACACTCCCTTGCGGCACACCTGAAATCATTCTTATTTCAGAAGACTTTTCTCCATTGAGAATGACACACTGCATTCTGTTGTCTAGGAACTCTTCAATCCAATCACACAATTGGTCTGATAGTCCATATGCTCTTACTTTGTTCATTAGATGACTGGGGGGGAACTGTATCGAATGCCTTGCGGAAGTCAAAAAACACGGCATCTACCTGGGAAATAGTGTCTATGGTCCTCTGAGTCTCTGGGTTTCACACGATCATCTTTTCCGAAACCCATGCTGATTCCTACAGAGTAGATTTCTAGTCTCCAGAAAAGTCATTATACTCGAACATAATACGTGTTCCAAAATTCTACAACTGATCAATGTCAGAGGTATAGGTCTATAGTTCTGCACATCTGTTCGACGTCCCTTCTTGAAAGCGGGGATGACCTGTGCCCTTTTCCAGTCCTTTGGAACGCTATGCTCTTCTAGATACCTACGGTACATCGCTACAAGAAGGGGAGCAAGTTCCTTCGCGTACTCGGTCTAAAGTCGAACTGGTATCCCATCAGGTCCAGTGGCCTATCCTCTTTTGAGTGATTTTAATTGTTTTTCTATCCCTCTGTCATCTATTTCGATATCTACCATTTTGTCATCTTGCAACAATGTAGAGAAGGAACTACAGTGCAATCTTCCTTTGTGAAACGGCTTTGGAAAAAGACATTTAGTATTTCGGCCTTTAGTCTGTCATCCTCTGTTTCAGTACGATTTTGGTCATAGAATGTCTGGACATTTTGTTTTGATTCACCTACCGCTTTGACCAAAATTTCTTAGGATTTTCTGCCAAGTCAGTACATAGAACTTTACTTTCGAATTCAGTGAACGCTTCTCGCATAGCCCTCCTCTCACTACATTTTGCATCGTGTAATTTTTGTTTGTCTCCAAGGCTTTGGCTATGTTTATGTTTGCTGTGAAGTTCCCTTTGCTTCCGCAGCAGTTTTCTAACTCGGTTGTTGTACTACGGTGGCTCTTTTCCATCTCTTACTATCTTGCTTGGCACATACTCATCTAATGCATATTGTACGATTGGTTTGAACTTTGTCCACTGATCCTGAACACCATCTGTACTTGAGACAAAACTTTTGTGTTGAGCCATCAAGTACTCTGAAATCTACTTTTTGTCACTTTTGCTAAACAGAAAAATCTTCCTACCTTTTTTAATATTTCTATTTACGACTGAAATCATCGATGCAGTAACCGTTTTATGATTGCTGATTCCCTGTTCTGCATTAACTGTTTCAAATAGTTCTGGTCTGTTTGTCACCAGAAGGTCTAATATTTGTCTGTGTGTGGCATGGTGCGGTGAATTCTCATGGTTTATCCATGGACCCAGGACTGCGGTGCCTTGGGCCATGAGCGATGGATTTCAGGAACTGCGACTGTCTCACCACAAATACATTGCATAGTGATGCATTTTATAGACATTTTATTTATTGTAGTACATTTTGGCACTTCGAAAGTAGTTTGTATATTTGAAAGTATGGACGATAAGAAGAAGAAAATCTTGACTGTTGCTGGCAGTTTGTACGCTATGTACTAATATACACTAAGTGATCAAAAGTATTCTGATACCCCCCAAAACACATGTTTTTCATATCAGTTGCATTGTGCTGCCACCTACTGACAGGTACTCCATATCAGCGACCTCAGTAGTCATTAGACATCGTCAGGGAGCAGCAGAATGGCGTGCTCTGCAGAACTCATGGACTTCAAACGTGGTCAGGTGATTGAATGTCACTTGTGTCGTACATCTGGACGTGAGACTTCCACACTCCTAAACATCCCTAGTTCCAGTGTTTCTGATGTGATAGTGAAGTGGAAACATGAAGGGATACGTGCAGCACATAAGGTACAGGCTGACCTCGTCTGTTGACAGACAGGGACCACCGACAGTTGAAGAGGGGACCATCACACAGGAATTCCAAACTGCATCAGTATCCTCTGCAAGTACTATGACAGTTTGGCAGTAGAGAAAACTTGGATCTCATGGTCCAGCGGCTGCTGATAACCCACACATCATGCCGGTAAATGCCAAATGACACTTCGCTTGTGTTAGAAGCATAAATGTTGGACGATTGAACAGTGGAAAAATGTCATGTGGAGTGACAAATCGTGGTACACAGTGTGGCAACCCGATGGCAGGGTGTGGGTATGGCGAATGCCCAGTGAACGTCATCTGCTAGCGTGTGTATGCCAACAGTAAAACTTGGAGGGGGTGGTGTTATGGTGTGGTAGTGTTTTTCATGGAGGGGCTTGTAGCCCTTGTTGTTTTGCGTGGCACTATCACAGCACAGGCCTACATTGTTGTTTTAAACGCCTCCTTGCTTCCCACTGTTGACGAGCAATTAGGGTATGGCGACTGCGTATTTCAACACGATCAAACACCTGTAGTTAATGCGTGGCCTGTGGCAGAGTGGTTACACAACAATAACACCCCTGTGAATAACTGGCCTGCACAGAGTCCTGACCTGAATCCTGTAGAACACACTCCATGAAGAATGGGCTGCTATTCCCCAAGAAACCTTCCAGCTCCTGGTTGAACATATGCCTGTGAGAATGAAAGCTGTCATCAAGGCAAAGGGTGGGCCAATACCACATTGAATTCCAGCATTACCGATGGAGAGCGCCACAAACTTGTAAGTCTTTTTCAGCCAGATGTCCTGATACTTTTTATCACATAGTGTATATCTCGAAAGAAAAATCACACACCACCTGTAAAATAAAAGACGTACTACAGTGAGCAATAAGACAGAAACAAACATAGTAGAACCAACATTTTATTGGCGGTCACCTCTAGAGTTGGTTTACACAACTCTTCCCTGCCTTATACACTTCTTTCAAGAAGTCTCTTTTTTTTTTTTAGGTTATTTCTGAAAACAGTGAAGGTATTTTAAATCCGTCGTGCGACTCTAAGAAAACGCTTATTTTTGTCACCACATATGTTTCGTTTTATTGAAATAAAATAACAACAGTAGTTATAATGAAACACTCATACCATTTGGCTTGCTTTCTCCATCTAGAAACAGTTCATTACAAAAGATGTTTATGTTAGTACTTTTGGTTTTTGATCCCACGGAAATCCTTATAAATTTTTGAGATCTTAAAATCTGCAAGGGAAAAATGTTGAAACTTGTCTGGAAATCAGGGAAATATTGGGGAATTTCTCTCGGGGAAACTTGTGACAACCCTATTTGTGCAGCTTTTTTTCCGGGTAGCACCTCATTATATATAACTGCACCATCTTCTGTAAGTCAAAGGTCATCATTAATATTGTCTGCCAGGTCATTAATATACAACACAGACAGCAAGGGTCCCGATAAGTTCCCCTCGGGCATATCTGAAGCTATTTCTTGATCTGCTGATGACTCGCCAATCAATATAACATGCTGAATCCTCCCTACAAAAAAAATCCCCATGACAGCCACAAATTTCCTTTGAAACTATATATGAATTTTGATAATCAGCATTGGTTTGGTACTGAGCTAAATGTTTTTCAGAAACTGAGAAATATTGCATCCACTTAATTGCCTTGATCCATCCTTTCAGGATGTCATGAGGAAGCCACAAACTGGATTTCATATGACCGGTATTACTGTAATACATAATGGTTGGTGTGAAGGAGGTCATTCTCTTTGAGACATGAATTGTCTGTTACAACAATTTTCATCAGTCTGATTATTTATGAGTTTATATGTTGGAATTAAGTTTTTAAATTTATGATTTAGATCACAATTCTTAACAGAAGATCTAGGTGATGTAAACAACAGAAGATCTAGGTGATGTAACAGTTCCTGTGAACAAAGATTAGTTGATAGTTGGAGGGGCTCCGGTATGTGCAGTGCAGACCCAAATAGTGAAGCTGGAAGTCTCATAGTGGAGGCATGAAATAGTGTTGATCGTGTAGCAGGCTAATCCGCAGCATCCAACATTACAATTAAGCCTGCACCGTCATAACTGAAACTTTGATTACTGATTAATAAAATAAGAAGCACATCTAATTCGGTCCGAGTCTCTTCAGTGATCGTTTTTGTCTCCTTCCTCTTGTCAATGCCTTTTCCACTCTGTTAAGGTGTGTTTCAACTGACTTTTTACATCTCATTAACAATGTTCGCCACAACTTTCTTGTACTCGGTAGATACAAAGCCAGAAACTCCTGATTACATACACGGACACCTCACAGTACTCTCCACCAGCAAACAAACTGTGCACAGAGCACGTATTACATTTACAATATAATACACATGATTGTTGGTTAACCAGTGGCACACAGCCAATGTACATAACTGCTACTATTAATGGTTTGACACAGACACACCGAACTGCCAGATTAGACTAGAAAAGGTAATATTATACAGCCCCGCAATGTAAACCTATCCTTGAAGTGTGGGATTATATGTGACCATTCTAGCATTTTATTTATTTGCTGAAGGTAACAGTCAGTTCAATCAGTTTGTCATGGTAGAAAGTTCACATGCATAATGGAAATTCATCCGACAGACTATTAAAATTTAAGATGGGCCTTGAAATATGTTCCAGTCTAGTGTTTCAGTAATTCAGTCTCATTTTTCACAATGTTATAATCATTGGTACAGATGTTAAACACATTATAGGTTGTAAACATGAATCATATGGTATATATGATATTGAAGTACTCGAACACAGTGAAAAGGTACATGTATTCAATTTGTGTGTTGTTGTGGAGGTATAGTGATACTTCCATCACCTACTACTATGCACGACTACATATCTCAGAATCGGCAAAGCTTACAAAGCATGGATTAACTACATCGTCTCCCCGATTTGATTCCACTCAAGGGAAATTAGGTAAAAACCTGAGTAAGGGCTTCAGTTCTGAGGGACAGAACTGCATCAGATGTTAGTGCATGTTAGTGTGTCATGCTGATGATGTCATTACACTTAAATTGTTAAGGATACATACGAGTTAATTGCACATTTGTAAAAAACCCAACTAGAAAATGTTCTTAAAATACATGCACAGATAATCATCATTGTGGCCATCATTGGATATTGAATATGAAACTTCTGAAAGGTCCAGCTGCCATTAATCCTTGTCTTTCCAAATGATAAGCTTGAAATTCAGGTATATCAATTATCAGTCTTTGTAGGCACTGTAAAGCTAACATATCATTGATGACGTCCATCATATAATCAAATTTGTAAGTTTTGAAGTTGCATGTTGATTGACTGGAAGTTAACAATTGAAGATGTCGGCTTCAGGTGATGGCAGTGATACGCCAGTAAGATGAATGGATGGATTTGGCTGGGAACTGGTTGAAAGAGGAACGACGATGTGAAGTGGCAGCAACACTCTTTCAGACAGGAATGGACTCCAGCCAGTGACAAACAGCAAGGCTGGTAGTGGGGATGAAATATTTGAACAGCTGGATCAAGGGTAGGAAAGATTTGTTTTTTGTTTAGTAGGGTTAGAAGAAATGGATCAATTTGTGTTCTCTTTCATTTCATTTCTATTCAACCGTAGTCTAGAGATATTCAGATTCAAGCAATTCATGTAGATACAGAACCTTAATAGCATCAGTCACTAGTCTGATCAAGTTGTAACATCTTTCTTACGCCATGGCAGCGTACAACAGTTTGAACATTCTGGAATATACTCATCACATGACATCCACAGCAGCATTCATGTTGAGATTTCATGAAATATATGTATAATTTGCATTGTTCACAAGACATTAAGACTCAACTTAGTAAATAAGTCCTCAGATCATTTCTTGTTGGTTAAAGGTTCAACTAAACCACACGTGTAAGTGCATAACAGATGTGTCCCGTGTATAATATCACACCAAGTAATACACATTGAAGCCAGAATAAGATTAGTGTTACAAATGTAGAGTTCAGTTTACACACATCAGTCAATTTATTTTGCTTGACAGACAAACAAATTGTACATTTGAGAATTAGGTTGTAATCTACTCATTGCATACTTGATTTCAATGGACTAAGGCAAGCACTTGTACACATGCATATCGTGACCATTCACTAGTACTGGGGATAGGTTCTGAAGCCTAACCACAAAAAAAATTGCGGGGCTTTTTATTTTTTATTTATTTTAGTATTATTTATTTATTTATTTCTATTTCTCACCTTGCCCACTACTTGCCCCACCTCCCCTGCCCACCACCCAACCTGCAGCACTTCACTGTCTACCATCCCCACCATACTATCCTTCCCCCCTGCACACCCCAGCCTCCTCCATTCCCCACCCATTTGCCACTCCCATCATGCATCAGGTCTGCTGCTCACAGTGTGGTTTCAGTTGTCTGAGACTGCAGTCGCGTGTGTTAGTTGCGTTTGCGTGTGTGCACATATGTGTCTATTGTTGACAAAGGCCATTGGCCAAAAGCTTTAAGTGTGAAAATCTTTTTGTTGTGCCTGTCTGTGAGTCAGCATTTCCGCTATATGATGAGTAGCAACTTTCCTTCTCATAATATTGCTACATTCCAGCCTGTTTTCCATTGTTTAATTATGAATTCAACTTGCGTACAGGTAACTACCACACATGGAAAACTGGTTCACTAGAAGATCATCAACCAAGTTCTAATCCTAGTTTCTAATTGAAAACTCTCATAGATTAATTAATAAAAAAAACTTCATTATAACTAGTAGGTTTTAACAACATGATTAAACAATACTAAATATGCTCTTATTTTGAATTGACCAACATCTTTCTCCATCTTACTCCTAAAACTTAATTAATTGGAAACTTGCACTTATATATAATTACACAGATACAGAAGTAAATAGTTTTTTTCACATATGGAGAATCTTTGAACATAAAACCTAAAATCTGATCACTTAAGGCTAAACCTAATTGGTAAATAAACTACATGTCATTAAGATTGTGAGCAACTGGTCAAGAGTCTTAGTCTTCTTAATAGAGTTAGTAGTGTTTAATGTTATCGTACTTTTGTTTTCTTCTTGTGTGTGATTGAATCATCCTGATATCTCGGCTTCCTATTTGCTGCTTCATAGTCCTCCTCATTACAGTTTTTCATCTCTCTTAATTCCTGCATTCTCTTGATCTAGTGTTCAGGGGCAGATCTAAGTGCGCAGGGAAGTGCATAGTGGGTGTAGCAGTATCTATAGTTTAGTTTTGTATTCAAATGGCAAACTTATCCACTTATTAAGCCAGGCTTTTCCTCAAAAACCTGGGCACATTTCAGTAAAAGTTCTAATAACTCTTTCCTCTGAAGGTGATGTGCCAATCGATTCATCAGTCTTGGCCCAAGTCTGCTCACATATTTTTGTAGCACCAGGCAATTGTTTTAATTTATCTGCAGCTGCTCAATCTATCCATCAAATTGTTAATCTTTGACAGTATTTTCCATGCAAGCATTCCTTAGCTAGGTTAACTGTGGTTGAGACTCTTTTGTTTTTAAATTTCAGCTTCTTGAAGCCTCGAGCCTTTTCTTTCAGCCATTTGAGTCCAAGTACACAGACTACAACTAAATTTGGCACCACCAGGCATGTGCATAATTTAGTTACATAACCCAGCATTATTTTTAGTTGCTGCCATTTTATAATTCATAAACACTCTCCAACAGCCACTACTATTGACAGTTTACCACAGAAAGAGTGGATACACCAGCTCTTTCCTGAATCCTTAGGAATAGTGCCATCAAGACTGCATTGATACAAGGTTCTGTGTCTAGTATAGCCTTCTGTTTCAGTATGAACTGCGGATTGTGATATTTCAGTTGAGTTGAATTTATATGGATTTGGATCTTGTGAAGGTTCCTCACATATATCTCACCTATCGTTATACCATAGCATCAATAAAAATAAACTACTACCACCTCCACCACCACAGCCCATATACCAATTCTTGACCAGTGCATTGGGGGTGAGATGTGGTCGCATTTATTTAATGTTGGTTGTGTCCAGGTAGGATAATTGTCCTCCTCCTTTCTTCTTGGCTCTACAGCTCCTGATGAGCCTTGACCTCTTCTACAATTTCCTTCCATTTCTCTCGGTCCTTTGCCAATACTCTCCAGTTTCTATATCCCATCTTCCTAAGATCTTCAATTACTCCATCTTCCCATCTGGCTCTTGGCCGACCACGTCCTCACTGCCCTCCTGGCTTTCCTTGTAATATTCTTTTTGTTAATTCAGTATCATTCATGCGAGCCACATGTCCTACCCACCTCAGTCTGGATGATTTCACTATCCTTCTGATGGGTTGGTCTTTGTGTATGATATACAACTCAAGGTTGTATCTTCTTCTCCATCTTCCTCTTTCACAAATTGGGCCGATAATTCATCTTAGTACATTTCTTTTAAATGCATCCAGTGTTTCAATATCTTCAGTTGTTAATGTCCAGGCTTCAGAGGCATATGTAAGCACTTGTTGTATAAGTGGTTTATAGGTAGTTAATTTAGTGGTACGAGTCAGGAGGCTTGAGGATAGATGCTTAATTTCATAGGAGGTATCATTTAGATGCGTAACTGTCAAGCCCAAGTACTTAAAATGTTCAACTCTCTCAAACGTATACTTGCCCATTGTTATTGCATTTGGCATATTTTCTCTATGTGCTTTTTCAGCTGACATATATTTTGTTTTTCGTCCTCCACCTCTGTTATAATCGGTGGATTATTCCCCCACTCGTTTATGCTCGTGCAGGTTGATGTTGGTGCTGTTTATGATTTCCTTGATTTGTGTGATAACCACAACTGACTCTCCTTTCATGCCTCCTACTGTGGAAGTGATTATGATTGTTTGAGTTTCCATTTCCTTCACTATTGCCAGTAATGTATATGTTACTCACAGTGGAATTCACTGTATTCGGTCCACTCTCATATTGGTACTGTCTGTCGTCCATTGGTGAACTGAATCTGCGATAGTTGTTTGAATTAGTGGAACTTGCCTGATTGTTAGGCTGTGGCATACTTGCCTTCAGGTTCTCTTACAACATATCAAGAGTATCTAACACAGACAAGAACTCATCCAGATTTGAGTCGTTCACATGTACTTTTCTTTAATTTTAGGTGTCAACTTGACCTTCAGAATCTGTAATAAACGTTTTTCCACAATTTGTTCCATCCAATATTCAATTTTATTAATGTATTTTTTAAAATATCTATGTGAATTGCCCTTTGGTATATTAAAAGACTTGCTGAAATACTTCTTGATGCAAATGCTCCTGTATCACATTTGATTAGTATTTTGCAATAAATGTATGAAATGACTCAGCTGCTTTAATGCCCATAACGTGGAGGTCTGCATGTGGCGTTTATGCTCACTCGAATTACTCGCTGCTTGTAGTTCTGCGAAAGTCTGGCGGATATCAGTACATCTGCTTTGGACATGGGGAGCAACTGCGCTAGACTACCTTGACACTCATTCGAGCATTTTGTGCTTGAATGGCCCAACCATCTCCTTTAGTTACCTAATCACCACTCAGCTGTCTGCTGCATAATCAAGGCATGTGAACATGACGGAAAGGAGACTGTGAAAATGAAACTTGATTCAAAAGAATTTATTCTGAGTGCAGAAGACAGTTGTTGTAGCAATGTTGGGAAGAGATTTCCATTAAAGACTGATAAAGATAAACTGGTGATATGAATTTGTTACAATCTTCAAGCAAGAAACAGAGACTAGGTGGAAAAAGTTGTTTAGAATGCTACAGTCTGTAGTTAGACACTACAATAAAACCAAGGAAATGCTTGCGGAGAAAGGTGTCATTGAAAACTTATTGGTTGTTATAATACCACTGCAAAAGAACTTGTGACCTTTTTAGAGCCATTCAAAGATGCAACAGTTCAGTTTGCTTTGTTTTGGTTGCATAAACTGAGAAGTCATACTAACACAATGCCTAAAAATACAAAGGCATGTTTAAATTGCTGTAGATCCAGTTTTCTTGTGCAAAACTCCTTGTGTGTCCTGCAAATGAAAATTGTGCTTAATTGTAAAATGACAGTTTTACTGTCACTATTATTTGGCAGCACAATACAACTGTTATGTTATATATTAACTATAGAAACTATGAGCGTGAAAAGTGTGCTGTCTCCGTCTCATAGCGGAGGAAGTTGGTTCGAATAGTGCACAGAATCGTAACCTTTCTGTAATCACTATTCAGATTGTTAAAAATGGTGGCTGTTTGTGATAATGTTGAGATGTTAAATACTGTGTGTCAAATTTGAGCTAAAATATCAGTTTCACATAAGCTAGAACAAAATTGTGGTATCTCAGTAATATCTTACTCAGTTTTTGTGATATCCGTAAACATTTATTTTGCACCACCGAGACAACATCAGCTGCACTTACCAGCAAAAAAGATGTAGTTCCTGTTTTGGGAGTGGCTTGACTGTGGACCATGTCATACATTTTCTACCAGTGAGGCTGATTTGTATTCAACCCAAATGGATAGTGGTGGGTATGACGATCCACTTGAGGAATGGAAGCGTGACAGTAGTCTGTTTTCCAAGCTACCTAATTTAGTGAGAAGAATGTTATCTGTTCTCACCTCGAAAGGGGCTGGCGAAAGATATTTCGGTCAACAGGGAAACTTATCTTGAACAGACAAAGCAGAATTGATGTGAAATGAGTAGATGCTCCACAGACAATTCATTGTAATTACAAGAATTACTGAGAATATAATTAGGAGACAATTTTTTTCGTGTTGGATTTCCAACCTCTTATGTGCTAAAATTCACGTATGTAATTTTGAATCAATAGAGCAGATGGTGTTACAAAAAACAGCAATGTGGGTTTTCATTTCGAGACTAACCATCATTACAAAAGTTGATGCATAGGTTTCCTGTGAAATTTTAAACTGTTCCCAAATTTTGTGATTGTTTACAGCTAGCTATTTTCTCTTATGGACCATAACGATGTCAGAATTAGACGTTACTTTACAGGAATATACATCTACTGCTTAACTAAATTATTGTGAGTGTAGTTCTGTCATCTGATTGAAAGATGACAGAAGCAACACCAGGCAACAGACACACACAGCAGTGACTGTGCCAGTCTGGGCAATGTCTTCGCTCCCCTCCCCATGGCACCTCGTTTGAGTTCCAAGTATTCACACTCATGCATGGCGTGTCTGGGCGCACTGTTCTCAGGTGAGTTTGAGTGAACAAAATGCCCAATCTGCAGACCTCTACTGTAATGTGCCATCACCATATATGAAACCACTCATATAACTGATTGTTTGTGCTTCAGTCCACATTCGTGGCAAGACGCCTGTAAATGTATGGATGAACACATTGAAATAAATTGTCGTCTTGTAAGGATTGAATACTTGAATTGCTGGTATTTAACAAGTTTCTCCTCCATCATAAGAGTGGCAAAGTCATTCCCTGCTCTGCCATATTGTATGCAATTGGAGTGACAGTTTTGGATTGGTCAATGTCGGCTGCTACTGTGGAACAAATGGCTTGGTATGTTGCAGATTTCCTCTTCTTTTGTCACTAACATTAGATTGGTTATCCTACAACTCTCACTTTGTATTGGCTAATTCACAATTCACTGGTTCTATATGTTGATTTATTTCAGTCTGTTATTGAAGAAAATTATCTCCTATCTGTATTTTCACTTCTTTTAAATCTTTGGTAATCTCCTCCTCTGAATTATTCTTCTGGCATATAATTGTCACAACAACTGTATTCACATCTTCCTGCACTTTGACAGTTAATTGATTGCCCTTACGCACAGCGAGGTGCAGAAGTAAGTATTGAATTTATCTTTATATGCTGTATACCTTTGGGTTATAGTGTGGTCTTGCTCACGGGTCACACTTGAAGCTAGGATAGTTAATCCTTCAGTACTAACAACTACGTCTCCATGACCTTGCTTTAAGTTCAACATTTTGTCGTGTAAATTCTTAACAGCTTCAGGCAAATTCTTACTGTTTCCCTAAATTCATAAATTCCTTTAAGTAGAGCAGAATGAGACTGTGAAAGTTCCTGTATTTTGCCCTGCAAGGCAGCATGAAAATTGGTTAGCTCATTGTGGAGTCCCGCTCATACCTTTGCGATCTCAGAAAGTAAGGAAATCTGAATTCCTTGCATTTGCATGAATATTTCCGGCTTTAAACTCTCAGATAAATCTTTTAAAGTTATTCAAAAGTTGTATAAAAGGATCAAACACCTCTTCTCTATACACGGCCTGCTCCTCAATTTCCACCAGCTGCTGAATATTCATTTCGCCCTGTTGTACCATTTTTAACTGGTGATAGGTTATAACCGTAACACATTCAACATATTACAAATGCCTAACAGTTACCACTTACTTTATAACAATTATTCCTACAAAAGTGAACCAGTGTCATGGTGAAAATTTTCGAACTAACGACAGCAATTGCAATGGCCAATCTACTGACTGACTGACTGACACCTATAAAATACCCTGATATTAGTGAAGCATGAAAGGATTAGAGTGCATACACCTACAGTCATACAATTACGCAGCCCTTGGTATCACAAGTCCCCATCTCAGTCAGATACAGTTCAGTTTCATTTCCCAATGACCAACCCTGGAGCAAAATACACAGTTTAGCGCACTACACTACGCAAAGCAAATACAAAGAATGTAATGAAACAAATCTATAATATTCATATTTTACAAGAAGTCCACAATCTCGTTGGCAAAATGAATTCTCTCTTACCATTTTTTGTTACTCTGATTATTAATGAGTTTATATGTTGATGTTAAGTGTTTGAATTTTATTTATGATTTAGTTCTCCATTCTAAACAGACAGTATAAGTGAGGTGGAAACTCCTGTGAACAAAGAATATTGTCGATTGGAGGGACTTTGCCGTGTGCAATGTGGGCCCGAATAGTGAAGCTGGAAGCTCTTGTAGTGGTGGCATGAAATGGTTTTGACTGTGTAGCAGGCTCATCCGCAGCATCTAACACTCCTATGAAGCACATACCATCATAACTGAAACCTTGATTACTGATTAATAAATTAGAAAGCCAGTATAATTTGTTTTGAGTCTCTTCACTGATCTGTTGTTTGACTCCTTCCTCTTGAAATTCCTTTTCCATTCATGTATTTCAATTGACTTTTTATATCTCATCAACAACATTCCTAACAACTTTTTCATACTGAATAGATACAGAGCCAGAAGGTCATGATTACACACATGGAGATCTCACAGTATTCTCCACCAAAGAATAATCCATACATAGAGTGCATATTACATACGTGATACAATGCACATATAAATACTAACAAAGAGATAGAGGGGCTGGCCAGTACTTACCTCAGCTCAGTACAGCTGATAGATTCACAAAACAGAACAGAAAATTTACATTCCTAGCTTTCGGAACTTTGTTCCTTCATCAGGGAGGAGAGAGGGGAAAAGAGGGGAAGAAGGGACAGTGGATTCAGTTACTCACAACCCAGGTTATGAAGCAATAGGGAAAGGTAAACAGGGAGGGTAGTAAGGCTGAGGTAAGTACTGGCCAGCCCATCTATTTCTTTGTTAGTATTTGTTTCACATCTTTATATGAGATTTTCCATTAATCATTTACAATACACATATAATCATTTGCCAACCAGTGGCACACTGCCAATATATGTAATTACCACCATTAACGAAACAATGGAAATTCCGAGAAGGAATATAAACAGTGTTTGAAAAGGTAGCTGCTGCTTACCAATAAGGATGCAGACAGGCACAATTAAGAAACTTACACATAAGCTTTCAGCCAGTCTTCGTGGGGAAAAGAGAAAAACACTCCACACATTCACATATTCTGGCACTAGCTGCTGGAGTTGGCAGTCACGTGTGTGAGGTGTGCTTGCTTGTGTGAATGAATGGTGTGTGTTTCTCTATTTCCGACGAAGGCTGTGACCGAAAGTTTATGTGTAAGTGTCTTTTGATTGTGCCTGTCTGCAACTTAATGTGAATCTTTATGCTAAGTAGCAATCTGTCTTTTCCTACATTTTTGATACTGCTATTAATGGTTTGACATAGACACACTAAAGTGTCAGATTAAACCAGAAAAGGTGATATTTTAGACACTACATTGTTTGAGTCCAACATATGTTTATAGATTCTATAATAGATGAACGTCAGTGATACAGTAGGTTTTTACGTAGACAAGCAGTGTCAGAATCATCACTAAGAGATTTAGGCAGTACTTTCTTTTAAGAAAGTTTTAATCTGCCAGGAAGTTTCATATCGGTGCACACTCTGCTACAGAGCGAAAATTTCATTCTGGAAACATCTCTGCAATATCCTTTATTCCAGGAGTGCTGGTCTTGCAAGATTCACAGGAGAGCTTCTGTGAAGTCTGGAAGGTAGGAGGCGAGGTACTGTTGGAAGCAGAGCTGTGAGGATGGGTCAAGAGTCGTGCTTGGGTAGCTCACTTGGTAGAGCACATGCCCGCGTAAGACAAAGGTCCCTAGTTCGAGTCTCAGTCCGACACACAGTTTTAATCTGTCAGGAAGTTTCACTTTCTTTTAAGGTAAGGAACGAAACAGCAGCAGGCATCCCCCATCAATTTTTTGGAGTTTATGGGAATTGTCAGTAAATAAATACATACATGAATCAGGTGGTAGGCTCTGGTTATATGCTTAATAATTTCAAATTGGTTTCTATTTCATCTGCACATTAAAGTACTCGATGTTAATTTGTATAACAGGTGATTCAGAGTAGCCCTTGGGAATCAGTGCAGTGCTGTACTGCTGTATTAGTGTGTATAGACAAAATCTTGTGGAGTTGTTGACATCTTACAGTTCATTAATTTGGTTGCAGTTGATATTTTGTTCTTCTCTTTCAATATTGTAGGTATAATTTACTAGTTATTGTATCATACAGCTTGGCGTAAAGTAAGTAATTAGTTGTACATAACTGTCCAAGTCGGGGTCATTAGCAAGCACACAATATCCATGTAGTCCATCCAGAATCAGTTGGCTATTCCAAACACACAAATCTGTGAACATCAGCCAGTGTTCTTTGAGACACTTAGTCAGCCCAGCCTCATTCATTGTAACTTTGCACCCTTTATAGTATGTCCTCTTCATTGGTCATTTTGATGAGCAATGAGATGTGACAGGAAAGGGGTGGACCAGCCAATGCCGATCTCCATCGCGACCAGTCTTGTCATGCTGCCCTGTGTTTTTTAATAGGTTCCATAATTATAAGCTAAGAAATAAAGCCCAACGTCTGATGTGTTGCACTGTTTTGTCTAGCATCTTTGGACCAGAGAGAGAGACAATTTCAAGAGCCGCCTCCTTACTGTATAAGTAATTCTTTTGTGATTTCAGTGACATTTTCATGCAAACGCAGCTGGTTGTATTCTACCATCTGTTCTTCCACATCAGAGAACTTCGCTAATGCTATGCTCTGCATCATTGGAGGCCAGCACCTAGGGTTAATCAGGTGAGAAAGGAGATGGTTTTAGGAGAGTACCATGTTTGTTCATGTATCTTGAAATATTGAAACAAAACTTCTCTATGTTGTGGAGATGGTTTAATGGGTGCATGATATTTAGGTCCTTTGTGATGAATTTAATATAATAGTTTGCCTTTCCAGGAGAAGACTAAAGCTCTTTTTAGTTTGTTGGTCTAGGCAGCTTAACTTTTGGTTCGATATGGAACTACATATATAAAAGTATTTATTCAAAATGTATCCCAAATAGTTTGCATGTTGTTCAAATAACTTAAATTTGTCCAACCTGTAATATAGTTTTGCATTTTGTATCACTATTATTAGTGTACATTAATTTTTCAGATATTCGTAATGGTAGCCCTCATTACTTATGTTGACCATGTTATGTGCACGTGCAGGAGTATGCTGTGTTAGATCCTCTACAAATCTGAATCACAGTGAAATGCTACTGAAGTCAAATAGCAGACATTTGCATTGATTTATACTAAGCAATCATTAGAAATTTCTAAAAGGAAAGATAAAGAAACTTATTTCTGATGGTGGTATCAGTGTGTCGCTTGTTAAGTGATTCTGTGGTTCCATGAAGTGAAGTGATACGTAGAAACATAAAGGTGAAATGCTGGGAATTAATCATAAAGCTCTTGAAACCAAATTACAGGAGTACCAATGTGAACGTCATTCTGAATATAGGTGCCAAAAAGAGTAAACAAGTCGAATCCAGCAATATTAAAGTACAGACGGGGAGATGTGATCCCCGATTGCTGACATTGCTGTAGCCAGCTTTCAACTGCCAAGCACAAATGACTGCAGGTGAAAACAATAGTTGTCTTTAACCACTCAGGAGGTTCACAACTCTTTTGTGAGAGAGAACATGCATAACAAGCATGGGTCCCAAAACCCTTGCAGTACTTCTTCCTTTCCTATGCTCCAATTTTACTCTATGAACATATCTTTTCTCTTACTTATTCTCTAGGATAGGTTCCCTGCTGACAACCTAGTTTGCTTTTAGAACATTGATTCTGGCTTCTCCCCCTTGGTTTCCTTATTTTAGATCTCATGATTTTGCGACCCATGTGGGTGTTTTGCTCACTATCCAGCGTTGTAGCCAGTCCATGTGGGTGGCAGGCAAAGGGGGGGGGGGGGGGTGAGGGGGGAGGGTGGAGTCAGGTATCTGTATGGTAGTAGCTCCCTGGCCACACAATCATCATTACTCAATATAATTTTTCTGGGCTTGTGACCGCATTGTCAATATGTAACATTACTGACTTAAACAAAAACACACTGAAGGAGGTCACTTGCAACAGTGACCGAAACGTTGGTTTTGTTACGTATTGGCAATGCGGTCACAAACCAGGAAAAATTTTAGTGACTGTGACAATGGCTGTGAAAGCCTACGTTAATAAGCATCATATTGCTGATGCTCGAGCTGTGACTTCTCTGCACAAGCTGAGGAGTAGGTGCTTACCTGTTTGGAGGCATCATGACTTGGAGCACTGGTCGTGTGGCCTTTGCTCAGCTATGGAGGTAACCATGGGAAGAGCCCTTGTTCAGAGTAGACAGCATCATGGTGGGTATTTGACATCAAGAAATGACCTAAGCCTTCAGCCAGTTCCTATGAGGTTCGAGCAGTCTCTTCAGATTGACTGCAATTAGTGCCGATTATGCAGATCAGAACCCTGTCGCCAGCCTTTGGCTGAAAGAATAATGGACTGTGGGTCCTAGGGCTGCTTGCTCTTCTTCCATTTCTACATCAGCAGCAGATAAGTCCTCCCAAAGTTGTTAAAGAGAAGAAGAAGAAAACTTGAGAAATTCCCACGCTATCAGACTCCAAACTAATGTTCATTGATGTGGTTCCACACCCACTATTAACAGACCGTGATACTGGAGTGAGATCTGTTCTCCTGCCTCCTTCATGCCTAACTGAGACAACTCAGCATGGTGATCCAGTAGAACTGCAGTGCATATTACTGTCCTGTGCCAGAACTATAACAACCAGTTTCTTCTTTAGCGGTCTGTGTTGCTCTCAAAGAAATGCACGTCACTAGTGACCATTTCTAAACTCTTCAGTGGTACCATACATTGTCAGAATCTTGCCCTGAAAGAGAGCATCTGGAAGAGTCCACGTTGGTTTGCTCAGATGTTGTCAGTAACTGGGTTCCCCCCTGTACTGTAGTGGAAGCAATAGCAGTGCAAACTATCCAGCAATCCTATGTGGGCACTTATTTGTGTAGAGATGACCACATTAATCAAACATCTCTCCCCCTTTCTCCTACTCGAGGATTTCAGTGCATGCCACCCTCTTGTGGGGAAGTACCTCTTTGTCTGATAGGGGCCCTTTGGTTCACCAGCTTCCTTCCGAGCTTTATTTGTGTATCCTCAGTGATGATACTCCTCACCACTACAGTGCCACCCATAACACCTTTTCTGGTATCAACCTTTTGATCTATTCCCTCAGTCTCATGGATTTGCTAAAATGGTTGCTACACAGTGCTTTTTGTGACAGCGAATGCTTTCTGGTGATGTCACTTCCTTGTCATCATCCAACAGATCCATTACCATGGTGGGCCCCTTCAGAGCACACTGGCAGTTGTAGACCTGTGTCATCTTTGCCCCCTGTCATATTGCATCAGTAAGGTTATGGGAGACATCTCCAGCGTCTTCATCCTAGGCATTGGAACTGATTCCCCTTTCTACAGGTCCCGCCAGGGGCCTCATGGCTCTTTCGTGAGTTTTTGCATGGTGTACATGGGCCCCCGAGCTATTGTGGCCCACCCTCCCTCCCTGTGCTGCATTCTCTTCCGCATGCCCCTCCCTCCCTCCCTGTCCCTGCTCCATCCGCTTTGCCACCCCGGTGAACCCATAGCTCTTTTTTGGGTATGTGTGTAGTGCCCTTGGGGCCCCAAGCTGCTGCCAATGTTCTTCTCTCCCTGGTTGCATTCACTTATCCATATCCGCTCCTTCTCATCCTAGCTCCTCCCCATCCTTCCCACCATTCTTCCTTGGTGTTTCCCTTTATAACAACCTGACTGTTTCCTCAGTTCCATTATTCCTTTTTGGTCTTGTGTTTCTTGTCCCCTCCCTCTCTCCCTCCCTCTTCCCTCCCTCCGCCTCCCCCCTCCCTCTTCACTCCCTCTCCCCCTCCCTCTCCCCCTCCCTCTCCCCCTCCCTCTCCCCCTCCCTCTCCCCCCTCCCTCTCCCCCTCCCTCTCCCCCTCCCTCTCCCCCTCCCTCTCCCCCTCCCTCTCCCCCTCCCTCTCCCCCTCCCTCTCCCCCTCCCTCTCCCCCTCCCTCTCCCCCTCCCTCTCCCCCTCCCTCTCCCCCTCCCTCTCCCCCTCCCTCTCCCCCTCCCTCTCCCCCTCCCTCTCCCCCTCCCTCTCCCCCTCCCTCTCCCCCTCCCTCTCCCCCTCCCTCTCCCCCTCCCTCTCCCCCTCCCTCTCCCCCTCCCTCTCCCCCTCCCTCTCCCCCTCCCTCTCCCCCTCCCTCTCCCCCTCCCTCTCCCCCTCCCTCTCCCCCTCCCCCTCCCCCTCCCCATCCCTCTCCCCATCCCTCTCCCCCTCCCTCTCCCCCTCCCTCTCCCCCTCCCTCTCCCCCTCCCTCTCCCCCTCCCTCTCCCCCTCCCTCTCCCCCTCCCTCTCCCCCTCCCTCTCCCCCTCCCTCTCCCCCTCCCCCTAACCCTCCCTCTCCCCCTCCCCCTAACCCTCCCTCTCGCCCTCCCCCTCCCTCTCGCCCTCCCCCTCCACCTCCCTCTCGCCCTCCCCCTCCCTCTCGCCCTCCCCCTCCCTCTCGCCCTCCCCCTCCCTCTCGCCCTCCCCCTCCCTCTCGCCCTCCCCCTCCCTCTCGCCCTCCCCCTCCCTCTCGCCCTCCCCCTCCCTCTCGCCCTCCCCCTCCACCTCGCCCTCCCCCTCCACCTCGCCCTCCCCCTCCACCTCGCCCTCCCCCTCCACCTCGCCCTCCCCCTCCACCTCGCCCTCCCCCTCCACCTCGCCCTCCCCCTCCACCTCGCCCTCCCCCTCCACCTCGCCCTCCACCTCGCCCTCGCCCTCCCCCTCCACCTCGCCCTCGCCCTCCCCCTCCACCTCGCCCTCGCCCTCCCCCTCCACCTCGCCCTCGCCCTCCCCCTCCACCTCGCCCTCGCCCTCCACCTCGCCCTCCCCCTCGCCCTCCCCCTCCACCTCGCCCTCGCCCTCCACCTCGCCCTCGCCCTCCCCCTCCACCTCGCCCTCGCCCTCCCCCTCCACCTCGCCCTCGCCCTCCCCCTCCACCTCGCCCTCGCCCTCCCCCTCCACCTCGCCCTCGCCCTCCCCCTCCACCTCGCCCTCGCCCTCCCCCTCCACCTCGCCCTCGCCCTCCCCCTCCACCTCGCCCTCTCCACCTCCCTCTTCCCTCCCTCTCCACCTCCCTCTTCCCTCCCTCTCCCCCCCTCTCCACCTCCCTCTTCCCCCCTCTCCACCTCCCTCTTCCCCCCACCTACCTCTTCCCCCCACCTACCTCTTCCCCCCACCTACCTCTTCCCCCCACCTACCTCTTCCCCCCACCTACCTCTTCCCCCCACCTACCTCTTCCCCCCACCTACCTCTTCCCCCCACCTACCTCTTCCCCCCACCTACCTCTTCCCCCCACCTACCTCTTCCCCCCACCTACCTCTTCCCCCCACCTACCTCTTCCCCCCACCTACCTCTCCCCCCTCCCTACCTCTCCCCCCTCCCTCTCCCCCCCTCCCTCTCCCCCCCTCCCTCTCCCCCCCTCCCTCTCCCCCCCTCCCTCTCCCCCCCTCCCTCTCCCCCCCTCCCTCTCCCCCCTCCCTCTCCCCCCCTCCCTCTCCCCCCCTCCCTCTCCCCCCCTCCCTCTCCCCCGCTCCCTCTCCCCCCTCCCTCTCCCCCCTCCCTCTCCCCACCTCCCTCTCCCCACCTCTCCACCTCCCTGTTCCCTCCCTCTCCACCTCCCTCTCCACCTCCCTCTCCACCTCCCTCTCCACCTCCCTGTTCCCTCCCTCTCCACCTCCCTCTTCCCTCCCTCTTCCCCCCTCTCCACCTCCCTCTTCCCTCCCTCTTCCCCCCTCCCTCTTCCCCCCTCCCTCTTCCCCCCTCCCTCTTCCCCCCTCCCTCTTCCCACCTCCCTCTTCCCACCTCCCTCTTACCTCCCTCTTCCCCCTCCCTCTTCCCCCCTCCCTCTTCCCCCCTCCCTCTTCCCCCCTCCCTCTTCCCCCCTCCCTCTTCCCCCCTCCCTCTTCCCCCCTCTCCACCTCCCTCTTACCTCCCTCTTCCCCCCTCCCTCTTCCCCCCTCTCCACCTCCCTCTTCCCCCCTCCATCTCTTCCCCACCTACCTCTTCCCCCCTCCCTCTTCCCCCCTCCCTCTTCCCCCCTCCCTCTTCCCCCCCTCCCTCTTCCACCCCTCCCTCTTCCCCCCTCCCTCTTCCACCCCTCCCTCTTCCACCCCTCCCTCTCCCCCCTCCCTCTCCCCACGTCCCTCTCCCCACGTCCCTCTCCCCACGTCCCTCTCCCCACGTCCCTCTCCCCCCTCCCTCTCCCCCCTCCCTCTCCCCCTTGCAATAGCTGTCACTACTTCATATTTGACTCAGACTGGTTGCTCGTTTTTTTGGGGGGGCTCTGGAGCTCCCAACAATGACTGCCTTACCAGGCAGCCTTTGCCACAGCTGGGTGGCATCCACAGGATGAAACCCCGATCAGAGTTGATGGTACCAGGGCGGATGCACTGCACATGAAGTGTGCAAAGCTCCATACTTCTGGCCACGCTGCCACAGTTGTGTCTTCAGAAAAAAATGTTCTCTCTATGCTCCCAATTTTGGTCTCTCGTTCCCTTTTCTTGGTTTGTTCCAGGAGAGACAGGCAGACTTTTGTCATTACCAGGTTTCTCCTTTATTTTTATTTTTTTTATAGATAGTACAGAAGATAAGTATGGTGAGGTTCCCTATTGATTAAAACTTCTTCCAGTCAGTCAGCTTCGTTTTGAGATTGCGTGCTCTTGGGAGTCATACTGGTGAGCATCGCTCCTTGCCTGCCCTTAAATATGATACAAGTCATTATCTTTCACAGGGATCTCCTCCTTCAGCCTGATGAGGAACACTGAACTAATCTGGCACAGTGCAGCATTCATTTTCTGTGTTGAGTCCAGAGAGGTCCTAAGGGCAATCACATTGATACCAGCTCTTTCGTCCTGGCCATTGAGAGGTATACCTTTCCTGTAAAATCAGAGTTATAGTTTACTGTTGCATTGTGAAGTCCTGTATCCCACCTCCCATGCTCTGTCTCTGCTTTGGTCACAAGTCTTCACAATGTTATGCTAATTCTGTTTGTGGGGACTGTGGCCGCCCCCTCCATGTGGGGGAGGAGGGTCTTTGCACCCCACCGCCCTAGTGCGTGAACCGTTCTGGCTCATTTCTCCTCGATCACCCGATTGCCTGATCTATAAAAAGGAAAGAAAGATTCAGGAATTCAAAACTCTGTATCATCTAACCTACTCTGAGGCCTGACAGAAATTCAACTGTCTCCACCTGATGATATCTTTAAAGTCTATATTTGTTTTTGCTGTGTCCTTTCTCCCTCCTCTTTCCTTCTTACCTCCGTCCTGTCCCCCTTCCCTTTGCTCCGACCTGGTGCTTCTCATTCCCTCTCCTCACAGAACAGCTGACTGACCTTAGATGCTCGTTGGCATGCCTTCCTCATCTTCGTCAACTAAAGGGGACATGTTAGTTGCACCTTAATGCTCTTTCGATGCCTCGGCAACACCAACTGGGGCACAAACCCCTATATGCTTATACAGCTGTACGCAGAATTGGTCCACTCCTACCTAGATTATGAGAATATTGCATATTGTTCAACATAACCTTAAACATTACAGATGCTGGATCAGACACATCATTGTGGGGTACAACTAGCAAATGGTGCCTTTCGGACTAGCCATGTGACCAGTCTCCTAATGGAGGCAGGGATTCCACCATTTCAGGTTTAGACCCAACAACATTTGATCGCTTATGCATTATGCATCTACTGCTCCCCGGAGCATCCAGGCTACTGTCTCCTATTTGCATATACAGACATCCATCTCCTGCAATGATGTCCCAGGTCTGGAGTTCCGATTGCCATCTGCATCCAGTCCCTTCTTTCTGAACTCCAGCTTTCCTCTCTACCACTCCTTCTCCAAGCCCACTCACATACACCTCCATGATGCATGCTTCATTACAGCTCGTTTCTTGACCTATCACAATGTCTGAAAGACTCGGCCCAGCTGGAGGCCCTCCACAGCAAATTCTTCTCCATTCTAGGCACATTTTGGAGTTGAGGAATAGTCTCAACTAATGGCTCAATGATCATGCTGGTTTTGCTTACATTCATACAGGATATAATGAACTCTGTACCTTGCCAAATGGCGGAGTGTGTAGCCACCTCTCGCACTCTTGAGCATATCTGTTCCTGCAGCGATGAGTCCTTCCTCATCTGTAGCATTTCTTTGTGCAGTTCACAAGCTCTTGACCAGTGTCAACCACAATATCCCATGGTCCTGACTATCCAGAATCCTTTTTTCGTCTTAAAACAATATGGATGTCAGTGGTCTTTCTCTAGACCCCAGGTCATGTTGTGATCCCGGGGAATGAATTCACTGACAGGCTGGCCAAATTGGCTATTGAGAAGTCATTTCTTGAGATTGGTATTCTGGAATCAGACCTTCGGTCAATATTATGCCATCAAGTTGTAAGGATTTGGAATACGGAATTGAACCGTGATTTATTTTCAAAGAATATTCTTAAGAATTTATTTTATTTATTAGCTATTCATCAAGAACATTAACACATTTAATCACACTATGTAAGCATGGAAGTAGTTGCCAGGGAGTAACTAATGAAATTATAACCAAATTCCTTTCAACAAATGGGAATTTTATTCACTTTACTAGTGCCTAAAAGCATTTTTTTAAAAGAAACAGATTTAAAATTATAATCAGAAAGCACCCTCTAAATATCAAAAGTTGAAATTTATTCAGAGGCAGAAAGAAAAAAGTTTTGACTGTATGAGCTTTTGGGCAGAGAACCTTGCTGCTCCCCTTTGACACGGTCGTAGTTAAGATTGCTCACAACAGCCTCTGAAAGATTACACTGGTGCAAATCTGCAACACACCAGATAACTTTAAACTAAGAGTTTTAACAATTTACACAAGCACACAAACTATGCTCCCCCCGTAGGAGGGATGGACATGGTACAAAACACTAACAATTAAAATATTAACCTTGCCACCTAAGGTGCAACTTGATTTTTAACTTCTAAGAAAAGTATTACATTGAAAGGGTGGCAACATTATATACTATAATGATCATTTAAATAAAAGCCCATGAAATGCAATCTTGTATATAATTCTACAAGGTTGGCCAAACAATAGTTAAGATGCTCTACAGTACACGGATACCACCTCTCAAGATCATAGGCAATAATATCAAAGTTTCCAAAGATCAAAACATCTTTCAGATATCAGGCTGTTACACTCCAAGCAATAAATTCATTAACGCACCAAATCCGATAAACATGACAGAGGCAGCTACTAACGTACAGTAGACAGCTACTAACGTACAGTAGATTGATAGGGAGATTACCGAACAACCCGAACCGCAGGTTGCTCTAACCCGCCCATACTCCACAAGGGAAAAACAGACCACCCAATTTATAAACAACCACCTTCCCGCGGGTGGGCAAACGGAGAAGAATGGTGGGACGACCCCAAAGCAAAACGGCTGGTGACCTCACCAAGAAAACAAGTATAATTTAACAAGAGTAAATGAAAGAACATATCACCATTCACTTAACTTCTAATAAACTGCGATTTCTCGAGAAGACCTGGCGCAGCACCCCCAAATTGCTCTCCCGAACCGTCCGCTGCCAGCCGCTTCAACAGACGCAGGAAGGCATGCCGATCTCCCGTCTCACGGCGTCACAGCTCACACCGGCCAGACTGATGTCGTGGGTTGACTCCTGTTGCTCTCGTGTTGACCGCGAAGTCACTACCCCTCGCTATACGCCGTGGCTCACTGGACTCACGTGACCACCTCACATGCGCCGACGCTCAAGACAGACCAGTCATCTTGTGTAGTAAGCCCTGAGTTGGTGTGTAGGTAGTTTCCAGGAATACTGTGTGCAAATTTCACATATTTTTATGTGGGCGAAAATTTCCCTGGGTGCATATCACACATTCACACTCTTCTTCCAACCATCTTCATCATCATCATCTTCTGCTCAGAGCCCAATAAAGTGAAGTGCTCCATTTTCATAAAGATCATAACCAGTTGATATTTTAAAAATGTAATATTTCATTTAATTATCACAGAAGAAAGGAACTACAACCAGCCACACTTTTATTCCAGTGCAACTACTGACATCTTCAACTTTTGTAGTCCTGTCTTCCTCAGTTGCGTGTAATATTACGGTATATTGATAATTTTTACTTATGGACCGTCTGACAGCAACATTCAGTTGCTGTCAGACGGTCCATAAGTAAAAATTATCAATATACCAGTGCAACTGGTTTCAAACCGAGGCCAAAGTCAGGCAGAATTGAGAATTTCCCTTAGAAATTACAGTCGCAGTCCAGCCGCAGCAGCACCAGGAGACAGTGATTTTGTGTGTGTGTGTGTGTGTGTGTGTGTGTGTGTGTGTTTGTGTGTTTGTGTGTTTTCGTCATAAGAAGGCCTTTTGGATGATAGCTAAAGAGTGTAGCAGTCTTTTCATTGTGCCTGCCTGTGACTCAACATCTGCTCTATATGTCAGTGGTGTTGAGAAACACTTTAAATGTCTCACTCAGTCTTTTGCTTTTGGGGAAAAAGCTATGATAGGCATTTCAGCGTCGGGTCCAAACATCTTAAGCCAATATTTCTGTAAATGAAAGTTACAACCAAACTCAAATAAAATATAAGCTGCATGTTTTCATCTGTCCAATAGATTGGCACATAGCTCTAGACTTTTATTTTGAAGGAGACAACCTTCATCACAACATACACTCCTGGAAATTGAAATAAGAACACCGTGACTTCATTGTCCCAGGAAGGGGAAACTATTGACACATTCCTGGGGTCAGATACATCACATGATCACACTGACAGAACCACAGGCACATAGACACAGGCAACAGAGCATGCACAATGTCGGCACTAGTACAGTGTATATCCACCTTTCGCAGCAATGCAGGCTGCTATTCTCCCATGGAGACGATCGTAGAGATGCTGGATGTAATCCTGTGGAACGGCTTGCCATGCCATTTCCACCTGGCGCCTCAGTTGGACCAGCGTTCGTGCTGGACGTGCAGACCGCGTGAGACGACGCTTCATCCAGTCCCAAACATGCTCAATGGGGGACAGATCCGGAGATCTTGCTGGCCAGGGTAGTTGACTTACACCTTCTAGAGCACATTGGGTGGCACGGGATACATGCAGACGTGCATTGTCCTGTTGGAACAGCAAGTTCCCTTGCCGGTCTAGGAATGGTAGAACGATGGGTTCGATGACGGTTTGGATGTACCGTGCACTATTCAGTGTCCCCTCGACGATCACCAGTGGTGTACGGCCAGTGTAGGAGATCGCTCCCCACACCATGATGCCGGGTGTTGGCCCTGTGTGCCTCGGTCGTATGCAGTCCTGATTGTGGCGCTCACCTGCACGGCGCCAAACACGCATACGAGCATCATTGGCACCAAGGCAGAAGCGACTGTCATCGCTGAAGACGACACGTCTCCATTCGTCCCTCCATTCACGCCTGTCGCAACACCACTGGAGGTGGGCTGCACGATGTTGGGGCGTGAGCGGAAGACGGCCTAACGGTGTGCGGGACCGTAGCCCAGCTTCATGGAGACGGTTGCGAATGGTCCTCGCCGATACCCCAGGAGCAACAGTGTCCCTAATTTGCTGGGAAGTGGCGGTGCGGTCCCCTACGGCACTGCGTAGGATCCTACGGTCTTGGCGTGCATCCGTGCGTCGCTGCGGTCCGGGCCCAGGTCGACGGGCACGTGCACCTTCCGCCGACCACTGGCGACAACATCGATGTACTGTGGAGACCTCACGCCCCACGTGTTGAGCAATTCGGTGGTACGTCCACCCGGCCTCCCGCATGCCCACTATACGCCCTCGCTCAAAGTCCGTCAACTGCACATACGGTTCACGTCCACGCTGTTGCAGCATGCTACCAGTGTTAAAGACTGCGATGGAGCTCCGTATGCCACGGCAAACTGGCTGACACTGACGGCGGCGGTGCACAAATGCTGCGCAGCTAGCGCCATTCGACGGCCAACACCGCGGTTCTTGGTGTGTCGGCTGTGTCGTGCGTGTGATCATTGCTTGTACAGCCCTCTCGCAGTGTCCGGAGCAAGTATGGTGGGTCTGACACACCTGTGTCAATGTGTTCTTTTTTCCATTTCCAGGAGTGTACATCCAAAACACCTTGGGATCACCTTCATTTGGACACTTTCTTTTAAGAACCTCTTGACACCAACATCTTTTAAACTCAAAAGCAGAAGAAACATTCTCCATAAACTCTGTGGCACTAGTTGGGGATCATCGGCAGACACTCTTAGAGTTTTGGCACTTGGATTACTATACTCAACAGCAGAGTACTGTGCACTTGTCTGGCTTAATAATTTACATGTTAAATTGCATGTAAGACTGCTGGTAACACCAATCTTACAATATTGAACAAGCGAAAAAAATTAAGATCAAAACAGCCCACAATTATCACAGCCAGGACTCTCTCTGAAATTAAATTTCATACCATTGGTGAACAGAACCACCTTCAAATTGACCGTGGAATATGTACAGACTCTCTCCACAAGGATGGAAATCTTTATCATTATTGTGTGACTGTGTTCCAGAACAGACAATTGCTCATGTTGTGCCAGCATGTCCCGCATGTGCCTATGTGGGTTCTTTCCAAGATTTCCTGACAGCGGCGAGTGATGTGATAAAATACATAAAAGACGTTGATATACATAATTAGCTGTTATCATTTGTGTGATGTTATGCTATAGAGCTGTGTTTAAATGTAGACATGTAGTAATTTTGTAGTCCTTGTATATGTATTGCCGTACGATAAGTAAATAAACAGCTGAAATCATTAAAACTGAGCAAAGCTCCAGGACCTGATGGAACCCCTATCAGATTATTTATCCAATTTGCGGCTGAGTTAGCCCCATCCTCTAACTGTAATGTCTCACAAATATTCAAATGTGTGTGAATTCCTAAGGGACCAAACTGCTGAAGTCATCAGTCCCTAGACTACTTAAACTAACTTATGCCGAGAACAACACACACTCCTATGCCCGAGGGAGGACACGAACTGCTGGAGGGAGGGGCTGCGCAATCCGTGACATGGCGCCCCTAACCGCGCGGCCGCACCGCTGTATCTGTATCACAGATTCCTCGAACAAAAACTTCGGCCAGTGGCTGGGAGAAAGGACAGGTCATAAGAGTCAACAGAAGTGATCCACAAAGCTGCTGTCCAGTATCCTTACATTTATTTCTTGTAGAGTCTTGGAACATATTCGGAGCTCAAACGTAATGAGGAATCTCAAACGGAACGATCTCCTGCATGCCACCCAGCATGGATTTTGAAAACATAAATCATATGAAACCTAACTCTCACTTTTCTCACATGACATCCTGAAATCCATGGATCAAGGCAGTAAGAAGATGCACTATTTCTCGATTACCGAAAAGCATTTGATTTATTACCACACCTACATTTGTTTTCAAAAATACTATCACATGAGGTATCAGACGAAATATGTGATTGGATTGTGGATTTCTTGGTAGGGAGGACGCAGCATGTTATCTTGGATGGAGAGTTATTGGCAGTTGTAGAAGTAACTTCGAGTCTATCTCAAGGAAGTGTGCTGGGTCCCTTGCTGTTCATGTTGTATAGTAATGATCTTGCAGACAATATTAATAGTAACCTCCACTTTTCACAGATAATACAGTTATCTACAATGATGTGCCGTCTGAACTAAGCTGTACAAATATTCAGTCAAACCTTGATATTGTGGCTTGCTTTAAATTTATTGTGCACTTCACAAAAAGGAAAAATGTAGTATCCTACAAATATAGTATTAGTGAGTAACTGTTGGAATCTCTTAAACTAATACAAATACTTGGGTGTAACACTTAGTAGGAACATCTAGTGGAATGATTACATATGCTCCACTGACGCAGAGAAGGGCAGCATGAATGGTTACAGGTTTGTTTGACACACAGAAGAGCGTCAAGGAGATGATGAAAGAGTTGAACTGGCAGGTCCCAAACTATCCCAAAACAGTCTACTAATTCTTTTTGAGTATTTTCCTTTCCTCTGTTGCATAGTTTTTTCCTGTTACTTTGAGCACGACTTCACCTCTCTTCCTCAATTCTGGTGCAGCTCTTCTTTCCATTTTTCAATATTGTGTGTTATTTTTCTATATTAATTATGTAAGCAGTGCCGTATTGTTGCAAACCAACCATAGAGCTACTTCAGCTGTCAGCAGTTCACACAAATGCACACCAAAGCACTTACAGAGTTGTCGCATGATTCATTATTTGAACTTTGATATTGATGTTAACCCTGTTTCCCCTGTTCTTTCACTTGTGTTGGAATATGTTCTATTATCCTTGTTGTTCACAGCAGAATTTCACTATTAAGTCAAATTTACATTTTTTTTTATACTTGTGGTTTTTTTCTTACCTACATCCCCCAAATCTCTCTGCAGTTACCTGGTGAAGTGCTGATTACTCTGTTGCTAGAACTAAGTCACTAATCACTCAATAATGATCACTAATCCCCAGATTATTCGGTGCAGTTAAGCTTTGGTCACCAAGAAGTTAAGTTCATGCTGGGTGAGTGTGAGGCAGGCAAAAAATACGCAATCACAGAGACAGTCTATATAAGCAATTCACTAATGATCAGATTGTAACGGAGAAAATAACAGTGTACATAAAAAAGTTGTTATCATAATCATGACATGTTACTAGTGGTGTCATTTGATGTAACTGAGAGTGTAGCGTGGAGCTACCTACATTATTGTAGCGAGCAAGTTGGAAGGGCTTCCTGCTGTATGCTCTTGTTGTGGCTCATGCCCGTGTTGTTCCGCATCATCGAGTGCCCTGTCTACATTATAGCACCTGTGCTCAAAATTAGTGTCTGGTGCAAAGTCAGCAGAGTCCGCTCGACATTGTTTGGCAGGAGTATAATACTGTATATAAAATCTCTTCTCCCATTAACAAGGACATTGTCTGGTCAGATACAGAAGTACCCCTGCCAATGGCTCAGACGCCAAGAGGACAGTAATGTCAACTTCATTTTAATTCTGGCAGCATTTATGGTGCACTTTCTGGACATAGCTATAACTTTGGAGCTGCACCTGGGCCCACATCTGGTAGGACTAATTCTTGGCAGCAAAGGGAGATGGGATGCCTGCAGGACTAGTGTCAGCATCAAGCTACTGCAGTTGAGAGCGTGAGGACCAGGGGATAGCCTTGGTACATGGCTGTCCAGTAGTGAAAAGGGTGTAGATGTTGACACATTTCATGACCGAAGCTTTTTTACAGAAGTAAAGCTGCCCATGACATCAAAGAGTCAACAACCCATATAATTGACCATTACCCCTGAGTCCACTACAGGGTATGACCAAGAGTAAATGCCCAGAGATGGATGTTGACATGAGTGTGCAGTTTCATATGTGGATGCAGCAGCAGCTGTTTAAGGCACAGCAAGTTGAAATCAATGCAGTGCCTGTGCCCATGCAGCAACGCTACGTAGCTGCAGCCATTTACGAGCTTGGAGCAGTTCGTAGCAAATAAGATTGTCAAGGAATACTTGAATGGTTATGATGTCATTGTCTTCCACATGTACCTCTTTAAAGTTGCTGGCCATCCACCAATTAAATTTGGTGCTGGATGGAAAGGAACATTAGTAGATGTTGGATGCCAATTGACTGGCAGACACAAATTAATAGCCATTGTTAAGACACCCCATCTATTGCAGAGATCATTGATAGTGCATGGCTGAATTTGTGTGAAGTAGTTTGCACCCGAACTACGTAAGAAAATTAGAGACTTCAGCCACAACTTGTAGCCTCATAATCTCCTCGATTGTCCGCACAAATTTGATGTGCAACTTTTCTCAACGGTGCAGGAGTTTAGGCCAGGTTGTCAGATGTTGTCATGAGTCTTCATTGGTGTTAAGTGTGCAAATTGCAAGCAAAGACTGTTTATTTAATATGGGTGTATGTATGCCATTAGTATGTGTCGTGCATCATCCTCAGTGTGATTGGTGGGACAACAGGAGGGTGAATGGCTAGAGGAAAGGTAGAATGGCTGCCCAGCATTCGTAATCCACCGTTGCGATTATTAGTGTGTTAGCTGTGGCCCAATGAGAACATCATCTAGTAGTCTGGGTCAGCTCATCTCATCAAACACTATGACCACTAATTCAAGACTTAGAAATAGGGGGACTTGATGTGTTTCTAGGGTTACTTAGTTGGTGAGGATCATTAATTCAACCAAGGCAAGTTTGAGATTAACATAAATTTGTAAACAAATGGTTTTTTGCATGTTGAATTTATTTCAGCCAATGGATAAGTAGGATGAGTGTCAGCATTGGAGTATTGCAAGGTGGGCTTTTAGTGATAATTGGTAAGGTACATGGACCACCATTGTAAAAGCTGTACAGTCTACAGGTGAATCAGGGGCCAAATAAGGAAATAATCAGCTTGTAATTGGTAGCTTGGTCTCCATAAATTGTAGCCAAGGGTGCTTTCCAAATGTTGATAAAGATGATGCACATTTCCTTTGATGAAATTATATTAATCTAATCTGTAGCACAAACATTACATTGACATTATTCAAAAGAACACAGACCATTATGTTGACATTGTTTAAAAGGCAAAGTTATTTAAATACTGTAATCTTATAAAGCTAGTTTTATCCATCTGGAATTCCTTAAATCCTTTGCTCTAAGTAATTATGAAAAGATACTTGCAACAATGAAAGGTTTGCTATTCCACTTATACATTCTGAACACAAAAAGTAATGATTAACATGCAAGCTTTTGCAGCTACTTGCAATTCTAAGTAAAATCAGCCAAACTGATCTTCGAAAATTACTAGTGTGGCACCAATTTGACTGGCAGCTAGCCAGGCCACCAAATGGGATATACACGATTGAGCAGTAACTTTAAAAACCCCTTCATAACCTTACAGTTTCATTAATTTTTTGATAATTTCCATTGTGGCTACTATAATGAGTCACCCTTCTCTAACTTTTATTTTTTTTTTTATATAGAGACAACTGATAACAAGTATGCTATCGTTTCTTGCATAGATAAAAATTCTCAGCTGTTTCACTAAAAGCATTCATATAATAATAAATGTATTATATTTCAGGCTAAAATGTATATAAAAGAAATCAAGTGTTACAATCAATATGTACTAACAGTTAAAATTACTCTTCTTTTAAAAATAATTGAAATTACAAAATTTGTGGCATATTTAAAATTCATATTATTAATTGCACAATCTAACACTAACTATTAAATTTATTTCTAGATTGATTTACAAAATAATGATATATTTTAGTGAAGATTTTCTTTGGTAAAGAAAGTCTGCAAACTCTCTTTCTTTGTAAACTCTTTGGAATAATGTGAGTAATGCAGAATGCAAGCAGTGGTGGGCATGCCTCCAATGGAAACTGATGTTTTCTAAGTTTATCGCCAGCGCAGTGTAATTACTGTTTTTTTTTTATGTGGAAAATGTAAAAACGGTGTTATGGTGAAAGATTTGACAAATAATAAAATTCAAGAATAATACAGCCAAATCTTCATCAGTTATTTTGTCACCAAGAACTGACAAAATCAAAATTTCAGCTGCAAGACTGTTCCCCTTGACAAGACTTTGAGCCATTGATGACAACAACAACGAGATAATGAAGATGTATATCTTATGCCTCTCGAAGCTGTCAAAAATTGTGCAAAGAATGAGAATTTTAATAGTGGTATGTGGGAGGGTAAGATTACACAACTCAATGATTTGATTAAGTAGGAGTGATTACTGTTTATGTATATCAAGTTCTGATTTTACTGTGTCATTAAAGAGAAATGTTATGAGGGGTATGCAGCAGAACCAAGACTAAACGATTATTGTTAGAGCAATACGGCCGGAGAGATTGTGTAGACAGACCACTGTAGATTCATACAATTACTGCACAACTTCCCTTATCATTGAAAGGTGTTGGAAGTAGGTATAAGGTCAGTGTGGTCTTTGATATGGAATCCAAATAAAGAAAAACCATCTAAACGAAACATTCTAACCGCTACTGGAGAATATACTATTAGTAATATCAGGCATCTACATAAAATTTTTTGCTTAATAATTATAAGTTCATTCTGCATTGGTATCATTAGCAACTGTATGCTGCAACTTAGTACTATGCCAGTTGTAGTGCTGGAGCTGCAATACACTAATACGTATCACTTTTTATTAATGTATGACAGCACTAGTGGAAACTAGGAATTCAGCACATATCATGTTAATGCTTAATTAAAGTAAGAGTCTGGTCAACATCTCATTCTTTGGATCAGTGATGGTCAGACTCTGTGCAGGAGCATCCTCTGTTGTCATGTCACACATTTGCAGAGGAAACTTGCTACCACAGACACTGTGTACAACTGAGAACAGTGACACAATCTGACTGATTTACATGAAACTGTTCCCATTGTACACAGTGTTGAAGGGAAGTCATCCCCATAATGCAGTGTAGCAATGTCCGCCCTTCACTTGCACGTGACACAGAGGAAGGCACAGTACTAACTACTTTCCTTGTTGTCACCAATGTTGGACTGGAGTGGCCTCTTGTTTGCTCTAAATCTGCTGAAGGACCTAACATTGAACTGCGCTCTTTCACCTATTTTATAGATTCAACTCCAATTTTGACAAAAATGACAGCTACTGTCATTTGAAGAGAGAAATTTTGTGACACTGATAGGTACTACTTGCATTGCAGCCTTGTTATTGGGCATCTGCTGCACCAGTGACACAGTTTCATGAGACTAAGCTGTTTTTAAGACTTCACTTAACCCTTTCACCCCTGAATTAATATATGTGATTTAAAAATATATTTGCTTTGAAATATATTATCTAGGATGTATTTGGAAACATAATTTGAAGTTCTCCTGAATTTTACCCCACCCAATTTAAAAAAAAAAATTGTTGCCATATGGTAATGTTAGTACTCACAAAATGATTTTCAGGAATTTGATAAAATCATTTATTTTTGAGAATTGAATACAAATACAAGATATGCTTGTGATACAAGGAAGAATATCAATGCAACAAGGAGAATACACCTTTATATGGATGACATGACCAGTTCTAAGTTTTTCTTGTACAACATAACACAAACATGCTTTCAAGATAAGTTACAGAAAACTTCATTTTTTACTTGGTGTGGAAAGACATAAAGCAGTTTTTTCACTTGTTAGGCATAGGAACACTCTACATTTTATGCACGTCACTGCTGAATCCGTTAGGGCATCGCTTGCAGTAGCCATTCTGGTGGCTCTGTTGTGGCCAGTGACCATCATATCTGACATCTGCAATAGGCCTGGAGACTACCAACCTCTTCTTTGGAGCGTGTATATCTTCTGTATGTAGATGGTCTTCCTCTTTTGCGATGAACAACATTTCCTGCCGTAGTAAGAACCAGAAGCAATATCAGTGTGGAAATCCAGAAGAGAAAGATGAGAGGTTGTGCCTCGCTGATTTAAGTGATGTCTGTAAAGCAACCACGAATTTACAACTGCAACACTGAAGCACCAATAAACTATTCGCATATACCACTTTTTGGAACGGTCATTTATCCCATAAAGTTCTGTGAGCGTGTCTGCTAAATCCACACCTTCCGTTGTGTTCATTATATTCCTTCACAATCAGAGGTCGATTTACCTGAATTGACTAATTATCCTTTTTACTCCACCTCTTGCATTTATCCTGTGGACTTATACCTGCATATGTGGAAACCAGTTGCACAGCTTTATTGTCATACCACATTACTGCTATGATGTTGGATGATTCATGAATGTTATAATCCAGTGCCCCTCTTCATTTCCTTTTCAGCTCCTTTTCTTATGCTATGGGGCTGAGTGACATTGTCTGAAAGAATAGTTGCAATACTTTTGTGTTTGAGAACGTCTTAAAAGTTCTAAAGAGCTGAACCAATTATCAGAAAATATCTTGTAGTTCTTGCCCTCTAGTAAATCTTCACACAGCGTCAGAACAATATCTCCTGAAACCCCTAAACAGTGCTCATCATACGTGCCTTTGCTCACATAAATTGCAAAGTCATATATTAGGCCTGATACTCGAGCTCAAGGAAACACTTTATATCCCCATTTATGAGGTTTGTTTTTGAGATACTGAACTAAAGAACTTCTTCTCTTGAAAGGGATCACCTGTTCATCAGTGCTCTGTTTCTCTTCTGGAGGGAGTTGTAACATATTGTTCCATAAAGAACCTGTTGGGCCTTTTACTTTGAATAACTTGTCATGCTTGGGATCACCTTTCAGTTTCTGGTTGTTGTTATTATTTACATGGATATATGACAGCATTTCAAATCTATTCCTACTCATAACATCTGCAATCGAAGGAAAGCAACACAGTTGTGATCAGTACATTTTATGTTGTGGCATTGGAACTGCACCAATAAATAATAAAATACCAATATATTGTTTGCAAGAAACATGATTGACAACCCCCTCTTTGATGTGTGTATAATGATTTGTTTCAAGGGCAATGGATTCGCATATTTCATCATCAATAAACATCTGAAAATAATTCATTGGAGTCAGGTCTTCATCAGATGGTGGTGGAGGTATGTTGTCTTTCCATGTGGTATCTGGTGGAACGAAATCACCTTTCTTCCATGAACAGTTTTTCTTCTTTTTTGCAGGTTGGGCTGCTTCCTGTAGCATAATGTATTCATAAACAATCAGTTATGTGCATTTTGAGGTAACACTATGTAATAATTTTTTGTGCTGAAAAGATATAATACTTACCTTACTGGTGCAAGGTTGTACACCATTACTTTCTATGTTTTTTGCTTGCAGTTTAGAGATGCTCTCATGTTCAATACTATAATCCTTCCCTTGCATGTGTATTTCAGTATGATTACATTGTGGATCTTCTAGGACACTGTCAGAGTCTTGCTGGATAAAGCTAGACTCATTATTTTCTTCATCTGATGAAAAACTAAATTCTAAAATATCGCCATCTGGAATGTGCAGCAGCTCTAATATTTCCTTATCCGTTAGACTTTTCTGGGGGAATGCCATTCTCAGAAAACTGTGAAACAGGAAGCAGTTTCTGAGGTTATGCAAACACAAGACATGAATTCCCATAGTTGCCAAATGGTAACAATAACATTTCAGTAAGTGTTCTGAGTATAAATCATTACAAATGTATTATTATTTTACAATTAGTGATACATTGCAGTTTTAACAATATTATCCAAAACTTACCTTATAAATATTCATGGAGAGAGGAGTACAAAAGCACAACAGCTAATAGCACACAACAGCTGATCGAAACATCAGAATGGCAGCTCATACCAAAGATCACTTTTAAGACCCATAGGTGGGCAATCTGCTGCCATTTGTTGCTGATTTCTCAAAACAAGTGTGGGCCATATGGCAACTACAGGATAAAGATGTAAGGTGGGAACATCCAAGAATGGCCCATAAGAAAGTAGTGTTGCCACATGGCTACACTGGAAATGAAAGGGTTAAGGTGAGATCAGAAGATTGCTTGGCTATACCTCAAATGTGGTGCTCAGCTGCAGAAGTCCCACATTTCGGTATCAGTGTAAGAAACTGTTGTTATGCAACTGATACTTGTGTTTGAAACCAACATGTTTGATAAGCAAACATTGTATATGGTGTCAGAAGACAAGCCACTGGGTTCCAACAGTGTTTCACACTTCCGTACTCCTTCATGTAGCTGATGACTACAAGGCAAAAGCAAATCCATTTTAGAGTTCGCGTGGACCATATTATGAGGGGCATTCAATTAGTAATGCAACACATTTTCTTTTTGAAAACAGGATGGTTTTATTCAGGATTCCAATGCACCATATTATTCCCCACTCCTTTGGCTACAAAACCCTATTTTTCAACATAATCTCCATTGAATGTGACAGCTTTGTGCTACTTTACTGGTAGAGCCTCTATGGCCGCATGGTACCACTCTGTTGGTTGACATCTTAGCCAGAGTCTTGCTGCATCAATAACCTCATCATCATTCACGTACTGCTTCCTGCAGAGTGCATCCTTCGATGGGCCAAACAAATGGAAGTCAGAAAGTGCAAGATCCAAGCTTTAGCATGGATGAGGGAGACAGTCCAATGAAATTTTGTGAACCACTCTTGGGTGTGCAGACTTGTTAGACCTTGCGCTGTCATGGAGAAGGAGTTCATTTGCATTTTTGTGGCAACAAACATGCTGAAGTTGTTTCTTCAATTTCCTGAGGGCAGCACAGTACGCTTCAGAGTTGATCATTACACCATGAAGGAAGACATCAAACAGCATAGCCTCCTCTGAGTTCCAGAAGACTGTTGCCATGACTTTACCAGCTGAATATGTGTCTTTGAACTTTTTCTTTGGAAGAGAGATAGTGTGCTGCAAAGCGATGAACCCGTGTTTCATCGCCTGTGACACTGTTCAACAAAAAATTGTCACTGTCAGCTTCATAATGCACAAGCAGCTCTGCACAGATGGTCCTTTGTTGCTCTTCGTGGTCAGTTAGGTGACGAGGAACCCAGCAGGCACACACCTTTGAGTATCCCAGCTGGGGGACTAGTGTGTCAGCATTACCAGCAGAGACATACAGTTGAGCAGTGAGGTGTTTGATAGTGATCCATCGATCACCTCAAATGAGTGTGTCCTCACATTCCATCATTGCCCAGAATTGCAGCTGGTTGGCACACAGGATATTGGACAGTTTTGCTCAACCTTGTTGCAGTGATGACAGATGCCTCGCCCCACTGACTCATCGTGCTATTCTTCACTGCCAGGTCTGTGTAGACATTCTGCAAGCACCACTGGGTACTTGTGATGCTCTTGTTTTCTTCCAGCAGAAACCCAATGGCAGCTCTGTTTGGAATACCCCTCTGTTACAGACACAATTTTAAAGTCTACGTATAGCACTGGAATGTATCGGAACTTCATGAAACTATAGCAGCTGAAGCAGGACTATTCCATGATGTGCCACAACAAATTCCGTATTTTTTTCACTTGAACTTGGCCAATAAATAAAAAATTGTGTTGCATTACTTATTGAACACTCCTTGTACTTGCCTCACAATCTAGCAAGAAGCAGTAGAGTGATTACTCATATTTTCCCTTTCATTCATGAAAACTAATGAGTAAGGGATAAGAGATAGTGGATAATAGTTGCGTCTAGCATAAGTTTTGCAGTAGCTGCTATTGTAGCTCTTTGCACTGGTATTTATTATGTCTTTGAGCTCATCTTGCAATTTCTGCCATAGCTGCCTTCTCATCCAGTTGTTGCTAGAACAGTTCAGAAGTAAGTGTTGTACCAAGTAATGCACACAGAGCACAGCACTTGTTGCTACACATTGTTCCTAGGACATAGTCATTAATCATGCACCAGATGGTTGAATATAGTTTATGTTTAGCTGTCATGAGAAAGCAAAAATTCCAGATAGCTTGCAAACCAATCAAAATCGTACTATGAAGCTAATATTGTCATGTGCCACTCACAAACAGCCAAGTTGTAGTCAGGAAAGTATCAATGAACACAGCAGGGTAGTAATCACAAACAGTTGCGTGACACATTACGAACAGATTCATATGATGCCACAAACTGAGAGCAGAATATTGATGCTTCCCATCTTACTGTGCCAAGTGTATCATAGGTAATCCACATCATTTGTACCCTATTGTAGCAGCTGTTTCAGGTGCATTTCCATGTCACTGAATGCCTAGCTTTATCCTTGTTGTTTTGAAGTAACTGGCTGTCAGTCAACAAAACTACTTAGACACAGCTGTGTGGTTGATATAAAACTGATAGTAGTTTTCAGCATCATAACAAAAATAACTACCAGAAACATCACTAAAAGATAATTCTTGTACTATACTCCTTCTTTTCTATTATAGTATGGCTGTGTTTCAAGTGGAACGTAACTCAACATAAAAAAGAGTTTCGTTGCTGTATTTTCAGAAAATTGCTGAATGTGTTTGTTTAATGGTATCAATTAAATAAGTTAAATCCATCATTTTTATCAGCTTGTGTTTACTGCTCATTGATTTTATCATCAAATATCAAGATTTTTAATCCTTAAACATACAATATGTTGGTGACTTTGTAAACTATCTTGCTCTCAGAATCTACCTACGGACTACCCCCCCCCCCCCCCCCCCCCTCTCTCTCTCTCTCTCTCTCTCTCTCTCTCTCTCTCTCTCTCTCTCTCTCTCTCTCTCTCTCTCTCTCTCTCTCTTCCCCTCCCCCCTCCCCCGTGTGTGTGTGCATGCATACTTAGATGCCCTGAAGCATTCTAGTTAATATATGTTTCTCTGTTTAGAAATATTAATCTTTCTTGATAGCGCATCGGAGGCAGTAATGTTGTGAATGGAACGTGCTCTGAAACTATAAACTGTTCTTTTGACTGCAGTGCACGGTTTATCATTATTTTCCTCTGTGTAAACTTTGTCACTTCCTTACTTTTTATGTTCAGAAGGCGGCATAACTGAACCATTAATTGAACAATAAAAATCATTCCCTATGCTACGAAAAGTGTGTCCAGTAACTGAAACTGCTGAGACATGTTAGTGGAGAATTTAGTTCCTTTAGGTGCCTTAAGTACTGCAAGTTTAGTGAATATAAGAAGTAGTGGTTGTTGGAATTTGTGATAGTGAGGCTTATTATTTACTATAGTTCGCATGGCATGTACCGCATTTGCTGGATTGTTCTGCTGCTTATCAAGACATAAATAATTTTCCATTTGATGGCATTGCACTTTCTTGTAGCCATTTGCATGGGAAGTATTGTTTGCTATAGTCTTCCATCATATAAGTATTTTGACAGAATGCCGGCCGAAGTGGCCGTGCGGTTAAAGGCGCTGCAGTCTGGAACCGCAAGACCGCTACGGTCGCAGGTTCGAATCCTGCCTCGGGCATGGATGTTTGTGATGTCCTTAGGTTAGTTAGGTTTAACTAGTTCTAAGTTCTAGGGGACTAATAACCTCAGCAGTTGAGTCCCATAGTGCTCAGAGCCATTTGAACCATTTTTGAACCATTTTGACAGAATAATGTAGATTACATTGTACATATTCTGTTATAATGTTTTTCTTAATACTGTGCATGTAGTACTTCTCTCAGGGCTGGTATCCATTTGTACTGTATTATATTTTTCATGGTTTTATTGTTTAATTTACTGAAATTTTTGATCTACTGAATCTCCAGCTCTTTGATTGCTTAAAGTTTTGGAGTCAGTTAAGAGTAAGATGGCTAACAGTGATTTCATTTAGAACACCATTAGAAAAACAATGTTGCCAAAATGAATTAAAGGAAATTTGTTGCATCTGGTTGTACACAAATTAGCAATTCCAAGTGTGTTCCACAAATAACAAGAAACTGCTAGCTTTTGATGCTACACTTAAAGTTCTTTGATACAGTATGTATACAGCACCCACATTCATTAAGTATAGGGGTTCTTATCACTATCTAACTAAGAAGTTCCTTACAAAATTAGGGCTGGGATGGTTATCTTGTAAATGTCTTGGTTTATTCCCCACCTGCATCCATGCCCGGTCTTAGCTTATGCTCAGCATCTAATGAAGGGAACATTAAATGCCAATCTTTCTTCCTTTCTGTAAACTATTTATGGTAGTAAATCTGAAATTATATCACACTTATTAGTAGTTGTAATAAAGATGGGTCAGAATTTTATGCCCATTCTTATCTTCAGGAGGCAACTGTTTTGTAATGCGTATAGAGCACACAAAAGTAAAAGCGAGGACATTATTCTAACTTCCAGCACTACTGTTTATATCCTCAGAGAAGAGAGAAGAGTAGAAGTGGGAAGATTAGAAAGGAAAAGCAGACAACTCAATGTCAGGATGAGAGGGATGCACTCTAGTGAAGATGAAGGTAGACAGAGATGAACGAGGAAGCATCAAAGAGAAGAAGAGGTCAGAGACAGTACATATGTAATTTAATAGTGCAGGGAGAAAGGGGGAGGGGGGGGGGTGATGGCAGATAATAGAAATGGGAAAAAATATCTAAGTTGCTTTGATTCTACATATTATCATGGATTCAACAAGTCCTTGGTGGGTTTCTGGAATTACGTGGCTCTCAAATACATTCGTATAGATCATACATTTCCCATAAATCCGTGATTTGTGCACAGAACTGACTTCTGATAACATGCTAAATGTGTTCCATAGGGTTCAGATCAGGCGAATTTGGTGACAAAGATATCAACTTAAGTTCACTATCCTGCTCCTCAAATCACTGGAACATATTCTGGCCTTGTGATACAGACAGTTATCCTGCTGGAAGATGCTTTCACTGTCAGGGAAGACATCATTTAAGGAATACAAGTAGTCCGTAACAATGTTCACATGTCCACAGCTGTCATGTTGCCTCCAATAACTACTCTAGTTCCCATAGAAGCCCAGCTGAATGTCTGGATACCATAATAATGTGCCAACTGGCCAGTATCCTTGATGCAATGCAACCATTTTTCTGTACGACTTGAGCATCTGAACCTGACCGTCAGTCTGGTGTCACAAGAAAAGTGATTAATTCGACCGAGGACAGGTTGGATTGATCCACAATTTAGTCTCAGTAATTCTCTCTCCACTGCAATCGCAGTTTGTGATGTCGGTAGGTCAGCATGCGAACACAGATAGGTTGTCTGCTGTGGGGCCCAAATTCAACAATGTATGCTAAACAGTGTGCTTTCAAACATTAGTGCCTTCACTGGTACTGTACTCTGCTATCAGATCGCCACCTATCATACTTTGTGGAGTGGGCAAGCCTCATTCTTCCATGTAATATCAAACATTGGTAATGTCACCTTGCAGTCATCGAGTTTACTTGGAGTGCTGACACTGCAATTGTTACCAGATAAGCTATGGCTTGCATCGCTGGGGAACAGATGACCGTCATCTCTGACAGTGTGTGCTTACTCGCTATAATCTTATTCCAACAGGTCTTGAAAAATGTCAAAATACCAATTTAGAGTGAAAATATAATATAATGTGCTAGATAAAAATATGTACTCTAAGCAGTGGCTACCCACACTTCATCATGGAGCATGTGCATCTACATAGATACTCTGCAAGTGCATCATACGGTGGCTTGCAGAGTATCTATGTAGATGTTCCATAATGAGGTGTGGGTAGCCATCACCTTGTCATCTATTAATTCTTTCACCATCTTACAACCACTTTCCGTAGATGTTCACAATAGCAACACATGAACAAAGGGACTGCTTTGCCATTTCTGAGATACTCGTTTTCCAGGGCCAGGTCATAACAAGCTGCCCTTTGTCAATGCCACTTATGTCACAGACTTTCCCATTTGCGACCCATATCTTCACTAGATTGATTCCTCATTCATCTCTGCTCCACTTACTGGCATTTACATTTCTTACCATGTCACATGCCCACAGTCCCACCATGTTGCATTCAATCTCATGGTGGTCATTGGTCATTGCTCCTCGCCTAGTTTGTTGTGAAATTTCAGACAGTATTAGAGTATTAGAATTGCACTCACAAATCGGTTAGGATATAGAATGAAATATGAATGCTGTATATTAAGATTTTTTTCTGAAAAACCATAATAATGGACCAGGATACCCATTAATCTGCAACAGTCCTTTGTGTTGGGCTTATTGTGAATACAATAAGGCCATTATTTTATCCATGGCTGTGATTTTCAGCAACTGTATATATTTTTCAGAATAAAATTCAGTCATCTGTTGCAAATAAATTTTTATTGCACTTTACCAGTTTCGACAAATTAATTTGTCATCTTCAGAAGCCTATAAAATTAGGAATATTATAAATCTTTATATCATGGCTGTACATTTATGTGAAGAGGAGAGAATTCATATAGGTCAATTTCTACAGAACATCTCAAAATAGAGAAACATCCTGTTCTTCCTCCATCCTTGCTTAACATGAAAATTTTGCTTTTATTTGACAAGGGCTACAAAAAGTGAATATTTCAGAGGAATTTTAAATATATAAAAATTCCCAGTTAAATTGAAAAGAAGTGTTGAATGATCAACTTGCATTAAAAAACAAACACTGTATTGATTGCATCTCATCTTGTATAAAATGTGAAAATTAGCCAATTCTTTTTATATGTTAGAATTATGTGCCATGTTTTTTTTTCATATGTATTGTGTGTAACTTCTTTATATACCTTGGTTATATTTTTTATTTGCTTTTATACATGTTCCTTGCTGCTAGCACAACAGCTTGACACATGAATAGATGTGATTCAGTTATTGTAAATTGTCAATCTGTCTTTATAATAATCATGTGCAATAAGCATAATTCTGGATGTGTCATGGCATTATGCTTCTATGTAGAAAATATTGACTTCTGCTAAAGCACTAAGTTTCTGTAATATACTTCCCTAATTTTATAGGCTTCTGAAGTTGACAAATTAATTTGTTGAAACAGGTAAAGCCTAATAAAAATGTATTTGCAACTGATGATTGAATTTTATTCTCAAAAAGAATAAGAGCAGTAGTAAATCTTCTACCTTAAAACTTGGATACCAATCACTTCAAATGATCATAAAAATTTAATATTTTTACTGTAATAAATCACACAATTATTTTGTCTCTGTCTTTTCACACCTTCTTTTTGCCCTTATACATGATCTCTTAACCTTAAAAACATTTGATTTACATTATCTTTTCTTTTTAATGTCGCCCTAATTATATTTTCTGTGGTAGGTGAATGAAACAAAACAATTATTCAAGTTTATAAATTATTTTTATACATGCTTGTTCAAAACTGATAACGGTAGAATTTTTTATATTTCAGGTTTGCTTCTGTGGCCACAATCAGGCAGTTGAAGATGTTGGATATGTCCTCTTCTCATTTTTTAATGTTCTCTGGGCAAGTGTGTATGTTGAAACATGGAAGCGGTACAGTGCAGAGCTTGCATACCGTTGGGGTACTTTGGATCAGCGTGATGAGCTCTTGGTTGAACCTAGACCTCTGTTTAGTGTGAGTATATTGTAACTGCCAGAATAATGAAAATATTTCATAATTTGAAAGTTATATTATCACCTGTGTTGTCTGAATCATTAGATTTTATGCAGAGGTATTATGAGCTATTGTAATACCATGGTGTCATAAAACTGACACAACACTGTATCTAAAAGTTTTAGTATTAGGTATACAGTTATTCCATATATAATCAAATCTTTAAATGCAATAAAAATGTAGTATGGACTAGTCTGATGGAGGAACCACTTTAACATGTGACACAGTATTATAAAAACCAAGCCATAGTTCTTTTTAAAAATATACATAAGCTCAATATACATTAAATAGAGATGATGTAACATTTTGTGGTTATTCTTGCAATATATAAAAATAGTGTTAAAATATCAAAATTAAAATGTAATGTCAGGTGTTGGTATTGTCGCCTTGCAGCCATCATATTGTTATTCCAACAGGTCTTGAAAAATGTCAAAATACAATTTACATTGAAAATAAAATATTGGATAGATCAAAATATCTATTCACTAAGCACTGGCAGGAGAAAACAAATTTAAGTTATGGAAACATAGAAGAAGGTTTGGAAGGGAAAGAAAGAGCGATAAAGAAAAAAGACTGGTGAGTTTTAGGAAATAGGAAGAGTTATGGAAAAGTTGCCCAGACTTTCGTGCTCATCACATCCGATAAGTCTCCCGTCATGTGGTTCTGAGCAACTTTTCCGTAACTTTTTCCCGTTTCCGAAACTTTGCCAGTCCTTTTCCTTCATCTCTCTTTCTTCCCCTTCAACCCTTTTGCCAGAAGAAGAAGCTAATGGCTCCAAAAGCTTGCACATGTCCTTAACTTTTATAGGCATTTTCTACTTCTGCCGCTTAGTGAGTACATTTCTTTATCAATCCAGTCGGATCATATTTTCAGAAATCGATTACCTTCATCACTATAATTAAAACTTGCTAGCTTTCAGAATAATCTTTGTTTTGAGCTAGAACAAAATACACACACACACACACGCACGCACACGCACACACACACACACACACACACACACACACACACACACACACACACACACACACACACGCACGCACACACACACTGTATGCCTGTGCATTATACTGGTGTGACAAAAAGTGCCAATGCTGCATTTCGATAGGTGGACTAGGTTGTGTTGGGGGTTGTGTCATTTGGGATGGGTAGAGGGAGAGAGAGGCAGGAGGCAGGGAGAGGTATTGGGGTGAGTGGCTAGTGGTTCAGCAGGGGGGGGGGGGGGGGGGTCAGCTTGCCAGTTAGGAATGCAGGCAGGAGGAGTGGCAGGTACGGATGCTAGGTATGTGGTGCATTGCTGTCAGAGCTGGTGGGGAGCAGAACATGCTGAAGGTGACCTAGGGACATGAATTTGACCCACTAATGAATGACACAACTCTTTGACAAATAATCAGAACTATAGAATGGTTGCATCAGTTGCTCCTCAGACAACTTTTCCACCCGCAGGGTACATTTCGTTAGAATCTTCACTGTGACTCAACAGTATGCCACTAGCTTTACCCATTTATAGCTGTTGAACTGCATCAACATAGTTCACAGTGTTAAAACACAATGGCTATCTTCTCCTGTATCCTACAGTGTTCAGATTTCCTGTTTATTCCATTTCAGTTATTAATTTCAAACTAAAAACTGTACTAAAGTGGATAACTTAAACTACACCAGTTATTTGTTAACCATTGTGGATTCCAATTACATGTTTCTCTACCCAACATTGGCAGTACTAATATCTTAGATCTGCGCTGATAAAGTTTACTCAATATTGAGAGCAAGAAAAATAAACACCAAGTTGTTACCAGGCACTAAATGAACCAAACAAAACTTTATGAATGTAATCAGCATGTAGTAAATGTTCTCAGGGCACACAAAGCAAGGGACACTATAATGAAAAATATTAAATTTAAACTTTACCTGGTTATTGTGATTCTTCAGTTTCTCCTAGCATATTGGTTGATTGAACAATCGACAGGGTGTACTGCCGATTCATAGTGTCCAACGGGCACAATATTTTGGTGATCAGACATGTCGCCATCGTCAGGTGTGTTGACAAACTTAGCTCTTGAGGGCGCACAGCTGACTTATATCCCCTCCACCTGCAAGCTGTTCCCACTGCAGACCGTGCCTGCAGCTGCACATTGGTGTCTGCGGTAGTGTTGATATAGGTTATCTGCCCACTCTGGTCACTATATCATTTTGTTTGTTGAGTGTCTTTTCAGTTAAACTCATTGCTGGTTCCCAAGCCTTGTTAAGATTATAGTGACAATCTAGGTTGATGAGATCGTCCCTTGTGCAAATTTCTATTGCTTCCCTAATGATACTGTCCCAGTATTTGAAAGTCTGTGCCAAGATCTTGAAACGTTTGTACTCCATCATGTGATTCGCAGACAAACAGTGCCCAGAAACCGCTGATCTATTGGGATACGTCAGTCAAGTGTGCTTTTGAAGTTCTTGGCAATGAGCATCAACAGTGTGCACTGTCTGTGCAATGTATGTCTTTCCACATTGAGAAGATGCAGAGCCTGCCAGATGACGACTCCTGTAGGAAGATCAACACTTCCCCTACAAACAAAGTGGAGAAGACTAGGGCTCTTCTCAGGGATGCAGATTTACCAGAGGGGGTGGTCAAGGAACTGTTACTTCAAGAGCCTGTGCCGCCAAGACGTTATGGATTCCCTAAAGTCGACAAAATGGGATACTGTTGCGCCCTGTTGTCAGCAACATTAGAACACATACAAATTTGCCATCAAAATAGCTGACGGAAATTCTAAGCCCTTATGTGGGTAGATGTCCTCATAACACCCACAATTCTGTGTATTTGTAAAACACCTCAGCAGCTTCCGGGTGAAGCACACAGGTATCCTGGTTAAGTTTTGATATCTTGTCATTATTCGCCAGGATGCCTCTACGAGAATCGCTAGAGCTTATTGGTCAGAAATTTGACAAGAAGATCACCGATCGTCTCAGGTATGTCCTGATCTCCCCTTATTTTCTGTTTAATGGAGAATACTATGAACAAATGGAAGGAGTTGCAAAGGGCAGCCCACTCTCGCCTTTGGCCATGAGTTTGTATAAGGAGTGCTTTAAGGAGGCATCATCCAAACGGAAGCCCACGTGTGTGTGTGTGGGGGGGGGGGGGAGGGGGGGGGGCTGTTTTTCTCCCCCCCAAACTCGTTGACTCCCTTGCACATTTGAACTCCATACATCCCATTATCAAATTCGCTCTGGAGACCAAAGTAGAAAGAAGATTACCATTTCTGGACATCATGATAAAGATGTCCCCGTGGGCCACAGTGTGTATTGTTGGAAAAAAATACTAACTGGTCTGTATTTGTGTGTAGACAGCTGCCATCACCTTTTGCAGAGCAATGGGGTACCAAAAAACTAGCACACAGGACATAAACCATCCCAGACTCAGAGTGCCCAAGGAGCCAGAACACCTCAGAAGAACCGTATTTAAAAAATAAATAAATAAAAATAAAAATAAAAAGGGGGTACTCAGAATGACAAATTAGGTGTGCTCCCTGCCTCACCACACAGTACAACCTGTGGAGACAGAAGAAGTCACAAAGGAAGAGGTAGCCACTGCCTTTATACCATACACCACCACACTGTCGGGAAAAATTGGACGCATATTGAAGAAATGCTGTGTAAAAACTTTTTCCCACCCAATAAAACATGAGCATTATTAGGAAGCATCCAAGATGATTTCAGTTTGCAGAAGGCCAACATATACCAAATTCCCTGTCAGTGTGAAAAGACAAATGTTGGACAGACAGTGTGCACTGTAGAAAACCATTGCCGACACGCACTGGACTGATGTATCCCAACAAGTCAGCAGCGACAGAGCACTGTTTGTTCAAGAATCACACAATGGAATATGAATGTACCAGGATCTTGGCACAGACTTCCAAATAGTGGTACAGTGTCATTAGAGAGGCCATAGGAGGCGAACTCATCAATCAAGAGTGTGGCTATATTCTTAAGAAGGGGTAGGAACCATCACTGAGTTCACGTAAGAAGACCTAGCAAACAAAACAATCTTTTAGCCAGGGTGGAGACAGTACCTACATCAGTGCTACCACAGACAATGACACTAGCATGTCCGCGACCACCAACATGCAGCTGCGGACACGGATCATGGAGGGAGTGTCTTACAGGAGGAGAGGATTTAAATCAGCCACATGCCTTCAAGAACTCAGATCATCAGCACACCTGGACATAGCAACATGTCTAATCATTGAAATACTGTGCCTGTTGAACACTGTGAACCAATGGCACACCCGTGGTCTGTTAGATTCACCTGGTTATTGTTCTAATTTCTTGTAAGAGTGTATTGAAAGGCAGGAGTCTGTAAAACAAGTATAGTGTATCATATTAAAATATTATTTTTCTCTTTCAGGGTACTCTTGAAGTAAGTCCTGTGACAGGGCGACTAGAACCAGTATATCCAGCATGGAAAAGGAATGTTTTTCGATACTTTGTCAGTATGCCCATCATACTGCTCTGCCTGGCTGTTGTCTTCATCATTATGATTGTGACACTACAATTCCAGGTACTTCTTTATGTGGAAATCAGCCATATATGGACTATGTACAACTCACCATATAGCAGAGATGCTGACTTGCAGACAGGCATAACAAAAAGACTGTCAGAAAATGAGCTTTCAAGCAACAAGGCCTTCATCAGAGATGGAACAAACAAACACACACACACACACACACACACACCACACACACACACACACACACACACACACACACACACACAAATGCAACTCGCACACACATGACCGCATTGTACGGCTGCTGAGACCACACTGCAAGCAGCTGCTGAGGCCACACTGCAAGCAGCTGCATATAATGGGAGACACTACCAGGTGGTGGAAGTGAGGAGGAGGCTGGGGCTGGTGCGAGTGGGGAGCGATAAGCAGGGTGGGGTGGTGTGGGGGGTGGTAAGTGCTGCCTTGTGGGAGCATACAGGGACAAAGTGGAGAGAGAGTAGGGCAGCAAGATGCCGTCGCGAGGTTAGAGGTGGGGGTGGGGGGGGGGGGGTTAGTGGAAAAGGAGAGAGGTAGAAGGACAATGGATGTGTTGGTGGAATAGAGGACTATGTAGTGCTGGAATGGGAACAGGGAAGGGGCTAGAGTGTAGGACAAAGACTAACGAAAGTTGAGGTCAGGAGGAAGGTTACAGGAAGGTAGAATATATTGCAGAGAGAGTTCCCGTCTCCACAGTTCAGAAAAGCTGTTGTTGATGGGAAGGATCCAGATGGCACAGGCTTGAAGCAGTCATTTAAATGAAGAATGTTATGTTGGGTGTCATGCTCAGCAATGTGGTGGTCCAGCTGTTTCCTGGCCACAGTTAGACAGTGGCCACTCATACAGACAGACAGATTTTTAGTTGCCACGCCCACATAGAATGCTGCACAGTGGTTGCTGCTTAGCTTGTAGATCGCATGACTGGTTTCACAGGTAGCCCTGCCTTTGATAGTATAGGTGAAGCTTCTGACCCGACTGGAGTGGGTGGTGGTGAGAGGATGTATGGGACAGGTGTGTTACAGGGATAGGAGCTATAAGGCCGGGGGTTGGGAGCAGAAGGGAGAAAACCTTATTTCACAAAGCACCTAGCATCCAGCGCACGTTAGTCTATCGATTATTCACATGACTTTGAAACGCATCCCTGTTGGTTTTTGAACATTTTTGAACATGTTCTAAGTTCATTTCCGAATGACCCGTAAGTTAATTTGTGAATGCATGCATAGTGTACATGATGTCTCTGTCAGGGGAATCCTTGTCACATGTAGAAACAAACTTTCCTGCAGACATATGGAGCTATACGACCAGAGCGGAGTAAGGTCGAATGGACGAATGCCAACTGCTGTCTGATTGTGTGGTTGATTGGGTTTGCGAATGATGAGCGTTGTTATAATTACTAGCGAAATCCATAGGTTCAGAAAACAGGAGTGGAGATGAACGAATAACAGGTAAGAAAGATTACGTATTACGTCCTCGGTGTTTTCAAGAAAATGAAATTTTGACAGAAAATTTTTGGCCAGGTCGCTATACTAGGAAGGGCCAGTTTTACGATACTCGGTTAGCAGCTGCTTTAAGTTCTATTCTGGAAGAAGCGTGGAAAACACGTTGCACGAACATCTAACTACGCCTAACCGGAGATAATCGCGGGATAAGTAAACTGGTGTTTCTGGCAGTTAGTGAAATTAAACTGTGAATAAGCTTTGACATTGGCAGGAATAGTTACAGAATTAGTGGTAACAAGACTGTTTGTTAGAATGAGGAAGGAAAAGAAATGGGGACATCACACAAATTATGGAACAGTATGACGATTCCAAGTTTGCATAAAAATTTCGTACTACTACTTTTCGATCTCATGCTTGAGAAACTGGAGTGTATGAATGAAGCATGAAACTATTTCCTAACGTAAAGATTTTTGCTTGTAGTAAGTAGACCTAATAGGCATTTGATATTGGTTCAAATGTGTGTGAAATCTTATGGGACTTAACTGCTAAGGTCATCAGTCCCTAAGCTTACACTTTACTTAACCTAAACTATCCTAAGGACAAAAACACACACACACACACACACACACACACACACACACACACACACACACACACCCCTCGCTCGGCTAATCCCATGCGGCTTGATATTGATACTTGCGGCTAATCCCATGCGGCTTGATATTGATACTTGTGAATTATATTTTGTCATTACAAGAAAGACCGTTTGTGCCTAAACAGTCTCGTTTATTTGGTGTGTGCTACAATTGTTGCAGTATTAGAAAGGCCTTTTTTTTTATCTATCAAATAGTGACAAAATAGACGTAATCAGATCGGGAAACCACACCAGTCTTGGGTCCTATTTGTATTAACAGACTTTTCAGTATTAGACAACGACATTTCGATTTTACATGTAGCAAAACGTTTGACGAACTTTATGAGGTTATAGATTCTTTTACAGAAAGGAAAGCACGCCATGTAAAGCTGATTAGAGAGAAAAAAATTCTAGGAGCTAAGGATCGAAGAAATGTGTGTTGTCTTGCTTGTCTTGTGTCTTTACTGGGTTCATGTATCCTATATTCAATTTATTGTCACACAAAGCAGCAAGTTGTTAACTGATAGGGAATAAAGTGTGCAAATTTTCTGAAGTTTTTTTTTTGTTTTTTAAAGAGGAACAGAATGTCCAACCTGCTGACTGTAAGCAGGAGAGGCACCACAGGACATCGTAATTTCCACTGTCCGGAATATGGTTTGATGGCATCCATTACAAAATATACACGTTTCAGACTTTTATCCATTGTGGATGTGGAACACTACGACTGTGGTGTGAAAAGGTTTTCAGAAATTACTGCAACCAGTCGCCTTTTATGTAGATGTATTTTATTTAACCATGACCGGTTTCGAGCTGCCTAGCAACTCATCATCAGATGGTATATACATTTAGTGCTTTTTTGTACCCATTGTGTGGGTGGTTGAGTATCTGTGGCTAGACAGAAACGAGAACAAATAATCGCTACATGTGGTACAGTAACACGAAATATTTACAGCATAATTTATGTTTAACGTATAAGAGCAAATAGTCACTACATGTGGTACAGTTACACGAAATATTTACAGTTTAATTTACGTTTTGAGGTGTTACTTACAGATAAATCTTTCTGCAGGTATATATATCTCTTTTAGGACGTATTTTTGAAACCATTGTGTCTTGTTTTTCACAATTTCACAAGTTAAAACTTTCACTAGATGTATATTACTTTTATGAGGCACTGTTGGAAACATATATCTTGTTTTTCGTAAACATCGCTGAACACACTTAGCCACAGATACGAATACAGGATTTACACATTATAAACAAGCCAAAGATTGCAATATAACTACAGTATCAAAGATTTCAAGTTAACCAGAGGCATTATTAGTCATCACACACACTGACAAGAGATTTGTCTTTATTACATAGAAAATAAATGTAAATTAGCTTAAACTAGTAAAATGTTTATTTATAAATTAACTGTGCAATTTTAACAGGTATATAAAACTAGATTTTTTACATTATATTTCAGTTACATTTAAGATTATTGGTATTGAGAGTATTATGACAGCTAATTTCTTGCTCCTTCCATTGGCTGATCTTGGCATATGATGTCTGGGATGAGAGGTTGATGGTTAACTTGAAATAATAAGTAATGCTGGTACTTGAAAGGGTGTGGAAAAGGAGTTGGCGGTGGGGGGGGTGGGGGGTGTATAGGAAAAAGGAGAGGGGGGGTTGAGAGGGTGATGTGGAGAGAGAAGAGAGCTGAAGGGGGGGGGGGGGGCAGAAGTGGTACAAGCTTTTATGTGTGTGTGTGTGTGGGGGGGGGGGGGGGGCATTTTGTTTCTGAATGACTGTTTAGTTTTTTTAAGTTCAAAGAATCCTTAAAATTCTGAAAGAAGGAGTTATTCGCCAATTCTGTCTGCTCATTTAAAATGGTATGTGGGGAATTATGTTTGTGGGTAAAAATCTCTAATTGTTCGAGAAGATCCATCTTGAATCCCTTGTCTACAGTGTGTAGGATTTGAAGGTTAGTTTTAATGTCTGTTATGGAATGTTTATTATCTGCTAGATGGGTAGCAAAAGTGGATCTATTTAAGTTGTTTAGGCGAAGTGCATCAGTGTGCTCTTTGTATCGGATCT